>NC_069508.1:130208761-130823761 GCF_027579735.1 Bombina bombina | reverse complement strand
AAAGTTAACTGAAAATGTCTCTACCACCAACTGCCATACAATGATCTAGTCTAGTTAAAATTAATCTTTCATGATTCCGATAGGGCATGCAATTTAACCCCTTAACGACGCATGTCGTACAGGGTACGTCGCACACAACCTGGTCTTTAAAGACCAGCGACGTACCCTGTACGACATCAGGGTTTAAAGCGGCTGGAAGCGATCCTGATCGCTTCCAGCCGCTTTCAAGGTATTGCTGTGATGCCTCGACATTGAGGCATCACTGCAATACCTTTTTTCCAAAACCGATGCAGAGAGAGCCACTCTGTGGCCCTCTCTGCACCGGTAGCGATGGGCCCGATCGTTGGTGGGTGGGAGCAGCTGCAGGGAGGCGGGTGGGCGGCCCATCGCTACCCGGCATCCGGTTCCTGAATGTGCAATGTGCACGCCGGGTGCCGGGAGCGTGCGGGGGCCTGCAGGGAGCGCGCGATCGCGTAACAGCCACTGCCACCAATGAATTAATGAATGGGAGAGAGGGAGGGGGGGAAATAATTTTCAAAAGGATCTGGGAGGGGGAGAGGGAGGAGGGTATTAGGGGGGGGCAGCTACACTACAGCAAAAATGTAATTATATACAAAAAAAACAAAAAAAAAAACATTTTTTGGAGGCAAATTGTCTGCCAGTACCCAAAATGGCAGCAAATAGGATGTGGGCAAGCATTATAGAGCTGTTTGGGGGGGATCAGAGAGGTTAGGGGCTAAGGGGGGTCCATCACAGCTAAACAGATAAAAAAAAAATTCATAAAAAAAAAAAAAAGCCTTTTATTTTAGTACTGGCAGAGTTTCTGCCAGTACTTAAGATGGCGGGGACAATTGTGGGGTGGGGGAGGGAAGAGAGCTGTTTGGGAGGGATCCTGGGGTGTGATGTGTCAGGTGGGAGGCTGATCTCTACACTAAAGCTAAAATTAACCCTGCAAGCTCCCTACAAGCTATCTAATTAACCCCTGCACTGCTGGGCATAATACACGTGTGATGCGCAGCAGCATTTTGCAGCCTTCTAATTACCAAAAAGCAACACAAAAGCCATAAATGTCTGCTATTTCTGAACAAAGGGGATCCCAGAGAAGCATTTACAACCATTTATGCCATAATTGCACAAGTTGTTTGTAAATAATTTCAGTGAGAAACCTAAAATTGTAAAAAATTTAACATTTTTTTTTTATTTGATCGCATTTGGCGGTGACATGGTGGCATGAAATATACCAAGATGGGCCTAGATCATTACTTTGGGATGTCTTCTAAAAAAAAATATATACATGTCAAGGGATATTCAGGGATTCCTGAAAAAAAGTGGTTTGGAAATAGCAAAGTGCTACTTGTACTTATTGCCCTATAACTTGCGAAAAACGCAAAGAACATGTAAATATTGGGTATTTCTAAACTCAGGACAAAATTTAGAAACTATTTAGCATGGGTGTTTTTTGGTGGTTGTAGATGTGTAACAGATTTTGGGGGTCAAAGTTAGAAAAAGTGTGTTTTTTTCCATTTTTTCCTCATATTTTATAATTTTTTTTATAGTAAATTATAAGATATGATGAAAATAATGGTATCTTTAGAAAGTCCATTTAATGGCGAGAAAAACGGTATATAATATGTGTGGGTACAGTAAATGAGTAAGAGGAAAATTACAGCTAAACACAAACACCGCAGAAATGTAAAAATAGCCCTGGTCCTTAAGGGAAAGAAATTGAAAAATGGCCTTGTCCTTAAGGGGTTAAAACAACTTTCCAATTTACTTTTATCATCAATGTTGCTTTGTTCTCTTGGTATTCTTTGTTGAAAGCTAAACCTAGGTAGGCTCATATGCTAATTTCTAAGACCTTGAAGGCTGCCTCTTATCTCAGTGCATTGTGACAGTTTTTCACAGCTAGATAGCGCTAGTCCGTGTGGGCCATATAGATAACATTGTGCTCACTCCCGTGGAGTTACATATACGAGGACACTGATTGACTAAAATGCAAGTCTGTCAAAAGAACTGAAATGAGGGGGCAGTTTGCAGAGGCTTAGATACAAGGTAATCACAGAGGTAAAAAGTGTATTAATATAACTGTGTTGGTTATGCAAAACTGGGGAATGGGTAATAAAGGGATTATCTATCTTTTTAAACAATAAAAATTCTGGTGTAGACTGTCCCTTTTAATATAAGATTATTTGGTCCATTATTATTGTCTACTTGTCTATAATATCATAATTAATATAGAACTACTTGAACATATGGAAATCTGATTTAGAACATGATACGTTTTATTTTTGAAAGCTCAGCATGGTTTTCACATTTTGTTCTGAACCTTCTAATTAACACAACGCTATATTAATACATACTTGTGTTTTGTTTTTTTCCATTAGGTGAAGTTTTACAGATATCCGACATAAAGGGCAAAAATTACCACCATGAATGACGTGGCCCAAAAGGCAGAGGTAGGTACATTGGATTATATCATCTTTATACTTAAAGTATTTATTGCTAAAGGGATATTCTAGTGTAAAATATGTGTTTTTTTTATTAGAACATTTTATTTTAAAACAAATTATATTTGACTAAAAGGATAAAAAAGTCAAAACTAAACTTCTATGATTCAGATAGAGCAGGTAATTTTAAGACACTTTTACATTCCCTTCTTTTGTCAAATGTGCTTTGTTCTCTTGGTATCTCTTGTTGAAAAAGAATATGCACATATCCTACACTAGTGGGAGCTAGTTGCTGATTGGTGCCTGCACACATTTATATCTTGTGATTGGCTAACTAACTGCTAGATTTAGAGTTTTGTCGGTAACGACCCGCGTAGCTAACGCTGGCTTTTTTCTGGCCGCACCTTTAAAATAACTCTGGTATTGAGAGTCCACAGAAAGGCTGCGTTAGGCTCCAAAAAAAGGAGCGTAGAGCATATTTAACGCAACTGCAACTTTCGATACCAGAGTTGCTTAGGGACGCGGCCAGCCTCAAAAAACGTGCTCGTGCACGATTCCCCCATAGGAAACAATGGGGCTGTTTGAGCTGAAAAAAAACCTAACACCTGCAAAAAAGCAGCGTTCAGCTCCTAACGCAGCCCCATTGTTTGCTATGGGGAAACACTTCCTACGTCTGCACCTAACACTCTAACATGTACCCCGAGTCTAAACACCCCTAACCTTACACTTATTAACCCCTATTCTGCCGCCCCCGCTATCGCTGACCCCTGTATATTATTTTTAACCCCTAATCTGCCGCTCCGTAAACCGCCGCTACTTACATTATCCCTATGTACCCCAAATCTGCTGCCCCTAACACCGCCGACCCCTATATTATATTTATTAACCCCTAATCTGCCCCCCACAACGTCGCCTCCACCTGCCTACACTTATTAACCCCTAATCTGCCGAGCGGACCGCACCGCTATTATTATAAAGTTATTAACCCCTAATCTGCCTCACTAACCCTATAATAAATAGTATTAACCCCTAATCTGCCCTCCCTAACATCGCCGACACCTAACTTCAATTATTAACCCCTAATCTGCCGACTGGAGCTCACCGCTATTCTAATAAATGTATTAACCCCTAAAGCTAAGTCTAACCCTAACACTAACACCCCCCTAAATTAAATATAATTTTAATCTAACGAAATTAATTAACTCTTCTTAAATAAATTATTCCTATTTAAAGCTAAATACTTACCTGTAAAATAAATCCTAATATAGCTACAATATAAATTATATTTATATTATAGCTATTTTAGGATTAATATTTATTTTACAGGTAACTTTGTATTTATTTTAACCAGGTACAATAGCTATTAAATAGTTAAGAACTATTTAATAGCTAAAATAGTTAAAATAATTACAAATTTACCTGTAAAATAAATCCTAACCTAAGTTGCAATTAAACCTAACACTACACTATCAATAAATTAATTAAATAAAATACCTATAATTATCTACAATTAAACCTAACACTACACTATCAATAAATAAATTAAATACAATTCCTGCAAATAAATACAATGAAATAAAATAACTAAAGTACAAAAAATAAAAAAAAAATAAGTTACAAAAAATAAAAAAATATTTACAAACATTAGAAATATATTACAACAATTTTAAACTAATTACACCTACTCTAAGCCCCCTAATAAAATAACAAAGCCCCCCAAAATAAAAAAATGCCCTACCCTATTCTAAATTACTAAAGTTCAAAGCTCTTTTACCTTACCAGCCCTGAACAGGGCCCTTTGCGGGGGCATGCCCCAAGAAGTTCAGCTCTTTTGCCTGTAAAAAAAACCATACAATACCCCCCCAACATTACAACCCACCACCCACATACCCCTAATCTAACCCAAACCCCCCTTAAATAAACCTAACACTAAGCCCCTGAAGATCTCCCTACCTTGAGTAGTCTTCACCCAGCCGAGCCAAATTCTTCAGCCAATCGGAATTAAGGTAGGAAAATTCTGATTGGCTGATGGAGTCAGCCAATCAGAATCAAGTTCAATCCGATTGGCTGATCCAATCAGATTGAGCTCGCATTCTATTGGCTGATCGGAACAGCCAATAGAATGCGAGCTCAATCTGATTGGCTGATTGGATCAGCCAATCGGATTGAACTTGATTCTGATTGGCTGATTCCATCAGCCAATCAGAATATTCCTACCTTAATTCCGATTGGCTGATAGAATCCTATCAGCCAATCGGAATTCGAGGGACGCCATCTTGGGTGACGTCATTTAAAGGAACCGTCATTCGTCGTTCAGTCGTCGGCCAGGATGGATGTTCCGCGTCGGAGGTCTTCAGGATGCTGCCGCTCCGCTCCGGATGGATGACGATAGAAGATGCCGCTTGGATGAAGACTTCAATCGGATGGAAGACCTCTTCTGCCCCGCTTGGATGAAGACTTCTACCGGATGGAGGACCTCTTCTTGCTCCGCTTGGATGAAGAATTTGGCTCGGCTGGGTGAAGACGACTCAAGGTAGGGAGATCTTCAGGGGCTTAGTGTTAGGTTTATTTAAGGGGGGTTTGGGTTAGATTAGGGGTATGTGGGTGGTGGGTTGTAATGTTGGGGGGGGGTATTGTATGTTTTTTTTTTACAGGCAAAAGAGCTGAACTTCTTGGGGCATGCCCCGCAAAGGGCCCTGTTCAGGGCTGGTAAGGTAAAAGAGCTTTGAACTTTAGTAATTTAGAATAGGGTAGGGCATTTTTTTATTTTGGGGGGCTTTGTTATTTTATTAGGGGGCTTAGAGTAGGTGTAATTAGTTTAAAATTGTTGTAATATATTTCTAATGTTTGTAAATATTTTTTTATTTTTTGTAACTTAGTTTTTTTTTATTTTTTGTACTTTAGTTATTTTATTTCATTGTATTTATTTGTAGGAATTGTATTTAATTTATTTATTGATAGTGTAGTGTTAGGTTTAATTGTAGATAATTATAGGTATTTTATTTAATTAATTTATTGATAGTGTAGTGTTAGGTTTAATTGTAACTTAGGTTAGGATTTATTTTACAGGTAAATTTGTAATTATTTTAACTATTTTAGCTATTAAATAGTTCTTAACTATTTAATAGCTATTGTACCTGGTTAAAATAAATACAAAATTACCTGTAAAATAAATATTAATCCTAAAATAGCTATAATATAAATATAATTTATATTGTAGCTATATTAGGATTTATTTTACAGGTAAGTATTTATTTAGCTTTAAATAGGAATAATTTATTTAAGAAGAGTTAATTAATTTCGTTAGATTAAAATTATATTTAATTTAGGGGGGTGTTAGTGTTAGGGTTAGACTTAGCTTTAGGGGTTAATACATTTATTAGAATAGCGGTGAGCTCCAGTCGGCAGATTAGGGGTTAATAATTGAAGTTAGGTGTCGGCGATGTTAGGGAGGGCAGATTAGGGGTTAATACTATTTATTATAGGGTTAGTGAGGCGGATTAGGGGTTAATAACTTTATTATAGTAGCGGTGCGGTCCGCTCGGCAGATTAGGGGTTAATAAGTGTAGGCAGGTGGAGGCGACGTTGAGGGGGGCAGATTAGGGGTTAATAAATATAATATAGGGGTCGGCGGTGTTAGGGGCAGCAGATTAGGGGTACATAGCTATAATGCAGGTGGCGGCTCTTTGCGGTCGGCAGATTAGGGGTTAATTATTGTAGGTAGCTGGCTGCGACGTTGTGGGGGGCAGGTTAGGGGTTAATAAATATAATATAGGGGTCGGCGGTGTTAGGGGCAGCAGATTAGGGGTACATAAGTATAACGTAGGTGGCGGTCGGCAGATTAGGGGTTAAAAAAATTTAATCGAGTGGCGGCGATGTGGGGGGACCTCGGTTTAGGGGTACATAGGTAGTTTATGGGTCTTAGTGTACTTTAGAGTACAGTAGTTAAGAGCTTTATGAACCGGCGTTAGCCCAGAAAGCTCTTAACTACTGACTTTTTTCTGCGGCTGGAGTTTTGTCGTTAGATTTCTAACGCTCACTTCAGACAGGACTCTAAATACCGGAGTTAGAAAGATCCCATTGAAAAGATAGTATACGCAATTGACGTAAGGGGATCTGCGGTATGGAAAAGTCGCGGCTGAAAAGTGAGCGTTAGACCCTTTTTTGAATGACTCCAAATACCGGCGGTAGCCTAAAACCAGCGCTAGGAGCCTCTAACGCTGGTTTTCACGGCTACCGCCAAACTCCAAATCTAGGCCTAAATGTGTTCAGCTAGCTGCAGTAATGCAAGGCTGCTCCTTCACCAAAGGGTAACACAATAACGAAGCAAATTTAATAATAGAAGTAAATTGGAAAGTTGTTTAAAATTGTATGTTCTATCCAAATCATGAAAGAACATGTTGTGGCTTTCTGTTCCTTTAAATAATGCCTCCTGTAGTAAATATAAGAGTAATGTATGGTTGACATGAGAACCAAAAACGTGCATTTTTACATATGAAAGAGTAAATGTCTGTATACAGGATTATATTATCGTCACTTTATACCATGGCATTCAAATTATTAACCAGTGAAATGTGTATTATTGCTAAGTGGATATAACTATTAGCGACATGAAAATAATTAAAGTGATATTTAACCCAACAAATGTCCTTTTGTGATTCAGACAGAGCATACAATTTAAAAAGTTTCCAATTTATTTCTATTATGAAATTTGCTTTGTTCCCATGGTATTTTTTGTTAAAGGGATACCTAGCTAGGTTTCTATAGCACTAATTGGCAGGAAATCGTGCTGCCGTATAGTACTCTTGCAAATGTATAACATTCTTGCAAAACTGCTGCCAGATAGTGCTCCGGACTCATGTATGATCCTGAGCTTACAGTCATGCTTTTCAACAAAAGATAACACAAGAACAAAGAAAATTAGATTATAGAAGTAAATTAGAAAGTTGTTTAAAATTGTATGTTCTATCTGACTCATAAAATAAACATTTTGGGGTTTCATGTCCCTTTAATACTGTTCAATAGCTTTATAAAAATGACTAAAACTGTATTCTACTGTTGCCTATTCCCACTCACAAATCTCAGCCTCAGATTGATTCATGTGATGGTTTATTAGCAGAATAATGGAGAGGCGCAAGGTGTAACAGATAGGAGACATAGGGCTCCATGTAATAAGAGGCGGGCGGACAGCTTCTTAACTCGCAAAGCTGTCCACCCGCCTCCGCTACACACGGGCAGCGGATCTATTGATCCGCTTGCCCGTATGTACCATTACACACTCAGCGGAGTGTGTAATGCCCGCCCCTTCAGTCGCGCGACCAATCACGCGACTGAAGGGGCTGTCAATCACCGAGAGCGAGCGAGCTCTCGGTGATTTTGCTTCGCCACCTAAGAGGTGGCGTAGGGTGTAGGAAGCAGCGGTCTAATGACCGCTACTTCTTACATTGCGGGAAGCAGGCTCGCATATGCGAACCTGCCCCGCAAAGGCTCCGGAGCAGCTTTCGCTGCTTCGTACATGGAGCCCATAACATAGCTACACCAAGAGGGTCCTTCCTGTCCCTGGAACTTGTAGCTATAGAGCGGAGGAAAGTGATTATAGCCAGAGCCCACCCAAATAACCAGAGAGAGCCAGTATTCAGGTGGATCAAGAACATACTTTATTGTGAATACACACACACTTATATACACCCAGCTCCTCTTAATAAGGGTCTTATCTGACCCCCAGATCTCCTGCCATTTCCGTCCCTCCAGACAGGCTGGCGCCCCCCCCCCCCCATAGTGTCCATAGTCCTAGTGGTATAGAGGTGGTGATTTCAGGGTGATCCTGGGGGAGCGGCGGCACTTCCAGGGTATCATTGGGAAGCCCTCGGGTCCCCAGATGCCACAGTACAAAAAGCGACATGATCCGTTACTGGGGGTCGGAGCGGCAGTTGATCAAATGTTCAACAGTGAAGCCAGGGGAAGTAGGGGTTGTAGGGGGGGTCCTGAAACACCAAGTTCCCAAGGGAGCTCCCTTCCGGCAATCACCCCACCACTTTCCCTCTCTAGGGGGTACCAATCCCCAAAGGAGCGGAGCTCTGGGGCAAAGGGCTGCTGGAGCGACCTGGGGTATAGGTTAGCGGGTGTTCGGGGTGATGCGGCCAACCGGCAGTTCCAGGAGCCTGGCCAGCCGAAGAGGGGTTAGGCAGTCAGAGATCAGCTCTTCCATGAGGATGTACAAACCACAAAACAAGCAATAGGAAGAGTCTGGGAGATTGCGTAAGCCATGAAAGGGCCAAATCTGAAGTAAAAAGGAGTTAGCCAGGTAGTAGGGGGGGGGTGAGGGTAGCCTTGGCAGCCTGGTATCCGTGACAGGCACGATCACACTGTAAGGGTCCAGGTAACTGGCAGGGGGGGGTCCCCTTTGACAGTCAGCCATAGTCCGTAACAGAACTTGGGACCATTTGTAAATTTACAGGGAGGGATTCTTACAGTGAACAACAAGCTGCCGTGAGATGGGTCAAAACTAGGCATTTGCACAGACCAAGGAAATGTTTTGGATTAAAAATTTGTCACAATGAAAATGTGTTTTGTTTCAGCCAATATTCTTCAAAGAGTCATAAAACCCCAAACTTTTATTTCATGATTCAGACAGAACATATGATTTTAAACACATTTTCCAATTTACTTCTATTATCAAATTTACTTCATTCTCTTGATATCCTTTGTTAAAGGAGCAACAATGTACTACTGGGAGAAAGCTGAACACATTGGTTAAGCCAATGACAAGAGGCATATATGTGCAGCCACCAATCAGCAGCTAGCTTCCAGTACTGCATAGCTACTCCTGAGGCTACATAGGTATGCTTTTCCAACAAAGGATATCATTAGCACTAAGCAAATGTTTTGAGCAAATTATAAAGTTGTTTTAACGTTACATGCTTTGTCTGAATCGTGAATGTTTAATTGTGATTTTACTGTCTCTTTAAGGCACTCATTTGAAATTTGTCAATGAAAATCCATTTGTCCACTATTTTCTATGGAAAACATCTTTAGGGAAGCAGAAATGGAGCTGGACAGCAGCTTAAATAAGTTAAAGTAGTAGCTAGTACTACTGCTACAAGCCAGCAGCAACACAAAAAATATCTTTTTTATCCTATTTTCTGGTTGGCTGGTCAAGTACAAAAAACTTAAAGGGATAGTAAAGTCCAAATGAAGCTTTCATGGTTCAGATAGGACATGCAATTTTAAACAACTTTCGAATTTACTTTTATCATCAAATTTCCTTTGTTCTCGTTATTCTTACCTAAACCTAGGTAGGCTGATATGCTAATTTCTAAGCCCTTAAAGGCCGCCTCTTATCTGAATGCATTTGACAGTTTTTCACAGCTAGAGGGAGTTAGTTCATGTGTTTCATATAGATAATGTTGTGCTCACGCACATGAAGTTATTTAAGAGTCGGCACTAATTGCCTGAAATGCAATTCTGTAAAAAGAACTGAGCTAAGGAGGCAGTCTGCAGAGGCTTAGATACAAGGAAATTACAGAGGTAAAAAGTATATTTCTATAACAGTGTTGGTTATGCAAAACTGGTGAATGGTAAATAAAGGGATTATCTATCTTTATAAACAATACATTTTTTTGATGTTTACTGTCCCTTTAAATATTGACAGTGGAAACAACTAATTCTAAATCATTATTGAATAGTGTAAGTTTGGAGAAGAAAAAAAAAGAATCACACAAACAAATCAACTATATCTTTTAATTGCATGTATCTGTTTGTTTTTGGTTAAAGAGTCATTTATATATTATTATTATTGTTTATTTTTATAGTGTCACAAAATTCTTTAATGCTGGATATCATAAACAGATTAATGCAATTAATATGGGAAAATGTTGTTTTTACATTGGTACCACAAAAATGCACGTCTAGTCAAAACCTCTTTGTCTGTGCGAAGTAAGAAACACGTCTGGCGCATCCGACCTCCAGCTCAGCTTTCTTTACAGATAGGTAGAAACATAACACAATCCAGAACACTTATTCCTGGTTCAGTAATAAAACACTGTTGCATCTATAAAAAAAAACAACGCATTCCCAGACAAAGACTAAAGTTTCATTTATTTTTTTACTTAAAAGATGATGGTTGAGTTAATACCATTTAAATAAGTCACTGCATTCTTTTTATGTACCCTTTACCATTTATAAATTCCTTCCATGTTTTTGTCTGCCTCGCTGTATCTAAATATCTATTTCTTGGCACAGTCTTGGAAATATAAAACAAGATTAGAAATTAGAAATGACTTGTAGTAATACACTTAAATACTAATGGCTGCAAGTGAATACTTGCTCCGTCTAAAGAAGATATTTCTCAGTTCAGAATGTGCCATTTATCATTTGCCTTTAAATATATTGGTTAGCTAAATGAAAAGGAAAACCTCACATTTCCTGTGATACAATATATTTTACTGTAATTGATGTAAAATGTATCATTATAAAATAAAAAACATTAAAGGGACACTGAACCCAAATGTTTTCTTTCGTGATTCAGATAGAGTATGAAATTTTAAGCAACTTTCTAATTTACTCCTATTATCAATTTTTCTTCATTCTCTTGGTATCTTTATTTGAAATGCAAGAATGTAAGTTTCGATGCCGGCCCATTTTTGGTGAACAACCTGGGTTGTTCTTGCTGATTGGTGGATAAATTCACCCACCAATTATTATTATTATTATTCTTTATTTATAAAGCGCCAACAGATTCTGCAGCGCTGCCCATGGGTACAAGGATAACAGTACAATGGAGAAACAATACGATAAGACACAATTTTACAGACAAAAACAGGGGGAATTGAGGGCCCTATTCCCATGGGAACTTACAATCTAGATGGGTAGGATGGGAAACAGGAGGTGGGGACTGCAATGGTGAGAATGATATTAGTGAGTAGATAGAGGGCAGCTGTTAGTTAAGTGAAGTTAGTATGTTAATAAGTCGGGTGATAAGCGTCCCTGAACAGAAAGATCTTTAGGGAACGTTTAAAGGAGGAGAGGTTAGGGGCAAGTCTGACATCACGAGGAAGTGCGTTCCAGAGGGTTGGTGCCGCACGAGAGAAGTCCTGTAGTCTAGTATGAGAGGAGGTGATGGTAGAGGACGCAAGAAGCAGGTCATTGTTGGATCTTAGGGGGCGGGCAGGAGTGTATTTGTTGATAAGTGAGGACAGGTAGGGTGGGGCAGCATTGGTGAGGGCTTTGTAGGTCAGGTTGAGAATTTTGAATTTAACTCGGTTGTGAATGGGGAGCCAGTGAAGGGACTCACAGAGAGGTGCAGCAGAAACAGAGTGTTGAGAGAGGTGGATTAGTCTGGCAGATGCATATAGGATGGATTGGAGGGGAGAGAGGCAGGCCAGTTAGTAAGTTGTTACAGTAGTCAAGTCGGGAAATTACCAGGGAGTGGATTAGCTGTTTAGTAGTTTCAGCACTTAGAAACGGACGAATTTTGGAGATATTCCGTAGGTGGTTGCGGCAGGATGAAGAGAGCAATTGGATGTGGGAAATGAAGGACAGATTTGAGTCAAGCGTGACTGCAAGGCAGCGGACTTGGGGTGATGGGGAGATAGTGGTGCCACCAACAGTGATGGAAAAATTAGAAACTGGAGTAGTTAGAGGGGGGAATTAGAAGTAGTTCGGTCTTGGACATGTTTATACTTAGGTGGTGAGAGGCCATCCAGGAGGAAATGCCAGATAAGCTGTCGCTGATGTGAGAATTGACAGAAGGAGAGAGTGCAGGGGTGGAAAGGTAGATCTGGGTATCGTTAGCATAGAGACTTGCTCAGCATCATATCTAGAGGTTGTCTTTAGGAAATAGACATATGAGTGCTGCCAGCATTGCTGAAGAGGTTAAAGGGGTGGGGGGGGGTCGGCCTGTCAGTGCTAAAACCATACGCAGCACACTGCATCAAATTGGTCTGCATGGCTGTCGTCCAAGAAGAAAGCCTCTTCTAAAGATGATGCATAAGAAAGCCTGCAAACAGTTTGCTGAAGAAATGCAGACTAAGGACATGGATTACTGGAACCAAGATAAACTTATTTGGTTCAGATGGTGTCAAGCGTGTGTGGCGGCAACCAGGTGAGGAGTACAAAGACAAGTGTGTCTTGTCTACAGTCAAGCATGGTGGTGGGAGTGTCATGGTCTGGGCCTGCATGGGTGCTGCCAGCAATGGGGAGCTACAGTTCATTAAAGGGACACTCAAGTCAAGATTAAACTTCATGATTCAGATAGAGTATGCAATTTTAAACAACTTTCCAATTTACTTCCATTAACAAAATGTGCACGGTCTTTTTATATTTACACTTTTTGTGTCACCAACTCCTACTGAGAATGTGCAAGAATTCACAGCATATACGTATATGCATTTGTGATTGGCTGATGGCTGTCACATGATACAGGGGGAGTGGAAATAGACATAACTTTACAATTTATTTAACAAAAATCTACTACTCATTTGAAGTTCAGACTAAGTGCTATTGCATTGTCTTCTTATCATGCATTTGTTGATTATGCGAATCTACAGTGTTGACTGGTCCTTTAAGGGAACCATGAATACCAACATGTAATGTGACATACTGAAGCAGAGCATGATCCCCTCCCTTCAGAGACTGGGCTGCAGGGCAGTATTCCAACATGATAACGACCCCAAACACGCCTCCAAGACGACCACTGCCTTGCTAAAGAAGCTGTGTGTAAAGGTGATGGACTGGCCAAGCATGTCTCCAGACCTAAACCCTATTGGGCATCTGTGGGGCTTCCTCAAACAGAAGGTGGGGGAGTGCAAGGTCTCTAACATCCACCAGCTCAGTGATGTCATCATGGAGGAGTGGAAGAGGACTCCAGTTGCAACCTGTGAAGCTCTTGTGAACTCCATGCCCAAGAGGGTAAAGGCAGTGCTGGAAAACAATGGTGGCCACACAAAATATTGACACTTTGGGCCCAATTTGGACATTTCGCTACAATGTAAAGTAGTGAATGTGCAGCCTGTATAATAGTGTACATTTGCTGTCCCCTCAAAATAACTCAACACACAGCCATTAATGTCTAATCCGTTGGCAACAAAAATGAGTACACCCCTAAGTGGAAATGTCTAAGTGGAAATGTGTAGATTGAGAATAGTAGGGGACCGAGGACAGAGCCTTGCTGTACCCCGACAGAAAGCAGTACGGGGCAGAGAGGCCCCAGAGAAGGCTACTCTGAAGGTACGGTTTGACAGGTAGGAAGAGAACCACGAGAGGGCTGTGTCACAGATGCTGAAGGATTGGAGGGTTTTGAGCAAAAGAGGGTGATCAACAGTATCAAAGGCTGCGGACAGATCAAGGAGGATAAGCAGAGAGAAGTGGGCTTTTGATTTTGCTGTAAGTAGGTCGTTGGTAACCTTAACGATTGCGGTCTCTGTGGAGTGATGGGGACGAAATCCAGATTGCAGTGGGTCAAGGAGGGAGTTTAATGTAAGGAAATGGGATAGGCATGCATATACTAGTTTTTCGAGAAGCTTTGAGGCAAGAGGGAGGAGGGAAATAGGGCAGTAGTTGGATGGGGAGGTTGGATCAAGGGAAGGTTTTTTGAGGATAGGTGTGACCAGTGCATGTTTCAGAGATGAGGGAAATATACTGGTGCTGAGGGAGAGGTTGAAAATGTGTATGAGTATAGGGGTAAGGGTAGAAGAGAGGGAGGGAAGTAGCTGTAAGGGGATAGGGTCAAGGGGACAGGTAGTGAGGTGAGAGTGCAGTATAAGTGCCGAAACTTCTTCATCAGTAACAGGGGAGAAAGAGCTAAGTTTATGGCTATGTGGGTTGTGGTTGGTTGCAAGCGTTTGAAGGGGTGAGAGAATGGAAATATGTTGAGAGCTGATTTCGTTTCTGATGTAGTTAATTTTGTTATTGAAGTGGCTGGCAAAGTCTTGACCTGACAGAGAAGTTGTATTAGGAGGTTGGGTGGGAGGAGAAGAGTATTGAAAGTGGAGAACAGACGTTTTGGGTTTGAAGAAAGATTAGAGATAAAAGTAGTGTTGCTTATGGAGATTAATGGCAGAATAGTAGGAGTTTAAGATGAATTTGTAATGGAGAAAATCAGCTGAACTCCGAGATTTTCTCCAGTGCCGCGCAACAGTACGGAAACATCTGCATAGGTACCATGTCAGAGGAGTATGCCAGGGCTGAGGATAAGTGTGTGATTTCCGAGCTATGGTAAGAGGGGCCATATTGTCAAGGAAGGATGTAAGGGTGGAGTTATAGTGGCAGATAGATTGGTCAGGGCAGGAAAAGGAGGAGAAGGATGAGAGGAGAGGTTCAAGGGAATTAGCAAGCTGTTGCTAATTTATAGAGAGGGGAGAGAATAAGCAAATCATGTGGGTTTCGAATGAGGAAAATGTGAGGAAAGAGATGGGTTGTATTTGTTGAAAGGTGCAACGAGAGGAAAGCAAAATACCTACACCACCTCCTTGTCTATTACCAGACCTAGGAGTGTGGCTGAAGTGGAGACCCCCATGTGACAGAGCAGCAGTGGATGCTGTGTCTAGGGGAGAAAGCCAGGTTTCTGTTAGGGCCAGAAGATTAAGGGAAGGGGAGATAAAGAGGTCATGTATAGAAGTGAGCTTGTTGCAAACAGAGCGAGAGTTCCAGAGTGCACAAGTGAAAGGGGTAGTGGCTTTAGAAGCAAGAGGAATGTGAGTAAGGTTGGCAGAGTTTTGTTTTCTGAGTCTATGGCATGGTACACATGGATGTGCATGGCTGGGTAGTTGTTGGGGACCAGGATTAGTGGAGATGTCACCAGCAGTTAGTAAAAGCAAGAGGGAGAGTGACATGAGATGAGATACAGATTTGCAGTAATGAGACTGTTTTTGAGACAAGGTGCAGGGGGGGGGGAGAGTGTTTAGGAATAGGTAAAGTTCATGAGTACAAAAGTGAGGTGAGTTTAAGAGAGATGGGCTAATGAATAGTGCAACAAAACAAGTATCCAGCACCTGAAAGTAATGTGATGTGCAAGCTTCAAGGATATTGCACCATATCCCACTATATAGGAAGACACTAGAAGAAGCAGCACCATCCAAACATTTCAACAGGTTTATTCGTGCAGTATGCACATTGTGTAGCCAGACCAACAAGCAGCAACATTTCAGACTTAGTCCTTAATCATGCATGATTAAGGACAAAGTCTGAAACGTTGCTGCTTGTTGGTCTGGCTACACAATGTGCATACTGCACGAATAAACCTGTTGAAACGTTTGGATGGTGCTGCTTCTTCTTGTGTCTTCCTAATGAATAGTGCAGGTGGAGAGGGAGAAGGCGTAATTGAATAATGTAGTTTGTTATAGAGACAGAAGGTACCAAAAAGGATTATGAATATATTGTGCATTTTTACAAAAGTGAGAACCAATTAAACATTAGACACAGTATTACAGCAGCAATTATATAAGGAAACAATGGGATACATAGAACATAATATTACAAAAGTACTTGCCTTGTGTCTTGTCCCTTGGCCAATCCTTGTATAATTCTTTCTTAATGCCTCATTTATAAAATGTTCACTTCAAAAATGTTCACATATGTTGTTGTAGCAATGCACACTGCCCAGTGCAATGTGTATGTGTGTATGTATATATATATATATATATATTTGTGTATGTATTGATATGTGTATCTGTGTATGTATATATGTATGTACTCTACTGTAACTGAAGGAAACAGTAATATTTCTGTAGTGAAATGAGGTTTATTGGATTAACAGAAAATTTGCAATATGCATCCAAACAAAATTAGACAGGTGCATAAATTTGGGCAATATTGCATCAATATTTAGTAGAGCCTCCTTTAGCAGAAATAACAGCCTCTAGACGCTTATTATAGCCTGTAATGAGTGTCTGGATTCTGGAGGAAGGTATTTTGGACCATTCCACCTTGCAAAACATCTCCAGTTCAGTTAGGTTTGATGGTTGCCGAGCATGGACAGCCCGCTTCAAATGACCCCATAGATTTTCAATGATATTCAGGTCTGGGGACTGGGATGGCCATTCCATAACATTGCAATAAATAAATGCCAGAGTAGATTTTATAGCAGTGTTTTGGTTCATTGTCTTGTTGAAATATCCAGCCCCGGAGTAACTTCAACTTTGTGACTGATTCCTCAACATTATTCTCAAGTATTTGCTAATATTGAGTGGAATCAATGCGACCCTCAACTTTAACAAGATTCCCAGTACCGGCACTGGCCACACAGCCCCACAGCATGATGGAACATCCAACATATTTTACTGTGGCTAGCAAGTGTTTGTCTTGGAACGCTGTGTTCTTTTGCCGCCATGCATAATGCCCCTTGTTATGACCAAATAACTCAATCTTTGTTTAATCAGTCTACAGCACCTTCTTCCAAAATGAAGCTGGCTTGTTCAAATGTGCGTTTGCATACCTCAAGCGACTCTGTTTGTGGCGTGTGTGCTGAAAAGGCTTCTTCCGCATCACTCTCCCATACAGCTTCTCCTTGTGCAAAGTGCGCTGAATTGTTGAACGATGCACAGTGACACCATGTGCAGCAAGATGATGTTGTAGGTCTTTGGAGGTGGTCTGTGGGCTGTTTTTGACCGTTCTCACCATCCTTTGCCTCTCTGATATTTTACTTGGCCGGCCACTTCAGGCCTTAACAAGAACTGTGTCTGTGGTCTTTCATTTCCTCACTATGTTCCTTACAGTGGACACTGTCAGCTTAAATCTCTGCAATAGCTTTTTGTAGCCTTCCCCTAAACCATAATGTTGAACAATCTTTGTTTTCAGGTCATTTGAGAGTTGTTTTGAGGCCCCCATGTTGCCACTCTTCAGAGGAGAGTCAAAGAGTACAACTTGCAATTGGCCACCTTAAATACTCTGTCTCATGATTGGATGCACCTGTCTATGAAGTTCAAGGCTTAATGGGCTCACCAAACCAATTGTGTGTTCCAATTAATCAGTGCTAGGTAGTTACAGGTATTCAAATCAACAAAATGACAAGGGTGCCCAAATTTATGTACCTGTCTAATTTCGTTTGGATGCATATTGCACATTTTCTGTTAATCCAATAAAGCTCATTTTACTACTGAAATATTACTGTGTCCTTCAGTTATTTGATAGATCAAAATGAAATTGCTGATCCGAACACCCAATTATTTATAAATGAAAATCATGGAAATTGTCAGGGGTGTCTAAACTTTTGCATACGACTGTGTATATATATATATATATATATATATATATATATATATATATATATATATATATGTGTGTGTGTGTATGTTTTTTTGTATGTGTATATGAATGTGTTTTTATGTATGTATATATATGTATGTGTGTATGTTTTTATGTATATATATGTATGTGTTTTTATGTATGTATGTGTATGTATGTATATTTATGTATGTATGTACAGTACTGTGCAAAAGTATTAGGCAGGTGTGAAAAAATGCTGTAAAGTAAGAATGCTTTAAAAAAATAGAAATGTTAATAGTTTATATTTTTTTTTTTATCAATTAACAAAAGGCAAAGTGAGGAAACAAAAGAAGAATCTAAATCAAATCTATATTTGGTGTGACCACCATTTGCCTTCAAAACAGCATCAATTCCAAACATCTTGGAGAACTATCCACAGTTCTTCTGGGATTTAGGGAGCCTCAGTTGCTTCTGTCTGTTCCTGTAACCCCAGACAAACTCAATGATGTTGAGATCAGGGCTCTGTGGGGGCCGAATTATCACTTCTATGACTTTACATTGAAAATAGCTATTAATGGCTGTATGTTTGGGGATACTGGGACCAATCAGATGCCTCCCTGATGGTATTGTATGATGGTGTTTCTCAGCATTAAGTAGACCATTAATTCTGGCCAAATCCCAAACTCCATTTGCAGTAATGCAGCCCCAAACTTGCAAGGAACGTCCCATATCCTTCACTGTCGCCTGTATATACTCATTCCTGTACCGCTCTTCGGCGAACAAACTGCCTTCTGCTAAAGCAAAATATTTCAAATATCGATTCATCACACAATTAATAAAAAATACTACTCATGTCCATTAGCAAAATATGCATACTTGCTGAGACACCAGCTCCTACTACGTGCAAGAATTCACAGTATATACGTATATGCGATGTGTGATTGGCTAATGGTTGTCACATGATACAAGGGGAAGAAAATTTTAACTAACTGGATTTGTCAGGAAAAAAAAATCTACTACTCATTTGAAATTCAGACTAAGTGCTATTGCATTGACTTTCTATTGTGCATGTGTTGATTATGCAAACATACTGTATTAAATGGCCCTTTAAAGATATGGGAAATTGCTCTTATCTTTATTTTTGCATTTGAAAAAGCTGTGTTCTCTAGAACATGTCCATTCAAATGGGCAGAGCCTGCAGGTAAAGCAGAACACCTTATTGTATCTCCTACTCTATACACAATAGCCAGTACTTAGGGCCTGATATTCAAAAGCTTGCTGGCATGCAAAATCTTTGGGATTTTTTTTTTAGACCTTATATTGTAATGAAGGCGTTGCTACTTCACATCAAGAACCCTATATAGTGAGTTAAATACTTTTTAAATTACAATTTGTGTTTCTAACATTTTTTAGCGGCCTCTCAATACTGGTGAGATGCCTTAGATCATCCCGCCTGAGTGTCAAGCTTTTGAATATCAGGCCCTTAGAGAGAGCAATTGAAAATAAAAAAAAATCAGTACCTGACAATCTCTTCTCCAAATGAAAGGTTGGTTTCTGCTGCTTCATCTTGATTACATAGCTTTTCTATTAAGAATGCTGCAGTCTTTATATTTTCGGTATGAGTGGTGGTTTCAAAAGGCAAAAACAGCTATTATAAATTGCTAAATAAAGATTAAAGATCGATTTGTAAACAATTTAATACATTCCAGCAGGTAAAAGGATCATTGGGAACACAATAAAGGGGGTAAATGTTTACAGTACATTGTCTCTTTAATGTGGATTATATATATATATACACACACAAAATAGAATATTGCCGCACATCCCCTTCTATATTATCAAAACCTTTTAAATATTGCAAAAAAATCACCTAAGCTCATATTTTAAAATAGGGAACTTAATCACACAATATGGCCATACTTTGCTTAAGCCAGTCACCAACTTACAAGGTGTCCTAATGTTGACTGGTCCTAGCACTGCAATGTGATGCCTTTCTGGGCTGTAACATTCCTGCTTTAACTGTGCATCTAAGAATGAGCCTCTCTGGCTTTATACACACTTCCAATGCACTATAATGAGAGCACCTGAGCAACTGAGTGGGGTGCTAAAAACCATGAAGATGGTTAGTCTTTCTTTGAATACAAATGTTTCTGCACACCTTACAAAATTATTTTATTAATATTACTTCTTAGGGGTGCAGGCAAACAACCAAATAATTACAACAATTAACACTATAATCCTAGAGGACAGATCAGACAAGTGAGTAAATATAATTATATATTTACTGATACAAAAAAACAACAGATAGCATCCATTTATGATAGTACCAATAAAACTTTGTGTGGATCGTTACCACCATCAGTATAAACCAAAACTAGAAGTGGACCCACTTATAAGGCAGCAATAAATTTAGTATAAATCTCCTATAAGGCTGTTGCAAAAAGTTAATGAATTTTGGCCGTATGCAGGTCACTAGCAGTCTATACGTGTAGCAAAAGGATATCTTACTTCCACAAGTGCAGCAAAATAACACGAACAGTCTTATGGATTTCATGCTGCGTATGTCCACTCTTAGAAAAATAAAAGGAGAATAAATGTAGAAACATAAGGTGGGAGATACTTCTTGATGAGGCAGATCTCAATAAAGAGGAGTTCATGCAGCTAAATCGCCATTGTATAGCAAAAGAAACAACTTAATGTCCCTTTAACAGACAAGGAAGTATATAATACAAAGTTGCAAAGGAACTCGTATGTACACATCCCTTTTCAGTTGCTTTTGTATCCCTTGCCAAGTGCTTTATAACTGTATATCCAGTGTTGTCAGTCTATACAAAGTAGCCAGAAATGATTTGCCCTCACCTACTTTTTCGGTTACCGCTGTATCCCTTTCCAAGTGCTTTTAACAGTGGACAGTGACATCGCCACAACTAAAATTTCATGCAACTGCAGGTCCCTGTATTTACCCGTTGTTCGATATGAAAACATCAAACAAGGTAGGCAAATTTGCTACACGTATAGACTGCTAGTGACCTGTATACGGCCAAAATTCATTAACTTTTTGTTTATACTAATTTATTGCTGCTTTATAAGTGGTCCCACTTCTAGTTTTGGTTTATATTGATGGTGGTAACGATCCACGCATAGTTTCATAGGCACTATTATAAATAGATGCTATCTGTTGTTTTTTTATCAATAAATATATAATTATATTTACTCACTTGTCTGAACTGTCCTCTAGGATTATAGAGTTAATTGTTTGGGCATGACTAGGGTGCTGGATAAGGGAGGTCTTTTTTAGGGTCTGGATAAGGGAGGGCTTTTTTAGGGTCCCTAGGGACTGTATATTTTTCTCTTTTTACCTATCAATCTATCTGTGAGTGTGTGTGTGTATATATATATATATATATATATATAAATAACTATTTTTATAAATATAATATATACAAGATGGTCCTTTTTTGTCCTTAGTAGGCTTAAAGGGACACTGAACCCAAATTTTATCTTTCGCAATTCAGATGGAGCATGCAATTTTAAGCAACTTTCTAATTTACTCCTATTATCATTTTTTCTTCGTTCTCTTGCTATCTTTATTTGAAAAAGAAGGCATCTAAACTTTTTTCTTGGTTCAGATCTCTGGACAGCACTTTTTATTGATGGATTAATTTATCCACCAATCGGCAAGGATAACCCAGGTTGTTCACCAAAAATGGTCCGGCATCTAAACTTACATTCTTGCATTTCAAATAAAGATACCAAGAGAATAAAGAAAATTTGATAATAGGAGTAAATTAGAAAGTTGCTTAAAATTTCATGCTCTATCTGAATCACGAAAGAAAACATTTGGGTTCAGTGTCCCTTTAAGAGTTTGTGAGGGAAAAAATAGAGTGAATTTTCTTTTCTCTTCTGATATTTCCTAATCTGCTTATTCTTTCCTAATATTCTTCTATTCTATCTTTCCTGTTTTTCTCATCTAAAAGATTCTGCTTTCTACATCTAAGCCTGTCCAAAAAACCTACGTACCTAAAATTGGCAAGGGTGATGTAAAGAATAAATTTGAAGCTATGCAGAAAGCAAGAGAAGAAAGAAGCCAACGAAGATCCACAGATGAAAAACAACGCAGAAAAGAGCAGTATACTAGAGAAAGAATTTGGAACAAAAGGAAGCAAGAGGTTAATTTACTGGATATCTTCATCATTTTCATTAGCATTACCATATAAATTGGTGTACACATTTTTTAAATGTTTTTCCTCCCATAGAGAAGTAACTAATGTTACATTAAAGGGACTCTAAAACACATTCCATATACCTCCCTCTAATTATGGGTACTGCCATATTGGAACTTAAGTTTCACTCACTATCTGAAGAAGAGTTACTGCACACGTGCAAACAGGTCAGCACTAGAATGCAGTGAAAGCTAGATTTGAAAATGGTGGCAACCATGACTAGAGGAGACAAGAAATATATAAGATATTTGACATACTTTTAAATGTGTGAGTTTACTTAAAATAAATGTGAACCTCAAAATTAAACTTCCATGGTTCCGATAAAACATGTAGTTTTAAGAAACTCTTTCATTTACTTCTATTATTAAATTGGTTTGGTCTCTTGGTATCCTTTGTTTAAAAGCTATTTTAATATGTCTAACTAAACCTGTTTAAATTTAAACACAACTAGCTAATCACTGCTCTACCAATTATCACAGACGTCTACAGACATACGTTTACCAGGCAGTTCTGCTTTTACATGTCTTATACTCTACACGCAACAAGGAGATGCGGAAATAGGAGCAGAAGGGTAGTCAAGAATATGTAGTAGAAAATAATAACCCCACCAATACCATTATTTAAAGGGACATGCAACCCAAATGTATCCTTTTATAATTCAGACAGAGCATGCAATTTTACACAACCTTCCAATGTACTTATATTGTCAAATGTGCATTGTTTGCTTTGTTGTAGGAGCAGCCCTGCACTACTGGGAGCTAGCTGAAGACATTAGATGAGCCAATCACAAAAGGCATATATGGGCAGCCACCTATTAGCAGCTAGCTCCCAGTAGTGCACTGCTGCTAGCCTGCTCCTGAGCCTACGTAGGTAGGCTTTTCAACAAAGACAACAAAGCAAATTAGATTATAGAAGTAATTTTGAAAGCTGTTTAATTGTATGCTCTATCTAAATCATTAAAGAAAAATTTTGGGTTTCATGTCCCTTTAACCTTGAGTGAAGCCCACGGTTTTAAGGTACTGAACCCTTTCCCCAACAATCAGCGTATTTCTAGCAGCTGTTTTTCTCTTTCTTGAACCAAAAACAGGTACATTGGTAGGTGTGGGACAAACTATTTCCTTATTTTTATCTTCTTTTACTGTCTCTGTTGACTTCTTTACCTTCATGATATGATTGTTATTGCCTTGGCTATTTCTTTTGACGTATAGATATAATAATTGTAGATATGGGAGACTCTTGTAACATAATAAACAATATGAAACATTATAGGGGCAGCACATTTTCACTAGTAATTCTAGTGTTTTGTTGTTCCACTCAGTGCTCTTCAGTTTATTCATTCATTTTATGGTAAGAAAATCAATAATCCCAGGTTGTCTTGTAGAGGAGAATGAACCATTTATGCATCTCCAGTTGGGAGAAATATATGAAGCACTGATGAGCTTAACGTCCTGGGTGTGGGTTCATGGGGCAGCAAATTTAAAAACAAAGGGCAAGATTACGAGTTTAGCGCAAAATATTGCTTATGCTAAATCGATGTTTGTGCTTAACTGAGTACCAGCACACGCTAATTTGCGGTGGTATTACGAGTTAGGTGCAATGCGAATGCGACCTCGGGTTTGCATTGCACGGAAGCATTGCGTTCATGAGAGTGCGATCCATGGGCTCCAATAGGAGCCTTGTTCTCATGCTGTCATATACGACATGAGAACTAGCACAGCGAAGAGGGTAAATCACGCAGCGATGGGCAGCAATTTTAAATATATATGTATATACCCATATTAACACATAAATATATACTTATGTATATAAGCATATACGTATATATTTACTGTGAACACACAGTTTCCATAGGCCGAAATGTAAAGGCACTTTTTTTTTTTCTAACACCCTACACCCACTTTTTTTTTCATAGAAAACTAAAAGACCCTATATTTTGGGGCATTTTTAGAAACTTAACCAGAGATCTGATGGCTGGTTATTTATCACGCACGTGCAAATGGGCAAATTTTCCCGTTTGCGGGCTTGCGATAAATTAGTGCTCCACTTGTAATCTATCCCTTAATACACTTCTGGTTGTAGTGTTTCAATAATATATAACATTTGAAAATCAACACATCATTTTCCTTTTTTTTTAAAATTAATATTTAACACTATTTTCCATTGTTTTAACTTGCTTTTATTGTGCAACACTTTGAGTCCGGTCTTGGGCAGTAATACTGTATAAATATATTGTGTTTAGTAATTCATTCCTTAACATGAGATAGACATTAATCACTAACTAAAATGTTCTTCTGTTTCCTAGTTAAAGGAACTACTTGCTTCAGATGAAGAAGAAGAAAAACAGCCAAAACAAGTGGATAAGGGTTATGTCCCCAAATTAACAGGTAAAACAAATTCCTGGATTGGATTAACAACATTAAAACTGCTTTTGGAAATTTTGCTTATCTCTTTGTTTTCACTAAAACACATGAATACAGCGCCTCCTACTGATCACTGACACGGTGTTCGTGTATATATATCGTTTATGAAAATTAAATACTTAGAAAATAGCAGATGCTACATAAGTAAAATATATCTTTTGTGAATTTTTTATAGAAAAATATATTGAAACTTACATAAAAAGCATGTTTGTGTACAACTGATAGGTACAATTTCCATTAGAGGTGTGCATGGGCAAAAAAATCGGTTCAGCCGAATTTTTCAGAGCAAATATTCAGGAAAATTAGTTTCTCTGAATATTTGTTGCTTGTGCTATTTGGAATACTGAATAGTAGTTAAATATTTACTTTCATTTTCGTTAAACTAATGTAAATGTTATATAGCTACAGGTGAAAAAGTTCACTGGTTGCTTTATACTTACCTTTGGCGTGCTATAGAAATGCGCTAACCCGCCGCTCTTCTCACAGATCCTCGGCCGCGCTAATAGGAGGCTTATCGGGGAGGCTTCCAGGGCCTGTGCTAAAGGACCTTCTCCTTTAGTCACGGCTAAATAGCGTGGCCGGGGCTCTGTGAAGAAGTGGAGCAGGTTAGCGTATCTCTCCAGTGGGCTAAAGGTGTTTAACCATTTAAAGAAAATGAACGAATACTGAAAAATAATGAAGTCATTGTTTTTTATTTTATGCCTGAATCATGAAAGTTTAATTTTGACTTCAGTGTTGTATGTATGTATTGGGTACTTGTAAAGTGCGGCTAATCATCCGTAAGGGTCTCAAGGCGCTGCTCATTTTATCAACCTCGGAAGGATGAAAGGCTGAGTGGACCTCACCAGGGATCGAACCTGCAACCCTTGGGTTGCTGCAGAGC
The DNA here is from genome assembly GCF_027579735.1 of Bombina bombina. Taxonomy (NCBI): domain Eukaryota; kingdom Metazoa; phylum Chordata; class Amphibia; order Anura; family Bombinatoridae; genus Bombina; species Bombina bombina. Next base: position 130,798,587 of record NC_069508.1, on the reverse strand, counting down.
TCAACCACAGTGCCTTAGCATGCTGAGCTATCTGTCCGGCTTTAGATGATAATAGTCAGACAATGCCCTTTTCACATTAAATAGACAGGGAAATATTTATTTATTTATTTTGTACAACAAGTTGGTGCAAATACAATAAGAGGACATCAATTTTACAGTACAATGTCACTTTAAATGTACTGGGAGCTAGCTGTTGAAATAGCAATTTGAAAACACTTTCCAATGTTCTTCTATTGTCTAATTTGCTTTTTTCTCTTGGTATTCTTTGTTGAAAAACATATCTAGGTAGGCTCGGAGCAACAAAACACTAATGGGAGCTAACTGGTGATTGGTGGCTGCACAATATGCTTCTTGTCACTGGCTCATCAGATGTTTTCAGCTAATTCATAGTAGTGCATTGCTGCCCTGGAGCTGACTTTAACTATGTATTTATAACACTTTGCAAGGGTTAAAGGGACAGTATACTGTAAAATAGTTTTTCCCTTAATGTGTTTACAATTGCTTTTTTTACCAACTGCGGAGTAAAATATGTATGAAAATGAGCTTTTTAAGGTTTATTTCTGTATATTAAAGCTCTGATTTTGTGTTTTGAAGCCACAGCCTAATAAAATTGGTTGAGCTTGTAGGTATAATCAGATCTCATTACTGTATCACATTGTGCACATATACCTGCTTCTTTATCTTATATCTGTCCTTAAAACAATCACCAATACTTTGAGAGAACAATGGAAAATCAACATTTTATTACCTTATCTCTGCTTTATCACACTGGGAGTGTAATTTCTTCTGCTGGCTGTGTTTACAAAGCTTATCTATAGCTGGTACGCGCGGCCACAAAATATCAGAATAGGTGGGGATACCACATGCTAAATTAACAATTTCAAATTCCAATATAAGGGTAAAGGAGCTACTTGTAAACAATTTAATACACTCCAGCAGGTAAAGTGGATCATTGGGAACAAATTAAAGGGGAGAAAATTTTTGAGTAAACTGTCCCTTTAAACACAATTACATGCAAGTAACAGTGCACCAATAAAATAACACGTTAGAGCATTTTCTTTTTGCATGTTTTATGTATCTTTAACTTATAATACCTCTGGTGCCAGAATATCATTTGCTATTCTGTTTGATAGGAACCGTTAAAGGAAAATTTGCAGAAATGGAAAAGCAAAGACATGAAGAAGAGAGAAAGAGAATGGAAGAAGAAAGAAAACGTAGACTTGAACAGGATTTGAAGGAGAAACGAAAGATAGAAAGAGAACTGGCCAAAAAAGCAGAGGAAGTAAGTTTGTACCGCATATTATTACCCAGAATTAAAAGAATTATGGGGGTAGATTTAACAAATGAATCATGTCCGCCCGACAGTGCTAAATTATTTGTTGTGAAATGCTTGTACAATGCTGCCCCCTGCACATTCGTGACCGCTAGCAGGGGGTGTCAATCATCGTGATCACTGCTTCTTAACTTAAGTTTCAGGTGGACCTGAAACTTCGGGGGTAGAAAGCAGCATCCTATATCTGTACTGTGAGGCTATTGGGAGAATTCATATAGGTTTAATTCCTATTATAAACATTTTTGCTAGTTTATTGGTGATTTATATGATTTTGCATCAAAAGATAAAAAAATAACAGAAAGCAAAATATGAATTTTATTAATGTGAGACCTTTTTTTTTTCTTTCATGATTCAGACGGAGTGTGCAATTTTAAACCACTTTCCAATTTATTCCTATGATCTAATTTGCTTCATTCTCTTGGTATTCTTTGTTTAAAAGCATACCTAGGTAGGCTTAGGATCAGCAACACATCATGGGCGATAGCTGGCAAGCTGGTGATTGGTGGTTCCACGTATATCGCCTTTGCTGCTCCTTTAACAAAGAATACCAAGAGAATTAAGTAAATTTTGATAATAGCAGTCAATTGGAAAGTTGTTTATAATTTATGTTCTATTTAAATCATGAAAGAAAAAAAATGTTTTTTTTTTTAAATTGTAGCTCTTTAAATGTTTTGTTCCTACAAACACTATGACAAAATATGAAATATAAATGTTTAAAGTGAATGCAACTCATTATAGTCAGTTCAATAAAAAACATATATGACTATTTTATAGTGCTGTAGGTAGGAAAATATATTTAAGTAGCTACAATATAATCTTATATTATTTGCAACTAAACTGTTCTCACAGTAATTTCTTGAGCACATTTTAATTTTTGTGAAGAGCATATTTTGGTCTAAATGAGGCTGGTGGAAAACTTCTATAATGTATCATTAATGTTTGATTTTTGCTGTAGGTCAGTAATACAAAAAAAAGGTTTCACTCATGGTCTAAAAACTTTCAGTGTTTCAGACATACTATTAAAAGATTGGTTTGGCTGGCTCAAGTAGCTATAATAAGTGTATATATTTTTAATTATTGATTAAAGCTATGCCAGGCACTGCCATAATAACATTTACAACCAACTATGGGAAGTAATTTAAGGATAAAGGATAAGAACGCCAATTGATACCAAGCTCACAATTCGCTGTTACTCTGATCCGTAGCCATATTTTTTAAAGGGCTATAAAAGTGCAAAAATAAAATGCCCTAATATGTTAGAACATTTTATTATTTCAGTATTTCTTTCATATAAACACCCCTGCAAAGGGAATATACGCATAGTCAAGAGCAGCAGTGCACTACTGGGAGCTAGCTCAATACATCTGGTGAGCCAATAACAAGAGACAAATTTGTGTAGTCACCAATCACCAGTAGAGCATTGCTAATGCTGAAAATATGTACATATTTTTCCAACAAGGATACCAAAAGAACAAAGTAAACTTGAATATAGAAGTGACTTTAAAAGTGTCTTAAAATTATATACTCTATGGAAATCATGCAAATTAATTTCATATCCCTTAAAGAATATCAGAGAAATGGTTACTTTGCAAGTGCTTGAGATACAATTAGTTGCATTCTAATGGGTCTTTTGACTTTGCGTTTATGTATCAGCGGAGGCAGAAAATATAATGTAGCAATGTAAAAACTGCCGTGGAAAATGATGGAAAATCTGGATTAATTTGTGAATAATGACTTGACATTAGTAATGTTCATGTTTGATCTTTTATTTATTCAACTAGTTCTTTACACTCAGTCCATTAGAATGGATATTGGATATAAAAGGAAAGCAAGGAAATAACATTGAAATCACAGCTCTGAGTTTTTTCCATGATAAAATAGGAAAAGATACAGAATATGAAAACCCAAAAATGTTAAATATTTATAAAAATTAACACAAGCTCATGCAGAGGAATTTTCATTTTTACATTTAATAAAAGTTTATTCCCTCCAAAATGATTGCATCAACTTTTTCTCACTTAAAAATGATATATTTAGTCTTGTCATAAAGTACCATTTGATTATATTATTGAACCCCCTAACAAAACAAAAAATAAAATAAAATGGTGGCACATACTAATAGGTAATGCTAAAAAAAATAACTTCAATGACAACGCACAGCTTTTTTGTATAAAGTAGTTTTGTATTTTTTTTTATTCCGTTTTACTAAAGCAAGAAAACTGCAGTTTAACAATTTAAACATTCTTATTTAATAGATTGGTGACAATAACTGTACTGGAAGTGACTCGGATATGGAGGTAATCAGACATTTCTTTAACAGAACAAAACTATCTTTTTTCAGTATTTTTTTTCCCACCAACTAAAATTATTTTATGTTCTTATTCTTCTCTTATACTTACCTAATTATGTCTTTAGAGGTTTATGGAATATATAAAATGTTAATTAGTATTTATGGTTTATTATTTTTTCTGCCTCTCCTCTAATGTAGATAGATAGATAGATAGATAGATAGATAGATAGATAGATAGATAGATAGATAGATAGATGGAAGGCCACATGTTATTTTGTCTGAGCAATAAATTTAATTTTGATTTGTCCCTACTAATAACTTTTGCCAAAAATGAAACTCAACACAAATTGCAGTTTAAAGACTTTTTGATTAACTAGATAAATTATGTAAAGCAACATACATACTCAGCTTTGTGTTTTGTCAAATATTGGACTGTATATTAAAGTGCCATGAAACATGGTGAGATCTGTGCATATCCTAAAAGGGCTAATTAAGTAAAAAATAGTTTGCATAAAAAATTGTTTAAAAATTGCTGGCAAGTATTTTAAAATAATTTTCAAAAATAAGCAAAATTAATTACATAGCTATAGCTGTCTGGAGTAGACTGCTCCACCCCCCTTATCAGTGTTTAGAAACAGGCATTGTATTTGAACTAAGTTCACAGCTTCTAGGCATGCTCCAGCAGATAATCCCTGTTCACTTTTGCATTCTACCAAAGCAACAGTAGATATAGATACAGCCATAGAAGGAAATGTGTGGGGGAGTTAGAGCTTTACAATTCGGAAACTTAGAAGAAAGGGTTAATGGCGAGGCACTGCAGTATAAATTTGCAGGTTAAGAAATTAAAGTACATATTATTATATTTTGTCTCTATCCCAACGCTGATGTTTTATTTATTTGAAATGCCACTCGTTTCAGAGAGAAAGAATGATCACGTCAGTGTTTCCAGAACACACTATTCTCAATAACAATTCTATAATTAGGAGTAATGTCTGCAGAGCAAGAAGGCATCATAATAAATAGCCTGGAGTTATAGAGACACCGATATTTACTAAAAAGGGAAATTGTAAAAAAGTAGTGTTTGTTTATTCTTTAGGTAGGGGTCCAAACTGTGTAACTTTTGTTTACAGTTACCTTAGGTAGAAATGTCAAGTCATTTGCCCACAACCTATAAAGCCTTTCTGATGATACTTTTATGTTAAACTGACAGGAAACCCCAACATTTTCTTTCCTGATTCAGATAGAACATACAATTTTAATCAACTTTTCCAATTTACTTCAATTATTACATTTGCTTCATTCTCTTGTTATCCTTTTCTAAGGAACACTGGCAGCTAGGTGAGCACATCTAATTAGCCAATCACAAGAGACAAATGTGTGCAGGCACCTATCAGCAGCTAGCTGATTAGTGTAGGATATGCGTGTATTCCTTTTTAACAAGGGGTACAAAAAGAACAAAGCACATTTGAAAAAAGAAATAAATTTCAAAGTGTCTTAAAATTACATGCTCTATCTGAATCATGCACGTTTAATTTTGACTTTCCTATCCCTTTAAGCTAATTTACAATTGTATATTTGGTAATTGAGCTAAAAATAAAATAGCAGATTTGAATATTGTGCTAATATCATGTATGTATTGGTATAAAAAACAAAAAAACAAGAACCATTAATCTAGATATTAGTGTATTGTGGTGTATTCTGTGCTGTTTTATCACGAAAATAAATTGTCTTCATGTTTACTCAAACAATCAGAGCTGACTCGATTATATCATGGGGCATAACACAGTTCCATTGTTATCTGCAGAAAAGTCCACTTTGAATCAAGTGCCTTTAGGTGTTGAATTTGCTAAGTGAAAATTGTCTCAAAAACCTGTATAGAGAAAATGGCTTGTGATCGCTCTGAAAATTAAGTCTCTATGTTAAAAATAGGTCTTTTTTTCAGTGAGAAACACTTGTGATTGTGATAACCTTGAAATGAAAAGTTCATTTTTTTTCTTGCTGAAAACCCACTGGAAAAAAACCCAGGACTCATAAATTGTGATTGAGGCCATAATTTTATTAAGTTCATCAAAAGTTATTTTGATTTATAATTCCTTTTCTTTGTAATAGATAACTTTTTCTTTTTCAATAAGGTTTTTAAAAAAAAAAATTCAGTTAAAGGTCACAAGTCTTTGTAAAATATATTTACAACTAGTCCTAAAGACTGTGTATACTGGCCAAAATCCCCATCCACTTGGATCTCCTCTCCCTCCTTCCCCGCTGCACTTTTTTTTTCCCTGTAATGCAGCGTTCCCCCCGACTCCCGTGCGCCCCCCTCCTCTCTGCTGTCTGATTCTTCCTTATGGCCAGGTATGTTTGTCTCACGCTGCAGTCTCTACTGCGCATGACTGCATCGGACAAACATACCTGGCTTTTATAATATAGGATGGGCAACTATTTTAAAATGAACAGGCTTCGTTAATAATAGTCTACAACATTTAAGTCCACCCACAGATCTTTGTTTTTCTTTATGTTCAGTTTAATTAATTTGCGATTATTTATGTCTTTTTTTTTACTATTTTATCAGTCGTATCTTGACAATGTACACCGGTCATCAAAAACATTATTTAAAATATAAATCGAATGCAAAATATTATCAAAGCCCAACAGGTGGATTAAAATCCCACAGCAGGGTGTAGCAAAGATGAAATAACCTAAAGTTACAATTTATTTTTAAGCTAAAAATATAGATTTTTTTTTAAAATAATACCTCTTCTTTAAATAGCTATACAGCTTTTGCCGATACCCTTAAATAAAGGGTCCTGTTCTCATGCACTATACAACTACTAACCAAGGATAGTTCTTCTTTTAAAACAGGAAGGAACTGATGAGGTAGCTCTAACAGACATGCCAGTAAAATCAAACAAATCACCAGGGAAAATTAATGTAAATTTTGAAGATATAGAAAAAGGAAGGGAAGAAGAGCAAAAGAAGAAACACGAAGAAGAGAAAAAGAGAAGATACGATGAGCACAGGAGATCATTCAGGGAAGCTAAGCGACGGTCAACGGCTATGGTAATAATTAGATAAATATGGCGTCATGTGCCGCTCACTTATGCTTCAACAGAGGTGATCTGCACTTCAATGGAACACTGTTATTTAGGACAATCTAGATCTCACACATGGTTCCATAGTAGTTGGGAGTTCAGATTCTCATTTTATCTACAATTCTCAGTCTAGGGCCTGTCACAGGTGGAATGGTTTTCCTCAAAAGAAGAGAGGATCAATTAACTGCTAGTGAAAATCATTTCCTTAATGCAGTAGGATTGCATAATTAACATGTGCATAATAACAAATTTATTTTTTCTCCCATTTTCTGGCCCCCTGTATCATGTGACAGACATCAATCAATCACAGACTAGTATATGTATACCCTGTGAGCTTGTGCACATGCTCAGTAGGATCTTAAGTTGTTCCCCAGAAAGAGTGTATATAAAAAAGAATGCAATATTTTACTTGAGTGTCCCTTTAATATTTGTCTTATGCCCCAATTATTTTGTAACCTCGGTCAACATTCTGGGTTACCTGATAGATTAAACAGTTCCAATTACTATCAACTATTAGTTGATACAAATGTATGTATTAATCATTACAAGAAAGTATAATAATATAAAATGCTACCTCAAGATCCAGGAAGTATTAAGTAAAAATGTTCAGGTATGTTCTTTCAGAATTTATACCTATCTGAGAACCATCAGCTTGTTCTATACCATTGATGTAAAAGACTTATTCTTAAGGCTTTGACCAATCTGAATGACGTATAGATATTCTATTTTAATTCTACTCATGCATAGTTGTATGGAATTACATAATATCAAGTTCAAATTAAGCTTTTCTAAGTTTCCTTAGACTAGTGTTTTTGATTGTCATGGGCAGATGTTCTATATACCTAAGTATATTAATGTCTTGAAGGAGGCTTAAAGGGACATGAAATGAAACCCACATTTTTTCTTTCATAATTTAGCTAGAACATACAACTTTCCAATTTACTTCTATTGTCAAATTTGCTTCATTCCCTTGGTATCATTTGTTAAATGAACAACAATACACTACTGGTTTCTAACTGTAAACATGGGTGAGCCAATGATAATCAGTGTATATATGCAGCCACCAATTAGCAGCTAGAACCTAGTTTCCGTGCTGCACCTGAGTTTTCCTAGATAAACCTTTCAGCAAAGGATAACTAGAGAAGGAAGCAAATTAAATAATAGAAGTAAATTGGAAAGTTGTTTAAAATTGTATGCTCTGTCTAAATCATGAAAGAAAATTTTTGGGTTTCATGTCCCTTTAACTCATACTATATAAATCCTATCGAATAATATTCTAATGCTAAATTAATATATATTATAACTCCACAAAGATTATCTCCAAACTGTCACAACGATTAAAGGGACATAAAAACACTAAATAAATGCTAGATAGAACTAAGCATTCAAAGAAAAGATTAGCGTGACCATAACATGATGATGGAGTTCAATTATTTGTTTAAATATTGACAAAATAAGTGTAAAGTTTTAGTGTCTTTAAAACAATGGGAGCTGCCATGTTGTAACTTAGGTTACCTTCTCTGCTGAGGGCAATTACACAGTTATAAATAAGTCACTAGAGTGTGCAGCCAATGACTATGAGGAATATAACACTTCCACTTCTAACAGGAACTGAAAAGCACACGATTGTCAGAATGAAATTACAGGAAAAGGGGGCAAAATAAATAATGAAAGTATATTGCAAATGTTTTTAATATATACAATTTATCATTTTATATAACGATCTCAAATTATTTAATGTCCCTTTATTATTTTATGGATATTCTGTATCACCCATTGTTTTCTCATTATCAGACGGCTTCTTGAAGCCAACCACATGAAGAAACATATACAATATATGCACAAATGTATTTCTATTTCTTTGAAACTTTACTCAATTGGAAGTCATCTAAACAGGCTTTGGATTGGTTAAAACATACATTTCAATGAAGCTACTGTAAACAAATAACTATATTTTCTATTTGTTAAAGTTAAAATGTTGTTTGAAAATGCTTGTCCAACTTACGAAATTAATGTGCATCCTCTTCTTTTTTTTTGTTGAAAGGATGAAAACGAGACTCAGGACAAAAAGACCAAAGAACAAATAACCCCGGGAAAATTAAAGTTAACATTCGAAGAGATAGAAAAACAGAGACAGGAACAACAAAAAAAGCAAGCTGAGGAAGAGTCACGTCAGCGTTTGGAGGAAGAAAGACGAGCGTTTGAAGAAGCAAGGCAGCATATGGTAAAAAAAACAACCTTTTGTACCTTACTCATTTTAATGTACAAGTAACTGGGAAATCTTTATTACCCCTCCCCAATAGAGATTTAGATTGAGTAATAACAGGCTCAGACTTCATCCTGAACTGATGATCAGTGGCTACGTTGATAGACTATGCTTGTGTCTTTGTACGGGAAGGTTGTTCGGTTAATCGGACATGAAACACAAACCTTTTCTTTCATGATTAAGATAGAGCATTCAATTAAAAAATAAATAAAGGTTCCAATTTACTTATATTACTCTTTTTTTCCGTTCTTATGGTATTCTTCGTTGAAGAGATGCCTAGGTAGGTATAAATCACGTCTGGATCACTACGTGGCTGCTGTCATCTAGTACTTTTGCAAATGATACCAAGAGAATGAAACAAATTTTATAATATAAGTACATTGGAAAATTGTTTAAAATGACAAAAGAGAAAAAAATAGTGTTTCATGTACCTTTACTAACATATTCTGCTCAGGGGAGGGTAAACAGACGATCATACATGCAGCAAGTTAGATGGTATCACAGTAAATTTGCTGAAGTATCTCTCCAGTAGATTTATAACAAACTAGCCTATATTGCTGCTCCTTTTATTACATAACTGTAGGTTTAGTCTTTTCATATTTTTGTGTTTTTCTATAGTATTTAGAGCTTATATATGTTCATATGTTTCTCTGTTGGAAAATCCTTATTCTTTATTTCCCCACTCCTTTATTCCTGCATTTTTCCTTAAATGTGGGTTAGCAAGAGTGTGTGGGTGTGGGATGCTAACCACTAATCCACTACTTTACCTTCTTTGAAGGAGCATATGCAGACTTGATAATTAAGTGGACACTAACCACTGTCATTTTGTTAAAACGTCTCTGAATTAAAAAAAACAAAAAACACAAATTTTGGTTTTACATTAAAAGGGGAGTGGCTAAATAGTGAAAGACATTTTATGTCCATTTAAGTTATTTTTTATTATCCTTATAATATTTATTATATCAGACATCAAACCATGCTTTTTCACAAGGCACAGACATAACATGACTAATGCTTAAAGGGACAGTTTACTCAAAAATGTTCTCCCTTTTAATTTTTTTGCAATGATCCACTTTACCTGCTGGAGTGTATTAAATTGTTTACAAGTATTTCCTTTACCCTTATATTGGCTTTTCAAATAGTTGATTTAGCTTGTGGTATCCCCACCCATCCTGAAAGTTTCTGGCCTTAGGTCCAAGCTAAAGATAAGCTGTGTAAATACAGCCAGCAGAAGAAATTACACCCCCAGTGGGGTATAGAAGATATAAGGTAATAAAATGTTAATATTCCATTGTTCTCTCCAAGTATTGGTCTTTGGTTTACGGACATATATAGGATAAAGAAGTATGTATATGTAGACAATGTGATAAACTAATGAGATCTGATTATACCTACAAGTTCAACCCATTTTATTAGTTTATGGCTTCACAATACAAAATCAGCTATTTCATATACACAAATAAACCTTAAAAAGCAAATTCTCATACATTTTATACTCTGCAGTTGGTAGAGTATAAAAGGAATATAAAGGCCAGAATTGACTGCATTTTGTTTTTACATTTTAAATATACTTCCATTACCAAAATGCTTCTAGTCAAAGTTATTACTATTTTAGCAGCATACACACATATGCTACATGTTACTAGAGGATCAGAATTCATTATGCTGGTCTGTATTGTCAATTCTTCCATGATGTGGTTTGTATTGTGTCAGTAAAGACTTAAAGGGACAGTCTACACCAGAATATTTATTGTTTTAAAAGATAGATAATCCATTTATTACCCATTCCCTAGTTTTGCATAACCAACACAGTTATATTAATACACTTTTTACCTCTGTGATTATCTTGTATCTAAGCCCCCTTATTTCAGTTCTTTTGACAGACTTGCATTTTAGCCAATCAGTGCTGGCTCCTAGGAACTCCACGTGCGTGAGCATAGTGTTATCTATATGACACACATTAACACCCTCTAGTGGTGAAAAACTGTCAAAATGCCCTAAAATGAGAGGCAACCTTCAAGGGCTTAGAAATTAGCATATGATCCTCCTAGGTTTATCTTTAAACAAAGAATACCAAGAGACCAAAGCAAAATTGGTGATACATGCAAATTTGAAAATTGTTTAAAATGACATGCCCTATCTAAATAATAAAAGTTTGTTTTGGAATTGACTGTCCCTTTAATTTGTATCATACAAGCTACTGCTGAGTCTATGAGAAGGTGTGGTGTTTGAATGCTAGTGCACGATGTACTTACATTAAATGTGTGTATGCTGCTTAAAAACAGTAACAACTTTTACTAGAATATGTTTGAAAATGGAAGTATATGGCAGAAATGCTTCTATTTAACATTTAAATGCATCCATTCACGTTTCACTTATGACCGTTCTATCACTTTAGTAAATTATAGGTAAGAAACCACATGGGCAAATATAAAGAGACATTGGGGTAGATTTACCAAAGGTGGAGCGGACATGATTCGCTGTAGCCAATCAAGTCCGCTCGACCTCGCTAAATACTGACAGCATATGCTGACGGCATTTAACACTGCAAAAGTGGTTAGGATTTGGCGCCCTCACCACCACGGCCCAGGTTCGATTCCCGGTCAGGGAAATGGCTGTCATCTAGATTGTAAATTCCCACGGGAATAGGGCCCTCAATTCCCCCTGTATTTGTCTGTAAAGTGTTTTCTTTTATTGTATTGTTTCCACGTTTTACTTTTATCCTTGTACCCATGGGCAGCGCGGCGGAATCTGTTGGCGCTTTATAAATAAAGAATAATAATAATAAATTAAAATGGTATAAACTACATTTAGGCTTCATGTTTAAAGGGACATAAAACCCCACATTTTCCGTTCATGATTCAGATAAAACATACAATTTAAAACAATTTTCCAATTTACTTTTATTATCAAATGTTCTTTGTTTTCCTGTTATCCTTTGTTGAATAGCAGGGATGTATGTTCAAGTGTGCGCACATGTCTTCAGCACTATGTCAGCAGTTTTGCAACAATGTGATACATTAGCAAGAGCACTAAGTGACAGCACTATCTTCTGTCATGTAGTGCTTCAAGCATGTGAATCTAGGTATCTCTTCAACAAAAAATAACAAGAGAACGATGTAAATTTGATAATAGAAGTAAATTGGAAACTTTTTTAAATTGTATTCTCTATCTGAATAATGAAAGAAGAGTGTTAGGTTTCATGTCTTTTTAAGTTGTATTATGACGTAAATATTGCCTAAATAATATCAAATATTGTTGTTTACACTCTCTGAGCGCTCCCATTTTACAGAAACAAAGATACAAATATTACACAAATGAAACCTTTTCCAGCCTCTAGCAGTTTGGATAAAGGGTTTCGCACCTGTATTTTGGTAGGTTACTGAGGAAGGGGAAGATCACTCAATGAATACAAATAAAGAAGAACTTCACCCGGGGAAACTGAAGTTGAGTTTTGAGGAATTAGAAAGACGAAGAAAAGAGGACGAAAAGAAGAAAGTGGAAGAAGAAGCAAGAAAAAGGATAGAGGAAGAAAAAAGAGCATTTGCTGAAGCAAGAAAAAACATGGTACTTTATTTAGTTGCAAAAGCCTTAAAAATATTAAAGGGACAGTCTACACCAGAATTGTTATTGTTTTAAAAGATAGATAATCCCTTGTTTACCCATTCCTTAGTTTTGCATAACCAACACAGTTATATTTATATATTTTTTACCTCTGTAATTATCTTGTATCTAAGCCTCTGCAGACTGCCCCTTTATTTGTTCTTTTGACAGACTTGCAGTTTAGCCAATCAGTGATGGCTCCCAGGTAACTTCACGTGCACAAGCACAGTGTTATCTATATGAAAAACATGAACTAACACCCTCTAGTGGTGAAAAACCTGTTAAAATGCATTCTTAAGAGGCGGCCTTCAAGATCTAAGAAATTAGCATATGAACCTCCTAAGTTAAGATTTCAACTAAGAATACCAAGAGAACAAAGAAAAATTGGTGATAAAAGTAAATTGGAAAAAGAAATAATAAGAAATAATTGTTAAAAGTAAATTGGAAAATTGTTTAAAATTACATGCCCTATCTGAATCTTGAAAGTTTTTTTTGGACTAGACTGTCCCTTTAAAGAGACAAAATATTAAAGGGACACAATAGAACAGTGTGAGTGCATTTCAGTTTTGAATGGAAAGATTTTTGCAATAAAGTTGTTACTGTAAAAAAACAATTCTTCTAGTAAGCGCACTGTTGAAGGTTCAGATGCATATGCACATATGCTGCAGGTGCACGTTGCCCCATTATTCAACACATTGCACCCGAGTCAGCAGTAGCATGTACGAAGCACACCGAGTTTGCTCTCTTAAAGGAACATAAAACCCCAACATTTTCTTTCATGATTAAGATAGAACATACAATTTTTTAACAATTTTCCAGTTAACTTCTATTATCCGATTTTCTTCATTTTCTTGTTATTCTTTGTTGAAAAGCAGGAATGTGCACGTGTCTAGTACTATATGGCAGCAGTTTTGCAACAATGTTATACATTAGCAAGAGCACTATATGGTAGCAGTATTTCCTGTCATGCAGTGCTCCAGGCGTGCACATTACCTATCTAGATATCTCTTCAACAAAGAATAACATGAGAATGACACAAATTTAATAATAGAAGTACATTGGAAAGTTTTTTTTTAATTGTGCAGGTTATTGGATTACATAACTGTAGGATTTAGTCTTACAGTTTCATGTTTTTTGTTATTGGTTTTAAAATTGGCTTTTTATGGGACCTCTCTTAAAAGTTACACTAAAGCATTTGCACACATATATAATACATATATACTGAGGTCTATAGCAAGCTTTAAAGGACATAACTGTAAGTTCAATACTTTTCTGTAGTCTTGCAATAAATTAACATATGAGCAAAGTGTGACAACTTTTCCAGTAAATTAACACTTTGCTTAAATTGTTTTTCAATGAGCAAACTGCCCCTACAACTTGCCTTCTTAAAAGGAGCCAATACAAATGTGTTACAGGCGTAAACAAGGCTAGCCATAGTAATTTTGTTAGCATTATTTTGCAGTGTCTTATCACCTCTGCTGAAACCAATTAGGGACAGATATTTAAACGGACAGTCAACTCAACATTTTTTATTGTTTAAAAAGATAGATAATCCCTTTATTACCCATTCCCCAGCTAATAAAAAAGCATGTGATATGAGGCTGTCTTTAGTGACATAGAAACAGACAGAAATTTAGAGGTTTAAAGGTTATAAAGTATATTAATATAACAATGTTGGTTGTGCAAAACTGGGGAATGGGTAGTAAAGACATTGTCTATCTTCTTAAATAATAAAAAATTTTTGTGTTATTGGTGGTGGTCTTACAGGGTTGGTAAGAATATACAACATAAACCGTATCAATATGTAATATACATACAACTTAATAGGTTATAGTCCATAAAATAGGCCCAAAGCCAGATATTGTCCACAGAGTGAGTTTTATGAAAATCCACAGATAGTAAATGTGATGATGGCCGCACTTCTCCTCGCAGGCGAATCTGGAAGAGCTAAATAATAAAAGAGAGAACAGAGGGGCGCCTCATGTGTAGAACAACCAGATGTAAGGGGATATATTGAAAGATGAAGCAGATTGACTACTCACATTTCGTAAGAGCACCCTTGGGTGCTGGTAGAAACAGACTGATATCGTAAGGGCGTTTCAGCTCACCCACTCCAGCTGCTCTCAGCCTGATGTAACTCTGAATGAGGGGATAAGAGAACGCCACATGTGCAGATCTACTAAACCAATGTAATGCAAGTAATATGTGCCAAATGAATACTCACATTTCAGATAAGCACACTTATGTGCTGGTAGAAGCAGACTGATAGATTTGTGTGAGGGCGTATCAGCTCACCCACTCCAGGTAGTCCCAGCGGATGGTGGTATAAAAAGGCAAATAAAAACTTGTATCCAATACTGGATAGTGGAATGCAAGGTGATACCACTAAACCTGAGTAAAATTTAAAAACTGATTTATTAAAAAGTTTCAATAAAAACAAACACAAGTAGTGGAATAGGGGATATCCAAGTAGTCCCCTAGAATGCAACGCGTTTCTCGGCACTAGATGGGCCGTTTCCTCAGGCATCATGCAGTGGAAAAACACGTTTTGCATTTTTTATATATAGCTTTTATTAAGGATAACAACAAATATGCATTTCAATAATCAAAAGATACAATATCAATATTCGACTCTGCATGGGAGTACAATCCATTTACATAAATTTAAAGGGACAGTCTAGTCCAAAATAAACTTTTATGATTCAGATAGAGAATATAATTGTAAACAATTTTCCAGTTTACTTTTATCACCAATTTTGCTTTGTACTCTTGGTATTCTTGGTTGAAAGCTAAACCTAGGAGGTTCATATGCTAATTTCTAAGCCCTTGAAGGCCTCCTCTTCTCTCAGGGCATTTTGACAGTTTTTCACCACTAGAGGGTGTTAGTTCATGTGTGTCATATAGATAACACACGCACGTGGAGTTCCAGTGAGCCAGCTCTGATTGGCTAAAATGGATGTCTGTCAAAAGAACTGAAATAAGGTGGCAGTTTGCAGAGGCTTAGATACAAGTTAATCACAGAGATAAAAAGTGTATTAATATAACTGTGTTGGTTATGCACAACTAGGGAATGGGTAATAAAGGGATTATCTATCCTTTTTAAACAATAAAAATTCTGGTGTTGACTGTCCCTTTAAGCAACAATAAACAAAAAACTGGGTACAATGAGTTGAAGAGAATCTTCGTGTCAAGTCTCTTACCCTTTGGTTTCCAGTTCAATAATATTTAATTTGAGCATAATTAATCTCATTATCAAGTCATTACTTCTACATATGTTAGATATAAAGCTTGTGCAAACACAAATTATTAACAGATTGTAGAGTTAAAGGGATATGAAATCCAAATTTTATTCTTTCATGATTCTAATTCACTCCTATTATCAATTTTTCTTTGTTCTCTTGCTATCTTTATTTGAATGTAAGCATAGGAGCTGGCCCATTTTTGGTTCAGCATTCTGGGTAACGCTTGCTGATTGGTGGCTACTTTTAGACACCAATCAGCAAGCGCTACCCAGATGCTGAACAAAAAATGGGCCGGCTCCAAAGATTACACTCTTGTTTTTTCAAATAAAGATATCAAGAGAACAAAGAAAATTTATAATAGGAGTAAATTAGAAAGTTGCTTAAAATTGCATTCTCTATCTGAATCATGAAAGTTTAATTTTGACTAGGCTATTCCTTTAAGCAATAACCATAACATATTATGAAATGACAAAAAAGAAAATACCTTTTTCTAAGTGCATATAATATATTCACTGTAACATATACAGCACAAACAAATCCGCCAAAGATAACATAAAAAATGGGAGAAAACATAATTTATGCTTACCTGATAAATTTATTTCTCTTGTAGTGTATCCAGTCCACGGATCATCCATTACTTATGGAATATATTCTCCTTCCCAACAGGAAGCTGCAAGAGTCCACCCACAGCAAAGCTGCTATATAGCTCCTCCCCTAACTGCCATATTCAGTCATTCGACCGAAAACATGCAGAGAAAGGAAAAACCATAGGGTGCAGTGGTGACTGTAGTTCAAATGAAAAAATTACCTGCCTTAAAGTGACAGGGCGGGCCGTGGACTGGATACACTACAAGAGAAATAAATTTATCAGGTAAGCATAAATTATGTTTTCTCTTGTTAAGTGTATCCAGTCCACGGATCATCCATTACTTATGGAATACCAATACCAAAGCTAAAGTACACGGATGATGGGAGGGACAAGGCAGGTACTTAAACGGAAGTTACCACTGCCTGTAAAAAACCCTTTCTCCCAAAAATAGCCTCCGAAGAAGCAAGGTATCAAATTTGTTAAATTTGAAAAGTATGAAGCGCAGACCAAGACTCCGTCTTGTAAATCTGTTCAACAGAAGCCACATTTAAAAAAGGCCCAAGTGAAAACCACAGCTCTAGTAGAATGAGCTGTAATCCCTTCAGGAGGCTGCTGTCCAGCAGTCTCATAAGCTAAATGAATTATGCTTTTTAACCAAAAAGACAGAGAGGCTGCTGAAGTCTTTTGACCTCTCCTCTGTCCAGACTAGACAACAAACAAGGTGAACGTTTGATGAAAACTGTAGTAGCTTGTAAGTAAAACTTTAAAGCACAAACCACGTCCAATATTGTGTAATAGACGTTCCTTCTTTGAGGAAGGATTAGGATACAAGCATGGAACAACTATCTCTTGAGTGATGTACTTGTTAGATACCACCTTAGGAAAAAACCCAGGTTGGTACGCAGGACTACCTTATCCGTACGAAGGACCAGATAAGGAGAATCACATTGTAACACAGATAACTTGGAGACTCTACGAGTCGAGGAATTAGCTACCCAAAAGGAACTTTCCAAGATAAAGATTGATATCTATGGAACAAAAAAGGTTCAAACGGAACTTCTTGAAGAACCTTAAGAATCAGGTTTAAGCTCCATGGCGGAGCAACAGTTTTAAACACAGGCTTGGATCTAACCAAAGCCTGACCAAATGCCTGAACGTCTAGAATACCTGCCAGACGCTTGTGCAAAAAAATAGACAGAGTAAAAATCTGTCCCCTTTTAAGGAATTAGCTGACAACCCTTTTCTCAAAAATATCTTGGAGAAAAGATAATATCCTGGGAATCCAGACTTTACTCCATGAGTAACCCTTGGATTCATAACAATCAGATATTTACACCATATCTATGTTCAATTTTCCTGGAGACAGGCTTTCATGTCTGTATTAAGGTATCAATGACTGACTCGGAGAAGCCATGCTTTGATAACATCAAGCGTTCAGTCTCCAGGCAGTCCATCTCAGATTGATTCTATTTAGATGGTTGAAAGGACCCTGAGGTAGAGGGACCTGTCTCTGAAGCAGAGACCGTGATGGAAAGGATGACATGTCCACCAGATCTGCATACCAGGTCCTGCGTGGCTACGCAGGCGCTGTCAAAAACACCAAAGCCCTCTCCTGCTTGGTCTTGACCTCCGGAGGAAATCCCACTCCCCCGGAAGAAAAGTCTGACGACTTAGAAAATCCACCTCCCAGTTCTCAACACCTGGGATATGGATAGCTGATAGACAAGAGTGAGTCTCTGTCCAGTAAATTATTGTAAGACTTCTAACATCGCTAGGGAACTTCTGTTCCCCCTTGATGGCTGATGTAAGCCACAGTCGTGTATATTGTCCGACTGAGTATGATGTACCTCAGAGTTGCTAACTGAGGCCAAGTCTGAAGAGCATGGAATATCACTCCCAGTTCCAGAATATTTATTAGAAGGAGGGTCTCCTCCTAAGTCCACTATCCCTGAGCCTTCAGGGAGTTCCAGACTGCATCCCAACCTAAAAGGCTGGCATCTATTGTAACAATTGTCCCATCTGACCTGCGGAAGGTCATACCCTTGGACAGATGGACCCGACATAGTCACCAGAGAAGAGAATCTCTGGTCTCTTGGTCCAGGTTTAACAGGGGGACAAATCTGGGTAATCCCCGTTCCTCTGACTGAGCATGCATAGTTGCAGCGGTCTGAAATGTAGACGTGCAAACGGTACTATGTCCCTTGCCGCTACCATTAAGCCGATTTCATTCATGTACTGAGCCACCGAAGGGCGCGGATGGGATGAAAAAAACACGGCAGAAATTTAGAAACTTTGACAACCTGGACTCCGTCAGGTAAATTTTCATTTCTACAGAATCTATCAGAGTCCCTAGGAGGGAAACCCTTGAGATTGGGGATAGAGAACTCTTTCCTTGTTCACTTTCCACCCATGTGATCTCAGAAATGCCAGTACTACGTCCGTATGAGACTGGGCAATTTGGATGTTTGACGCCTGTATCAGGATGTCGTCTAAATAAGGGGCCACTTCTATGCCCCGCGGTCTAAGGACCGCCAAAGCGACCCCAGAACCTCCATAAAGATTCTTGGGGCTGTAGATATCCCAAAGGAAAGAGCTACAAACTGGTAATGCCTGTCTAGAAAGGCAAACCTGAAAAACGATGGTGATCTTTATGCATCACAATGTGAGGATAAGCATCCTTCAAATCCATTGTAGTCCTCTATTGACTCTCCTGGATCATAGTTAAGATGGTACGAATAGTTTCCATCTTAAATGACGGAATTCTGAGGAATTTGTTTAAGATCTTTAGATCCAAAATAGGTCTGAAGGTTCCCTCTCCTTGGGAACCACAAACAGATTTGAGTAAAAACTCTGTCCCTGTTCCTCTCTTGGAACTGGATGGATCTCGTACACAATGTAAGAATGCCTCCTTCTTTATCTGGTTTGCAGATAATTGTGAAAGGCGAAATCTCCCCTTTTTTTGGGGGGGAATCTTTGAAATCCAGAAGATATCTCTGGGATATAAATTCCAATGCCTAGGGATCCTGGGCATCTCTTGCCCACGCCTGGGCAAAGAATGAAAGTCTGCCCCCTATAGGATCCGTTACCGGATAGGGGTCCGTTCCTTCATGCTGCCTTAGAGGCAGCAGCAGGCTCCTTGGCCTGCTTATCTTTGTTCCAGGTCCGATTGTCTCCAGACCGCCTTGGACTGAGCAAAAATTCCCTCTTGTTTTGCCTTAGAGGAAGAGGATGCCACACCTGCCCTGAAGTTTTTAAAAGGTACGAAAATTAGACTTTTTTTTTTTTTTTTTTTTTTTTTTTTTGCCCTTGATTTAGACCTATCCTGAGGAAGGGCATGACCTTTTCCTCCAGTGATATAAGCAATAATCTCCTTCAAACCAGGCCCGAATAGGGTCTGCCCCTTGAAGGGAAGTTAAGTAGCTTATTTATTAAAGTCACGACAGCTGACCATGATATAAGCCATAGCGCTCTGCGCGCCAGTATAGTAAAAAACAGAATTCTTAGCCGTTAGTCTAGTCAAATGAACAAGGCATCAGAAAACAAAGGAATTGGCTAGCATAAGCTTGTCAAATATATTCATCCAATGGAGTCGCTTAACTGTAAAGCCTCATCAAGAGACTCAACCCAGAACGCCGCAGCAGCAGTGACAGAAGCAATGTATGCAAGGGGCTGCAGGATAAAACCCTGTTGAATAAACATTTTTTATCCATTGGATCTAAAAAGCACAACTGTCCTCGTCAGAGGTAGTGGTACGCTTAGCTAGAGTAGAAACTCTTCTCTCCACCTTAGGAACTGTCTGCCAGAAGTCCCGTGTGGTGGTAACTATTAGAAAACATTCTTCTAAAAAATAGGAGAGGAAGAGAACGGCACACCTGGTCTATCCCATTCCTTATTAAAAAAAATTTTTTAGTAAACCTCTTTAGGTATTGAAAAAACATCAGTACACACCGGCACTGCATATTATTTATCCAGTCTACACAATTTCTCTGGCCCTGCGATTGTACGCATTCATTCAGAGCAGCCAAAGCCTCCCTGAGCAACAAGTGGAGGTTCTCAAGCATAAATTTTAAATGTAGAAATATCAGAATCAGGTTAAATCATCTTCCCTGAGTCAAAAAAAAAAAAAAATCACCCACAGACTAAGCATATTGTGAGGTAGTATCATACATGGTTCTTAAAGCGTCTGTATGCTCTGTATCTACCCCCAGAGCTAACTGCTTTCCTTTAATTTCAGGTAGTCTGACTAATACTGCTGCCAGAATATTATTCACCACCTTTGCCATGTCTTGTAAAATAAACGCTATGGGCGCCCTTGATGTACTTGGCGCCATTTGAGCGTGAGTCCCTGAAGCGGGAGTCGAAGGGTCTGACACGTGGGGAGAGTTAGTCGGCATAACTTTCCCCTCGACAGAATCCCCTGGTAAAGAAACACTATGGGTGCCCTTGATGTACTTGGCGCCATTTGAGCATGAGTCCCTAAAGTGGGAGTCAAAAGGTCTGACACATGGGGAGAGTTAGTCGGCATAACTACCCCCACGACAGAATCCTCTGGTGATAATGTTTTTAAAGACAAAAAATGATCTTTATTGTTTAACATGAAATCAGTACATCTGGTACACATTCTAAGATGGGGTTCCACCATGGCTTTAAAACATAATGAACACAGAGCTTCCTCTATGTCAGACATGTTAGAACATACTAATAATGAGACTAGTAAGCTTGGAAAACACTTTAAATCAAGTTAACAAGCAAATATATAAAACGTTACTGTGCCTTTAAGAGAAACAAATTTTGCCAAAATTTGAAATAACAGTGAAAAAAGGCAGTTAAACTAACAAAATTTTTACAGTGTATGTAACAAGTTAGCAGAGCATTGCACCCACTTGCAAATGGATGATTAACCCCTTAAAGGGACAGTCTAGTCAAAAATAAACTTTCATGATTCAGATAGGGCATGCAATTTTAAACAACTTTCCAATTTACTTTTATCATCAAATTTGCTTTGTTCCCTTGGTGGTATTTTTGAAAAGCTAAACCTAGCTAGGCTCAAACTGATTTCTAAACAGTTGAAAACCGCCTCCTAGCTCAGAGCATTTTGAAAGTTTTTCACAGTTAGACTGTGCTAGTTCACATGTGTCATATAGATAACATTGTGCTCACTCCCGTGAAGTTATTTAGGAGTCTTCACTGATTGACTACACTGCATGTCTGTCAAAGGCACTTAGATATGGAGGCTGTCTGCAAAGGATTAGATACAAGGTAATCACAGAGGTAAAAAGTATATTAATATAACTGTGTTGGTTACGTAAAAACGGGGAATGGGTAATAAAGGGATTATCTATCTTTTTAAATAAGAAAAATTTTGGTGTAGACTGTCCCTTTAATACAAAAAACAGATTAACAAAACGAAAAATATGTTTTAAACAGTCATAACAGCTCCTACTTTTGAAGCCCTTTTGAGCCCTTCAGAGATGTCCTATAGCATGCAGGGGACTGCTGAGGGAAGCTGAATGTCACTGTTTGTAATTTTAACTGCACCAACTGTAACTTTTATACTATAACAGTGGAAAGCCTCAGGAAACTGTTTCTATGCAAAATTTAAGCCAGCCATGTGGAAAAAACTTAGGCCCCAATAAGTTTTATCACCAAACATATGTTAAAAAACGATTAAACATGCCAGCAAACGTTTTAAAACACATTTTTACAAGAGTATGTATCTCTATTAATAAGCCTGATACCAGTCGCTATCGCTGCATTTAAGGCTTTACTTACATTACTTCGGTATCAGCAGTATTTTCTTAGTCAATTCCATTCCTAGAAAAATATTTTACTGCACATACCTTATCTGCAGGAAAACCTGCACGCCATTCCCCCTCTGAAGTACCTCACTCCTCAGAATGTGTGAGAACAGCAAATGGATCTTAGTTACGTCTGCTAAGATCATAGAAAAACGCAGGCAGATTCTTCTTCCAAATACTGCCTGAGATAAACAGCACACTCCGGTGCCATTTAAAAATAACAAACTTTTGATTGAAGAATAAACTAAGTAGAAAGCACCACAGACTCTCACAACCTCCTATCTATGTTGAGGCTTGCAAGAGAATGACTGAATATGGCAGTTAGGGGAGGAGCTATATAGCAGCTTTGCTGTGGGTGGACTCTTGCAGCTTCCTGTTGGGAAGGAGAATATATTCCATAAGTAATGGATGATCCGTGGACTGGATACACTTAACAAGAGAAAAACAAAACACAACTCTCCTTTAAATAAGACTCTATCACCAGTATCACTTAAAGAGAACTAGCGACCCTTTCATCTTCTAACCTCACCCACATTTTCTCAAAGAGATCAATAGCATTCAGCCTCTGAAAAGAATAATTCTCCAAAGAGCGAGTATTATCCAAAATATCCCTAACTTGATCCCACTGTGGGAGAAGCCTGCTTTGCCAAGATCCAGCTATCGCTAATTTAGCTGCAATAAAGAGATAAATGCAAAACTATTTCTTCAGATTCTGCAAATATTCTACAGTGCAGGAGGACAACTTCTGGAGTTTGGGGGATAAGTATCTGAAATTAGACACAATTAGAGCATACCTAGGTAGGCTCAGGAACAGTAATGCACTAATGAGAGCTAGCTGGTGATTGGTGGCTACACATAGGCCTCTTATCATTGGCTTACCAGATATGCTCAGCCAGGTCCTATGTGCAGGGGTTAAAATATCCAAATATCCAAGCAATAGTGAAATAATAAAATGCTGCTCTAATGCGTTACAGCATTTTCTTTTTTACATTTAATGTCTCTTTAAATAAATACATTTTGTGGGGAATTATATGTTTAATTGAATGTCTCTTTTTTTTTTTTTCTTTTCTCAGAAGAGCTTTATTGAGACATAGTTTAACCCCTTAATGACCACAGCACTTTTCCATTTTCTGTCCGTTTGGGACCAAGGCTATTTTTACATTTTTGCGGTGTTTGTGTTTAGCTGTAATTTTCCTCTTGCTCATTTACTGTACCCACACATATTATATACCGTTTTTCTCGCCATTAAATGGACTTTCCAAAGATACCATTATTTTCATCATATCT
Source organism: Bombina bombina (assembly GCF_027579735.1). Lineage (NCBI taxonomy): Eukaryota > Metazoa > Chordata > Amphibia > Anura > Bombinatoridae > Bombina > Bombina bombina. The sequence goes on along the minus strand of NC_069508.1, from coordinate 130,775,093 downwards.
TATAATTTACTATAAAAAAAAATATAAAATATGAGAAAAAAATGGAAAAAAAACACTTTTTCTAACTTTGACCCCCAAAATCTGCTACACATCTACAACCACCAAAAAACACCCATGCTAAATATTTTCTAAATTTTGTCCTGAGTTTAGAAATACCCAATGTTTACATGATCTTTGCTTTTTTTGCAAGTTATAGGGCCATAAATACAAGTAGCACTTTGCTATTTCCAAACCATTTTATTCAAGATTAGCGCTAGTTACATTGGGACACTGATATCTTTCAGGAATCCCTGAATATCCCTTGACATGTATATATTTTTTTTTAGAAGACATCCCAAAGTATTGATCTAGGCCAATTTTGGTATATTTCATGCCACCATTTCACCGCCAAATGCGATCAAATACAAAAAATCGTTCACTTTTTCACAAACTTTCGGTTTCTCACTGAAATTATTTACAAACAGCTTGTGCAATTATGGCATAAATGGTTGTAAATTTTTCTCTGGGATCCCCTTTGTTCAGAAATAGCAGACATATATGGCTTTGGCATTGCTTTTTGGTAATTAGAAGGCCGCTAAATGCCGCTGCGCACCACACGTGTATTATGCCCAGCAGTGCAGGGGTTAATTAGGGAGCTTGTAGGGAGCTTGTAGGGTTAATTTTAGCTTTAGTGTAGTGTAGCAGACAACCCAAAGTATTGATCTAGGCCCATTTTGGTATATTGCATGCCACCATTTTACCGCCAAATGCGATCAAATTAAAAAAAAAAGTTGAATTTTTCACAATTTTAGATTTCTCACTGAAATGATTTACAAACAGCTTGTGCAATTATGGCACAAATGGTTGTAAATGCTTCTCTGGGATCCCCTTTGTTCAGAAATAGCAGACATATATGGCTTTGGCGTTGCTTTCTGGTAATTAGAAGGCTGCTAAATGCTGCTGCGCATCACACGTGTATTATGGCTAGCAGTGAAGGGGTTAATTAGGTAGTTTGTAGGGAGCTTGCAGGGTTAATTTTAGCTTTAGTGTAGAGATCAGCCTCCCACCTGACACATCAGACCCCCTGATCCCTCCCAAACAGCTTCCTTCCCTCCCCCACCCCACAATTGTCCCCGCCATCTTAAGTACTGGCAGAAAGTCTGCCAGTACTAAAATAAAAGTTTTTTTTATTTGAATTTTTATTTTTTTAAAGCATATTTACATATGCTGTGGTGTAGCATCCCCCCTTAGCCCCCAACATCCCTGATCCCCCCCAAAACAGCTCTCTAATCCTCCCCATCTGCCTTATTGGGGGCCATCTTGGGTACTGGCAGCTGTCTGCCAGTACCCATTTTGCAAAATAAAAAGTTTTTTTTTGTTTTTATTTTTATTTTCTGTAGTGTAGCTTCCCCCTTCCCCACAGACCAACCCCCACCACCTGCCTGATCTTTTTTTTGTCCAACTTTTTTTCCCCTTTTCTGTCCATTTTACTATTACTTTTTCTGTAGTGCAGCGGTTCCCACCCGCTCCCTCCCGTGCACGCGCCCGCCCCCACCCTCCCGTGCACGCGCACGCGCCCGTGCGCACCCCCCGGGCATCCCCGCCCCCGATCCCGCCCCCCTCAGCATCATCCAGGGCCATCGATTGCCGCCACCCGCCTCCCACACCGGCTCCCACCCACCAACGAACCTAGCCGTTAATGTCCGGTGCAGAGAGGGCCACAGAGTGGCTCTCTCTGCATCGGATGGCTAAAAATGGTTATTGCAGGATGCCTCGATATCGAGGCATCACTGCAATAACCGGAAAGCAGCTGGAAGCGAGCAGGATCGCTTCCAGCTGCTTTCCACACCGAGGACGTGCAGGGTACGTCCTCAGGCGTTAACTGCCTTTTTTTGAGGACGTACCCTGCACGTCCTCGGTCGTTAAGGGGTTAAAGTGTTACAACAGTAATAGAACATATAGTATAATTGAGTTCCAATAGAATACTAGTACATAGACCTCACCACAGAGGTAAAATAAGTACACTGTAAGTCAATACACGCTCTATTATTTTCACTTTTTTTTTAACATTATCTAGAACAAAAAGTAAACAATATTATAAATTCAAACTGGGACTCATCAGTCCCCAAGACAATTCAAAACATTATTAACAGGAACAATAAACAGGAAGTACCCCGCGGCCCATAAATTTGATATCTGTTATATAATGATCTTCTGGGCCGTGTCAGAAAGATGGCTATACATCTTCGAGAATCAACAGGGAGGGAAGAAGAGAAAAAAAAAAAAAAAAAAAAGGAGAGTAAGGAAAAAAGGGAAGATACAAAGGAAGGGCAGAATGGAGGAGAGTGAAGCCGGGACATAGTCTGATGGCATCGTAGATCACAATCCTATATGCATCAGTCACCTATTTAATGCTGCATCCCATTTTGCCAACATTAACTCGTGTGTCACAGCTTTACCCATAATTGAATGTCTCTTTAACTGAGTTTGCATTACCTACCCAGGTAACTCAGGAAGAAGATAATGATGATTTACTTGAATCTACAAAGGATATTAGTCAACCTGGAAAACTTAAACTGAGTTTTGAAGAACTGGAAAAGCAGCGTCAGGAGACAGAGCACAGGAAAGCAGAAGACGAAGCACGGAAGCGTTTGGAAGAGGAGAGGAAACTGTTTGCAGAAGCCAGAAAAAGCATGGTATGTGGTTACTTGTTATTTAAGAGTTTGGGAACGTTGCTATATACATGTTATGGATTAGGATGCATTTAATTAGTATATTTAAACAATTTATTTAAAAATCACACAAAAAAAAAGTTCAGTGGTTTTACTAGAACTTATCATTTTGGAGTGCCTGGAAACCTAAATATCATGGAAAGTGGCTACCAACTGATTTCTGTTAAAGTTTTACACATGATTTTCACATTTTACTCATTCTCTTGGTATCCTTTGTTGAAGGGCATACCTAGGTAGGTTCAGCAGCATGTAGATGCCTGGAGCACTATATAGCAACAGTTTTACAACAATGGAGTCAATCATAATCATTTAGAAAAGATTATCAAATTATTTATCATCAGTTAAAGGATTGTAATAAACGACAATGCTTTCTGACACATATAGCAAAGTATATATAAATTATTTATTGCAAGAGATCTGCCCACAAAATGTGCCTTGTTTTGCAGCACACGGACATTCCCTGTCAAAAACCTAGAGCATTCTTTATCTTATCATCTTTGCTGTGGACTTGGGGACAGCTATAAACGGGCTTCATATAAAATCAGTTTTAATTACAAGCAATAAAATCATCCAATCAATGCATTTCTTGGCCCTATAATCAGATCTTTTCATCACACATAATAAACCTAATGAAACAGGCAGAATATAGGGCAGAGAAATGCTTTGCTTGGATGATTTTATTGCTTTCAATTAAAAATAATCTTCTATAAAGTAAACTGTACAGCACCTTTGTTTGGAAGAAGGCTGTCCAAAGATTTCCTTAACATTTTTAAAAGTGACTTCTGAAGTGCCACACTTATCAAATAACTTGTAAGCCACATTGAACATTGCATCTGGGGCACACAACACTGACCCAAAAGTCAAAAACTCTTGAAAGGAGATCAACCCATCTTTGGTCTGATCTGCTACTCCCCATAGAAGCTACACAGTTTTAGGGTTGAAGTTAGGATCAGCATGCAGCCCGAGGTATTCCTGCACAGAGTGAGATGGCATCATGTAATTCTCTCTGGCATACTTCAGAAATATGTTCTTTAATTCATTGACATCTGCTCTCTTTGTGGACTTTAATTCCATGCTGAGGCTGTGATGTCAGAGCTGGCCATAGCAGCAGTTTTACAACTAAGTTATACATTTGCACGAACACTAGGTGGCAGAAGTATTTTCTGTCATGTAGGGCTCCAGAAATGTGCACGCTACCTATCTAAATATTTCTTCAACATAGAATACTGTGAGAACAAAGTACATTTCATAATATAAGTAAATTAGAAATATGTTTAAAATGGTATGCTCTGTCGGAACCACAAAATAAAAAAAATGGGGTTTAATGTCCCTTTAATGATGTGAAATATCTCCTATTATGATTTTTAGTATAGCCTGATCAACTTAATTATCTACAAAATGTTTAGAAAGCAGTCATATACTTACAAGCAAATACTGTGTCTGTGAAGTAGCAACAACTGTCCTTTGGTACTCTGTGCAATGTAAATCTGCTTCTGATGACATAACTTGAAAATGTTATAGGTAGCCATACATGATCACATGAAGCATTTTGTTTTGTGGTTGAGCAAATGTACATTTCTTAAAAATAATCAATCCTGTTTATATATAAAAATAATATTGACTGAAGATGCTTTGTTACTTATAGGACTTTGAGGAAGACCTGAATTCCTTTGTAACTCAGTCCCCGTGCTCTGCATATAAGCATGATTATATCTGTAATTGGGACAAGTCAAAATGAAAGAATTATGATTCAGACTGAGTAAACAATTTAAAAAAAAACTTTCCAATTTATTTCTATTATCAAATTGACTTAATTCTTAACTTATGTATGATTCACTTTAATACCCAAATGCTTCAGATGCGTCTGGCTGGAGCATATCATTATGTTTAAAAGGACATGCAAACCAATTTTTTTTTTTTTTCATTTTTTATATAGAGAATACAATTTTAAAAAAAACTTTCCAATTTACTTCTATTATCAAATTTGCTTTGTTCTCATGTTATTCTTTGTTGAGGAGATATCTGGATAAACAGTGTGCACATTTCTGGAGCTCTACATGACAGGACATTGTGCTACCATCTAATGCTCTTGTATAACATTGTTGCGAAACTGCTGTCATATAGGGCTGCAGACACGGAACTTACCTTCCTTCTTTTCAACAAAGCATAACAAGAAAAAAAAATTTAATTTGATAATAGAAGTAAATTGGAAAATCGTTTAAAAGTGTATGTTCCATCTGAATCATGAAAGATTTTTTTGGGGGGGTTTATGTCCCTTTAATTTAATCTATTGTGTATGTTCATTCTGTTACTTTTTTACTTTGTACTGGAATAAAGTTTGTATTCTTTTTACCCATCTGGAGTGCCGGTCTAAAGGTTTACCTTATGTATTCCTTTATGTGACACAGCATACATTGGTAGGCTCAGGAGAGTGCATGTGTTTTCAAAAACATATAACATTGTTACAAAAACTGATGCCAACTACTGCTTAGAACACATGGGTGTACATATCTAGGTATGCTCACATGTTAATGAGTTCAATTTAAATACAGGATACCAAGACATGAAATAAATACATTGAACAGGATTTTTTTTGTATTCTGATTCATTTAAGCTTCATTTTTATATACATGTCCTTTTATAAGGACTTTCCAGACAAAAACGAATGAGTATTATTGCTGTGACTTAACTGCACCTGTATTTATGTACTGCTAAACTTGTATGTGATTTGGCATGAAATCCAAAATGTGTCTTTTATGATTCAGATAGAACATACAATTTGAAACTTCAATGTGATCAATTTAGCTTCATTCTCTTAGTATCTTTTGTTGAAGGAGAAACAATGCACCACTGGGAGCTAGCTGAATGCATTCAGTGAACCATTGACAAGACATATATATATATATATATATATATATATATATATATATATATATATATATGCAGCAACCAATCAGCAGCCAGCTCAGAGTAGTGCATTGCTACCAACATAATAAAGCAAATTATATAATAGAAGTAAAATTACAGGCTCTATCTGAATAATGAAAGTTTAATTTGACTTTACTGTCCCTTTAATGTTAAAAAAATGCTTTGCCTTATTTTATTGTTTGCATGTATTGTTTTATTTTTCTCTTGTAAATGGATATTCTTCAAATTAGCATGAGCTATATTGCTGTATCATTGTGATGGCTTGTGATTATCCTTTAACTTTTTTTAAAGTCACATTACCACATATATCCAATTTATATGCAAATTTCTTCAGATTGCATTTTTTTTTTACTGAGTTTCTGTGGCCTCTGCTTATTTAAAGAATATTTGAAACAACATGACCAGTATCATTGTTTTGCTTTTTTTGTGTGGTGATACTTTATGTTTTAATTAGCAATCTTCCAATTTCCTAATTATCTTTAAGCCTCTAGACCGAGATAGCAATCACCAGGATTTGGAGATTTCAGAACTGGACAATTTTCAAACTTGCAAAGTAAGATATATTTAATGAGGTACCAAAACTGGTTGTTTTATGTAGTTTCCCTAGATAATTTAATAGTCTAACCAGTAATTTCTGTCTACACATTCTTTTTTCTTCCTAGTATTAGAAGATAAACATTTTCATGTGCTGTAAATATATACTCTCTTTTACCTAGTATTTAACCCTTTGAGTGCTAATGACGGCTCAGAGACGTCACTAGCGCTCTCTCACCTTGAAGGAGATCTGGGGGCTCCCACCCACTCCTACCCTGGCGATCATGCCTGTAGAGTGACAGGCATCGCTGGGGCTTCCCGTTTTGCGTTGTGACGTCAAGCGCAATAACGTGATGACGTCACTGCACAACTTTATTTATACTTAACAATGTTAAGTATAGGAGCAGGGGGCATGCTGCTTAGAAGCCTGTATCTCAGGCATCTAAGCAGCTACAGACCCCCAAGTAATCGCCTAACCTTTCCAACAGTGTAAGTCTTGTGGGTCTGAAAAAAATAAAAACAACATTAAAAAATCTTAACACCCAGGTGGGAAAGTGCTTAGCACTCAAATGGTTAAAAAGTCATTGGATTTAATTGGCATAGTTGCTCTTTTCTTAAAGGGATATGGAAGTAAAGATTAAAGGAAAGTCAAAATGGAACATTAATGATTCAGTTAGAGCTTTGTTCTCTCGGTAACCTATGTTTAAAAGCATACTTAGGTAGGCTCAGAAGCGGCAATGAACTACTAGAAGCTCATTGGTGACTGCATATATATGTTTTTTGTCATTGGCTCACCCAATGTGTTCAGCTATCTCCCATTAGTGAATTGCTGCTCCTTCAACATAGGATGTCAAGATGATGAAGCAAATTTGATAACTAAGGTAAATTGGAAAATTGTTTTAAAATTGTACATTCTAAATCACAAAAAAAATAATTTTATGTCCCTTTAAACTCCTATGACTCAGAGTGTACACTTTTTAAAAAGCTAGACAATTTACTCCTATCATCAAATCAGCTTCTCATGGTATCCTTTGTCCTTGAGTAATATATTGCAACAGTGTTTGCAACAATGTTTATAAAGCTTATGATACTTTTCCAGTATGCTCTCATGGAAATGAGTTAAAGGGACAGTCTACACCAGAATTTTTATTGTTTTAAAAGATAGATAATCCCTTTATTACCGATTCCCCAGTTTTGCATAACCAACACAGTTATAATAATATACTTTTAACCTCTGTGATTATCTTGTATCTAAGCCTCTGCAAACTGCCCCTTTATTTCAGTTCTTTTGACAGACTTGCAGTCTAGCCAATCAGTGCCTGCTCCCAGATAAGTTCACGTGCACAAGCACAGTGTTATCTATATGAAATACATGAACTAACACCCTCTAGTGGTGAAAAACTGTTAAAATGCATTCTGAAAAGAGGTGGCCTTCAAGGTCTAAGAAATTAGCATATGAACCTCCTAGGTTAAGCTTTCAACTAATAATACCAAGAGAACAAAGCAAAATTGGTGATAAAAGTAAATTGGAAAAATGTTTAAAATTACATGCTCTATCTGAATCATGAAAGTTTATTTTGGCCTAGACTGTCCCTTTAAAGTGAAAGTCAATCCTAGTGCATTGACTATTGAAACAAATAAAGGGGACCATGGGCGCCAAGCCGGATTTACCGCACGGCTATTGGCTAAAAGGTGAAAACGTCATCATTTACCAAAAATTTTTTTTAGCTGTGGGCTGCTGTAGGAGCTAAGAGAGGCGATTGATTGAAACAAATAAAGGAGCTTTCTACATGAAGCATCTTATACTTCATGAATGAAAGTCCCCTTTATTTGTTTCAATAGGGTATCCTAGCGTTTGTACAAGACTAGGATTGACTGTCACTTTAAGCTACTTAAAAAAAGGATATCAAGATAAATTTAATTAAAGAATTAGAACTATTTTTTTTAAATTGGACTCTGTGACCAAATGATGAAAGTTTCAATTAGAGTGTCGTATCCTTTTAACAGAGACCAAAATAAGATGAGAGATCAGTACTGAAATTACACAGTTTATTGAAGGGTATACTAAAATGTAATTTTTTTAAATTATTAATTTAGGGGCGTATTTTGACCTAGGCAAACAAGGCACTTGCCTAGGGCGGCAGATATTTTTTTTTTGGGGGGGGCACTTTTGAGTCTTACTACACATTCACACTGCACTACACAAACACATGCACTTGAACATAAACATTTACTTTGGAAATGCCATGAAAAAAAAGTCACGTTACACCAAAAAATATTATGGCCATAAAAGGCCTAAAACCTGGGAGTGGCGAGCAGAATTTTGAGTACCTAGAGCAGCAAAAAACCTAACTGAATTAATGATTGAAATAATTCTTTGTTATAAATAAAATAAATACAAACAGAATCCTCTTTTTCACAATTGAACCTTTTTGTGTTCCAAATATTTTTATATCATGTAAAGGCTACATTTTATTGCACGGAAACTTCTAAAATGATTCTGCATAAATCACCACAACAGGGCAAACACATTTTGTATTGCATGCTTTTCTGTTGATAGAATATATATATATATATATATATATATGTTCTGTCTGTTTAAAAAGCATGGCTACTGATTGCATACAGCTGAGCATGGACTATTTAACAAGATGTATGATGTAAATGAAAGCATGTCAATTTAAGGAACATTACAATCAAAATTAGACTTGCATGATTCAGATGGAGCATTCTGTTTTAGAAGACGCTCATTTATTTTCATGATAAAATTGCACAGTTTTTTTATATTCACACTCTCTGAGGCACCAGCTCCTTCTGAGCATGTGCAAGACTTCACAGTATATACATATATGTATATTTTGCCTGATGGCTGTCACATGATACAAATTTTGAAATCTGTCAGAAAAAAAAATCTTCTGCTCATTTGACATTCAGAGTAAGTGCTATTACATTGTCTTATTATTATGCATTTGTTGATTATACAATAGTATTGTATTTATTGGTCCTTGATAAACAATTGCAGCAAACAAGAGATAACGGATTTTGGAATATTTGCATCTTTAAAATGGAACATTAGTTTAGTATTTTGTAATACTTTTATATATATATTGCTCCCTGAGAGTGATGTTACAGTACTGTAATCAGAAGGGTAATATTGGTCGCTTTAAATAAATATAGACTATTATTTGCATTTTCCACTTTTTTATTTTTTTATTTATAGCAGCACTTGGTGCATAAAAAAACAAAAAACATCACGCAGGATGCAATATCAGTCAATATAAACAAAGAAGACAAATTGTATCTACCTTTGTGATGCATTCCAAAAATAGAAAAGAAAAACAATAAGAAAAAGTAAAACAAGAAGCTTATCCTTTGTTTAATCTTACTTACACCAAAGACCAAAAATAGGATCATAACTAACCATTTCCATAAACATAAATAAACATAAATTTTACCGTTTAAATGCACCTGTTTGTTGGGTTTTTTAAGGTGTGAAAAAGAATGAGGAGTTGGCCCAGAAACCAGAAACTCTTGTGCTAGTTAGTTGGACTTCAGGCCTTTGAGTTAGAGAGAATTCCGCTGAAGATACATAGTATTCAAAATGGTGTTGAATACTTTTGCTGTAGTGCATCTGTATAGGAAGAAATTAAAGCACCCAATTTCTTAAAATAGGCATTTACTGCATGCTCAGAAGATAGTGTTATATCAAACTGTTCAAGACCATCTTAGATCTAATATTGTCCAAACATTTTGAGAATCTAGAACTTTTCCTGGACTTCCAGGATTAAAAAATATTGATCCTAGCGCAGACCAAATTAACAAAACACACATTAGGGAATGTTTGGGGGCTTCTGAACAAGAAAACAACCTCCTCTTTTTTTAGTACATTTAAGTATTTTAGACAGTCAAAAATCCACCGTTAGCTGAAAGGAGGAAATTTTAGGACAATTCCAGAGACAGTGCAGCAAATTAGCTGAAGGGTAACCATATCTAGTATACCCAACTATCTAATTCCTATTCCACTTAGTAAGGTTATAAGGGGTAATATATATTCTATTAATTAGTTTTAAGTGTGACTCTCACCATGCTGTGTAAGGTGTAGCAGTCCACACTCTAATAATACATTCCTTTATACATAAATCTGGTATGTCACCCAAGTCATCTATTCTAGTATGTTTAAATTAAGACTCCCTTCTTTTGAAAGTAACAACCTATACCAGTAGGAGATGGAACTATATCCAGACTTATAACGGGTAACATCATTATTGAGACCATCACAATTCTTATAGATATTATCCAAATTAAAAAAAAAAGAGAAAATTATGAATCTGAAGATAACCATATAAATCTTTATTAGTAACATTGTAGTCCTGTTTAATATTCTCAAATTATGATTATCCTGGTATTAATGTTCAGACATTATACAAAACATTACAGTCCCTGCACTTAATAATTGTTAAAAAGCTTAGAGTCGATACCCACACTGAACAGAGGGTGACCCACTATTGAAGCCACTGTGAAACAGAGGGATCTGCAAATTCTATGCCAGGCTGCTATAGGATTCCTAAAAGTTATAATTTTCCTGATTAGAGTTGGCATATTATTTTTAAATGAGCTAAGGCGTTCAAAGAAATAGTACTAACAATTACCTCTTTCAGTTATTCAATCTGGAATAACTTTTGCTAGACAGACCCAGTTAAATTTGGAAAATTAAAAACACCCATAGTCTTTTGAGACAGTCTAAAATTTGAAAGGTTTGGTTTAGACAATCACCGAAGGAAGTCCTGAAAAGATTTATTAAGTATGTATAAATGTGCCTTTTTCATAAAAACAGGAATATTCTGCATTAAATACAGTAATTTAAGCAAAATAGCCATCTTGATTAGCTTTATTTTCCCCAATAACAAAAGAGGAAATCATTTCCACTTCTTTAAATTTTCCGTAAACCTAAAAATTAACCCTGTGTGAGTTCATACCAGCTTTCAGGTATGATAGAAATATTAATGCCCAAATATTTTAATGAGGCTTTAGTTTGCTTTAACAGAATATTTGTCAGGGAGAACTTATTTTTAATAATCCACATTATTTCGGATTTATGAGTGTTGATTGAATAACCGGAAAAAGAACTGAACAATGTTAAAATCTCTAGTAATCTAGGTATATTATCTTTATAGCGTTACTTCTAAATACCAACAGGTCATCTGCATAAAGGGATATCTGCATGTCTATATCACATACCAGAATACCAGGGGTGTTCTCTCTTAAACATATTGCCAGAAGTTTGATACATAGATTAAAAAGTAATGGTGATGGAGGACACCCTTGAAGAGTGCCTCTATATAGTGTAAGACATTGGGAGTAAGATCCATTAATAATTAGAGTTGAGAGAGGATAATTACATAAAAGACAAATAAAAGAAACCACGGAAACCACATTTAATTATAACTTTAAACATATGAGACCAATTCAGAGCCAAATGCTTTTTCTGCATCAATAAAACATAATTTATGTAAGAACTTACCTGATAAATTAATTTCTTTCATATTGGCAAGAGTCCATGAGATAGTGACATATGGGATATACAATCCTACCAGGAGGGGCAAAGTTTCCCAAACCTCAAAATGCCTATAAATACACCCCTCACCACACCCACAATTCAGTTTAACGAATAGCCAAGCAGTGGGGTGATAAAGAAAGGAGTAGAAAGCATCAACAAAGGAAATTTAGAAATAATTGTGCTTTATACAAAAAAGGGTGGGCCTCATGGACTCTTACCAATATGAAAGAAATTAATTTATCAGATAAGTTCTTACATAAATTGTTTTCTTTCATGTAATTGGCAAAACTCCATGAGCTAGTGACATATGGGATATCAATACCCAAAATGTGGATCTCCACTCAAGAGTCACTAGAGAGAAGGAATAAAATAAAAACAGCCATATACCACTGAAAAAATTAGTCCACAACCCAAAAAAATAAGTTTATTTTCATTTCCAAGAAAAAAACTTAAATCAAAAGCAGAAGAATCAAACTGAAACAGCTGCCTGAAGAACTTTTCTACCAAAAAACTGCTTCCGAAGAAGCAAATACATCAAAACGGTAGAATTTAGTAAATGTATGCAAAGAGGACCAAGTCGCTGCTTTGCAAATCTGATCAACTGAAGCTTCATTCTTAAAAGCCCACGAAGTGGAGACTGATCTAGTAGAATGAGCTGTAATTCTCTGAGGCGGGGCTTGACCCGACTCCAAATAAGCTTGATGAATCAAAAGCTTTAACCAAGAGGCCAAGGAAATAGCAGAGGCCTTCTGACCTTTCCTAGGAGCAGAAAATATAACAAATAGACTAGAAGTCTTCCTGAAATCTTTAGTAGCTTCAACATAATATTTCAAAGCTCTCTTCTCATCCAAAGAATGTAAGGATCTTTCCAAAGGATTCTTAGGATTAGGACACAAGGAAGGGACAACAATTTATCTACTAATGTTGTTAGAATTCACAACCTTAGGTAAAAATTCAAATGAAGTCCGCAAAACCGCCTTATCCTGATCAAAAATCAGAAAAGGAGAATCACAAGAAAGAGCAGATAGCTCAGAAACTCTTCTAGCAGAAGAGATGGCCAAAAGGAACAACACTTTCCAAGAAAGTAGTTTAATGTCCAAAGAATGCATAGGCTCAAAAGGAGGAGCCTGTAAAGCCTTCAGAACCAAATTAAGACTCCAAGGAGGAGAAATTGATTTAATGACAGGCTTAATATGAACTAAAGCCTGTACAAAACAGTGTATATCAGGAAGTATAGCAATCTTTCTGTGAAATAAAACAGAAAGAACGGAGATTTGCCCTTTCAAGGAACTTGCAGACAAACCCTTATCCAAACCATCCTGAAGAAACTGTAAAATTCTAGGAATTCTAAAAGAATGCCAAGAAAATTTATGAGAAGAACACCATGAAATGTAAGTCTTCCAAACTCTATAATAAATCTTTCTAGAGACAGATTTACGAGTTTGTAACATAGTATTAATCACTGAGTCAGAGAAACCTCTATGACTTAGTACTAAGCGTTCAATTTCCATACCTTCAAATTTAATGATTTGAGATCCTGATGGAAAAACGGACCTTGAGATAGTAGGTCTGGCCGTAACGGAAGCGGCCAAGGCGGGCAACTGGACATCCGAACCAGATCCGCATACCAAAACCTGTGTGGCCATGCTGGCACCACCAGCAACACAAATGATTGTTCCATGATGATTTTGGAAATCACTCTTGGAAGGAGAACTAGAGGCGGGAAGATGTAAGCAGGATGATAACACCAAGGAAGTGTCAGCGCATCCATCTGAGATAATCCACTTCCCAATTGTCTACACCTGGGATATGCACCGCAGAGACAGGAGTTGGATTCCACCCAAACAAGTATTCGAGATACTTCTTTCATAGCTTGGGGACTGTGAGTCCCACCCTGATGATTGACATATGCCACTGTTGTGATATTGTCTGTCTGAAAACAAATGAATTGTTCTCTCTTTAACAGAAGCCAAAACTGAAGAGCTCTGAGAATTGCACGAAGCTCTAAAATATTTATTGGTAATCTCGCCTCTTTTGATATTTCCAAACCCCTTGTGCTGTCAGAGATCCCCAAACAGCTCCCCAACCTGAGAGACTCGCATCTGTTGTAATCACAGTCCAGGTTGGCTGAACAAAAGAAAGCCCCTTGAACTAAATGATGGTGATCTATCCACCATGTCAGAGAGTGTCGTACATTGGGATTTAAGGATATTGATTGTGATATCTTTGTATAATCCCTGCACCATTGATTCAGCATACAAAGCTGAAGAGGTCTCATGTGAAAATGAGCAAAGAGGATTGCGTCCGATGCTCGGGTCATGAGACCTAAAACTTCCATGCACATAGCCACTGAAGGGAATCACTGAGACTGAAGGTGCCGGCAGGCTGCAACCAATTTTAAACATCTCTTTTCTGTTAGAGACAGAGTCATGGACACTGAATCTATCTGGAAGCCTAAAAAGGTGACCCTTGTCTGAGGGATCAAGAAACTCTTTGGTAAATTCATCCTCCAACCATGTTTCCGAAGAAACAACACTAGTTGATTCGTGTGAGATTCTGCAGAACGTAAAGACTGAGCTAGTACCAAGATATCGTCCAAATAAGGAAACACTGCAATACCCTGTTCTCTGATTACAGAGAGTAGGGCACCCAGAACCTTTGAAAAGATTCTTGGAGCTGTTGCTAGGCCAAATGGAAGAGCAACAAATTGATAATGCTTGTCTAGAAAAGAGAATCTCAGAAACTGATAATGTTCTGGATGAATCGGAATATGAAGGTATGCATCCTGCAAGTCTATTGTGGACATATAATGTCCTTGCTGAACAAAAGGCAGAATAGTCCTTATAGTCACCATCTTGAAAGTTGGTACTCTTACATAATGATTCAAAATTTTCAGATCCAGAACTGGTCTGAATAAATTTTCCTTCTTTGGGACAATGAATAGATTTGAATAAAACCCCAAACCTTGTTCCAGAAGAGGAACTGGCATGATTACCCCTGAAGACTCCAGGTTTAAAACACACTTCAGGAAAATCTGAGCTTTTACTGGATTTACTGGGATACGTGAGAGAAAAAATCTTCTCACAGGAGGTCTTACTCTGAATCCTATTCGATACCCTTGAGAGACAATGCTCTGAATCCATTGATTTTAAACAGATTTTATCCAAATATCCTTGAAAAACCTTAATCTGCCCCCTACTAGCTGAGCTGGAATGAGGGCCGCACCTTCATGCGGACTTAGGGGCTGACTTTGTTTTCCTAAAAGGCTTGGATTTATTCCAATTTGAGGAAGGCTTCCAATTGGAGGCAGATTCCTTGGGGGAAGGATTGAGTTTTTGTTCCTTATTCTGACGAAAGGAGAGAAAACGGTTAGAAGCCTTAAATTTACCCTTAGGCTTTTTATCCTGAGGCAGAAAAACTCCCTTTCCCCCAGTAACAGTTGAAATAATAGAATCCAACTGGTAACCAAATAAATTATTACCTTGGAAAGAAAGAGATAGTAATCTAGATTTAGATGTCATATCAGCATTCCAGGATTTAAGCCACAAAGCTCTTCTAGCTAAAATAGCTAAAGACATGGATCTAACATCAATTTTGATAATATCAAAAATAGCATCACAAATAAAATGATTAGCATATTGCAGTAAGCGAATAATGCTAGATAAGAATCCAATTCCTGTTGCACTAAATTCTCCAACCAGAAAGTTGATGCAGCCGCAACATCAGCCAAAGAAATTGCAGGTCTGAGAAGATGACCTGAATATAAATAGGCCTTACTTAGATAAGATTCAAGCTTCCTATCTAAAGGATCCTTAAAAGGAAGTACTATCTTCCATAGGAATAGTGGTAGGTTTAGCAAGAGTAGAAATAGCCCCATCAACTTTGGGGATCTTTTCCCAAAACTCTATAGATTTTGCTGGTAAAGGATACAATTTTTTAAACCTTGAAGAAGGAATAAAATAAGTACCTGGCTTATTCCATTCCTTAGAAATCATATCAGAAATAGCCTCAGGAATAGGAAAAACCCCTGGAGAAACCACAGGAGGTTTAAAAACAGCATTTAAACGTTTATTAGACTGAACGTCAAGAGGACTGGTTACCTCAATATCCAAAGTAATTAACACTTCTTTTAATAAAGAACGCATATACTCAATTTTAAATAAATAAGTCGATTTGTCAGTGTCAATGTCTGAGGAAGGATCTTCTGAATCAGACAGATCCTTATCAGAAGAGGATAAATTATTATGTTGTTCATTTGAAATTTTATCAACTAAATGAGAAGTTTTAAAAGACCTTTTACGTTTATTTGAAGGTGGAAATGCAGACAAAGCCTTCAGAATAGAATCAGAAACAACATAATTTATGCTTACCTGATAAATTCCTTTCTCCTGTAGTGTAGTCAGTTCACGGGTCATCCATTACTTATGGAATATATCTCTTCCTAACAGGAAACTGCAAGAGAATTACCCAGCAGAGCTGCTATATAGCTCCTCCCCTCACCTATCATACTCAGTCATTCGACCAAAGCAGACGAGAAAGGAGGAACCATAGGGTACAGTGGTGACTGGAGTTTAATTAAAATTTAGACCTGCCGTAAAAACAGGGCGGGCCGTGGACTGACTACACTACAGGAGAAAGGAATTTATCAGGTAAGCATAAATTATGTTTTCTCCTGTTAAGTGTAGTCAGTCCACGGGTCATCCATTACTTATGGAATACCAATACCAAAGCTAAAGTACACGGATGAAGGGAGGGACAAGGCAGGAACATTAAACAGAAGGAACCACTGCCTGAAGTACCTTTCTCCCAAAAATAGCCTCCGACGAAGCAAAAGTGTCAAATTTGTAAAATTTTGAAAAAGTGTGAAGCGAAGACCAAGTCGCAGCCTTGCAAATCTGTTCAACAGAGGCCTCATTTTTAAAGGCCCAGGTGGAAGCCACAGCTCTAGTAGAATGAGCTGTAATCCTTTCAGGAGGCTGCTGTCCAGCAGTCTCATAGGCTAAGCGTATTATGCTACGAAGCCAAAAAGAGAGAGAGGTAGCCGAAGCCTTTTGACCTCTCCTCTGTCCAGAGTAAACGACAAACAGGGAAGAAGTTTGACGAAAATCCTTAGTTGCCTGCAAATAGAATTTCAGGGCACGGACTACGTCCAGATTATGCAAAAGTCGTTCCTTCTTTGAAGAAGGGTTAGGACACAGTGATGGAACAACAATCTCTTGATTGATATTCCTGTTAGTAACTACCTTAGGTAAGAACCCAGGTTTAGTACGCAGGACTACCTTGTCTGAATGAAAAATAAGATAAGGAGAATCACAATGTAAGGCAGATAACTCACAGACTCTTCGAGCCGAGGAAATAGCCATCAAAAACAGAACTTTGCAAGATAACAGCTTGATATCAATGGAATGAAGGGGTTCAAATGGAATGCCTTGAAGAACATTAAGAACTAAGTTTAAGCTCCACGGCGGAGCAACAGACTTAAACACAGGCTTAATCCTAGTTAAAGCCTGACAGAAAGCCTGAACGTCTGGAACTTCAGCCAGACGTTTGTGTAGAAGAATAGACAGAGCAGAAATCTGTCCCTTTAACGAACTAGTAGATAAGCCCTTTTCTAAACCCTCTTGTAGAAAGGACAATATCCTAGGAATCCTAACCTTACTCCATGAGTAACTCTTGGATTCGCACCAATGTAAATATTTACGCCATATCTTATGGTAAATTATTCTGGTAACAGGCTTCCTAGCCTGTATTAAGGTATCAATAACCGACTCCGAGAAGCCACGCTTTGATAGAATCAAGCGTTCAATCTCCATGCAGTCAGCCTCAGAGAAATTAGATTTGGATGTTTGAAAGGACCCTGAATTAGAAGGTCCTGTCTCAGAGGCAGAGACCACGGTGGACAGGACGACATGTCCACTAGGTCTGCATACCAGGTCCTGCGTGGCCACGCAGGCGCTATCAGAATCACCGAAGCTCTCTCCTGTTTGATCTTGGCAATCAAACGAGGAAGCATCGGGAATGGTGGAAACACATAAGCCATGTTGAAGACCCAAGGGGCTGTCAGAGCATCTATCAGCACCGCTCCCGGGTCCCTGGACCTGGATCCGTAACAAGGAAGCTTGGCGTTCTGACGAGACGCCATGAGATCCAGATCTGGTTTGCCCCAACGACGAATCAGTTGAGCAAAGACCTCCGGATGAAGCTCCCACTCCCCCGGATGAAAAGTCTGGCGACTTAGAAAATCCGCCTCCCAGTTCTCCACGCCTGGGATGTAGATCACTGACAGGTGGCAAGAGTGAGACTCTGCCCAGCGAATTATCTTTGAGACTTCCAACATCGCTAGGGAACTTCTGGTTCCCCCTTGATGGTTGATGTAAGCCACAGTCGTGATGTTGTCCGACTGAAATCTGATGAACCTCAGAGTTGCTAACTGAGGCCAAGCTAGGAGAGCATTGAATATTGCTCTTAACTCCAGAATATTTATTGGGAGGAGTTTCTCCTCCTGAGTCCATAATCCCTGAGCTTTCAGGGAATTCCAGACTGCTCCCCAGCCTAGAAGGCTGGCGTCTGTTGTTACAATCGTCCAATCTGGCCTTCGAAAGGTCATCCCCTTGGACAGATGTGGCCGAGAAAGCCACCATAGAAGAGAATCTCTGGTCTCTTGATCCAGAATTAGTAGGGGGGACAAATCTGAGTAATCCCCGTTCCACTGACTTAGCATGCACAATTGCAGCGGTCTGAGATGCAGGCGCACAAATGGTACTATGTCCATTGCCGCTACCATTAAGCCGATTACTTCCATGCACTGAGCTACTGACGGGTGTGGAATGGAGTGAAGGACACGGCAAGCATTTAGAAGTTTTAATAACCTGGCCTCTGTCAGGTAAATTTTCATCTCTACAGAATCTATAAGAGTCCCTAGAAAAGGGAACTCTTGTAAGTGGTAATAGAGAACTCTTTTCCACGTTCACCTTCCACCCATGCGACCTCAGAAATGCCAGAACTATCTCTGTATGAGACTTGGCAGTTTGAAAACTTGACGCTTGTATCAGAATGTCGTCTAGGTACGGAGTCACCGCTATGCCTCGCGGTCTTAGTACCGCCAGAAGTGATCCTAGAATTTTTGTAAAGATTCTTGGAGCCGTAGCTAATCCGAAGGGAAGAGCTACAAACTGGTAATGCCTGTCTAGGAAGGCAAATCTCAGATACCGGTAATGGTCCTTGTGAATCGGTATGTGAAGGTAGGCATCCTTTAGATCCACTGTGGTCATGTACTGACCCTCTTGGATCATAGGAAGGATGGTTCGAATAGTTTCCATTTTGAATGATGGAACTCTTAGAAATTTGTTTAGGATCTTTAAGTCCAAGATTGGCCTGAAGGTTCCCTCTTTCTTGGGAACCACAAATAGGTTTGAATAGAATCCCTGCCCGTGTTCCGTCCGCGGAACTGGGTGGATTACCCCCATTAGTAAGAGGTCTTGTACACAGCGTAGAAACGCCTCTTTCTTTATTTGGTTTGCTGATAACCTTGAAAGATGAAATCTCCCCCGTGGAGGAGAAGTTTTGAAGTCCAGGAGATATCCCTGAGATATGATCTCCAACGCCCAGGGATCCTGGACATCTCTTGCCCAAGCCTGGGCGAAGAGAGAAAGTCTGCCCCCCACTAGATCCGTTTCCGGATAGGGGGCCCTCTCTTCATGCTGTTTTGGGGGCAGCAGCAGGTTTCTTGGCCTGCTTGCCCCTGTTCCCAGACTGGTTAACTTTCCAGCCCTGTCTGTAACGAGCAACAGCTCCTTCCTGTTTTGGAGCGGAGGAAGTTGATGCTGCTCCTGCCTTGAAGTTACGAAAGGCACGAAAATTAGACTATTTGGCCTTTGATTTGGCCCTGTCCTGAGGTAGAGCATGGCCCTTACCTCCCGTAATGTCAGCAATAATTTCTTTCAAGCCGGGCCCGAATAAGGTCTGCCCTTTGAAAGGAATATTAAGCAATTTAGATTTAGAAGTCACGTCAGCTGACCAGGATTTAAGCCATAGCGCTCTGCGCGCTTGGATGGCGAATCCGGAGTTCTTAGCCGTAAGTTTGGTTAAATGCACAACGGCATCAGAAACAAATGCGTTAGCTAGCTTAAGTGTCTTAAGCTTGTTGATTATTTCATCCAATGGAGCTGAGCGAATGGCCTCTTCCAGAGACTCAAACCAGAATGCTGCCGCAGCAGTGACAGGCGCAATGCATGCGAGGGGCTGTAAAATAAAACCTTGTTGAACAAACATTTTCTTAAGGTAACCCTCTAATTTTTTATCCATTGGATCTGAAAAGGCACAACTATCCTCCACCGGGATAGTGGTACGCTTAGCTAAAGTAGAAACTGCTCCCTCGACCTTAGGGACCGTCTGCCATAAGTTTCGTGTGGTGGCGTCA
Organism: Bombina bombina; assembly: GCF_027579735.1. Classification (NCBI taxonomy): domain Eukaryota; kingdom Metazoa; phylum Chordata; class Amphibia; order Anura; family Bombinatoridae; genus Bombina; species Bombina bombina. The sequence continues at coordinate 130,754,944 of NC_069508.1, read as the reverse complement.
GTAGGAAACATTTTCCTAAATATGGGAGGAGGGGTAAAAGGCACACCCGGTCTATCCCACTCCTTGCTAATAATCTCTGTAAGCCTTTTTGGTATAGGAAATACGTCAGTACACACCGGTACCGCATAGTATCTATCCAACCTACATAATTTCTCTGGAATTGCAACCGTGTTACAATCATTCAGAGCCGCTAATACCTCCCCTAGCAATGTGCGGAGGTTCTATAGCTTAAATTTAAAATTGGAAATCTCTGAATCCAGTCTCCCTGGATCAGATCCGTCACCCACAGAATGAAGCTCTCCGTCCTCACGTTCTGCAAACTGTGACGCAGTATCTGACATGGCTCTCATCTCATCCGCGCGCTCTATCCTTAACCCAGAGCTATTGCGCTTGCCTCTTAATTCTGGCAACTTAGATAATACTTCTGACATAACAGTAGCCATGTCTTGCAAAGTGATTTGTAAGGGCCTCCCTGATGTACTTGGCGCCACAAAATCACGCACCTCCTGAGCGGGAGGCGAAGGTACTGACACGTGAGGAGAGTAAGTCGGCATAACTTCCCCCTCGTCGTCTGGTGATAATTTCTTTACATGTAAAGATTGACTTTTATTTAAAGTAGCATCAATGCAATTAGTACACAAATTTCTATTGGGCTCCACATTGGCCTTTAAACATAGTGAACAAAGAGATTCATCTAAGTCAGACATGTTTAAACAAACTAGCAATGAGACTAGCAAACTTGGAAATACTTTTTAAAATTAATTTACAAGCAATATAAAAAACGTTACTGTGCCTTTAAGAAGCACAGAAAAACTGACACAGTTGAAATAACAATGACCAAAATAGTTATAGCAACCAAATTTTCACAGTAAATGTATTAAGTTAGCAAAGGATTGCACCCACCAGCAAATGGATGATTAACCCCTTAGTACCCAAAAACGGATAACAATTATATAATTAACGTTTTTCTCACAGTCAAATACACTGTCACAGGACTGCTGTGCCTGATTACCTCCCTCAAAATGGATTTTGAAGACCCCTGAGCTCTCTAGAGACGATCTGGATCATGGAGGATGAAGTAGACAGATTGTGACTGAATTTTTACTGCGCAAAAAAGCGCTAAAATAGGCCCCTCCCACTCATATTACAACAGTGGGGAAGCTCAGAAACTGTTTCTATGCAGAAAACAAAAATGGCCATGTGGTAAAAATCATGCCCTAATAAGTTTTATCACCAAGTACCTCACAAAAACGATTAACAAGCCAGTAAACGTTTAAACATACATTTGAAAGTTATGTATTATTATTAATAAGCCTGCTACCAGTCGTTTTTACTGCAGTTAAGGCTCATACATTATTTCAGTATTAACAGTATTTTCAGAGTCAATTCCATTCCTTAGAAAAATACATTCAGTGTATACACACACACACATCAGCCTGATACCAGTCGCTATCACTGCATTTAAGGCTGAACTTACTTTACAATGGTATCAGCAGTATTTTCTCAGTCAATTCCATTCCTCAGAAAATAAATTACTGCACATACCTCATTTGTTGCAGGGGAGCCCTGCATGCTATTCCCCTTCTCTGAAGTTACCTCACTCCTCAGATGAGAAACAGCCAGTGGATCTTAGTTACGTCTGCTAAGACCATAGAAAAAAACCCAGGCAGATTCTTCTTCTAATGCTGCCTGAGAATAAACAGCACACTCCGGTGCCATTTAAAAATAACAAACTTTTGATTGTAGAAATAAACTAAGTTAAAAAACACCACAGATCTCTCACAGCTTCCTTTTTAGTTAGGCTGCAAGAGAATGACTGAGTATGATAGGTGAGGGGAGGAGCTATATAGCAGCTCTGCTGGGTAATTCTCTTGCAGTTTCCTGTTAGGAAGAGATATATTCCATAAGTAATGGATGACCCGTGGACTGACTACACTTAACAGGAGAAAAATTCTTTAAAATTTACAGGTATATCATGCACATTAGAAGTTGAAGGAACTGCAACTGGCAATGTACTATTACTAATGGATACACTATCTGCATGTAAAAGTTTATCATGACAACTATTACAAATGACATTCGGCAAGATAATTTCTACAATTTTACAACAAATGCACTTAGCTTTGGTAGAACCGATGTCAGGCAGCAAAGTTCCAGTAGAAACTTCTGAGGCAGGATCAGGTTGAGACATCTTGCAAAATGTAAGATAAAAAACAACATATAAAGCAAAATTATCTATTTCCTTATATGACAGTTTCAGGAATGGGAAAAAATGCAAATAGCATAGCCCTCTGATAGAAAAAAGCAAGAGGCAAACATCAATGGGGTATTGAAATAATGAAAAAGTTTGGCGCCAAGTATGACGCACAACGTAACTAAACTTTTTTGGCGCCAAAAAAATAACCGGAAATGACACACTTGCGTCACTAATGATGCAACAGTGTGAAAGGTCTCGGCGTCAAGTATGACGCCGGAAGTGACTAACTTACGTCACAGACTTACTTTTTCGCCCAAAAAATTTTTCGCGCCAAGAATGACGCAATAAAGTTTAGCATTTGTCGCACCCGCGGGCCTAAAACCGCCCACAATTTGTACGAAGTAGTCAATTGAAAAAAAGACTAAACCCCAGGTAAAAAATAAATTTCATTTTTAAAAGATGTATATATTATATTCCCCAAATATGAAACTGACCGTCTGCAGAAAGAAATACATGAACCTGACTCATGGCAAATATAAGTACAATACATATATTTAGAACTTTATATAAATGCATAAAGTGCCAAACCATAGCTGAGGTGTCTTAAGAAATAAAAAACATACTTACCAAAAGACACCCATCCACATATAGCAGATAGCCAGACCAGTACTAAGACAGTTATTAGTAGAGGTAATGGTAAATTGAGAGTATATTGTCGATCTGAAAAGGGAGGTTGGAGATGAATCTCTATGACAGATAACAGAGAACTTATGAAAAAGACCCCCGTTAGGGAAATCATTGTATTCAAATAAGTGATACTCCCTTCACGTCCCTCTGACATTCGCTGTACTCTGAGAGGAATCGGGCTTCATCAATGCTGAGAAGCGCATATCAACGTAGAAATCTTAGCACAAACTTACTTCACCACCTCCATAGGAGGCACAGTTTGTAAAACTGAATTGTGGGTGTGGTGAGGGGTGTATTTATAGGCATTTTGAGGTTTGGGAAACTTTGCCCCTCCTGGTAGGATTGTATATCCCATATGTCACTAGCTCATGGACTCTTGCCAATTACATGAAAGAAATATTACAGCTTTATCTTGTAGAGCAGATAATTTATCCATGAACTTATAATAATCAATTGTGGTTAAGAATCTTCTCAAATTTATAAAAGGAAGTCCTACCTCACATGAATCCTGTTAAATGTTTATGAATTAATTGTGGTAATACTATTTGGGCTTTTCAGCAATAAAACTATTTAGAAGCTTGTAATCAGAAATCATGAGTGATATAGGACAAAAAGAGTCCATATTCTCAGAATCCTTACCTTTTTTAAGTATCAAAGTTATAAAAACTGTGTAAAAAATTTTGATATTTGTGAATGAAATACTGATGATAAACAATTCACTAAGAGTGGCCGTTAATTTATAAGCTAAATATGTAATAGAACTCTGCTGGTAGGGCATCCGGACTCGCTGCTTTATTACAGGCAGCTCTTTTAATTGCTTTAAATATTTTTCCTTAGAAATAGGTTTGTTTAGTTCCAATAGGTTATCTGCCGAAATTGGGGGAAGAACACATTTAGTCCAAAAGTCTCTGAGTACAAATTTAAATACAACTTGCAAAGTGCTTCTCAGCGCTAACGCTGTTCCTCAGACACTCAGTTGGTTTGATAACTATAAACTGCGAGCGTTATTCTTTTTTTTTTTTTTTAGTTTTACATTAAAAAAAAATAACACTAACCCTGAAAGAGGTACTCACTATTCTTGAAATCTGACAGTGAGGGCCTTCTTCCAGGCAGCTCCATCTTCAATCTTCATCCCGGTGTCACGGAGCGGAGACGGCACCATCTTCAATTCTTATCAAGGTGTCACGGAGCATTCCTATCTGCTGAAAATTTCAATCTTCCATCTCTGCCTCAGCTCTGCGACCCCATATTGAAGATGGCGCCGCCTCCACGACACCGGGATGAAGACTGAAGATGGAGCCGCCTAGAAGAAGACCTTCACCACCAGAATTCAGGAATGGTGAGTACCTATTTCGGCGTTAGTGGGGGTTTTATTTCGTTGTTTTTTTTTTTAATGGGCACTAAAAGAGCTGATTGCCCTTTTTAAGGGCCATGCCCATGCCCCTTTAGGGTCAATGGGTATAATATTTTTTTTATTGTTAGGTCTTTTTTATTTTGGGGGTTTGGGTGCGTGGGGGGTTGTTCTGTTAGGGGGGACTTAGTATTTTTTTTTTTTTAGTAAAAAAGCTGTTAAACTTAGGGCAATGCCCTACTAAAGGCCCTTTTAAGGACTATTGGTAGTTAAGTGTTAGATTGGGGGGGGGATATTTTGGGGTGGCTTTTTTGTTATTATAAGGGTATTAGATTAGGTTTAATTTTCTTATTTTGGATAATTTCATTTTTTTTGCAATCTTAGATTTTTTTAATTTATTTTTTATCTTAGGTTTTTTATTTTAATTTAATTTTAGTTTTATTTTAATTTAATCTTAGTTTTATTTTATTTTGAGTAAGAGTATTTTTTTTCATTTTCAGTAATGATAGGGTACTTTTTTTTGGGGTAAATGTTTATTATTTTTAAATGTAGTTAGTTTTTTTTATTTTATGTAATGGTTAGTTTAATTGGGGTTAACTTAGGGTGTGTTAGGTTAGGGGGCTTAGTTATTAGATTTATACTTTGCGTTGTGGGGGTTTGGCGGTTTAATGGTTAATAGTGTAATTAGGTATTTTGCAATGTGGGGGTTGGCGGTTTAGGGGTTAATAGGTAGTTTTTGATGTGGGGGGTTGGCGAATTAGGGGTTAATAGTGTCGATATGTAGTTTGTGATGTGGGGGTTGGCGGATTAAGGGTTAAACACTTTATTAGGTACTTTGCGATGTGGGGGTTGGTGGATTAGGGGTTAATACATTTTATTAGTTATGGTGGTGGGGGGATGACGGTTAAGAGGTACATATTGCGCATGCGTTAGGTGTTTGTTACGGCTTCTAGGGAGTTCCGGTACTTATATATTCAGTGCAAGGCTTGCTGTGCCTGCCTATCTGTGACGAGGTGAAAATGGAGCAAAATTTCTCCATTCTCGCCGCGTAAGTCCTTGCGCTGAATATATGATACCGACTTGCGACACTGGTTCTATGTTAGTTTATGGGAGTAAAAACAGTTAACGATGGGCAAAAAATACGTACTGCACTTGTATGCGGCAACGTATATGTGATCGCTAGATTCGCTGGCTTTTGCGCCCGACGCCGCATATGTGATCGGGCCCAGGGTTTGTAAACTAGGTTTTTGATGGATTGATATGGTTTTAAATTTGAAGACTTCTTATAACTCTTCTAACAGACTGGAATATACTTGAATCTTTACATGATATAGAATGTGTGATGAGTGAATGAACACTGCATAACAAAAAAAAGGCAAAAACATACATTGGCAGCTGCCTAGTTTGCCCCACTCTACTTAAAGGACCAGTAAATTTACATAATCAATAAATGCATGATAAAAAGACAATGTAATAGCGCTTGAACTTCAAATGAGTAGTAGATTTGTTTCTGACAAATTTCAAAGTTATATATATTTCCACTCCTCCTGTATTATATGACAGCCATCAGCCAATCACAAATGCATATACATATATTCTGTGAATTCTTGCACATGCTCAGTAGGAGCTGATGGCTCAAAAAGTGTAAATATTAAAAAACTGTGCACATTTTGATAATGAAAGTAAATTCGGAAGTTGTTTAAAATCGCATGCTCTATCTGAATAATGGAAGTTTAATTTTGACTTGAGTGTCGCTTTAAAGAAGTGGTCTGTTATCTGCATATCCAGAGGTGTCAGAGAATGGAGAGCAGCCTTTCTAGGTTCACTTTTGTATTTATTCAAAATCTTGGTGAATGCTTTTACAGGAATGAACCAAAAATAAAATTACTGAAAGGCGATGCAATCTTTTTCTTTAAAGTATTTGAAGTACAAACTAAAGAAAAAGTGCTTTTTAACTTTTTTTTTAAATGTATTATAAACATAAGATTGACTTAAACCTTCTTCTTAGGTTTCTGATGAAGAAAATGGAGACCTTTGCAAATCTGCTTCTCAAGAGTCTCTTGCACCGGGTAAACTAGACATGAACTTTGAGGAACTACTTAAGCAAAAAATGGATGAAGAAAAAAGACTGAAAGAGGAAGAACGGAAACAGAAACTGGAATTAGAAAAACAAGCATTTGCACTTTTGAGACAGGAAATGGGCGAGGTACAGAATTATTTATCTTATATTTATTCTGATTTATGTTATGTTTATTCTTTTATCTGGTCTACAAAGCACCTACAAGTATTCATTTTCTTACCCTGGCTTCTAACAAGAAAAAAAATATCTTTCAGAAGAAACCTATTTGCTAATAAGTTTGTTGCTCACATCTTAGGCCAGGTGATATACATTTTACTGTCATGTGCATCCAGACACACTGTATTGCAAATAACAATGCAGATTAGGAAATCCACAGTCTTAAAGGGCCATAATACCCAAATGTTTTAACACTTGAAAGTGATGCAGTATAGCTGTAAAAAGCTGACTAGAAAATATCTCCTGAAAATCTCTATGTAAAAAAGAAAGATATTTTACCTCAAAAGTTTCTCAGTAGCCACCTCCCATTGTAAAAGATTTCTAAGCAGCATTTTAGTGTGTCTGTCCTGGGACATCTTAGGGGATGAGCATTGTGAACTCTCATATTATTTCACCAATCAGGTAAAGGAAGCTTACTATGAAATCTCATGAGAGTTAAGTCAAATCTCATGAGATCACAGTAAGAGTTCATGACCTCAGCAATGCTGATGCTGATTGGCTGCTGTTCATTTCTTCATTTTTTTTTTTTTTTACCTGCAACTGGGAGCAGCTGAGTATAACTTTTTACACAGAACTTACTCTGCTGAGCTGAGGAAATTGTGAGGTAAAATATCTTCCTTTTTTACATAGAGATGCTCAGGTGATATTTTCCTGTCAGCTTTTTACAGTTATACTGCATCAGTTTCAAGTTATTTAGCATTTGAGTATTATGTCCCTTTAACTACAATTATACCAGATAGGAATGGTGAATTATAATTAAACTATTTAACTCAGTCCAGCTCCATGAGAGAAGAATCCTCAGTCTAAACCAAAAACTAAATCTACAACACAAAAACAGACAGGGGAGCAGCTCCAACTTAGGTGATCCAACTTAGGTAAAGTGTAAAAAAAAATAAAGAAAATAATAAGTAAAATCAGTTGCATTTACTAAATAAAATATTAAACTAAAAAATAGTCCATTCCCAGCGATAAGGCTAACCACATAGGGGGTCCCACTGTTCTGCTGGGCTAACTGCTCAGTTGCACAGGAGAAAGACTACTAGGAAAATGCTTCTCCAAACTAAGGAATCCTGCTAGAGACTAAATAAATCATCTCATTATTATCTGCCTAGTGGGCAAACTTGTTATAACATTTAAATTAATAAGATAGTGGAATCCAGCCTCTATTGTAACAATGTAAACTTTTATTGTCACAAAAAAAAGGACATTTCAGGCCAGTGATTGGCCTTTAGTCACATTTGTTGGCTTGATTAAGGGCCAAAAGTTGGCCTCAAACTTTATAATTTTACCCTAATATGGTGACGGTGCCTGCCAATGACGTGTGCTGGCTCCCTATTAGTATAATTCAATTTTATTCAAGTTAAACATTAAAGGGATATAAATGTCAAATTTGAAATGTGCATTAGGAAAAATGCTTCTAGTACAAGCTATTCTGTTTTACAGTGGCATACGCACAATATGCTGTGAGGGCCCATGCACCATCATTTAAACATTACACCTTCTCAGAGAGTTAGCAGTGGTTTGTATGACACAAATTAAATATTCACAATCACAATACACACCAACACCAGCGCTCTGGGCGTACATACTGGTACACTGCTGAAAAATAGTAATACGATTTTCTAGAAGCATTTTTGCGAACGGAAGTATATTGCAAAAATTATTCTATTTAAAATTGAAATGCACCCATGCAACTTGGGCATTTTTATCCATTTAACTAGTACTGTTCATAAATAAGCAATTTTCTTTTTTTGTGGTCTGGCTGACTGGTCAGTTAGTGTGCACAGCTATAAGGTAAAGAGGGGGCACATAATCTTACAGTCCACATAGGGTGTCCAAGCTAGGGGCTGTCCAAGGACCAAAATAGAGACACAACTAATACAGATAGCACACCAACGTATAATACAGCTGAAACACTTTGCTATGGCACTGGAACAATACAACAGCAATGTTTTGGGGGCTCCCACCCCTTTCTCAAGCGGTCAGTGTTGTTTGTTGGACAGTAAGTAATTAAAGTGACATTCTAGTGTAAAAATATATATATATATATTTTTTAAACAAAATCTTGTACTGTTTCACAGTGTAGTTAACTGTTTTGAAAGTGATAAAAATGTCACTCCTGAAACACCTCCCCTTTTTGTTTTTAAAGAAATGTTATTGAAATGTTTTAAAACCAATACAAAACAAGCACAGAGTGGTATAAGTAATATATTAAGAATACAAATTAACAAATAGGACAAGAAAATATCAACATTAGTATATACACAACTTCATGTTAAAGTGCATTCTGTACATAGTATATATAAGGTTTACCTTATATTTTTTTTTTTAATTTTCTTCATTACTCTAAGTTTTCTAAGTAATCTTCCTAAATAAATCTTAAGGAGTGATAAATGTCAATGCACTTGGTTATCTGAAAACCATATTTTCCTAGGGAAAGGGAGAGTGATACTTGATGCCTTTATTCTGCAAATGATGGCACATTAGGTGTTTTCCACAGACGTGGTTATTAACTGCTGTATACTACAGATCATAATGTGAGGCATTTCAATTTTGGTAGTTTATTAAACAGAAAAATCAACGGGTCCAAGGACATGACTACTCCAATTTCTTTATTCACCTTTTCCCCTGAAATGCCCCCTTTTGCTCAAGATGCATGTATGTCTACTTTACATTTACTCAGCAGCTGTGTTCCCATCAGGAGTGCACAAGAAGCATAGCTTTAAATAGGTATTTAAGCCATAAAAGGTGTAATGGAGTCCTTGAATTTTTTCAACTCTTTCCTATTGTTTAAAGATGTCATTTTAGTAGACAAAATGTATAATGTTTTCTTACCTGATTAATTAATTTATTTCATGGTGGTGAGAGTCCACAATCCATTTCTCCTGGGAATTATACTCCTGGCCACTAGAAGGAGGCAAAGATCCTAAGATACCAAGAGCCCTTAAAACCCCTCCCACCTTACTGGAAACTAGTCTGACGTATAGCCAAGCCACAAAAGAAGAAGGTAGGAAAAGAAAACAAAAGCAACAAAAGGGAACATGAACAAAGTAGGCACATACTCAAACTGCCACTAAAAAAAAACAGTCAATGGAAAAGGTATCCAGAGGATGTGCGCACTTGTTCCCAGCAAAAATGAACGATCCACAGCAAGATAAAAAAAGTTCAAAATGTATTAATCCAGCTTAAAAACATATGAGGTGAAACTCCATAAGAACAATCAAGTGTACACACAGGTAAGTGCAGTCCAGTCCTAACCCAGACGCGTTTCATGCGCACTTGGTCACTGCATACTAGTGACTGGACTACTCACATTTAAATATCCATCATTTAAAGGTATATACCAATTAAATATAATGCCTGTGTGATGAAGAAATAAAGTGCAAACATTATACAGTGTAATATCTTATGATATCAATTTGTATGATCAAATAGTATTTAGACTGATATGAAAATTACTTTATACACTATATTTAAATCCCCACATAATGAGTGGTCACATCATAAGTTTACATTATACTATTAATCCTACATAGCAATACATAGAGAAATAAAGGGATTTCTATTTAATATAAAATTAAAATTAAATTCCCAAAAACTCTATATCTCCTTTACAATTGATAGAAAATACAAACTACTTTAGTATACTCTATGAGTGCAGGACATTCTATTTTAAATGGACATATTGGAAAAAATAATGTTGAGTCTATTGTTAATGGTACTAATTAATATTCTTAAGTACTACATATTATCCATTCCTAACTTAAGAGAGGTGCTATATGAAAAGATCAAGATCCCTCCTCATATTGATTCCTAGAGGGCTGGATGTTTTAAGGGAGAAAATCCAGTAGACCTCTCTTTTGTTTAGTTTACTATCTCTGTTACCCCCTCTCTTCCATGCAGGGACATGATCAATGCCCTGCAAAGTTAATGAGGATGTATCAGAAAAGTGCATGATTTTAAAATGTCTAGAGACAGGTGTATCTGATTCTGGATCCTCTAATGATCTTAAATGTTCCAGAAATCTGTCTTTTAATGCCCTTTTAGTTTTCCCAATATACTGTATCGGACATAAGTGTCAGGTCAATAAGTAGACCACATGTGTGGTGTGGCTGTTGATATACTATTTAATATTGTATCTCTGTCCTGTTGTACAAGATTTGAATGAATCTCCTTCAGATATATATTGGCAAGTCTTACATGTACCTTTTCTGCATTTGTAAAATCCCTTTTTTACCTGTAAGCCAAGTTGTTTTGGTATCCTTAGGTAATTCAGAGGGAGAAAGATAATTTGCCAATGTTTTGGCTTTTTTTTAAACAAAGTCAAAACCTTCTTGTGTCACCTGTTTGATTACTGTATCTGAGTGTAAAATAGGAATAGTTTCTTCAATTATTTTACAGATTGTTTTAACTTTCTGTTTTTTATCATTATTAGTTGGTTGCTTGTATTTTAAGAGTGGATCTCTAGTCATTGTGTCTACGTTTTCTTTTGCCTTACGGAGTATAGTTTCTGAATACCCTCTTGATATCAATCTGTCTGTAATAATTTGTGCTTGTACAATATATTCCTCATTGGTTGAGCAGTTTCTCTTAGCTCTTATATATTCCCCTTTGGGGATACCTTTGACAACGTGCCTTGGATGACAGGAATCAAATTATAATATTGTATTCCCAGATGTGGGTTTCCTGTAAAGTTTAGTTTCTACTGATTGTCTGTCTTTACTTACATAGATAGTAACATCAAGAAAATGTATGTGATCAGAGTTATGCTCTCCCACCAGTTTAATTCCACATTGGTTATCGTTCAAATATTGACAGAATGACTCTGTTTAGTCACTGTCACCATCAAAAATAAAAAAACAAATAGTCAATATATCTATAAAAATGTATGACATTAGTTTTGTATGGATTTCTCTCTCCAAAAACGTGGAACAGCTCCCACCAACCCATGAACAGGTTGGCGTAGGAGGGGGCAAATTTTGCCCCCATAGCTGTTCCACGCTTCTGGAGAAAGAAATCACTTCCAAACATGAAAAAGATATGTGTTAGTAAATATTTCACAGCACTTAACAAAAAACGCTTAGTAGCTGGTTCATAATTACTTTGAAAATCCAGAAAAAATTCCAAAGCTGTAAATCCCTTTGTGTGTTGTATACAAATGTACAGTGAAGCCACATCAATGGCTAAAAATCTATATGTAGGTTTCCACTTGATTCTAGTCTATTTGTACAATAATGAGGTGGTATCTTGAATGTAACTGGGAAGATGTTTTACCAGGGGTTGTAGAAAGGTGTCAACTAACTCAGAGAGGGGTTCATTGAGGGAATCTATCCCTGCAATGATGGGACGCTCTGGGGGATGTAAAGGATCTTTATGTAACTTAGTAAAATAATGAAAAATAGGAGTGACAGGGAATTGGGGTATGAGTGACTCTTTAGTTTGTTGATCAATAACATTATTGTGTTTGGCCAATATGATTATACTAACCATTTCATTTTTAAATTGTTGGGTAGAGTTAGATTTCAATTTCATGTAGACTTCTAAATCACTAAGTTGTTTTGTTACTTCTGTAATGTAGTCAGTTTTATTTAAAACAACCACATTGCCTCCCTTATCAGATGGCCTAATCACAATGTCATTGTTATCACTTAGAATTTGTAAAGCTTGTTTTTCTTTAAAGGTAATATTTTTGGTACTTCTCTTGTTTGATTTTTTTAAGTTTTTCATCTAGATTTCTCAGTTTCTCTTCGATTGTTTTTTGAAAGACATCCAGCACTTTTGGTCTTGCATGGACCGGATAGAATTTGCTTTTTGCCCTTTTATGTAAATGTTTAATATCCTTATCTTGAATTAAATCAGTATCATCTTGTGTGCTTTCGCTTGCAAGATGTTGTAAATCTTGAACTGCACATAAATCAGGAAACGTGAGAAATTCATCATTTGAAGTCTCTTTAGTTATTTCTGCTCTCATTTGTGTCGACTGTTCATTCATACCGAAGAAATGTTTTTTTAACGTAATTTTACAAACAAATTTGTTTACATCTAGAATAGTCTCGAATAGGTTAAAATGAGTGGACAGCACAAAATGTAACTCTTTGGATAATAGTTTTACCTCAGATTCTTTTAATATAACTTTTTTATACCCCAAAATTTAAATCCTATTGGTTTTTTATTGTGTACTTCTGTAAAATATTTCGAAAGTAAATGCTTACAGTTGCCCCATTTAATATTTAGAAGCTGTTCTCTTATTCTATCGTGTAATGGATGACTCGTCTGACCCAAATATTGGAAATTACATTGGCATTGTATGAGATATATGACATTTTTATCAGAACATCTAATTTTCTCTCTTATGGAGTGTTCAAAATTGTTATTGGTTGATCTCACGATTTTATCTTCCCAAATTTTCAAGCCTTACATGGAAAAAACCTTGTATTTTTTTTTCCCCATTACAAATAACCGATAATAATAATAATAATAATAATAATAATAATAATAAGTGAGCGCTTCACCTAAAAGAATCTGTGTGGGAAAGAATCAATAGAAAATAATTGTGCGGGGGCTCAGACTCTCACCATCATGAAATAATTTGTCATGTAAACATAAATTATATTTTATCTCATAAAGGTGGTGAGAATCCGCATTCCATTACTCCTGGGAACTAATATCCAACCTGTGAAGTCCACGAGTAATCAGGGCAGGACCAGACTTATACTATTCCAATACATTGGATGATTTTTTTTTTCCAATGCAGAAATATAAATACAAAATATTTAACAACCAGAAATAACCACCTGAAAAACGTTCCTACCAAAAGCTGCTCCAGAATAAGAAAACATGTAAAAATAGTAGAATTTTGAAAAAGTATGTAAGGAGGACCAAGTGTGATCAACAGAGGCCTCATTCTTAAAGGCCCACTGGTAGAATGTGCAGTAATCCATCTAGGAGAAGATTGACCCACCTCCAAGTAAGCTTTATGAATCAAAAGCTTCAACCAAGAGGCTAATAAAACAGCAGTAGCCTTCTGACCCTTTCTAGTACTAGAAAAATGAAGAAACAAGCTAGAAGAATGTCTAAAATCCGTAGTAGCCGGTAAATATTACTTCAAAACTCTGACCACATCCATATAATGGAGAAGCCTCTCCTTGGAATTCTTTGGATTAGGACGAAAAGAGGGCACAACAATCTCACTATTGATGTTATCAGAAGAAACGACCTTAAGCAAAAAGTCAAACTTCGTTCTCAAAACTGCTTTATCCTGAAGGAAACACAAGATAAAGAGGCTCACAACAAAGAGCAGACAATTCAGAAACTCTTTTAGAAAAATAAATCCAAAGCACACAATCTGACATGCACTAATAAAAATAAACTTGTGCTAACAAATACTAAACCCACTAAAGGACCACTATAAGGTGAAATAAGTCCACCGGCTATGATATACCCACATGAGAGTACCTACTAATAGCCTACAGGCTAAGCCAATAACAACCCTTAACTTTACCTGATAGGCACCCATTGCACTGAACTTACCATAAGCAGAAGAAACTATTCCAGTAAGATAGCCAATCCAGTGCTGTAGGCGTGACAGCAGATCTAAATATATAGAGCATAATGTTGAACTAACAAGAGGAGGCTAGGGTGCGACACCTGTTGAAGGCCTGTGACTAACTCCCATAGGGTGTTCTTGTGCCACTACCCATACCCACTACCCATACTCCAAAGACATCCTTCTGTCCAGACAGCATCTCTTTGAGGGAAAACTGGGCCTCAAATCGGTCTGAGCATTTAACTCACAAACACCTGTAGCACCTTCCTTCTTCATATTCCTCATACGAAGACAAAAACAAGACTAGTTTCCAGTAAGGTGAGAGGGGTTTTAAGGGCTCTAAGAGTTTTGGTGTCTTTGCCTTCTCCTAGTGGTCAGGAGTATAATCCCCAGGAGTTATGGATCGTGGACTATTACCACCTTTATAAATGAAAGACAAATTGTTTTGCAAGCCTGAAACACACTCATTGAAAAGTGTCTTGAATGTTGTTTATCTCTTTCCTTTGCTGTGGCCAGTTAGGGACTGATATGAACAAGCACCTATACATATTAGCCCATCACTGTACATACAGCATGTAAGAGTAAATGACAGGAAAAGCATGCAAAAGAAATAATAAAACTGCATTGCAAAGTTTTTTTTATTATGCGTAATTATTTTTTTTTAAGGGGAATTACATTTTGACTTTAATGCTTAACCCCTTAAGGAACGAGCACTTCAGACAAAAACTTCCCCAAAAGACCAGAGCATTTTTAGCATTTGTGTCATCACTACATTTAAATAGAAAGAGAGCCTTTTTTAAATATATTTACCTATCAAAACTATATTTTTTTTTCCGTAGACAACCCAAAGTATTGATCTAGGCTCATTTTAGTATATTTCATGCCACCATTTATATTTCATGCCACCATTTCACTGCCAAATGCGATCAAATAGAAAAAATCGTTAACTTTGCCACAATTTTAGGTTTCTCACTGAAATTATTTACAAACAGCTTGTGCAATTATGGCACAAATGGTTGTAAATTCTTCTCTGGGATTTTGCAGCGTAGGCTCCCCTTTTACCCCCAACCTCCCTGATCCCCCCCCCAAACAGCTCTTACCCTCCCCCTCTACCTATTTGCCTCCATCTTAGGAACTGGCAGCTGTCTGCCAGTAGCCAGTTTGCCTCAATTTATGCATATTTAAAAAAAACAAAACAAAAAAACCCTAACCATTTTTTTCTGTAGTGTAGTTCCCCCTCCCCCTCCCAGATCACTTTCCCACAATGGATCCCACATAGGATCCCCCTTATATTGTCCTTCCCCCTCACTTCCTGGCTTCTTTTTTTCCTCTGTCCCACCCACTCCCGCCCTCCTCCAGCAATGGGCCGCCTACCCCTCTGCATTGGTAACTCTGCAAATCTATTTCTGCAGTGCCCCACTCATGGGGCATGCAGAAATAGCGCAATCTCACTATTTTGAGCGAGATCGCGGCAGAGAGAAGCCCAGGACTGCAGCGATGTACAGGGTACGTCCCTTAAGGGCATAACGACCAGCATCGTACAGGATACGACGCTGGTCGTTAAGGGGTTAAATGTACGCAAGGAGTAGAGAATCAGCATTTTCACAGATATTTAGATACTTAAAATCTCTGAAAAGGTTTCTGCAGCCTAATTGCTATGTTACCTGATTTGTGTCCACAAGGCTTTGATTTTTCAATAGTTATAAACTTGCATATGAACATATATGTCTGTTTATATGTAATCAATACAATTTTATGGTGTTACTAGTGTAAGAAGATTTTCTTAAAGGGGCATGTTCCCCCTTGAAAGTGATGCAATATATCTGTAAAAAGCGGACTATAAAATATCACACCAACATCTCAATGCAAAAAAATTAGACATTTTACCTAACAAGTTCTTAATTAGCCACATCCTACTTTAGAGTAGGGATAGGTGAATGTTTCGTAACACTCAAAAAATGAAACAAATTTTAACACATTTGTTCGTTTTGAATGTTTGTACAACATTCTAACATTTGTTTCATGTAATAGTATTTCTAATGCTTTCTTCACATGTAATATTCGATTCAAATTTTTCTAATAATTCAATTTAAATTATGCAAAATTTGATATTTTATATTTGTAATAGTATTTCCTATGCTCTCTTTAAAAGTAATTTTTCGAATTATGCAATATACAAAATAGAAACATTCAAATTGATATACTTGTATCTGTTATGTATTCAAAATCAAAAGTGGCATTCCAAATCTGTAAATAGCATTCAATTATAGAATTTCTAGGAATATTCGTTCTTATCAATATTTGATTATGTAAATCGAATTTCTACAGTAACATTCAAATTTGAATATAAACACCTTCGCCCATCCCTACTTTAGAGGCACCGTCCCTGGACTTACAAATTAGCATGAATCTGGCATGTGTAGGCACAATCACCTTATTTTCATCCTCAGTTCAAGCAAGTTTACTGACATCTTGCGAGATTATTGTGAAATCTTGCAATATTATGGTAAAATCCCATGAGATCACAGTAATGCAAAGTGTGAACGTAGGACTGATGATGATTGCCCGTTTTGTTTTTCTTTCATCATGCACTTAAACCTTGTGAGTCCTGAAATAAGCATCCATAATCAATGTTTAATTCCTCTACAATCGGATGTGGCTACTGTGGAAGTTTGGAGGTAACATACACTATATGTCCAAAAGTATGTGGACGCCTAATCACACCTACGTAAGATTGTTGTACATCCTTTCCACAAGATGGTGGAGTGTGTCTAAGGGAATTTGTGCCCATTCAGTCAAAAGAGCATTTGTGAGATCAGGCACTGATGTTGGACAAGGTCTGGTTTATAAATGGCATTACAAGTCATCCCAAAGGTGTTCAAGAATGATCCATCACTCCAGAAACATGTTTCCACTGCAGCAGAGTCCAGTGGCATGTGCTTTACACCACTCCAGCCCATGCTTGGCATTGTGCATGTAGATATGGGGCTTGTATACAGCTTCTTGGCCATGAAAACCCATTTCAAGAAGCTCCAGATGCACAGTTGTTTCTGACCATTTTGCTTCTTGAGGCAGTCTGGAACTCTGTAGTGAGTGATACGATAGGTAATCTATACATACTCCAGCACTCAAGGTCCACTCTGTGAGTTTGCACTTTGTGGCTGAGCTTATGTTGTGCCTAGATGCTTCTACTTAACAATATTAGCACTTAAAGTAGATCAGAGCAGATCTAGTATAGCAGAAATTTCACTAAGTGACTTGTGGTAAAGGTGACATCCTATGACAGCATCACATTTAAAGTCACTGAACTATTCAGTCCAACACATTGCATTGCCAATGTTTGTCTATGCTGATTTCATGGCTATGTGCTGAATTTTATGAACCTGTTAGCTTAGAGACATACAACCCAAGAATTTTCTTCCATCATTGACAACGAACATACAACTTTATTTACTTCTATTATCAATTTTCTTCGTCTACTTGTTATCCTTTATTAAAAAGCAGGAATGTAAGCTCAGGAGTGTGCACGTGTATGCAGCGCTATATGGCAGCAGCTTTGCAACAATGTAATATATTAGCAAGAGCACCAGATGGCAGCACTATTTCCTGTCATGCAGTGTACAAGACATGTGCAAGCTACCTATCTAGATATCTCTTCAACAAAGAATAACATGAGAACGCAAGTTTGATGATAGAAGTAAATAGGAGAATTTTTAAAATTGTATTCTTTATCTGAGTCATAAAAGAAAAAATTGGGGTTTCATGTCCCTTTAACTCAATAATTAGATTATTATTATAATTTATTTATGAAGCGCCAACATATTCCGCAGTGCTGTCCATGGGTACAATTCATTTAAATAAAACAATGATATCAAACTTGTTAGAGACACGACAACATTTTACAAACACATACAGGAGGAATTGAGGGCCCTATTCCCGTGGGAATTTACAATCTAGATTGAGACTACTTTTTTCCGTATCATGTATTATTTTTTTTTTACACTGAGATGCTCATGTGATATTTTCAACTATTTACGAATAAGCTGCACCATTCTCAAGTGTTTTAGCATATGGGTAACATGTCAGTTTAAATTCATTCTTAAAGTTTTCATATCTTATCTATATACAACTGACATTTTCAGGCTCTGTGTGTTCCCGTTTTGGGTAAGTGAACCACAATAAATACAATTGGAAAGACTCAATATCTTAAGATTCTCTGTGCAATGTTAAACTGAGAAGTTCTGTAATATTTTACTTGATACCATATTAAAAAAAAAGAAAGAAAGAAAGAAAGAAAAATCATGAAAGGTAACTAAAAGTATTTCTCTCTAGTAGAAACAGAAATCTAGACACTTTATTATTTATACATTTTTTTTTTATTAAACCAGGAGGAAATAAATGAGAGTTCTGAAGTTATAAGCAGAGAATATGAAGAGCTGAGTAAATTAAAAAGAACTGGATCAATTCAGGCAAAAAATCTAAAGAGCAAATTTGAAAAGATAGGGAAATTGTCTGAAGAAGAAATACAGAAAAAGATAGAAGAAGAGAGGTTAAGAAGAAAAGCCCTGGACCAGGAACTCAAAGAACGGGAGGCAGAACATTTTCATGAGGTCAGTTTTTCCCTAAAATAAATTATGTTTAGAAAATGTCCACATATTTGCTTTTTCCCCCACAAAATAGCTAACCCCTAGATATACTTCGAAGAAAATAGGGACAGTAAAGACAAAACCTTTTCATTGAAGGGGTAGTGAACTCTCTGTAATTACAATATTTTTCTGCATTCTTCAACTAGGGTTGCCAGATGTCCAGTATTTTAGCAGGCTGTCCAGTAAAATCTATACAAAAAATACTGGACATTTAAATGTCCAATATTTTTAAAGTCCATTAAGTGTCCGCTAAATGTAAAAGGCCTCCTATGCCTCTATGTTTTGCAATTATGGTCTAAAAATAAGAGACACTGCATTTTCCATTATATGTGTTACAGGCAGCCATGTGGTTGTAAATGAATTGTGTGTGTGCTTCTAGCAGTCAAGGGGTCAAATCGATACGTATTAATGGTAAATAAAAATTTAAAATTATTGATGTAGGTTACTGGCAACCAAGGGAAGAACTGCTCAGTTGTGAAAAAACATAATTTATGTAAGAACTTACCTGATAAACTCATTTCTTTCATATTGGCAAGAGTCCATGAGCTAGTGATGTATGGGATATAGAATCCTACCAGGTGGGGCAAAGTTTCCCAAACCTAAAAATGCCTATAAATACACCCCTCACCACACCCACAATTCATTTTAAAAAAAGGCTCAAATGTATCCAGGTTTGATATATTCAATTGATAAGGTTTACTGATTTGTTCATTTTATTTGTTTATATTTATTTGCCTATATATTAATACAAATTGAATATTAATACAAATCGAATATTTGTTTTTTAACCTGGAAGTATTAACATATACACACATATCTGTATAACAGAGTCATTACCCTTTTTTTAGTAAAAATCTTTACTCTATATTAGCACCTGTTTTTATTCTAAACACCACATATTGTTGTTTGTTTCCACCATATGTATTTTGCACCTTAAAGCATTGCTATCTTGTAACATATTGTATCACAATTTGTAACAAACCCCATTGTACACATATGTGTATCTTATCCTATTGAGGACCCACATTTTTATAATACCCTCCACAATATATTTGCCAGATATCACGGCAAATCACCTCCCATAACTAGGTTGCCAAATAACCACGGCTAACCACTCACTTGATACTAATGAGCCTTTGAAAATATATATATTAGTTATTAGGTAATAGACTTAGTCCCACTCACTGCTCTGTTTTTGAGCGCACCCCTCCCCCATTTTGTTTTAGATTTTACTATTTCTGGAAGCCCCCACATCTGAACAATTTGAGAAAACACATCTGGGTGGAGAGACCATTCTCCCGGATGTAAAGTCTGACGACTGAGATAATCCGCTTCCCAATTGTCTATAACTGGGATATGAACCGCAAAAATTAGACAGGAGCTGGATTCCACCCAAACAAGTATCCAAGATACTTCTTTCATAGCTTGAGGACTGTGAGTCCCACCCTGATGATTGGCATATGCCACAGTTGTGATATTGTCTGTCTGAAAACAAATTAATGGTTCTCTCTTCAACAGAGGCCAAAACTGAAGAGCCCTGAGAATTGCACAGAGTTCCAAATATTGATTGGTAATCTCACCTCTTGAGATTTCCAAACCCCTTGTGCTGTCAGAGATCCCCAAACAGCTCCCCAACCTGAAAGACTTGCATCTGTTGTGATCACAGTCCAGGTTGGACAAAAGAACGAGGCCCCTAGAATTATATGATGGTGATCTAACCACCAAGTCAGAGAAAGTCGAAAATTGTGATTTAAGGATATTAATGGTGATATCCTTGTATAAACCCTGCACCACTGGTTAAGCATACAAAGCTGGAGAGGTCTCATATGAAAACGAGTAAAGGGGATCGCGTCCGATGCTGCAGTCAAGAGACCTAAAACTTCCATGCACATAGCAACTGAAGGGAATGACTGAGAATGAAGGTTCTGACAGTCTGCAACCAATTTCAAATGTCTCTTGACAGAGACAAAGTCATGGACACTGAATCTATCTGGAAACCTAAAAAGGTTACCTTTGTCTGAGGAATCAAATAACTTTTTGGTAAATTGATCCTCCAACCAGGTCTTTGAAGAAACAATACTAGTTGATTTGTCTGAGATTCTGCAGAACGTAGAGACTAAGCGAGTGCCAAGATATCGTCCAAATAAGGAAACACTGCAATACCCCGCTCTCTGATTACAGAGAGTAGGGCACTGAGAACCTTTGAAAAGATGCTTGGAGCTGTCGCTAGGCCAAAAGGAAGAGCAGCAAATTGGCAATGCTTGTCTAGAAAAGAGAATCTCAGGAACTGATAGTGATCTGGATGAATCGGAATATGAAGATATGCATCCTGTAAGTCTATTGTGGACATATAATGCACTTGCTGAACAAAAGGCAGAATAGTCCTTATAGTCACCATCTTGAAAGTTGGTACTCTTACATATTGATTCAAAATCTTTAGATCCAAAACTGGTCTGAATTTTCTCTTTCTTTGGGACAATGAATAGATTTGAATAAAACCCCAGACCCTGTTCCTGAAACAGAACTGGCATGATTACCCCTGATAACTCCAGGTCTGAATCACACTTCAGGAAAGCCTGAGCCTTTACTGGGTTTGCTGGAATGCGTGAGAGAAAACATCTTCTCACAGGCGGTCGGGTCTTACTCTGAATCCTATTCTGTACCCCTGAGAGACAATACTCTGAATCCAATGATTTTGGACCGAATTGATCCAAACATCTGTGAAAAATTTTAATCTGCCCACTACCAGCTGAGCTGGAATGTGGGCCGCACCTTCATGCGGACTTGGGGGCTGGCTTGGATTTATTCCAATTTGAGGAAGGCTTCCAATTGGAAACACATTCCTTTGGGGAATGATTAGATTTCTGTTCCTTATTATGTCGAAAGGAACGAAAACGGTTAGAAGCTTTAGATTTAGCCTTAGGTTTTTTATCCTGAGGCAAAAAACTCCTTTCCCCCAGTGACAGTTGAAATGATTGAATCCAACTGAGAACCAAATAATTAATTACCTTAGAAAGAAAGCGATAGCAATCTGGACTTAGAAGTTATATCAGCATTCCAAGAATTGAGCCACAAAGCTCTTCTAGCTAAAATAGCTAAAGACATATATCTAACATCAATTTTGATGATATCAAAATGGCATCACAAATGAAATTATTAGCATGTTGAATCAACTTAACAATGCTAGACAAATCATGATCCGATACTTGTTGCGCTAAAGTTTCCAACCAAAAAGTTGAAGCTGCTGCAACATCAGCCAAAGAAATTGCAGACCTAAGAAGATGACCTGAATATAAATAAACCTTGCTTAGATAAGATTCAAGTTTCCTATCTAAAGGATCTTTAAAAAAAGTACTATCCTCCATAGGAATAGTAGTACGTTTAGCAAGAGTAGAGATAGCCCCATCAACTTTAGGGATCTTTTCCTAAAACTCCAATCTAACTGCTGGCAAAGGATACAATTTTTTTAAACCTTGAAGAAGGAATAAAAGAAGTACCAGGCCTATTTCCATTCTTTAGAAATCATATCAGAAATAGCATCAGGAACTGGAAAAACCTCTGAAATAACCACAGGTTATTATAAACAGAATTTAAACGTTTACTAGTTTTAATATCAAGAGGACTAGTTTCCTCTATATCTAATGTAATCAACACTTCTTTTAATAAGAACGAATATACTCCATTTTAAATAAATAAGAGGATTTGTCAGTGTCAATATCTGAGGCAGGATCTTCTGAATCAGATAGATCCTCATCAGAGAAGGATAAATCAGTATGTTGCCGGTCATTTGAAATTTCATCAACTCTATGAGAAGTTTTAAAAGACCTATTACATTTATTAGAAGGCGGAATGGCAGACAAAGCCTTCTGAATAGAATCAGAAATAAATTCTTTTAAATTTACAGGTATATCTTGTGCATTAGATGTTGAGGGAACAGCAACAGGTAATGAACTACTACTGATGGATACATTTTCTGCATGTAAAAGTTTATCATGACAACTATTACAAACCACAGCTGGAGGTATAATCTCCACAAGTTTACAAGAGGAAAGAGAACAGCGGAGTCTCTATGGAAGTGCGCAAATGATCACAGCGTGTAGATAAAAGGCGGATTCAGCGACCAACGATCCAGGCAGCTCTCTTAGAAGTATAAGATGAACATCGGGAACCTGTGGATGACAGATAGAAGAGGCGCCTCATGGGACAAGTATCGTCTTGAGCAACAGAAGGAGACAAAACAAGCGGACCCCCCACAGAGTATTACTCACAAGAGAGGCGGTACAAACGTATACCCAGACAGGCAGGACGGAACCAAAAGTCGCCCGTCAGACAAGCGTACACTCAATACGCTGGAGGCAAACGTCACTCAGCAGGCAGCGTCAGAGTAGACCCAGCAGGGGAGCCAATGGGATTGATGGAAACTCAGCACAACGGACCTCCGAGGAGATAATGAGGAACAAAACTAAATTGCACCAGCGGCAACAAGAATGGAAGTCAGGCAGGTGTGATATACTCAAGGATATATTTATTGAGTATAAACAGATAAAAACATGCGTCCAGCAACGCGTTTCTCAACATATAGTCGTTTCATCAGGCTGATACTAATACATGGGTGTACCTGCTCTATTTAAAACACACCTGGACCAATCACAAAGCTCCAGCTGCTGACACACCTCCGTATAGAGAGAACATTGTGATACGATGTTAATCATAGTGGGAGGTGTCCAAGGAGCCAGAGCTGAGGATGGACTGGTAGCAAAATAATGACATGCTCACAAATTGGAAATACATTTGTAACATTCCGGATCAGCAATAATTAATCTATAATTAATCTATCCATACAGAAGTAAATAACATGCATATCATACAAATAATAAATATTCCTAAAAAAACATGAAACATATTTAAAAACTAATGTATTTGATCATTCAAAGATTAAAATTGTAATTGTAAAAATCGGTTAATATAAATATTTAAAAAGTATCAAGATATCATAATATCCGAGTATCATTAAAACCTATAATAGGGGAAAGTGATAAGTAACTTGAATGGCACTATTAAAATATCGAGATTAAATGCCATTAGTCCAATCTTATTAGATAGAAGGAGGTTAAATGATAAATGCTAAAATAAGGGGGTGGGAAAAAAACAACATAATCATATAGGAAAGGTAGATTATGGAGGGGAGAGACTAGAGAGACCAACAAAAAATCAGAGGGACATATATAGTGGCATTACATGTCCAATGAATATCTGGATCCTAAAGACAACCTACTAGTAGTATAACTAAACTAGACGGGAAAAACTATAATACTAAATCAAATATGTTACAAATCACTAATCACTGGCTAAACTAGGTGCTAAAATGAAAGTTGAAATGGTGGGTTGGGAGTCTGATACAAGGCTCTAGTGATTAACCCTGGTTAGTGAAAGGCTTCTAGGTCAATACACAAATTTAACCCATCTGGATGCATGCATTTCAGAACATGGATCCAATATGTTTCTCTTTGTCTTAATCTAAAATACCTATTATAAATATAGGATTTAGGTACATGTTCTATAGGGGTCACAGAGAAGCAATTAGTATCACCATTGTGCATGGTGTTACAGTGTCTAGAGACACTATGGTTCTTGTAATTCTTCCTCATGTTACATTTATGTTCAGACCACCTTGTGCTGAACCGCCTACAGGTTCGGCCCACATATTGAATGCCACACAAACAGGTAAGTAGATATACAACATAAGTTGATGCACAGGAAACATGACCAATGATAGAATATGATCTATTGGTAATATTAGATCGAAAAGTTTTTTGTTTGGTGTCAATCGAATGACACATCTTGCATCTGCTAGCTCTACACCTAAATGAGCCAAAAATTGGTGCATTAGGCTTAGGTGTTGTGAGAACTGGTTGTCTCTTATGTTTAACTATCTTGCTAGGAGCTAGCAGAGTCTTTAATGTGGGAGCTCTCCTGTAGACAACCTTTGGTTTGGTACCTATCGACTTACCCAAAATGGGATCCTTAGTCAAAATGTCCCAATGTTTAGCCAGAACATTTCTAATCAGTTCATGATTAGAATTATATTGCGTTATAAAAAGAGGATTTTCATTAAAATTATTAGTTATTTGTCCCGAGTGTTTGTTTGAATTGGTAAAATACCCATTCCTATCATCTAATCTAGCCCTTCTGTAACCTTTATCGATAATACTAAGTGGATAGTTCTTTTCCAAAAAACGTTCCTTCAAGACATGACTTTGGGAATCATAGTCAAATAACGTGCTGCAGTTACGGCGAATACGTTTGAACTGACCATATGGTACATTTCTCTTGTAAGGTGTATCCAGTCCACGGATCATCCATTACTTGTGGGATATTCTCATTCCCAACAGGAAGTTGCAAATGGACACCCACAGCAGAGCTGTAATATAGCTCCTCCCCTAACTGTCATAGCCAGTCATTCTCTTGCAACTTTCAACAAGCTAGGATGTTGTAGGAGAGAGTGGTTAAATATAGTTAGTTTATTTTCTTCAATCAAAAGTTTGTTATTTTTAAATAGTACAGGAGTTGTGCTATTTTATCTCAGGCAGTAAATAGAAGAAGAATCTGCCTGAGGTTTCTATGATCTTAGCAGGTTGTAACTAAGATCCATTGCTGTTCTCACATGTCTGAGGGGATTACACAGATGAGGTAACTTCAGCGAGAGAATGGCGTGCAGTTTATTCTGCTATCAGGTATGTGCAGTTATAATTTTTTCTAGAGATGGAAAACACTAGAAAATGCTGCTGATACCGGATTAATGTAAGTTAAGCCTGAATACAGTGATTTAATAACAACTGGTATCATGCTTACTCCCAGGGGTAATACCCTTATGATATTGCAATATAAAACATTTGCTGGCATGTTTAATCGTTTTTATATATGCTTTGGTGATAAAACTTTATTGGGGCCTAGTTTTTTCCACATGGCTGGCTTAAATTTTGACTAGAAACAGTTTTACTGAGGCTTTCCACTGTTATAGTATAAAAGTTACAGTTGGTGCAGTTAAAATTACAAACTGTGACATCCAGCTTCCCTCAGGAGTCCCCTGTATGCTATAGGACATCTCTAAAGGGCTCAAAGGCTTTCCAAAGTCGTTTATTGGGGAAGGTAGGACCACAGCTTGCTGTGGCAGTTGGTTGTGACTGTAAAAAAACGTCTATTTCATTTTTTTGATCCGTTTTTTGAACTAAGGGGTTAATTCATTTGCAAGTGGATGCAATGCTCTGCTAGCCCATTACATACACTGTAAACATTTCGTTTGATTTACTGCATTTTTTCACTGTTTTTCAAATTCTGACAAAATTTGTTTCTCTTAAAGGCACAGTACCGTTTTTTTATATTTGCTTGTTAACTTGATTTAAAGTGTTTTCCAAGCTTTCTAGTCTCATTGCTAGTCTGTATAAACATGTCTGACATAGAAGAAACTCTTTGTTCATTATGTTTAAAAGCCATGGTGGAACCCCCTCTTAGAATGTGTACCAAATGTACTGATTTCATTTTATGCAATAAAGATCATATTCTGTTTTTAAAAAAATGTATCACCAGAGGAATCTGACGAGGGGAAAGTTATGCCGACTAACTCTCCCCACGTGTCAGACCCTTTGACTCCCGCCCAAGGGACTCACGCTCAAATGGCGCCAAGTACATCTAGGGCGCCCATAGCGTTTACTTTACAAGACATGGCGGCAGTCATGGATAATACACTGTCAGCGGTATTAGCCAGACTACCTGAACTTAGAGGTTAGCGAGATAGCTCTGGGGTGAGACAAAATGCAGAGCATACTGACGCTTTAAGAACCATGTCTGATACTGCCTCACAATATGCAGAAGCTGAGGAAGGAGAGCTTCAGTCAGTGGGTGATGTTAATGACTCAGGAAAGATACCTGATTCTAATATTTCTACATTTAAATTTAAGCTTGAACACCTCCGCGTGTTACTTAGGGAGGTTTTAGCTGCTCTGAATGACTGTGAAACCATTGCAGTGCCAGAGAAATTTTGTAGACTGGATAAATGCTTTGCAGTGCCGGTGTGTACTGATGTTTTTCCAATACCTAAAAGGTTTACAGAAATTATTAATAAGGAATGGGATAGACCAGGTGTGCCGTTCTCTTCCCCTCCTATTTTTAGAAAAATGTTTTCCAATAGACGCCACCACACGGGACTTATGGCAGACAGTCCCTAAGGTGGAGGGAGCAGTTTCTACTCTAGAAAAGCGTACTACTATCCCTGTCGAGGACAGTTGTGCTTTTTTAGATCCAATGGATAAAAAATTAGAAGTTTACCTTAAGAAAATATTTATTCAACAAGGTTTTATCCTACAGCCCATTGCATGCATTGCCCCTGTCACTGCTGCTGCGGCATACTGGTTTGAGTCTCTGGAAGAGGTTTTACAGGTAGAGACTCCATTGGATGACATACTTGGCAAACTTAGAGCACTTAAGCTAGCCAATTATTTTATTTCTGATGCCATTGTTCATTTGAATAAACTAACGACTAAGAATTCTGGTTTTGCTATACAGGCGCGCAGAGCGCTATGGCTTAAATCATGGTCAGCTGACGTGACTTTAAAATCTAAGCTACTTAACATTCCCTTCAAGGGGAAGACCCTATTCGGGCCTGGTTTGAAGGAGATTATTGCTGATATCACGGGAGGAAAAGGTCGTGCCCTTCCTCAGGACAGGTCCAAATCTAGGGCCAAACAGTCTAATTTTCGTGCTTTCGAAACTTCAAGGCAGGTGCGGCATCAACTTCCTCTAATAATAAACAAGAGGGAACTTTTGCTCAATCCAAGACGGTCTGGAGACCAAACCAGACCTGGAAAAAAGGTAAGCAGGTCAAAAAGCCTGCTGCTGCCTCTAAGACAGCATGAAGGAACGACTCCCTATCCGGTAACGGATCTAGTAGGGGGCAGACTTTCACTCTTCGCCCAGGTGTGGGCAAGAGATGTTCAGGATCCCTGGGCGTTGGAAATTATATCCCAGGGATATCTTCTGGACTTCAAAGCTTCCCCCCCAAAAGGGAGATTTCACCTTTCACAATTATCTGCAAACCAGATAAAGAGAGAGGCATTCTTACACTGTGTACGAGACCTCCTAGTTATGGGAGTGATCCATCCAGTTCCAAAGGAGGAACAGGAACAGGGTTTTTACTCAAATCTGTTTGTGGTTCCCAAAAAAAGAGGGAACCTGCAGACCAATTTTGGATCTAAAGATCTTAAACAAATTCCTCAAAGTTCCGTCGTTCAAGATGGAAACTATTCGTACCATCCTACCACTGATCCAGGAGGGTCAATATATGACTACAATGGATCTAAAGGATGCTTATCTTCACATTCCGATACACAAAGATTATCATCGGTTTCTCAGGTTTGCCTTTCAAGACAAGTATTACCAGTTGTAGCTCTTCCCTTTGGATTAGCTACAGTCCCAAAAATCTTTACAAAGGTTCTAGGGTTACTTTTGTCGGTCCTAAGGCCGTGGGGCATAGCAGTAGCCCCTTATTTAGACGTCATCCTGATACAGGCGTCAAACTTCCAAATTGCCAAGTCTCATACGGACGTAGTACTGGCATTTCTGAGGTCGCATGGGTGGAAAGTGAACAAGGAAAAGTGTTCTCTATCCCCACTCACAAGAGTTTCCTTTCTAGGGACTCTGATAGATTCTGTAGAAATGAAAATTTACCTTGACGGAGTCCAGGTTATCAAAGCTTCTAAATTCCTGTCGGGTTCTTCATTCCATTCCGCGCCCTTTGGTGGCTCAGTGTATGGAAGTAATCGGCTTAATGGTAGCGGCAATGGACATAGTGCCGTTTGCACGCTTACATCTCAGACCGCTGCAACTATGCAGGCTCAGTCAGTGGAGCGGGGATTACACAGATTTGGCCCCTCAACTGAATCTGGACCAAGAGACCAGGGATCCTCTTCCCTGGTGGCTATCTCGGGTCCATCTGTCCAAAGGTATGACCTTCGCAGGCCAGATTGGACTATTGTAACAACAAATGCCAGCCTTCTAGGTTGGGGTGCAGTCTGGAACTCCCTGAAGGCTCAGGGATCGTGGACTCGGGAGGAGTCTCTCCTTCCAATAAATATTCTGGAACTAAGAGCGATATTCAAGGCTCTTCAGGTTTGGCCTTAGTTAGCAACTCTGAGGTACATCAGTTTTCAGTCGGTCAACATCACGACTGTAGCTTACATCAACCATCGAGGGGGAACAAGAAGTTCCCTAGAGATGTTAGAAGTTTCAAAAATAATTCACTGGGCAGAGATTCACTCTTGCCACCTATCAGCTATCCATATCCCAGGTGTAGAGCACTGGGAGGCGGATTTTCTAAGTCGTCAGACTTTTCATCCGGGAGAGTGGGAACTCCATCCGGAGGTATTTGCACAACTGATTCTCAGTTGGGGCAAACCAGAACTGGATCTCATGGCGTCTCGCCAGAACGCCAAGCTTCCGTGTTATGGATCCAGGTCCAGGGATCCCAAGGCGACACTGATAGATACTCTAGCAGCGCCCTGGTCTTTCAACCTGGCTTATGTGTTTCCACCGTTTCCTCTGCTCCCTCGACTGATTGCCAAGATCAAGTAGGAGAGAGCATCGGTGATTCTGATAGCACCTGCGTGGCCACGCAGGACCTGGTATGCAGATCTAGTGGACATGTCATCCTTTCCACCATGGTCTCTGCCTCTGAGACAGGACCTTCTACTTCAGGGTCCTTTCATCCATCCAAATCTAATTTCTCTGAGGCTGACTGCCTGGAGATTGAACGCTTGATTTTATCAAAGCGTGGCTTCTCCGAGTCAGTTATTGATACCTTAATACAGGCACGAAAGCCTGTCACCAGGAAAATTTACCATAAGGTATGGCGTAGATATCTTTATTGGTGTGAATCCAAGGGTTACTCATGGAGTAAGGTCAAGATTCCTAGGATTTTATCTTTTCTCCAAGAAGGTTTGGAAAAAGGATTGTCAGCTAGTTTCTTAAAGGGACAGATTTTTGCTCTGTCTATTCTTTTGCACTAGCGTCTGGCAGATGTTCCAGACGTTCAGGCATTTTGTCAGGCTTTAGTTTGAATCAAGCCTGTGTTTAAACCTATTGCTCCACCATGAAGCTTAAACTTGGTTCTTAAGGTTCTTCAAGGAGTTCCGTTTGAACCTCTTCATTCCATAGATATCAAACTTTTATCTTGGAAAGTTCTTTTTTTTTTTTGGTAGCTATTTCCTCGGCTCGTAGAGTCTCTGAGCTATCTTCCTTACAATGTGATTCTCCTTATCTGATTTTTCATATGGATAAGGTAGTCCTGCGTACCAAACCTGGGTTCTTACCTAAGGTGGTATTTAACAAGAATATTAATCAAGAGATTGTGGTTCCATCCTTGCGTTACACAATCTGGACGTGGTCCGTGCTTTAAAGTTTTACTTACAAGCTACTAAAGATTTTCGTCAAACATCTGCTTTGTTTGTTGTCTACTCTGGACAGAGGAGAGGTCAAAAGGCTTTGGCAACCTCTTTTTCTTTTTGGCTAAGAAGCTTAATCCGCTTAGCCTATGAGACTGCTGGACAGCAGCCTCCTGAAAGGTTTACAGCTCATTCCACTAGAGCTGTGGCTTCCACTTGGGCCTTTAAAAATGAGGCTTCTGTTGAACAGATTTGCAAGGCGGCGACTTGGTCTTCGCTTCATATTTTTTCAAAATTTAACAAATTTGATACATTTGCTTCTTCGGAGGCTATATTTGGGAGAAAGGTTTTACAGGCAGTGGTTCCTTCCATTTAAGTTCCTGCCTTGTCCCTCCCTTCATCCGTGTACTTTAGCTTTGGTATTGGTTTCCCACAAGTAATGGATGATCCGTGGACTGGATACACCTTACAAGAGAAAACACAATTTATGCTTACCTGATAAATTTATTTCTCTTGTGGTGTATCCAGTCCACGGCCCGCCCTGTCATTTTAAGGCAAGTAATTTTTAAATTTAAACTACAGTAACCAATACACCCTGTGGTTCCTCCTTTCTCGGCTTGTTTTCGGTCAAATAACTGGCTATGACAGTTAGGGGAGGAGCTATATTACAGCTCTGCTGTGGGTGTCCTCTTGCAACTTCCTGTTGGGAATGAGAATATCCCACAAGTAATGGATGATCCGTGGACTGGATACACCACAAGAGAAATAAATTTATCAGGTAAGCATAAATTGTGTTTTTGTTTCCAAGCATGAAAGTGACAGCTTTTGAAATCCAGATAGCTGTTACAGTCAACCGTCTTAAAATAAGTTGTACTGGTCACCTTACCTTCATTAAAACTTAAGTTAAGGTCCAGGTATACAAATGATTTATTATTTATTGAACTAGTGAAAGTCAGGCCTCTGTCATTAGAATTCAGGTGTTCTACAAAAGAGGTAGCTGATAACTCATCACCCCTCCATATAAATATCAGATCGTCAATGTATCTGCCATAGAATACCAGGCTCGCCCCAAATTGGGAGTCATAGATAAATTGGTTTTCAAAATGACCCATAAACAAATTCGCATAACTAGGGGCGAACCTGGTACCCACGGCAGTACCTTTGGTTTGGAGAAAGAATTCATCCTGGAACACAAAATAGTTGTGCTCCAGGATGAAAGAGATTAGCTGTAATAAGAACTCTTTCTGGTTAAAGGAAAGATAAAAATCTTGGTCCAGAAATTCAGACACTGCCTCCAAACCCAAATTGTGTGCAATATTTGAGTACAGAGCCTGAACATCACAGGTGATCCATAACATGTCAGATGTGATATTAAATCCCTCTAATTTCTTAAGGAGGTCTGTGGAATCTCGAATATAAGATTCGAGACCCCGGACATATTTCTGCAGAAAGTGATCAACGTATGAGGATACGTTGTCGGTTAAACTGCCTATCCCCGCTATAATTGGTCGACCTGGTGGGCATGAGGAGTTTTTGTGTATCTTTGGCAGATGGTAATAAAATGCCAAATTAGGCTCGTCAGGCACCAAGAAATCCCTCTCTTTTTTAAGAAGTATACCTTCTTTTAGGGCAGACTCAACAATATCTTTAAGAGATATTTGTTTACAACAAATGCACTTAGCTTTGGCAGAACTGTTATCATGCAGCAGGGATCCAACAGTGAATTCTGAAACAGGATCAGATTGAGACATCTTGCAAATGTAAGAGAAAAAAAATAACATATAAAGCAAAATGATCAATTTCCTTATATGGCAGTTTCAGGAATGGGAAAAAAATGCAAACAGCATATCCCTCTGACATAAAAAAAGGCAAGAGGCAAATAGGAATGGGGTCTTAAATAATGAAAATATTTGGCGCCAAGTATGAGGCACAACAAACATAAAAATATTTTTTGGCACCAAAAACGTCCAAAAAACGACACACTCGCATCATAGATGAAACAACCTTGTGAAGGACTCGGCGTCAACTAAGACGCCGGAAATGACAAATTTGCGTCAATGAACGTAACTTTGCGCCAAAAAATTGTGCGCAAAAAATGACGCAATAAATTTTGGCATTTTGCGCCCTCGCGAGCCTAATTCTGCCCGCAAATTTAAAAGACAGTCAATTTGAAAAAGAGACTATACCCCAGGAAAGAAATACATTTTCATAAAAAAAGCATTTCCCAGATATGAAACTGACAGTCTGAAAAAGGAAATATACTGAAACCTGAATCATGGCAAATATAAGTACAATAGATATATTTAGAACTTTATATAAATACATAAAGTGCCAAACCATAGCTGAGAGTGTCTTAAGTAATGAAAACATACTTACCAAAAGATACCCATCCACATATAGCAGATAGCCAAACCAGTACTGAAACGGTTATCAGTAGAGGTAATGGAATATGAGAGTATATCGTCGATCTGAAAAGGGAGTAGGAGATGAATCTCTATGACCTATAGCAGAGAACCTATGAAATAGATCCCCGTGAGGAAAACCATTGCATTCAATAGGTGATACTCTCCACGTCCCTCTGACATTCGCTGTACTCTGAGAGGAATCAGGTTTCAAAAATGCTGAGAAGCGCATATCAACGTGGAATTCTTAGCACTAACTTACTTCACCACCTCCATAGGAGGCAAAGTTTGTAAAACTGAATTGTGGGTGTGGTGAGGGGTGTATTTATAGGCATTTTGAGGTTTGGGAAACTTTGCCCCTCCTGGTAGGATTGTATATCCCATAGGTCACTAGCTCATGGACTCTTGTCTATTACATGAAAGAAATATACATCATGGGTGTAGATGAAGGTTGATCTTTTGGGGTTACCCCACTTACCTCCCATGCCCCATCATCTACAGGTTGTCCGGTATTTTTATGGAGCACAACTGGCAACCCTAGCTTCAACAGATTAAAAAATTAAACAGCAAAGTTGGAACACTATTAAAACAGAACACCACCTTGTTTTCTGCAATTATTTGGCAATGATAAAACTCTACTCAAGACTTTACTTATTTGGAGGGGCCATTCTGGACTTGAGTCTGGATTGTCTTGACTTGAGCATAAAGTATAAACTACAAATTAGGAGAAGATATGTAGCAGTTAGGCTTGTGAGACCTTGCACTTGCTTTTTTTGTCTTAAGGACTGGAAAATCCACAATTTTCAGATATAAATATACAACTGTATACTCTATCAGAACGTAAAGTATGTCTCATGACCCTTTAAATATTTTTATAAAGTTTTTGTAATGTAAATGTAGCATATCTAATGTGCATTTCAGGAGGAAGATGTGGATGTCAGGCCAGTAATAAAAAGTCATGCTCCATTTTCACACAAAGTTAACATGAAACAACGATTTGAACAAATGGCTAAAGCCAGAGAAGAAGAGGAGCAGAGAAGAATTGAGGAACAAAAACTACAACGTATGCAGTTTGAACAGAAGGAAATTGATGCTGCTTTACAAAAGGTAGGAAGCTTGCTGGAATGTGGTGATCTGTGTACCATTTAGATGTGCTACATTTTCAATTATTCTTTAAATATATTTTATTTACCAATGGGCACCATCATGACATTTGTAATTAATATCATATACAGATTAAGGGGTCGATTTATCAACCCGTCAATGGGGCCAAATGTATCTATTTCTGCATGAGCCTTCAGGAGTTAAGAAGCAGTGGTCTTAAGACCGCTGCTCCTTAACTTGTCCACCACCTCTGAGGCAGCAGACAGCAATCATCCCGATCAGATATGATCGGGATGATTGACACCCCCCGCTAGCGGCCGATTGGCCGCAAATCTGCAGGGGGGCGGCATTGCACAAGCGTTTCATTAGAAATGCTTGTGCAGTGATAAATGCAGACAGCGTATGCTGTTGGCATTTATCGATGTCCGCTCGCACTTTGAAAATTCGGCCCCTAAGTCTGTTTAAGATTCCATTTCGCATGAAGTGTTGCATGCTTGTAGCTAGGATCCCATACTACCAATTGTCCTCCCCAAGCATTACTACCACGGTGTGTCAGGGCATGCCTAGAAAATAGTAACAGAGCTCATGGTTTTAGTGTCACACTGAAGTTAAGAAATTAAAGGGACAGTAAACCCATTGTAATTACACAACATGTCTGTTATCGTACAATAAAATAGCATATCGGTCAAGTCTAAACATTCCCATGGTATGCTTTGTTGCACTACATGGCAGGAAATAGTGCTATTACCTAGTGCTCTTGCATATGGATAATCTTCCAAAACTGCTGCCATATAGTGCTCCCTACACATTCATGCTCCTGAGCTTATATCCCTGCTTGTCAACTAAAAATACCAAGAGAAAAAAGAAAATTTTAATAGAAGTAAACTAGAAACTTGATTAACCTCTTAGTGACCACAGCACTTTTCAATGTTCTGTCCGTTTGGGACCAAGGCTATTTTTACATTTTTGCGGTGTTTGTGTTTAGCTGTAATTTTCCTCTTACTCATTTACTGTACCCACACATATTATATACCGTTATTCTCACCATTAAATGGACTTTCTAAAGATACCATCATTTTCATCATATTTTATAATTTACTACAATTTTTTTTAATAAAATTTGATGAAACAATTGAAAAAAAAAACACACTTTTTCTAGCTTTGACCCCCAAAATCTGTTACACATCTACAACCACCATAAAACACCCATGCTAAATAGTTTCTAAATTTTGTCCTGAGTTTAGAAATACCCAATGTTTACATGTTCTTTACTTTTTTTGCAAGATATAGGGCCATAAATACAAGTAGCACTTTGCTATTTCCAAACCACTTTTTTTTCTCCAAAATTAGCGATAGTTACATTGTATTACTGATATCTGTCAGGTATCGCTGAATATCCCTTTACATGTGTATATATATATATATATTTTTTAGTAGACAACCCAAAGTATTGATCTAGGCCCATCCTATATAATAAATGGCTAAGTATGTTTGTCAGATGCAGTCATGCGCAGTAGAGACTGCACAAGGACAAACATACCTGGCCGTTTGGTTCCTGACAGCAGAGAGAACAGCGCAAGGCTAAAACAGCATGTTGGGGCGTGGCCGATGGGAGCGCCGCGGTGGGGACATGGCTGTGCGGTATGCCGCAATGGGGGCGTGGCCACATGGGCCGTGAGAGAGAGCAAAGGGTTTGAAAGAGAGAGCCAAAGAGGGGGGGGGAGAGCAAAAGAGAGGGGGGGAGAGAGAGCAAAAGAGAGGAGGGGAGAGAGAGCAAAAGAGAGGAGGGGAGAGAGAGCAAAAGAGAGGGGAGAGAGAGAGCAAAAGAGAGGGGAGAGAGAATGCCAAAGAGAGTGGGGGAGAGAGAGCCAAAGAGAGTGGGAGAGAGAGAGAGAGCAAAAGAAAGGGGAGAGAGAGAGAGCAAAAGAAAGGGGAGAGAGAGCAAAAGAGGGGAGAGAGAGCTAAAGAGAGGGGAGAGAGCTAAAGAGAGGGGGGAGAGAAAAAGAGAGGGGGGAGAGAAGAAGAGAGGGGGAGAGGAGAGAGAGAAAAAGAGAGAGAGCAAAAGAGAGGGGAGAGAGAGAGCAAAAGAGAGGGGGGGGAGAGAAAGCGAGAGGGGGGAGAGAAAGCGAGAGGGGGGAGAGAAAGCGAGAGAGGATGGGAGAGAGAGCGAGCAAAAGAGGGGGGGAGAGAGAGAGCAAAAGAGGGGAGGGAGAGAGAGCGCAAGGGGTGGGACCGCTGTACTGCAAAAATGGCCCGTGTACACGGGCTTTAGTACTAGTTTTGGTATATTTCATGCCACCATTTCACCGCCAAATGCGTTCAAATGAAAAAAATCATTAACTTTTTCACAATTTTAGATTTCTTATTGAAATTATTGACAAAGTTAGTGCAATCATGATACCAATGGTTGTAAATGCTTCTCTGGGATCCCCTTTGTTCAGAAATAGCAGACATATATTGCTTTGGCATTGTTTTTGGTAATTAGAAGGCTGCTAAATGCCGCTGTGTACCACACTTGTATTATGCCCAGCAGTTAAGGGGTTAATTAGGTAGCTTGTAGGGTTAATTTTAGCTTTATTGTAGAGATCAGCCTCCCACCTGACACATCCCACCCCCCTGATCTCTCCCTCACCTCACATTTGCCACCGCCATCTACCAGTACTAAAATAAGGCATTTATTTTTTAATATTTAGTCTGCAGTAATGGATCCCCCTTTAGTCCCCAACCTCCCTGATCCGCCCTCCCATACAGCTCTCTAATCCTCCCCCTCTACCTATTTGCCGCCATCTTGGGTACTGGCAACCCATTTTTCTGTAGTGTAGCTGCTCCCTCAATACCCTATCCCCTCCCACTCTGTGAAGCTGTGCGTGTGTACATGCGCGCACCCCCGCAAGGACAGGATCTGTAAGTTCCTCCAACGATGGGCCAAAGCAATTGGCACCATCACTGGCCGATGCAAAGAGGCTCTCTCTGCATGGGTGGGTAAAAAAGGGTATTGCAATGATGTCTCAATATTGAGGCATCAATGCAATACCCTGAAAGCGATCCCGATCGTTTCATGCGCTTGAAACCCCAGAGGACGTGCCAGGCACGTTCCTTGGTCATTAACTGACACTTTTTGTAGGACGTGCCTGGCACGTCCTTGGTCATTAAGGGGTTAAAATGGCAAGCGCTATCTCATTAATGAAAGAAGAGTTTGGAGTTTAATGTCTGATTAAGTGCAGTGACAGTTTAATTACTTTAAGGGCTAGTTGCAAGAGTGATCCTGAAGTTGAGGCAATAGTAGGTACACATTAACCCCTTCCCACCCATAGGATGTTCTATGCCATCCTAACTGCACTGAGCTTTAGTGCTCTTAGGACGTCCTAGCGGTTTGGCTGTACTATAGCAAAGACGCTTCCTTAATGGGATTGTGGGCTGGAGAGCATGCCTAGCATCAGACACTTCCCCCCAGGCACAATCGTATGATTTTACTTTTTACTTATTTGTTAACAGCGGAACTTTGTCTGAGCGGGAAGGGGTTAAAGCCTAGGGAAAAATTGGTAATGCTAGTCTAGGAAGAAAAACCTCAGGAATTTCATGTGATTCCCTCTTAACTAGGATGTGTATATAAATTCTTCAGATCAACATAAATGGACCTTCATGCACTAGAATAGTATATAAAGGGGCATATGTATCAAGCTCCGACTGGAGCTTGATGCCCCGTGTTTCAAAGACCACTGCTCCATAACCTGTCCACCTGCTCTGAGCAGGCGGACAGACATCGCCAGAAATCAACCCTATCGAGTACGATCGGGTTGATTGACACCCCCCCTGCTGGCGGCCTATTGGCCACGAGTCTGCAGGGGGCGGCATTGCACCAGCAGCTCTTGTGAGCTGCTGGTGCAATTCTGAATACGGCGAACGTATTGCTCGCCGTATTCAGCGAGGTTTGGCGGACCTGATCCGCAGTGTCGGATCAGGTCCGCCAGCCCTTGATAAATAGGGGCTAAAGTCTCCAACCTAGAAGTAGGATTGTTTATGAACTTGTTCAATGACTGCAGTTCTAATATGGGGCAAAATGTAATTTTGAGGAAACTCCTAACTCTGTTCACCCAGGGGAACTGAAGAAACAGTCCCTTTCCTATATCTGCCACAAAGGAGACTAAAGCCTAAGCATTGACTGGGTCCCAAAACAGGATCATAGAAACCTCTCTCTCAGGCATATGTAGCAAAAGCAGATCCCGAGTCCTTGAAACTAGGCACCTGAAATAAAGTGTGCCCACACCGGGGAGGCAGGAGTGGACTTCTTTGCATGCTGGGTCTCCAGAAAACCTTGGGAGATCTTTCTGATTGAAATAGTGGATGATTGATCCAGGCCAGGCCTAAAAAAAGATTTTACCTGCACAGACAAATGTTGCCCATTTATCAAACCACTAGTCAGACAAGGTTCCTGTAAGGGGACCTTTCCACCAGTTCTAATTCCACAAACAATTGCTTGTGCAGCTGTACCCCTGCTCTCTAGGGCTTGTGTATTAGATCTGACCATTATAATCTACCAATACCACTTGAGAAAAGAAAAAAAAAGGTTGTGCTTTTATTAAACCCCAAAAAAACAAGTGTAACATGAATGCCTGTGTTACTTTGCACAAACGTTTAATCTCCTGATAAATTGTCTTGTATAGCTGCATCAAAGTGATGGTAAACTTTCTCCTCTGTATGAGCAGATCTGGCAGGATTTCAGCAGTTGTAATGAAGATACGCTTTATCACTGAAATTCAAATACCCCATGCTCCTGCCGCCAACTTCAAAAGTATTTTTTTTTGCTGTGAGCTAATAGTTTAAACTGTTCTCCAGTCAGCACTCGCACAAATGTGTGTGGGTGGCTAGAGCGCCAACTGGAGAACAGTTCAAAACAGTCAATTCAGCGTATTTGAATTTAAGCGCTACATTAAAAAAACAAAATTTATG
Organism: Bombina bombina; assembly: GCF_027579735.1. Classification (NCBI taxonomy): domain Eukaryota; kingdom Metazoa; phylum Chordata; class Amphibia; order Anura; family Bombinatoridae; genus Bombina; species Bombina bombina. The sequence goes on along the minus strand of NC_069508.1, from coordinate 130,716,330 downwards.
CTTACCGGATAAATTTATTTATTTCTTGACACGGTCCACAGGAGGAGGCAAAGAACACCACAGCAAAGCTGTTAAGTATCACTTCCCTTCCCTCCAACCCCAGTCATTCGACCGAAGGAAAAAGAGAGAAAGGAAGTAACATAAGGTGCAGAGGGGTGCCTGAGGTTTAACACACAAAAAAAGGTCTAAATAAACAGGGCGGGCCGTGGACTTACCGTGTCAAGAAATAAATTTATAAATTAAGCATAAATTTCGTTTTCTTTCTAATGACACAGTGAGTCCACGGATCATCTCTAATTACTATTGGAAATCAATACCCAAGCTAGAGGACACAGATAAGGGAGGGACAAGACAGGGAACCTAAATGGAAGGCATCATTGATTGAAGAACCTTTCTCCTAAAAAAAAGCCTCAGAAAAAGTATAGAATTTTGAAAAAGTGTGTAGAGAGGACCAAGTTGCAGTCTTGCAAATCTGTTCCACAGAAGCTTCATTTTTGAATGCCCAGGAAGAGGAAACAGCCCTTGTGGAATGAGCCGTGCTTCTCTCAGGGAGCTGCTGTCCAGCAGTTTCATAGGCCAAACAAATTATACTCTTCAGTCACAAAGAAAAAGAAGAAGCCATAGCTTTCTGACCCTTGCATTTCCCAGAGAAAACAACAAATAGAGCAGAAGACTGGCGAAAATCCTTAGTCGTCTGTAAATAGCCTGTATAATAGTATTCTTTGTTAGGACACAAAGAAGGAATAACGATTTCTTGATTAATGTTCCTTTCCGAAACCACTTTAGGGAGGAACCTAAACTTAGTACGCATAACTACCTTATCCGAATGAAAAAACATAAATTATGCTTACCTGATAATTTCCTTTTCTTCCATTGGAAAGAGTCCACAGCTGCATTCATTACTTTTGGGAAAATAAGAACCTGGCCACCAGGAGGAGGCAAAGATACCCCAGCCAAAGGCAGTCAATTCTGCAGAGGAACAAGGAACAGTAGAAGAAATATCAGGGTAAAAAAAAAAAAAAAAGACGCCCCACGTAGAAAAAGGGTGGGGAGCTGTGGACTCTCCAACAGAAGAAAAGGAAATGATCAGGTAAGCATAATTTATGTTTTTCTTCCTAATTGAAAATAGTGCACAGCTGCATTCATTACTTTTGGGAAAACAATACCCAAGCTAAAGAGGACACTGAATGCCAAAACGGGAGGCCCATTCTGCTTCGTCCAAAGCCGAGAAAACTTTGAAAAGGAAAAGCCCCAAGGGCACTGACCCGCAGATAGTCCAGAAGCCTAGCTAGAGGCCACAAAATCGGACTCAACTGAGCCAACAGTCCTCCAGGAGACACCGTCGCCCAATAGGCGGTCACTCACCCCTCACTAATGAGGGGAACACCAGCCTAAACCCCCCAAGGGATAAGGCAAGGAAGAACCAAAGGGGAACCGAAAGGACCGGGCCTCGAACAGAGAAAACTTTCTCTCAACATCCTGCAAAAGCACTGAAAGACAACTGACGATGGAGTCTTCACCTCGTCAGAACTAAGAGTACTATTGTATTCAGACAAAAAAAAAAAAAGAATGTGTAACAGACCCAGACAAAAAAACCTGAGTCAAGAACACGCAGCCATCATTAGGATGACCCAGAAGAATACTTGCTGAGAAGTAAAAAAAGAGAACAGATTGCAAAAGGAGAACTCCAAGACAGAGGGCACACTCTAGGCAATCGAGCCACTAGACCTACACATAGGGCTCCTCAACGAGACCCACTGCACCCCCAAGAGAGGTTACACCCAGAACCCGAAGGTGAATGGTAACCCGGGACCCTCAGCTTATAAATCCAGGGGGCTAGCTACAATGCCAACCTAGATCCTGAAGAAGACAGCGCATCTCAGAGCCCACTCCTAACCGGGCTAGCCCAAGCATCGGTAGGTCTTGAAAACAGGGAAACAGAAGAACCCCAACACCAGCTCAAAAACGAGCGGAAGAATGGCCACAGCCATCCCAACAGAGCACAGGTGCCAACCTGACGCCTTAGAAACAGACAACAAGGCCGTAGACCCAAAAGAATCTAACAAAAGGCCCACCATAGTCTCGACACAGAGCCAGCAAGACTCCAGATGGAACGTAACAATCCAGAGAAAAACACCCTCTCTGAAAGGCTAATTCTCAGTTCCAACCTCCTGAATCCAGGAACTGGGGAACCCCGAACCAGCCCTACAGTCAAAAAGTCCCGCAACAACTCCACAAAGGAAAACACTGAGCGAAGCCTCAGCAACCGGAAGCACCAGAGAGAAAATAGATCCGAGCCCCCAATTGTCTAAACAAACAATATCCAAGAACTTAACACCCCATCTGTCATAAAAAAAACAGACCACAGGAAGAAAATAACGCCATATCCAGATTAACCCGGATAACAAGATAACTTGCAAGTCCGACCCAAGGAAGAGACCACCCTTTGCCAAAGTCCAATGCTCCAAAGGAGCTAAGGCGTTAAAAAGTTGCACAACGACACTAGAGCCCATAGACTCTCAAACAGCCGCAGGACAACAAGCAAGGGGATATCCCGAGGCCAAAATCACTTGAGCAAAGACTGGTCTCCGCATCACCTCCATTCAAACAGAGGATCATAGAGAGAAAAGGACGCACAGCAATCCCCAGCTCCGAGCAGAACCAGACCACACCCAGTGCCCCTAACAGGGAACGACCATATCCCGGAGGGGAACCCAGACTCACATGGAGACAACAGAGGAAGACCAAAAGGTCTCATAAAAACAGCTAGACCGTACACAGTCAAATGTGCAATAGCTGCAGCTGCTCACATTCTGCAACCCATCCGCTGCAAGGCAGCTGAACTACCCAATAAACTACTAGCTGCTGAAGACTAAGTCCAGAAGGACAATTCCCACGGCCTCCAAAAAAAAAAAGCCAAACCGCCCAACTCAGCGGCAAGAGGACGCAAGCCCACCAACCCTCCACTACATGGGAAGGAGCTCTAGGGTCTGACAACCCCAGACACAAGAGAGAGAGATGTAGTGGACTCCACTGAGCCAGTCATCCAAATTGAAGGCTATCAGGACTGAGACAATCCTTCCTGCCTCACAGACCCACCGGTCCTCTAGAATGCTAAGTTGAGCAAAGAGGTTAACATGAGCACTCGGCGCCTCTACCGGACCAGCCAAGCAGAGCGACACCACGTGTCCGAACAGCTACCAGACAGAACTGACCCCAAACAGAATATGTCTGCAATCTGGGTCTTAATCGTCAAGCCGCATAAATCCTCCCTCAGAGGGGAAGAAGGAAAACAGACAGGACATCCTATCGGATGAAAATAAAATACAAGGCAACACATAGGTTAACGCCCAAGAAGAAACAGGCCTTCCACAGGACCAGCCAAATGGAGCCCTGATCTTCCAAAAAAATTGGGAAAGATCTCAATACATGGACAATCAGGAGATTACATCATCCCTACATGTCTAATGAGGTGCACCATTCGAAGAGCAGACTTAGTATTCCCGTATCCGATAAGGATAGGGTCGCTCAATAACTGAAAAAACATGTCTGAGTAACACGCAAAGGTGCACAATTTTGTAACGAAAGGCTCAACACTCAGGGACAGTCACACCCGCAGGGAACTGTACAGGCAGAATACCCAGGACAGCAGAAGCAGGGAAGGCACAACCCTGTCCTCAAACTCTAAACAAATTAGGAAATAAAGGTTCATCAGGCAATATGACCTCTGGAACCCCTGAATTCACCAAAAACTTCCTTTACAAGAAACGCAAATTCTAAAAACTAAAGTCTGGTTCTTTCGCAGTTGGAGGTTGAGAGGCAGCAGACTCCGACCCAGAAAGTTCATACACTGAAGTCTCAGAAAGAACCACATCCTCGGATAACCCTAATCAGTTAAATCTAAACATTATTTGATGTACTCTGGGAAGGAGTGCAATATGTAACCCCTCGCTTGCGCTTAGCAGGGCGAGAAAAAGCATTAAGGCCGCAGACACCGCCGTCTGAACTGTGCAGTAACGTCCAGAGAAAAAAAAGCCCCCTCCAGATGGAGGATCCGCAATGCCACAGGAAAACTGCATGTGTATAGATATAACAATGTAGGGTACGCACCTCACCGGACAACAACTCCTCAGAGGTGGACAGCTCTGTGGTATCAAACATGTTTGATATTATCACATTATCAAGGCATATGGAACATAATTGAGTGGGGGAACTAGGGCCTCCTTACCATATAGACAGGAATTACTCCTTAGGAATAGAGGGAGCGGCCTCTAAAGTAACAGAATCCTCCATCGCTAGTGCAATAACCGGAGAACTAGAGAAATAAAACATCTTATTTTATTCAAAAAGCGGCACCCTTATACCCCAATGGCTGGGGCACTCACCACTTCCTATGACCCAGACAGTACAGAGATTTAGGACTCCCCTCTGATAGTCCGGTCAGGAAAGAGGGAATGAATCACATAGTGCACAATGAAGGACTGTCCCTGCTATGAGAGAGCGCGCAAAGCTTGCAAGCTGCATGGCTCTCAAAGTGAAAGTGAAACCTGTATGTCCCATAACAGCCTATGAGCCCAACATCTCACACATAAAGCAGCATAAAATCAAACATATACGATTATTATTCCTCCCTGTTCAATAATCCCCCTAAGGAGATATTAACCCTTGATTCTGTAAAGATAAAAGGCGCCTTACTGTGACCCTGTCTTCTGTGTTACCATTATGTAATAAAAAATGAAACAATCTTACCAGAATCTACGCTGTGGAACAGGAACACGGCCCTTCAAGTGTGACAGGTTAGTAGCATCACTCCTGACATGGACTTGAGAGAAGCAGTCTGCAAAACTCGTCAATGCCGATTGCTGTAGGAGCTGTTAATGAGTCTGGATGGTGTCACAAAGGGAAGCTCCCTCTGCATCTCCGGACTAACTATTACCCAGGCCCTCAAGTTGAGAAGCTTATAGGGCTACTTAAAACTCCTGTCCCATTTGCAAAGAATAGTACCCTCCATAAGAGACAAAAATTTGGACACTTCTTTGCTAACCTTCTGGGACGAAAGGCAAAAAATGACTGGGGGATGAGGGAAGTGGGAGGAGTATTTAAGCCTTTGGCTGGGGTGTCTTTACCTCCTCCTGGTGGCCAGGTTCTTATTTTCCCAAAAGTAATGAATGCAGCTGTGGACTATTTCCAATTAGGAAGAAAATAAGTTAAGGGGATTCATACTGCAACGCAGAGAGCTCTGAGACTCTGCAAGCAGAAGAAATTGCAACAAGAAACAGATATTTAAGAACAAGGTTAAGACTCCAGGAAGGAGTAAGAGGTTTGAACACAGGCCTGATTCTGACTAAGGCCTGACAGAAAGATTGCACGTCTGGTACATCCGCCAGGCATTTATGCAACAAAATAGGCAAGGCGGATATTTGACCCTTCAAGGTACTAGCAGACAATCCCTTTTCCAGACCTTCCTGGAGAAAAGACAAAATCCTAGGAATCCAAACTCTACTCCAAGAGAAACCTCTGAATTCACACCAATACAGATATCTACGCCATATTTTATAGTAAATCTTTCTAGCAACAGGTTTACGAGCCTGAATCATGGTCTCAACGACCGACTCAGAAAAACCGTGCTTAGATAAAATTAAGTGTTCAATCTCCAAGCAGTCCGCTTCAGAGAAATGAGATTTGGGTGAAGGAACGGCCCTTGAAGTAGAAGGTCCTTCTTCAATAGAAGTCTCCAAGGTGGAAGAGATTACATCTCCACTAGGTCTGCATACCAGATCCTGTTTGATTTGAGCAATGACTCGAGGAAGGAGAGCGAACGGAGGAAATAGGTATGCTAGACTGAAATTCCAAGGGACCGCCAGAGCATCTATCAGTACGGCCTGAGGATCCCTCGACCCGTACCTCGGGAGCTTGGAATTCTGTCGAGATGCCATGACATCCAGCTCTGGCTGTCCCCACTTGAGAATCAAGTTGGAAAACACCTACGGATGGAGTTACCATTCCCCAGGGTGAAAAGTCTGTCTGCTCAGAAAATCCGCTTCCCAATTGTCCACTCCTGGAAAGTGGATTGCAGATAGACAGCAGTTGTGGGTCTCTGCCAACTGAATAATCTCGGCTACCTCGGTCATGGCCAAGGAACTCCGAGTTCCTCCCTGATGGTTTATGTAAGCCACTGAAGTTATATTGTCTGACTGGAACCTGATAAACCGGACTGAAGCTGAGGCCAGGCCAGAAGAGCATTGAAGATTGCCCTCAGCTCTAGGATGTTTATTGGGAGAAGAGACTCCTCCCAAGTTCATGTCCCCAGAGCCTTTAGTGAGCCCCAGACTGCTCCCCATCCCAGCAGGCTCGCATCCGTTGTCACAATCACCCAGGTGGGTCTGCGAAAGCAGGTTCCCTGGGAGAGATGATCCTGAGACAACCACCAAGGAAGAGTCTCTTGTCGCTAGATACAGATAAATTCACAGACAGGTCCGCATAATCCCCGTTCCATTGTCTGAGCATGCATAACTGCAGAGGTCTTAGATGGAACCGGGCAAATGGAATGATGTCCATGGCAGCTACCATTAGACCAATCACCTCCATACATTAAGCAACAGACGGCCGATGAGAGGATTGAAGGGCCAGACAAGAGTCGAGGATCTTTGATTTTCTGACCTGTCAGAAATATTTTCAATGATAAGGAATCTATTATGGTTCCCAGGAACACTACCCTTGTAGCTGGAATCAAGGAACTCTTTCCCAAATTCACCTTCCATCCGTGAGAATGTAGAAAAGATAACATCTCCGTGTGAGAGTTTGCTTGTTGAAAGGAAGGCGCCTGACCCAGAATGACATCCAGATAAGGCGCCAGAGCAATGCCCCGCAACCGGAGCACCTCCATAAGGGCTTCCAGGACCTTAGAGAAAATTCTGGGAGCTGTGGCAAGCCCGAATGGAAGAGCCACAAACTGGAAGTGTTTGTCTAGAAAGGCAAACCTCAGGAACTTGTGCTGATCCCTGTGAATGGGAACATGTAGGTACGCATCCTTTAAATCTACTGTTGTCATGAATTGACCCTCTTGAACCAAGGGAAGAATGGAACTGGAACTATCACTCCTAGGTTGGAAAGGTCCCGGACACAGTGTAAGAACACCTCTTTTTATCTGGTCTACAGATAACCTTGAGAGCAGAAACCTGCCCCTGGGAGGAAAGTTTTGAACTCTAAATTGTATCCCTGGGACACGATGTCCACTGCCCAGGGAACCGGCACATCTGAACCCAGGCCTGAATGAAGTAAGAAAGCCTGCCCCACACAAGATCTGGTCCCTGATCAAGGGCAGACCCTTCATGCTGACTTAAGCGTCATTAACAGGATTCTTAGATTGCTTCCCCTTGTTCCAAGACTGATTGGACCTCCAGGAAGCCTTGGACTGTTCCTGCTTGGCAGAGGGTGAGGAAGATTTACCCTTGAAGTTTTGAAAGGAACGAAAATTACTCTGACGTCCCTTCTGCTTATTCCTCTTATCCTGAGGGAGGAAATGTCCCTTTCCTCCCGTAATATCTGAAATAATTTCAGCCAAGCCCGGCCCAAACAAGGTCTTTCCCTTGTAGGGAATCGCAAAAAGCTTAGACTTAGATGACACGTCCGCAGACCAGGACTTCAACTGCGGGCCAGTACGGCAAAGCCAGAAATCTTTGCTCCCAACTTAATGACTAGTAGGGAAGCATCCGTAATAAAGGAATTGTCCAACTTAAGAGCCTTGATCCTATCCTGGATCTCCTCAAGGGGAGTGTCTGAATAAAATCAGACAACGCATCAAACCAGTATGCTGCCACGCTAGTGACGGTAGCAATACACACTGCAGGTATTGCCATTGTAAACCCTGGTGTACATACATCTTTTTAAGTAACCCTTCCAACTTCTTATCTATAGGATCTTTAAAGTGAATGTCAATTTTGATGAATTCCTGCCCGTTTTTTAATAATCCTATTAAAAACAAGGGCACTTTAATTCATCAAAATTGACATTTCACTTGTTTTCTTCAAAAACTTACCTTTTAATCCTGGCAGCTGCTCCAGCGATACCCCCTGGCCGTCGGAAGCCTCTGTGACGTCAGAAATGATGAATCGGGCTTCCCCCCTGAGGGAATCTTGGCCTGATGCAACGCTGTGATTGGAGGAAGCCGGATTCGTCATTTTGGACCCGCGAACATGGCTTGCGACGGGCAGAGGAAGTGCTGAAGCGGCTGCCAGGATTAAAAGGTAGGTTTTTGAAGAAAATGAGTGAAATGTCAATTTTGATAAATTAAAGTGCCCTTGTTTTTAATAGGATTATTAAAAACTGGGCACTAATTCATCAAAATTGACATTCACGTTAAAGGAACAGCTATCCTCTATGGGAATAGTGGATCTCTTAGCCAAAGTGGAAATTGCCCCTTCCACCTTGTGGACCGTCTGCCAAGACTCCTTGATAGAGTCAGCTATTAGAAACATCTTCTTAAAAATTGGGGATGGAGAAAAAAGGGATACTAGACCTCTCCCATTCCCGAGCTCTGTAGCCCGGTCAGGAACCGGAAAAAACTTAGAGGAAGGAACGTCAAAGTATTTGTTTAACTTACCAGACTTCTTAGGATTGACTACGACAGTCATGTCAGAGTTGTCCAAGGTGGCCAAAACCTCTTTAAGTAACAACCGGAGGTGTTCTATCTTAAACCTGACGGATACAACTTCAGCATCAGAAGAAGGAATTACACTGTCTTAGTCTGAGACTTCACCCTCAGATGCTACCGAAGTATCTTCCTCCTCAGACTTCTGGGAAGGAACAATCGGAATAGCCACAACTGTCAGAAACCTTACTCACTGATTCCTTAGATTTCCTCTTGCGCTTTGCCTGCAGCATGGGAAAGGCAGACAGCGCATCAGTTACCGCAGAAGATATATGGGTAGCAATGTCTTGCAACGTAACTCCAACCGGAGTGTGAGAGGAAGCGCAGGGCACTGCATGTGTAGACAATAGACAATAAAGTTTAGGACACTTGAGGTGAAAGCTGCGGCATATCTTCAACAGGGGACCCCTGAACAGTATCCGCCTTAGCTAATGATGGCTCAGATTCAAAAAGTCTATCCCTGTAATTTAATGTTCTTTCAATACATGAGGAACAAAAAGGGATTGGGGGTTCCACATTAGAGTCAAAACACAAGCTACATGTAACGTTTTGCAGGTCCTCTTGATCCATCTTTACCCAATATTCAAACAAAATTAATGCAACTGCTTTATTTAGGTTAGAAAAATAACACCAAAAACTTTACTGTCACTTTAAATTTTAAAAGTAAAAATAAAATTTCCTTTACTCTAACTACCACTAAGCAGCAGTTCACTATAAACCTCAGACAGCCTCCTCACCTCAGTACTGCTTACTGAGGCGCCTACCTGTCCTCCTGTGAACCGGATTAAACTCTGAATATGATCCAGACTCAAAATCTATCTGTTCTAAACGGCTACAAACTAAACAATCCTCTACAAGCAGAGGCGTAGCAAAATACGACTCCGGACCAGAACAGGAAGTGCTCCAGAAAGGCGCACAACACTAAATTGCCACCTCAGAGAAACCGCCCTTCCCATTTGTGGGCGTTTCTAACTAGAGAGCGGCCGCCATTACCATCAATGCCGGAGCCTTGTCACACAGTAAAAACACACTGTCTCTTGTCCCACAAAGTCTGGAATTAAACCGGAACAATTAAAACACATCTGAGTCTCTACAAAAGCTTTAACGTCCCCAGTACCTGCATACACCGTCTACATACAGGGAGTGCAGAATTATTAGGCAAGTTGTATTTTTGAGGATTAATTTTATTATTGAACAACAACCATGTTCTCAATGAACCCAAAAAACTCATTAATATCAAAGCTGAATAGTTTTGGAAGTAGTTTTTAGTTTGTTTTTAGTTATAGCTATTTTAGGGGGATATCTGTGTGTGCAGGTTACTATTACTGTGCATAATTATTAGGCAACTTAACAAAAAACAAATATATACCCATTTCAATTATTTATTTTTACCAGTGAAACCAATATAACATCTCAACATTCACAAATATACATTTCTGACATTCAAAAACAAAACAAAAACAAATCAGTGACCAATATAGCCACCTTTCTTTGCAAGGACACTCAAAAGCCTGCCATCCATGGATTCTGTCAGTGTTTTGATCTGTTCACCATCAACATTGCGTGCAGCAGCAACCACAGCCTCCCAGACACTGTTCAGAGAGGTGTACTGTTTTCCCTCCTTGTAAATCTCACATTTGATGATGGACCACAGGTTCTCAATGGGGTTCAGATCAGGTGAACAAGGAGGCCATGTCATTAGATTTTCTTCTTTTATACCCTTTCTTGCCAGCCACGCTGTGGAGTACTTGGACGCGTGTGATGGAGCATTGTCCTGCATGAAAAACATAATTTATGTAAAAACTTACCTGATAAATTCATTTCTTTCATATTAGCAAGAGTCCATGAGCTAGTGACGTATGGGATATACATTCCTACCAGGAGGGGCAAAGTTTCCCAAACCTTAAAATGCCTATAAATACACCCCTCACCACACCCACAATTCAGTTTAACGAATAGCCAAGAAGTGGGGTGATAAGAAAAAAGTGCGAAAGCATATAAAATAAGGAATTGGAATAATTGTGCTTTATACAAAAAAATCATAACCACCACAAAAAAGGGCGGGCCTCATGGACTCTTGCTAATATGAAAGAAATGAATTTATCAGGTAAGTTTTTACATAAATTATGTTTTCTTTCATGTAATTAGCAAGAGTCCATGAGCTAGTGACGTATGGGATAATGACTACCCAAGATGTGGATCTTTCCACGCAAGAGTCACTAGAGAGGGAGGGATAAAATAAAGACAGCCAATTCCTGCTGAAAATAATCCACACCCAAAATAAAGTTTAATGAAAAACATAAACAGAAGATTCAAACTGAAACCGCTGCCTGAAGTACTTTTCTACCAAAAACTGCTTCAGAAGAAGAAAATACATCAAAATGGTAGAATTTAGTAAAAGTATGCAAAGAGGACCAAGTTGCTGCTTTGCAAATCTGATCAACCGAAGCTTCATTCCTAAACGCCCAGGAAGTAGAAACTGACCTAGTAGAATGAGCTGTAATCCTTTGAGGCGGAGTTTTACCTGACTCGACATAGGCATGATGAATTAAAGATTTCAACCAAGATGCCAAAGAAATGGCAGAAGCTTTCTGGCCTTTTCTAGAACCGGAAAAGATAACAAATAGACTAGAAGTCTTTCGGAAAGACTTAGTAGCTTCAACATAATATTTCAAAGCTCTAACAACATCCAAAGAATGCAACAATTTCTCCTTAGAATTCTTAGGATTAGGACATAATGAAGGAACCACAATTTCTCTACTAATGTTGTTGGAATTCACAACTTTAGGTAAAAATTCAAAAGAAGTTCGCAACACCGCCTTATCCTGATGAAAAATCAGAAAAGGAGACTCACAAGAAAGAGCAGATAATTCAGAGACTCTTCTGGCAGAAGAGATCACCCAAAGGAACAAAACTTTCCAAGAAAGTAATTTAATGTCCAATGAATGCATAGGTTCAAACGGAGGAGCTTGAAGAGCCCCCAGAACCAAATTCAAACTCCAAGGAGGAGAAATTGACTTAATGACAGGTTTTATACGAACCAAAGCTTGTACAAAACAATGAATATCAGGAAGATTAGCAATCTTTCTGTGAAAAAGAACAGAAAGAGCAGAGATTTGTCCTTTCAAAGAACTTGCGGATAAACCTTTATCTAAACCATCCTGAAGAAACTGTAAAATTCTCGGAATTCTAAAAGAATGCCAAGAAAAATGATGAGAAAGACACCAAGAAATATAAGTCTTCCAGACTCTATAATATATCTCTCTGGATACAGATTTACGAGCCTGTAACATAGTATTAATCACAGAGTCAGAGAAACCTCTTTGACCAAGAATCAAGCGTTCAATCTCCATACCTTTAAATTTAAGGATTTGAGATCCTGATGGAAAAAAGGACCTTGCGACAGAAGGTCTGGTCTTAACGGAAGAGTCCACGGTTGGCAAGAGGCCATCCGGACAAGATCCGCATACCAAAACCTGTGAGGCCATGCCGGAGCTATCAGCAGAACAAACGAGCATTCCTTCAGAATCTTGGAGATTACTCTTGGAAGAAGAACTAGAGGCGGAAAGATATAGGCAGGATGATACTTCCAAGGAAGTGATAATGCATCCACTGCTTCCGCCTGAGGATCCCGGGATCTGGACAGATACCTGGGAAGTTTCTTGTTTAGATGAGACGCCATCAGATCTATTTCTGGAAGCTCCCACATTTGAACAATCTGAAGAAATACCTCTGGGTGAAGAGACCATTCGCCCGGATGCAACGTTTGGCGACTGAGATAATCCGCTTCCCAATTGTCTATACCTGGGATATGAACCGCAGAGATTAGACAGGAGCTGGATTCCGCCCAAACCAGAATTCGAGATACTTCTTTCATAGCCAGAGGACTGTGAGTCCCTCCTTGATGATTGATGTATGCCACAGTTGTGACATTGTCTGTCTGAAAACAAATGAACGATTCTCTCTTCAGAAGAGGCCAAGACTGAAGAGCTCTGAAAATTGCACGGAGTTCCAAAATATTGATCGGTAATCTCACCTCCTGAGATTCCCAAACTCCTTGTGCCGTCAGAGATCCCCACACAGCTCCCCAACCTTTGAGACTTGCATCTGTTGAAATTACAGTCCAGGTCGGAAGCACAAAAGAAGCCCCCTGAATTAAACAATGGTGATCTGTCCACCGCGTTAGAGAGTGTTGTACAATCGGTTTTAAAGATATTAATTGAGATATCTTTGTGTAATCCCTGCACCATTGATTCAGCATACAGAGCTGAAGAGGTCGCATGTGAAAACGAGCAAAGGGGATCGCGTCCGATGCAGCAGTCATAAGACCTAGAATTTCCATGCATAAGGCTACCGAAGGGAATGATTGTGACTGAAGGTTTCGACAAGCTGAAATCAATTTTAGACGTCTCTTGTCTGTCAAAGACAGAGTCATGGACACTGAATCTATCTGGAAACCCAGAAAGGTTACCCTTGTCTGAGGAATCAATGAACTTTTTAGTGAATTGATCCTCCAACCATGATCTTGAAGAAACAACACAAGTCGATTCGTATGAGATTCTGCTAAATGTAAAGACTGAGCAAGTATCAAGATATCGTCCAAATAAGGAAATACCACAATACCCTGTTCTCTGATTACAGACAGAAGGGCACCGAGAACCTTTGTAAAAATTCTTGGAGCTGTAGCTAGGCCAAACGGCAGAGCCACAAACTGATAATGCTTGTCCAGAAAAGAGAATCTCAGGAACTGATAATGATCTGGATGAATCGGAATATGCAGATATGCATCCTGTAAATCTATTGTGGACATATAATGCCCTTGCAGAACAAAAGGCAAGATAGTCCTTACAGTTACCATTTTGAACGTTGGTATCCTTACATAACGATTCAATATTTTTAGATCCAGAACTGGTCTGAAGGAATTCTCCTTCTTTGGTACAATGAAGAGATTTGAATAAAACCCCATCCCCTGTTCCAGAACTGGAACTGGCATAATTACTCCAGCCAACTCTAGATCTGAAACACAATTCAGAAATGCTTGAGCTTTCACTGGATTTACTGGGACACAGGAAAGAAAAAATCTCTTTGCAGGAGGTCTCATCTTGAAACCAATTCTGTACCCTTCTAAAACAATGTTCTGAATCCAAAGATTGTGAACAGAATTGATCCAAATTTCTTTGAAAAAACGTAACCTGCCCCCTACCAGCTGAGCTGGAATGAGGGCCGCACCTTCATGTGGACTTAGAAGCTGGCTTTGCTTTTCTAGAAGGCTTGGATTTATTCCAGACTGGAGATGGTTTCCAAACTGAAACTGCTCCTGAGGATGAAGGATCAGGCTTTTGTTCTTTGTTGAAACGAAAGGAACGAAAACGATTATTAGCCCTGTTTTTACCCTTAGATTTTTTATCCTGTGGTAAAAAAGTTCCTTTCCCACCAGTAACAGTTGAGATAATAGAATCCAACTGAGAACCAAATAATTTGTTACCCTGGAAAGAAATGGAAAGTAGAGTTGATTTAGAAGCCATATCAGCATTCCAAGTTTTAAGCCATAAAGCTCTTCTAGCTAAAATAGCTAGAGACATAAACCTGACATCAACTCTGATAATATCAAAAATGGCATCACAGATAAAATTATTAGCATGTTGAAGAAGAATAATAATATTATGAGAATCATGATCTGTTACTTGTTGCGCTAAAGTTTCCAACCAAAAAGTTGAAGCTGCAGCAACATCAGCCAATGATATAGCAGGTCTAAGAAGATTACCTGAACACAGATAAGCTTTTCTTAGAAAGGATTCAATTTTCCTATCTAAAGGATCTTTAAACGAAGTACCATCTGACGTAGGAATAGTAGTACGTTTAGCAAGGGTAGAAATAGCCCCATCAACTCTAGGGATTTTGTCCCAAAATTCTAATCTTTCAGACGGCACAGGATATAATTGCTTAAAACGTTTAGAAGGAGTAAATGAATTACCCAATTTATCCCATTCTCTGGAAATTACTTCAGAAATAGCACTAGGAACAGGAAAAACTTCTGGAATAACCACAGGAGATTTAAAGACCTTATCTAAACGTTTAGAATTAGTATCAAGAGGACCAGAATCCTCAATTTCTAAAGCAATTAGCACTTCTTTAAGTAAAGAACGAATAAATTCCATTTTAAATAAATATGAAGATTTATCAGCATCAATCTCTGAGACAGAATCCTCTGAACCAGAAGAGTCATCAGAATCAGAATGATGATGTTCATTTAAAAATTCATCTGTATAAAGAGAAGTTTTAAAATATTTTTTATGTTTACTAGAAGGAGGAATAACAGACATAGCCTTCTTGATGGATTCAGAAACAAAATCTCTTATGTTATCAGGAACATTCTGAACATTAGATGTTGATGGAACTGCAACAGGTAATGGTACATTACTAAAGGAAATATTATCTGCATTAACAAGTTTGTCATGACAATTAATACAAACAACAGCTGGAGGAATAGCTACCAAAAGTTTACAGCAGATACACTTAGCTTTGGTAGTTCCAGCACCAGACAGCGATTTTCCTGAAGTATCTTCTGACTCAGATGCAACGTGAGACATCTTGCAATATGTAAGAGAAAAAACAACATATAAAGCAAAATTGATCAAATTCCTTAAATGACAGTTTCAGGAATGGGAAAAAATGCCAATGAACAAGCTTCTAGCAACCAGAAGCAAAGAAAAAATGAGACTTAAATAATGTGGAGACAAAAGCGACGCCCATATTTTTTAGCGCCAAATAAGACGCCCACATTATTTGGCGCCTAAATGCTTTTTGGCGCCAAAAATGACACTACATCCGGAACACCGACATCTTTGGCGCAAAAGAACGTAAAAAATGACGCAACTTCCGGCGACACGTATGACGCCGGAAACAGAAAAGATTTTTTGCGCCAAAAAAGTCTGCGCCAAGAATGACGCAATAAAATGAAGCATTTTCAGCCCCCGCGAGCCTAACAGCCCACAGGGAAAAAAAGTCAAATTTTTAAGGTAAGAAAAATAATTGATTCAAGTGCATTATCCCAAATATGAAACTGACTGTCTGAAAATAAGGAATGTTGAACATCCTGAGTCAAGGCAAATAAATGTTTGAATACATATATTTAGAACTTTATAAACAAAGTGCCCAACCATAGCTTAGAGTGTCACAGAAAATAAGATTTACTTACCCCAGGACACTCATCTACATGTTTGTAGAAAGCCAAACCAGTACTGAAACGAAAATCAGCAGAGGTAATGGTAAATAAATAAGAGTATATCGTCGATCTGAAAAGGGAGGTAAGAGATGAATCTCTACGACCGATAACAGAGAACCTATGAAATAGACCCCGTAGAAGGAGATCACTGCATTCAAAATAGGCAATACTCTCCTCACATCCCTCTGACATTCACTGCACGCTGAGAGGAAAACCGGGCTCCAACCTGCTGCGGAGCGCATATCAACGTAGAATCTAGCACAAACTTACTTCACCACCTCCATAGGAGGCAAAGTTTGTAAAACTGAATTGTGGGTGTGGTGAGGGGTGTATTTATAGGCATTTTAAGGTTTGGGAAACTTTGCCCCTCCTGGTAGGAATGTATATCCCATACGTCACTAGCTCATGGACTCTTGCTAATTACATGAAAGAAATCATGTTTTTCTTGAAGGATGCAGACTTCTTCCTGTACCACTGCTTGAAGAAGGTGTCTTCCAGAAACTAGCAGTAGGACTGGGAGTTGAGCTTGACTCCATCCTCAACCCGAAAAGGCCCCACAAGCTCATCTTTGATGATACCAGCCCAAACCAGTACTCCACCTCCACCTTGCTGGCGTCTGAGTCGGACTGGAGCTCTCTGCCCTTTACCAATCCAGCCACGGGCCCATCCATCTGGCCCATCAAGACTCACTCTCATTTCATCAGTCTATAAAACCTTAGAAAAATCAGTCTTGAGATATTTCTTGGCCCAGTCTTGACGTTTCAGCTTGTGTGTCTTGTTCAGTGGTGGTCGTCTTTCAGCCTTTCTTACCTTGGCCATGTCTCTGAGTATTGCACACTCCAGTGATGTTGCAGCTCTGAAATATGGCCAAACTGGTGGCAAGTGGCATCTTGGCAGCTGCACGCTTGACTTTTCTCAGTTCATGGGCAGTTATTTTGCGCCTTGGTTTTTCCACACGCTTCTTGCGACCCTGTTGACTATTTTGAATGAAACGCTTGATTGTTCGATGATCACGCTTCAGAAGCTTTGCAATTTTAAGAGTGCTGCATCCCTCTGCATGATATCTCACTATTTTTGACTTTTCTGAGCCTGTCAAGTCCTTCTTTTGACCCATTTTGCCAAAGGAAAGGAAGTTGCCTAATAATTATGCACACCTGATATAGGGTGTTGATGTCATTAGACCACACCCCTTCTCATTACAGAGATGCACATCACCTAATATGCTTAATTGGTAGTAGGCTTTCGAGCCTATACAGCTTGGAGTAAGACAACATGCATAAAGAGGATGATGTGGTCAAAATACTCATTTGCCTAATAATTCTGCACTCCCTGTAAATCCTATTAAACCCTTATAATCCTATTTGGGGTTAACGCCCCAAAAAACAGACTTAAGATAAAAGTGCCATATTCTCCTCTTGTCCTATTAAAGGGTCATGAAACCCCCATTTTTTATGTCATGATTTAGAAAGAGCTTGTAATTTTAAACAACTTTCAAAGTTACTTCTATTATCCAATTTGCGTTATCGTCTTGATATCCTTTGCTGAAAAGCATATCTAGATAGGCTCAGTAGCTGCTGATGGTGGCTGCACACAGATGCCTCGTGTGATTGGCTCACCCATGTGCATTGCCTTTTTTTTCAACAAAAGGTATCTAAAGAATGAAGCAAATTAGATAATAGAAGTAAATTGGAACATTGTTTAAAATAGTATTCTCTACCTGAATCATGAAAGAAAAATGTTTGGGTTTAGTGTCCCTTTAAAGAAAATAAAAATAGGCACTTACCTGAAGATCAATCTGCCCAACAGCAGGGCAGCTCACATGATATGAGAGGTCATCTCCCCCACATGGATCTGTGGAAATATTAGGAAAGACTGAATAATCCAAATCAGGCTTTCAGGATAGGGCAGCAACAACTATTTGGGAGGCGCAGTGAGGGGGGGGGGGCGGAGCCAGCAGTCAAAGCAGCAAGACGTTTCTTTCTAGAGCTCCTGCTGTAGGATCAAATAAATAATTATATGAAGCAAGAAATGGAATCCTAAACTACAATACCTATCTTAATTAAGCCCTGGAATGTGGGTCAACCGATATAGGCCACTGTATCTAAGTGTTTGACGACACAACAGCACAAAGATCTTTCTGGCCTGATGTGATGGCTACATGGAATAAGCCGCCATTATATAAGACAACTATGCACTATCGCTATTATCAGAGCTACCTTTCTTTTCTCACACATGAACCCAGTCTTAAGTCAACCTATGGCGAAACAAATTGTATCTGCGCTATACGCTGCGTAGACGAACAGAGCCCTTAGCCTAATCCAGTAGACCTAACGGACCATTGTAAGCAACACGGTCATCTGCGGCCCACTATCTCCGAAGCAGAATATACACTGCACTGTGTAGTGCAAACTCAGGGTCACTCACCGTGGGCTAATGCAGTGGAAGCAGAGCCACACCTTGACCCAGTTGTGCGGCAGCCCAGAGAGCCTAGTACTACGGATGGACATGATTCTGTTGTACAGAGTAGGTGCCCTCTGTACTCAAAGTCCGAGATGGTTTGGTTGGCCTCCTAGTAGGCGATGTTGAGATATATAAAGAGTTATGGATTGAAATCCGAACACTGGCTGACCTAAGAGAGAGCGGAGGATCTCAGCATCACATTGGTGGCTGTAAGATTCAATGTGACATAAAGGGGACATACAGTTGCTGGGTCCTGATAACCTGGGGCTCTCTCAGTTCACTGACATCACTGGGTTTACTGCAGTATTTACATCGATTTGCCCAGTCTTTATCGCCATTGTTTCTGTGCTACTTTAAGACTGGCATTGGCTAAACTTTAGGGCCATAAGCCTGATAATTGTTACATTGCATTGGCCCATAACCTTACTATCTTGTTTTTGACTCTCACTGTAATGTTTCTTCACCATATACATGAAATGTTCTTCATACAGGAATACTTTTATTGTCATAGAATAGATTGGATGTTTTGACAATGTTTCATATAAGCCAAGCGTATTACATAACCACAGACCACTAGATATGATAACTTACTAATGTACAATTAAATCCTTGACACAAAGTCTAAACTAGGGGTAATGCTAATACTTCTAACACCGCTGTCTCCTATTACATTACCAGGTCATTATTTTATCCTTTGAGTGGCTAGATGTGTACTTAATATATTGCCTGAACTCCTACTGAATTATTGTTCTCTTGTATAAAGTTGTCACATTTATTTCATAGCCTTAGCAACATTACCCTGCAAAATATGATATTAGAATATTATGTTACCATGATAAATGCTATATTCCATGTCACACTAAGCTCAGGCAGGGCTATTTGTTTTGTTAACCTATCTTTGGTATTGACAGAATGAATCTTACACTGTTTTATTGTTCATCAAACTACTGTGAATCTTAATACACCCAACAGGTTAGGATTATAGTTTCAGCTGTATTCCACTATTTCTCCTTCTCTATAAATGCTCTGGGGGACTTATAATGATAACAGTGTGTTTGACATGTCAGTTCCAGCTATACCTATAGGATTTTTATGATGGATATATGCCCATAGAACTCTCACTATAGCATAGTACTATAACATTAAAACCAGTTTTTACTACAGTAGGGCTCCAGTATAATTATGTAGAAATATTATTGTAGCAAGTAGTTTTGCTTCTTTTTGCATAATCTCTTAACGTTAAGGATATATTAATGTTCCAAGTCTCATCCGATCGGATTCCTGCCACATATATCTCTGCAATGACAGTATTATAGCTATTTCAATTTGGCCTGGATATGTTAGTATCCTACTAATATAGTGCCCCATATATTGTTAATTAGATATTTGCTACCTCATACATGTCTCTCTATGGTAGGGTGTGTGTGTGTATATATATATATATATATATATATATATATTTTTATATATATATATATATATATATATATATATATATATATACTCCTTGCTTCACTCTCTACTGCTGAGGTCAGGGTTAGCTCTAACTGCTATGTCTGTCCTGGGGTAAGAGATGATTGAAGATTTGTTGCATAAGCAAAGATATGTACTAACTGCAGCTACAAAACTGTATCTCATGATTTAAGTTCCTCACCTTATTGCATAAACTACTCAGATGATATTAAAGCCCATAATGCTTGACACTCATATAATCTCCAGGATAACTTTAGAGGAGTATGTTAGAGATAAGTATAATTACATAACAGTGTCCTGTTTGCTCGGGGTTATCCAATGTGTCTGAGGTTTAGACTTTGTAATTAAGGGAAACATATATAGCTTAACTGCTGAGTTGAATTAAGTTAAAAAATAGGGAGAGAGTAGATCTCACTTCGCTTGTATAAATACTCTCATTAGAGGGAGATTTTTCGGTTTAATACATTATTGAACAAACCGATGCTCCTGTATTAGGACACTCTAAAAATTAATTATTTTTTTTATAACATGATTTCTTCCCTCCCTCAGCCGGCGGGGTACGAGTTAGCTCCTACCTGAAGGTATAATAAATAGTTTTCCATGCCTCACCTGTTTGATAAAACCATGACACCTGATATGCAGTTCTTGTCAATAACAGACACGCAGAAAAATAACCTGTATGGTCACATAAACGCTATATCTTTCCAGCAACCAGCCCTGTTAATGCTACTCTCTAGCTGAAATGTTTGGCATCAAATTACCTTTGTCTCAATATTTGTTTATGATTGTTATCCCTGTAACATGGTAGTAAACTTTATATGTACCATTTGCTAAACTTTAATTTAATCAAAGTAACCCCCCCCCCCCCATATGCTAATGTGGGCCTCTGGTGTGTTTCTTCACCCACCTTAGAATTTGTTTGTTAGGGGTATTATTTATCTATTTTAAAGCGGTGTTTTTACCCGCTGTTTTGTTCCGCTTTGACCTGCTGTAAGATCAAAGCACTATTTATTTATATCATATATACGACTAACTTACGTCACTAGTGTTATGTATATCATAGGGGCCATTATTGGCCTGCTAATTAATCATCCATGGAAGCTTTCTAAAACTACAAAATGGAGGTTTCAAGAGCTTTTAGTTTATATATCAGTTTTTTTTTTTTCTATTTATGTTATTGAATTGTGCTTCATGAAAACTGTTGACATGTACTTTACGTGACATTTGATGTATGTCCTTTATTTTCACTTTTTCGCATAACCTCTTGCTCTGCTTTAAAATAATGAAATCTTGATTGAAGAATCTTCTTTCAAACACCTAAACCTTACCACCTCCATGTTTTTAACATAGGCAAAGAGAATGACTGGGGTTGGAGGGAAGGGAGGTGATACTTAACAGCTTTGCTGTGGTGCTCTTTGCCACCTCATGCTGGCCAGGAGTGATATTCCCAATAGTAATTAGAGATGATCCGTGGACTTACCGTGTCATTAGTAAAAAAAAAAACAGATGTTCAATCTTAAATCTGAAGGAGGGCTCCTCGGAAATAGGGAGATTAGTAAATTAAGTCTCCGACTCTGAGAGTTCGCCACCCTCTGATGCAACAGAGGTTCTCATATCCTTGGACAGTTGAGAAATACTGGCTAAATCGGATTCATTAGAACTATGTTTAACCTCTTTCATTTTCCAGAGATAGGCAAGGCACTCAGGACCGCAGACACAGCAGATTGCAACTGCATGGTAAAGTCCGCAGGAAAAAAGCCCCCTCCAGCTGGAGTATTAGGCGTGCCGTGGGGAACTGAATGTGAAGCGGTATGAGGAGATAGGGTAAGCATCACCCAGACGATAGGACTAATTATGCTTGTGTGTGTGTGGGGGTGTTAGCAGATTTAGCTCCCTTTTTAGACTTTAGAACGGTACCCAGGCAATTGGAACAAAACTGAGCAGGTGGACAAACCACCTCCACAGCATAAACAGGTATTCTTTACAATAGAAGGTGCAGAACTTTCTAACATAGTCCTCCATTGCTGGAGATGCAATCCCACAGTAAGACAAGATTTAAACAAGAGGCACGTCCAAGTTATGCAACATACACTCCTTCTTAGAAGGATTAGGACATAAAGAAGGAACAACAATTTCCTGATTAATATTCTTATTAGAAACAATCTTAGGAAGGAAACCAGGTTTGGTACGTAAAACCACCTTATCAAAAGGGAAGATAAGGCAAATCCCATTGTAACGCTGAAAGCTCAGAAACTCTGCGAGCAGAAGAAATAGCAACCAAAAAACTTTCAAAGATAATAACTTAATATCTATGGAATGCATGGGTTCAAACAAAACCCCTTGAAGAACATTAAGAACTAAATTCAAACTCCAGGGTGAAGCAATTGGTCTAAACACAGGCTTGATTCTGGTCAGAGCCTGACAAAAAGACTGAACATTTGCCAAACGTTTGTATTGTAAAATTAACAAAGCAGATATTTGTCCCTTTAAGGAACTAGCTGAACCATTTCTCCAATCCTTCTTGGAGAAAAGACAGAATCCTGGGAATCCTAACTCTACTCCATGAGTAGCCCTTGGATTCACGCCAACAAAGATATTTACGCCATATCTTATGATAGATCTTTCTAGTGACAGGCTTACGTGCCTGAATCAAAGTATCAATGACCGAATCAGAGAACCCCCGCTTAGATAAAATCAAGCTCCAAGCAGTCAGTTGCAAAGAAACCAGATTTGGGTGTTTGAAGGGTCCCTGAATGAGAAGGTCCTGCCTCAATGGTCCAGGTACGACTAGAATTACTGAAGCCCTCTCCTGTTTGATCCGAGCAATCACTCGGGGAAGGAGAGCAAATGATGGAAACACATAAGCTAGGTTGAACGACCAAGGCATCTATCAGTTCGGCCTGAGGATCCCTTGACTTGGATCCATATCTTGGGAGCTTGGCATTCTGATGAGACGCCATCAGATCCAATTCCGGTCTGCCCCATCTGAGGGTCAGAGTGGCAAAGACCTCCGGATGAAGTTTCCACTCCCCCGGATGAAATGTCTGTCTGCTTAAAAAGTCCGCTTCCCAGTTGTCCACTCCTGGGATGTAGATTGCTGACAGATAACAAGAGTTTCCGCCCACCAAATTATCTTGGATACTTCTGTCATCGCTAAGGAACTCCTTGTTCCTCCCTGATGATTGATGTAAGCCACAGTTGTGATGTTGTCCGACTGAAAACTGATGAATTTGGCCAAAGCCAACTGAGGCCACACCTGAAGCGCATTGAATATTGCTCTTAATTCCAGAATATTGATTGTAATGAGAGACTCCGACTGAGTCCAAACACCCTGAGTCTTCAGGGAAACAGAATTTATGCTTACCTGATAAATTACTTTCTCCAACGGTGTGGTCCGGTCCACGGCGTCATCCATTACTTGTGGGAAAAATGTTCTCCCCCACAGGGAAAGGCAAGTAGAGCACACAGCAAGAGCTGTCCATATAGCTCCCCCTCTGGCTCCGCCCCCCCAGTCATTCGACCGACGGTTAGGAGAAAAAGGAGAAACTATAGGGTGCCGTGGTGACTGTAGTGTATAAAGAAATTTTTTTCAACATGATTAAAAAAAAAAAAAAAAAAAAAAACAGGGCGGGCCATGGACCGGACACACCGTTGGAGAAAGTAATTTATCAGGTAAGCATAAATTCTGTTTTCTCCAACATTGGTGTGTCCGGTCCACGGCGTCATCCATTACTTGTGGGAACCAATACCAAAGCTTTAGGACACGGATGAAGGGAGGGAGCAAATCAGGTTACCTAAACAGAAGGCACCACGGCTTGCAAAACCTTTCTCCCAAAAACAGCCTCCGAAGAAGCAAAAATATCAAATTTGTAGAATTTGGCAAAAGTGTGCAGAGAAGACCAAGTCGCTGCCTTACATATCTGGTCAACAGAAGCCTCGTTCTTATAGGCCCATGTGGAAGCCACAGCCCTAGTAGAGTGAGCTGTGATACGGTCAGGAGGCTGCCGTCCGGCAGTCTCATAAGCCAAGCGGATAATGCTTTTCAGCCAGAAAGAGAGAGAGGTAGCAGTAGCTTTTTGACCTCTCCTCTTACCAGAGTAAACAACAAATAAGGATGAGGTTTGTCTAAAATCTTTTGTTGCTTCTAAATAGAACTTTAAAGCACGAACAACATCTAAATTGTGTAATAAACGTTCCTTCTTTGAAACTGGATTCGGACACAAAGAAGGAACAACTATTTCCTGGTTGATGTTCTTGTTGGAAACAACTTTTGGAAGAAAACCAGGTTTAGTACGCAAAACAACCTTATCTGAATGGAACACCAGATAGGGTGGATCACACTGCAAAGCAGATAATTCAGAAACTCTTCTAGCGGAAGAAATAGCAACCAAAAACAGAACTTTCCAAGATAGTAACTTAATATCTATGGAATGTAAAGGTTCAAACGGAACCCCTTGAAGAACTGAAAGAACTAAATTTAGACTCCAAGGAGGAGTCAAGGGTCTGTAAACAGGCTTGATTCTAACCAAAGCCTGAACAAAAGCTTGTACATCTGGCAAAGCTAGTAAAAGTAATGGTCTTAGATGAATTCGAGCAAAAGGAACCACATCCATTGCTGCGACCATTTGTCCTATTACTTCCATGCATTGAGCTATGGAGGGTTGAGGAATAGAGTGAAGAACTCGACAAGCTTTTAGAAGCTTTGTCTTTCTGACGTCTGTGAGAAAGATCTTCATTTCCACAGAATCTATTATTGTTCCTAGAAAAGGAACCCTTGTGGACGGTGACAGTGAACTTTTTTTCTATGTTCACTTTCCACCCGTGAGATCTGAGAAAAGCCAACACAATGTCTGTATGAGCCCTCGCTTTGGAAAGAGACGACGCTTGGATTAGGGATGTCGTCTAGATAAGGTGCTACAGCGATGCCCCCTCGGTCTTAGGACCGCTAGAAGGGACCCTAGCACCTTTGTGAAAATTCTGGGAGCGGTGGCTAAACCGAATGGAAGAGCCACAAACTGGTAATGTTTGTCCAGAAAGGCGAACCTCAGGAACTGGTGATGAGATTTGTGGATTGGGATATGCAGATACGCATCCTTTAGATCCACGGTAGTCAAAAATTGACCCCTGCTGGATTGTTGGTAAGATTGTCCGAATGGTTTCCATCTTGAAGGATGGAAACTCTGAGGAACTTGTTTAATATCTTTAAATCCAGAATTGGCCTGAAAGTTCCCTCTTTTTTGGGAACCACAAACAGGTTTGAGTAAAACCCTAGACCTTGTTCCCCGGAGGGGACTGGGTTTATCACTCCCATCTTTGATAGGTCTCTTACACAATGTAAGAATGCCTGTTTCTTTATCTGGTCTGAAGATAAGCGAGACAGGTGGAACCTTCCCTTTGGAGGAAGTCCCTTGAATTCTAACAGGTATCCCTTGGAAACTATCTCTAGTGCCCAGGGATCCAGAACATCTCTTGCCTGAGCGAAGAGAGATAGTCTGCCCCCTACCAGATCCGGTCCCGGATTGGGGGCTACCCCCTTCATGCTGTCCTTGGTAGCAGCAGCAGGTTTCTTGGTTTGTTTACCCTTGTTCCAGCCTTGCATGGGCTTCCAAGCGGGTTTGGGCTGGGCCGCGTTACCTTCTTGTCTAGCGGCAGTGGAGTTATTAGCCGGTCCATTCCTGAAATTGCGAAAGGAACGAAAATTAGACTTGTTCTTAGCCTTAAAAGGCCTATCCTGTGGGAGGGCATGGCCCTTACCCCCAGTGATGTCTGAAATAATTTCCTTCAATTCTGGCCCAAAAAAGGGTCTTACCCTTGAAAGGGAATATTCAGTAACTTAGTCTTGGACGACACATCTGCCGACCAGGATTTTAGCCAAAGCGCCCTCCGCGCTACTATAGCAAAACCTGAGTTTTTCGCCGCCAATTTCGTTATTTGAAAGGCGGCATCCAATATAAAGGAATTAGCTAACTTTAATGCGTGAATTCTGTCCATGACTTCTTCATAGAAAGTCTCTTTCTGGAGCGACCTTTCTAGTTCTTCGAACCAAAAGGACGCCGCTGAAGTGACAGTAATAACACACGTAGCTGGTTGAAGGATGAACCCTTGCTGAACAAAAATCTTTTTAAGCAATCCTTCCAATTTTTTATCCATAGGATCTTTGAAAGCGCAGCTGTCCTCTATAGGAATAGTTGTGCGCTTCGCTAGTGTTGAAACAGCTCCCTCAAACTTTGGGACCGTTTGCCATGCGTCCCTTCTATGGTCTACTATGGGAAACATTTTCTTAAATATTCTCCCACTCCTTTTCCACTATGTTCGCTACCCTCTTAGGTATTGGAAAAGCGTCGTCGTGCACTGGGACCTCTAAAAATTTGTCCAATTTGCACAACTTCTCTGGTACTACCATGGAATCACAGTCATCCAGAGTAGCTAATACCTCCTTAAGCAAAGCGCGGAGATGTTCTAGCTTAAACTTAAATGCCACTAGATCAGGTTCTGCCTGTTGAGAAATTTCACCCTCAGACAGCCCTTCCCTCACAGCCAATTCCGGTTGATGTGAGGGTAAAATAGATAAGGCATCGTCAGCGTCTGATTGTTCATCCTTTTTATCTGTATTTAAAACTGAACAATCACGCTTTCTCTGAAAAACTGGCAGTTTGGATAAAAGATTTGCTATAGAATTATCCACTACTGCTGATAATTGTTGCATAGAAATAAGCACTGGCGCGCTAGGTGTTGCCTGCGCGGGCAAAGCTGGTGTAGACACAGAAGGAGAGGATGTAGAGCTATCCCCACTACCTTCATTAGATAAATCATCTTGGGTAACATTATGAAAAATAACAGAGCTGTCCTGATTTTGTTTGGACGCTATGGCGCAATTATCACAAACACTCGAAGGGGGAACCACATTTGTCTCTATACACACAGAACATAGGTTATCTGATGGAACAGACATGTTAAACAGATTTAGGCAGGCAAACAATGCAATAAAAACGATTTTAAACAAAAGGGGCCTTCCTGACTAGATTTAGGTGTCTAAAAACAAGCCAGATCAATAAAAAAACGTTCCCCAAGTGTATGTGAGCTTATAAAATATTTCAAATGGTATAATATTGTAATAAAAACCAATCGATTTAGCCCCTAACAGTGTCTACCAGCATAAAAAACAAAAAGGGGAAGCCTGTTATCTTTTTTGCTGAGGTGAAAGAAAAATGGCTTACCGTTTCCCCTGAGAGGAAAAATGACTGTCATCTAGCATTAGCCTGTGTTGTTAGAAGGAGACTAGTCATACCTGAAGCAGATAAGTCTGCAAACTGTTACCCCCAACTGAAGTTCTCTTGTTTCAACAGTCCTGCGTGGTAACAGTAATGGATTTTAGTTACTTTGTGCTAAAATCATAGCCCTCTTAAACAGAAATCTTCATCACTTTTCTGTTATAGAGTAAATAGTACAAGCCAGCACTATTTTAAAATAACAAACTCTTGATAGAAGAATAAAAAACTACAACTAACACCACAAACTCCTCGCCATCCCCGTGGTAGATGCTACTTGTTCAGAGCGGCAAGGAGAATGACTGGGGGGCGGAGCCAGAGGGGGAGCTATATGGACAGCTCTTGCTGTGTGCTCTCCTTGCCTTTCCCTGTGGGGGAAGAACATTTTTCCCACAAGTAATGGATGACGCCGTGGACCGGACACACCAATGTTGGAGAAATTCCAGACTGCACCCCAGCCTAGTAGACTGGCGTCCGTTGTCACTACCCATGAGGGTCTGCGGAAGCACATCCCTTGGGACAGATCATCCTGCGACAACCACCAAAGGAGAGTCTCTTGCCTCCTGATCCAGATCTATCTGAGGAGACAAATTTGCATAATCTCCATTCCACTGCTTGAGCATGCTCAGTTGTAGTGGTCCTAGATGAAAACGAGCAAACTGAATGATGTCCATTGCCGCCACCATCAATCCAATTACCTCCATGCACTGAGCCACTGATGGCCGAGGATTGGACTAAAGAGCTAGGCATGTATTCAGAATCTTTAACTTTCTGACCTCCGTCAGGAAAATCTTCATAGATATGGAATCTATTAGAGTTCCCAAGAAGGGAACCCTTGTCTGTGGAATTAATTAACTCTTTTCTAGATTCACCTTCCACCCGCGAGTCCTCCAAAAGGACAGAACCATGTCTGTATGAGACTTTGTCAGATGGTAAGATGACGCCTGGATTAGAATATCGTCCAGATAAGGCACCACTGCAATGCCCCGCGGCCTGAGAACCGCTAGAAGTGACCCTAGAACCTTTGTGAAGATCCTGGGTGCCGTGGCCCAACCCGAAAGGAAGGGCAACAAACTGAAAATGTTTGTCCAGAAAGGAACCGGTGATGATCCTTGTGGATAGGAATATGAAGATATGCATCCTTTAAGTCCACGGTAGTCATATATTGACCCTCCTGGATCAATGGCAGAATTGTTTGAATGGTCTCCATCTTGAAGGATGGGACTCTGAGAAACTTGTTTAGACTTTTTAAATCTAAAAATAGGACGAAACGTGCCCTCTTTATTGGGAACCACAAAGAGATTTGAGTAAACCCCCTGCCCCTGTTCCAGTATGGGAATGGGACAAATTACTCCCATAGTAGAGAGGTCTTGTACACAACGTAAAAAACGCCTCTCTTTTTATCTGGTCTACAGACAATCTCGAAAGAAGAAATCTCCCCCTTGGGGGAGAACTTTAGAATTCCAGTTGATACCCTTGGGACACGATCTCCAGTGTCCAATGATCCTGAACATCTCTTACCCAAGCCTGGGTAAAGAAAGTCTGCCCCCCTACTAGATCCGGGTCCCGGATTGGGGGCCGCCCCTTCATGCTGTCTTGGTAGCAGCAGCAGGCTTTTTGGGTTGCTTACCCTTGTTCCAAGCCTGGTTGGGTCTCCAGACAGACTTGGCCAGAGTAAAATTCCCTTCCTGCTTGGTGGAAGAAGAGCAGACTCATCAATCCAATTACAATCCAATTAAAGAGAGGACCATCAATCCAATTACCTCCATACACTGAGCCACTGCTGGCCGAGGATTGGACTGAAGGGCTTGGCATTTATTTAGAATTTTTGACTTTCTGATCTCTGTCAGAAAAATCTTCATGGCTATAGAGTCTCAGAGTTCCCAAGAAGGGAACCTTTGTCTGTGGAATTAGTGAACTTTTTTGTAGATTCACCTTCCATCCGTGAGTTCTCAGAAAGGACAACACTGTGTCTGTATGAGACTTTGTTAGATAAGTTGACGCCTGAATCAAAATATCGTCCAGATAAGGCGCCACTGCTATGCAAAAAAAGAGAAAAAAGACTCCGGCCAGCCTCTAGACATAAATTTTTTTAACATACTTTATTATGACTTTACATGAGCTTAAAAAACTTTAAAAACAAAAAACAGAACAACTCAGCTGTTGTCTTATGCGTTTCGGCTGTATATCTTAGCCTTACTCATAGACACAATGGTTAGAGACTCAGTCTGAGCTAATATAGCCCCAGACTAACTAATCAAGAATGGCTGAGTTGTTTCTTAAAGGTATCACAACCACTTTTACTTAAGAGAACACTTTTGCATGTATACCTTACTCTTTACAGAGACATTTATATAGTTAACTGTTGTCTTGAACAATATTCTCATAGAAGAAGTTAATTAACATATAAGAGCCACATTTATACATAAAAGTTCCTCTAAATAAAGACTCAACTTTTACACATTCAGTGCTTCATTAGCTTGTGTGTATTTATGTTAGTAAGTCAATTTAGGAACCAATGTGTAGCTGCATAGAAAAACCTCCTCTTATTTTGTATTCATATTGTTGGTATAGAGCAAAGTAGAAACCTGGAATATTAAATTCTTTATATTTGTTGATATACTAAAATGGATTCAAAACATAGACTAGCAGCTGAATTTAAAATATAAACCCAAATGTTAGATCTATAATGAGTATACTAATTCTGAGTGGTTAGTTAAATAGATGTTCATAACCAATTTAATTTTATTGTATGTAAAATACCCCACTTTGAATATCTTTGCCAGAAATTAATAATATCTCCATCAATGTTGAACCCCCATGGTCTTCTGGTCCTCAATTGGAAAATCCAAAAAGCTTCTCTATATTGTAATCTGTTTGATCTATCACCACCTCTCACTAGGGGTCTGATCCACTCTATAACCTGCCATTTAAAACTATTTACATTTTGATTGTGCACCTGAATGAAATGACGTGCCAGATCAGAGCACTCATTGTTATTCTCAATATTGTTCAAATGCTCTCTTATACGTGATCTGGCCTCTCTTGTTGAGCACCCCACGTATTGTTTCTGACATAGGGTGCATTCAATCAGGTACACAATATGCGTAGTTCTGCAATTCGTAAGATCCAAAAGGTTGTAAACCCTTTGTGTAATCTTAGATTGAAACATACGAGTGGTTACACTGTGACTACAAGCTATACAGTTAGAGAAATTACATTTATAGTGCCCTTTGGTATTAAGCCAACTATTGTTTTTTGATTCTGGTTTCAACATACTTGGGGACAAGGTGTTACCCAATGTACAGCCCCTTTTGGCTACGAATTGGCAACCATTCGACACATAATTTTTAAGTGCATCTTCCGCTGTTAGAATAGGTAAATGTTTTGTCACTTTATTGCAAATTTCCCTATATTGGGAACTGTATGTTGTTACAAACACTGGTTTAGAAGGGTCAAACCTATTGCGGTTTGTGTTAGGTCCTCTTTCCTGTAAGATGTCACTCCATGGCATCCTGCTCACCTCAAGATAGGCTCTTTCTATGATTTTATTCTTATAGCCTCTATCTTTTAATAGTTTTTTCAATGCGTCACTCTTTTTCAAAATCAGAATTGCTAGAGCAATTTCGCTTAATGCGAATAAACTGCCCCTTCGCAATCCCAAAACCCGTATGGGGCAGATGGTTGCTGCGGGCATGGAGAACCGCATTGGATGAAATAGGCTTTCTGTATAAAACTGTGCTGATCTTCTTATTGTCAGTGTCACCTATTAAGGTGACATCTAGATAGGGTATTTGAGTAGTATGATGTGAAAATGTAAATAGGAGGTTTACACCATTGTCATTTAGCCAGTTCACAAAGTCACCCATTTCTGACTCTGTTCCAGTCCAAATTACAAGGAGATCGTCAAAGTATCTCTTATATAGTTTGACACAGTGACGAAATGGATTGGTTTCTACATAGACGTGGGACCGCTCCCACCAACCCATAAATAGTTTGGGGTATGCAGGGGCAAAGTTAGCCCCCATAGCGGTCCCACGTCTCTGCAGAAAATATTCACCCCCAAACTCAAAGGAATTGTGTGTTAGAAAAACATCAAGCACTCCTTAAGAGGTAGTTTTTCAAACCTCTATCATAATTACTGTATGTATCCAATGCATATCTAACCGCTTCTAAACCTAGATGATGGGGTATTGCAGAATAAAGTCCCACTACATCTATCGTCAATCACGAATAGTTTGCATTCCAATCAATAAAGTCTAGTGTGTTCAGTAGATGTTTAGTGTCCTTTATGTAGGAGGGTAAGAGATAAACTAAAGGCTGTAACAAAGATTCAGCCCAGTCCGAAAGTTTCTCAAATAGAGACCCAATACCTGATACTATAGGTCTTCCATGCACCTCTACCAAAGATTTATGAACCTTTGGGAGGTGGTGCAAGATCGGGGTTATTGGTCTGTTGACAAATAGATAGTCTCTTGTATCCTCATCTATATAGCCTTCCTGTAAACCATCGTCCAGGAGATCCCATAATAAGGTTTTAAAGGCTCTCTGTTGGATTCCCCCTAAGTTTTTGATAGACATTAATATCATATAATTGTCTTCTAGCTTCCAATACATAATCTGTTTTATTCATTACAACTAGGTTACCACCCTTGTCTGAATTCTTTATTATGATATCTGTTCTATTTCTTAATCTGGCTAGAGCTGTTTGCTGGGACTCACTTAAGTTAGAGTAGCTTTTTTTTTATGGTTTTTGGCCAATTCTGTGAGGTCTTCTTCAATTCTACGATGGAAGGCCTCAATGAAAGGCCCTCTCTCTCTAGTGGGATAAAAACTGGAACGAGGCTTAAAGCCACCATGTGTGCCCATAGTTTCTGATGTAGTAACATCAGATTCCATAAGTAAATCATGGAGGCTGAGGTAGTCACAGGTATCATTAAATCTACCAAGTCAAAAGGTTTAGCTATGTTATCCAATGGATGGTTGATATTTACTATTTTACCATCGTTATTGGGTTTGTTCCAAAAAAACTTTTTGAGAGTGAGTTCTCTTATACTGAACATACCTCAGAGCAGGTAATTCTGCAAGCCATTCCCCCAGCTGAAGTTTTCCCATACTCTTCAGTTATGTGTGAGAACAGCAGTGGACCTTAGTTACAAACCGCTAAGATCATCAAAAACCTCAGGCAGAACTCTTCTTCTAATTTCTGCCTGAGGCAAAAACAGTACAACGCCTGTACCGTTTAAAAATAAACTTTTGATTGAAGATAAACTACACTAAGTCACCACATATCTCTTGATACTTCCTTTCTTGTCGAGAGCTGCAAGAGAATGACTGGGAGTGGCAGTTAGGGGAGGAGCTATATAGACAGCTCTGCTGTGGGTGTCCTCTTGCAGCTTCCTGTTGGGAAGGAGAATATCCCACAAGTAATGGATGAATCCGTGGAATGGATACACCTTACAAGAGAAAACTTTTTGAGAGTGAGGTCTCTTATAAGTCGATTAACATCTGTAATTGTTTTAAAGAGATCAAAGTTATTTGATGGAACAAACCCAAGACCTAAGCCTAGCACCTGCTCCTCTTAAGGAGATAGAACCACATTGGAAAAAATTAATAATTTTTTAGTTTTTGTATTTGTTACGTCCCCCTCTTGCTCTCCTGTGTCCTTGTCTTCCTCTTGCGCCTCTTCCTATAGCTCCTCCCCCTTCTCCATCTCGAATGTCCATCTGAAAAACCTGCTGATTATTAGATTTTATGCAAGGTTTATTTGGCTGACCCAAGGGTCACTGCTATGCACCCTAGAACCTTCGTGAAAATCCTGGGTGCTGTGGCCAACCCTAAGGGAAAAGCCACAAACTGAAAATGGTTGTCCAGGAAGGCAAACCTTAGGTACTGATGATGATCCTTGTGAATAGGAAATATGAAGGTATGCATCCTTCAAGTCCATGGTAATCATATTTTGACCCTCTTGAATCATTGGTAAAATTGTATCGGATAGTCTCCATCTTGAAAGATGGGACTCTGAGAAACTATTTTTAGACTCTTGAGATCTAAAATAGGTCTGAACGCTCCCTCTTTTTTGGGAACTACGAAAAGATTTGAGTAAAACCCCTGTCCCTGTTCTAGTCTTGGAACGGGACGAATCACTCCCATAGTAGAGAGTTCTTTTACACAACGTAAGAACACCTCTCTTTTTATCTGGTCTACAGACAATCGTGAAAGAAGAAATCTCCCTCTTGGAGAGAAAAAACTTTTGAATTCATTATTTCCAGTGCCCAGGGGTCCTGAACATCTCTTGCCCAAGCCTGGGCAAAGAAAAAAAAGTCTGACCCCTACTAGATTGGGGGCGCCCCTTCATGCTGTCTTGGTAGCAGCAGCAGGCTATTTTGGATTGTTTACCCTTGTTCCAAACCTGGTTGGGTCTCCAGACGGACTGGCCTGAGCAAAAATTCCCTTCCTGCTTTGTGGAGGAAGCGGAAGAAGAGGGTACTCCTTTAAAGTTCCGAAAAGAAACGAAAATTATTTTGTTTCCCCCTCAGATTTAGCAGTTCTATCTTGAGGGAAAGAGATGACCCTTACCTCCCGTAATGTCAGAAATGATTTCTTTCAAGTCAGGCCCGGAATAGGGTTTTTCCTTTGAAGGAATAGCCAAAAGCTTTGACTTATGACGATACATCAGCAGACCAAGATTTTAACCATAACGCTCTACACGCTAAAAAGGCAAATCCAGCATTCTTAGCCGCCAATTTGGCAATCTGAAAGGCGGCATCTGTAATAAAAGAATTAGCCATCTTAAGAGCCTTAATTATATCTAAAATAGCCTCTAAAGGAGTCAGTCTTAAGAGACTCTTCTAATGCATTCAAACCAGAAGGCTGGCCGCAGTGGTAAACTGGTACAATGCAGGACATCGGTTGTAAAAGGAAAACGTGATGAATAAAGTTTCTGTAGCAAGACCCTCCCAATTTCTTATCCATAGGGTCTTTGAAAGCACAACTGTCCTCAATAGGAAATAGTTGTACGCTTAGCTAGGGTAGATATAGTTTCCTCCACCTTAGGGACTGTCTGCCAAGAGTCCTAAACAGTGT
The DNA here is from genome assembly GCF_027579735.1 of Bombina bombina. Classification (NCBI taxonomy): domain Eukaryota; kingdom Metazoa; phylum Chordata; class Amphibia; order Anura; family Bombinatoridae; genus Bombina; species Bombina bombina. The sequence continues at coordinate 130,682,168 of NC_069508.1, read as the reverse complement.
CAGCTATGGGATACATCTTTTTAAAATTAGGGGACGGTTGAGAACGGGATACCCGGTCTGTCCCATTCCCTCTTAATCTCCGAAATTCTCTTAGGAACCGGGGAAAACATCAGTGTAAGCAGGTACTTCCAAGTATGTGTCCATCTTACACAATTTCTCTGGTGGTACCACAATAGAGTCACAATCATCCAGAGTCGCTAAAACCTCCCAAAGAAACAGACGGAGGTGTTCAAGCTTAAATCTAAAGGGACATGACGTCTGAGGCAAGATACTTCCCGAATAGGAAAGTACCCCCCTCAGACGAAGTTCGCTGACCCCCAAATCAGATCCCTGTGAGGGGTACATCGGAAATAGCTAACAAAGCATCAGAAGTCTCAGTATTCACATTGACTTCTGTCCTGCTGCGTTTTGCCCTGTAACACTGGCAACTTAGATAATACCTCTGTAAGGGTAGTTGACATAACTGCAGCCATATCCGCCCCACCGTGGGCGTACTTGAGCCGCTCTTAAAGGGCCACTGTAAGTAAATTTTCTATGCCTGGTTACTAACTACCCCCAAATACGCTTTTTATCATAGCATTTCATTAACATATCTCTACCGTATATCAGAAATCTTGTCTTGCAAATTTAATTGTTTTCTAAAACCCACTCCGTGGGTATCCTTTGCTCTGTACCAATCCGTTTACAATACCTAGGTTTCCACAATAATGGCGCTTTAAACACAAAGTTATTGGTTTAAGTATTTTGAACACTCAGTGCTGAAAATAGTGGGCAGGATAACGTGACATCATCGGCGAATAAAAGATATAACGTTATGAAACTTCGTTTTGGATAAAATATAGGTCAGTAGGTTTTAATTAATGTTTATTAACTTTAATATGTTAGTTGTTTAGCTTAAAACTTATAACAGAAAGTAATCCTTTAAGCCTGCATGGGCCGAAAAAACAAACATGTCAGTTATAAACCTGAATGAGAAAAACGCCATGTGCCCCTCATCATACACTCAATAAAAATGCCAAAAAAAACAAGGCCTGGTAGCGGGTCTTGCCACCTGGATCAACATCACTTTTTACTCCTACCATTTTAGTCCGAGACACAAGTGTGATACCCGGTTATGATGGGTAAGATATATCACAGGTTACCAGGCTGTTATGCTGTTATTCATGTGTTTATGGGGTTCTACGCATTTTACTACTGTCAGCATTTTTATGTCTTTGTCTTGTCATTGAAATTCTTTTTCAATACCTGTATTTTTCAATTACCATCTTTAATAAAATACTTTTAAAAAAAAAAAAGCCAATACACAAATAATAAAGCTCTCTTGCAGGCCTGTTTATTGTTTGATGATCCAAAACAAAAAAACGCCAGCCCAAAGATAGCAAAACCGCATCTCACCAGCGTCAGCCCACATATATCAGTGTGTTAATTTTCACTTATTCATAACAAGAGGATCCAGAACTAATTATATATATATATTATATATATATATACTATATATTATATAAGTACATATAGTAATATAGTATCCCTCCCCAGTTAGGGAAAAATGTCAGCCTGTTCTGATGTAACCAGTACCCCAGAAAACAAATGACTGAACATACTCAATGCTGTGCTTGTAGCATGACACTGTTCTTTACACTGAAGATATTTCTTTACACTACCTTCAACTGCTCAGTGGAAAACCAACCCGATCTTAGATAATTTTTGCTAAGATCATTAGTTTCAAGGCAGAAAATAAGATGTCTCCACTCCTCCTAGGGATTAAGTGACTGATTATTTCTCCCTGAGAAAAAAAGTAAATTTATGCTTTACCTGATAGATTCATTTCTTCTATGGTAAGACGAAGTCCATTGATTCATCCTTTACTTGTGGGATATTATCCTCCTGCTAACAGGAAGTGGCAAAGAGCACCACAGCAGAACTGTCTACATAGCTCCTCCCTTAGCTCCACCCCCAGTCATTCAACCAAAGGTACAGGAAGGAAAAGGAGAAACTACAAGGTGACTGAAGTATAAATCAAAAAAATATAATCGGTCTTAAAATGACAGGGCGGGCCGTGGACTTGTCTTACCATAGAAGAAATTAATTTATCAGGTAAGCATAAATTTACTTTTCTTCTATAAAGGTAAGACGAGTCCACAGATTCATCCTTTACTTGTGGGATACAATACCAAATCTACAGGACACGGATGAACGGGAGGGACAAGACAGATGGTTAAACAGAAGGCACACTGCTTGAAGAACTTTTCTCCCAAAAAATAGCCTCCCGAAGAAGCAAAGGCATCAAATTTGTAAAAGGTATGAAGCAAAGACCAAGTCGCAGCCTTACAAATCTGTTCAACAGAAGTATCAATTTTTATAAAACCAATGTGGAAGCCACCCGCTCTAGTAGAGTGAGCTGTAATTCTTTCAGGAGGCTGCTGTCCAGCAGTCTCGTATGCCAAACGGATGATGCTTTTCAGCCAAGAGAGGTAGCCATAGCTTTTTGACCTCTACGTTTTCCAGAATAGACAACAAAGATGTTTGACGTAAATCTTTGGTCGCTTGCAAGTAAAACTTCAAAAGCACGAACCACGTCCAAGTTGTGCAAAAGACGCTCCTTCTTGGAGGAAGGATTAAGACACAGAGAAGGAACAACAATTTCCTGATTAATATTCTTATTAGTAACAACCTTAGAAGGAATCCAGGTTTGGTACGCAAAACCACCTTATCAGCATGGAAAACAAGATAAGGCGAGTCGCATTGCAATGCATATAGTTCAGAAACTCTTCGAGCGAAGAGATAGCAACTAAAACAGAACTTTCCAAGATAGAAGCTTAATATCTATGGAATGCATAGGTTCAAACGGAAACCCCTTGAAGAACCTTAAGAACTAAATTCAAACTCCATGGCAGAGCACAAGTTTAAACACAGGTTGATTCTAACCTAAAGCCTGACAGAATGAACTGAACGTCTGAAACAACTGCCAGACGCTTGTGCAATAAAATTGATAAAGCAGATAATCTGTCCCTTTAAGGAACTAGCTGATAGCCCTTCTCCAATCCTTCTTGGAGAAATGACAAAATCCTAGGAATCCTGACTCTTACTCCAATGAGTATGCCTTTGGATTGCACAATAATGATATTCTACGCCATATCTTATGATAAATTTCTCACTGGAGACAGGCTTTCAAGGTATCTACTAACGAATCAGAGAACCCCCGCTTGGATAAGATAAAGTGTTCCAATCTCCAAGCAGTCAGTCGCAGAGAAACTAGATTTGGATGCTGGAACGGACCTGGAATCAGAAAGGTCCCTGTCTCAGTGGCAGAGTCCATGGTGGAAGAGATGACATGTCCACCAGGTCTGCATACCAAGTCCTGCGTGGCCATGCAGGTGCTTTTAAAATCACGAAGCTCTCTCCTGTTTGATTCTGGCAATCAAACAAGGAAGGAGAGGAAATGGTGGAAACACGTAAGCCAGGTTGAATGACCAGGGTACTGCTACAGCATCTATCAGTTCTGCCTGAGGATCCTTGACCTGGACCCGTATCAAGGAAGTTTGGCATTCTGACGAGACGCCATCAGATCCAATTCTGGTGTGCCCCATTGCTGAATCAATTGAGCTAAACACCTCTGGATGGAGTTCCCACTCCCCCGGATGAAAAGTCTGTACGACTTAGAAAATCCGCTGTCCTCAGTTCTCCACTCCTGGGAATATAGATTGCTGATAGATGGCAATGAGTGAGTCCTCTGCCCATCGAATTATTTTGGTAACCTCTATCATCGCTAGGAGAACTCTTTGTTCCCCCCTGATGATAGATATATGCTAGTCGTGATATTGTCCGACTGGAATCTTATGAATCTGGCCGATGCCAGCTGAGGCCACGCCTAAAGCGCGTTGAATATCGCTCTCAGTTCTAGAATATTTAAATCGGGAGGAGAGCCTCCTCCCGAGTCCACAATCCCTGTACTTTTCAGGGAATTCCAGACTGCACCTCAGCCCAATAGGCTGGCGTCAGTCGTCACTATGACCACGCTGGCCTGCGGAAACACATTACCTTGGACAGAATGATCCTGTGACAACCACCAAAGAAGAGTCTCTCTGGTCTCTTGGTCCAGATGTATCTGAGGAGATAAATCCTGCATAATCCCCATTCCACTGTTTGAGCATGCTAAGTTGCAGTGGTCTGAGATGCAAGAGCGAGCAAACGGAACTACATCCATTGCCGCTACCATTAAAGCCGATTACCTCCATACACTGAGCCACTGACGGGCGAGGAATGGAATGAAGAGCTCGGCAGATGGAAACATTTTGATTTCCTGACCTCCGTCAGAAAAATTCTCATGTTCTACCGAATCTATCAGAGTTCCCAAGAAAGGAACTCTTGTGAGAGGGATAAAGTGAACTCTTTTGTACGTTCACCTTCCACCCGTGAGATCTTAGAAAAGCCACCACAATGTCCGTGTGTGAGACTTGGCTAGTTGGAAAGTTGACGTATGGATTAAGATACTCGTCCAGATAAGGCGCACAGCTATGCCCCGCGCCTTAGAACCGTCAGAAGGGACCCTAGCACCTTTGTGAAAATTTCTGGGAGCTGTGGCCAACCCGAAGGGAAGAGCCACAAACTGGTAATGCTTGTCCCAGAAAGGCAAACCTGAGGAACTGGTGATGATCTTTGTGGATAGGAATGTGTAGATACGGCATCCTTTAAGTCCACGGTGGTCATATATTGACCCTCCTGGATCATTGGAAATAGTCCGCATGGTCCTCCATCTTGAAAGATGGGACTGAGGAATTTGTTTAGGGTCTTGAGATCTAAAATTGGTCTGAAGTTCCCTCTTTTTTAAGAACCACAAACAGATTGGAGTAGAACCCTTGCCCCTGTTCTGTGTTTGGAACTAGGCAGATCACTCCCCATGGTATATAGGTCTTCTACACAGCGTAAGAACGCCTCTCTTTTTGTCTGGGTTTACAGACAATTGAGAAAGATGGAAATCCTCCCCCTTGGGGGAGATCTTTGAAATCCATAAGATACCCCTGGGTTACCTTTTCTAAAGCCCAGGAGTCCTGAACGTCTCCTTGCCTGGAGCGAAGAGAGAAAGTCTGCCCCCTATTGATCCAGTCCCAGATCGGGGGCTACCCCTTCATGCTGTCTGGGTGCAGCAGCAGGCTTCTTGGCCTGTTTACCCCTTGTTCCAAGTCTGGTTCGCTCCTCCATACTGACTTGGACTGAGCAAAATTCCCCTCTTGCTTTGCGGCAGGGGAAGAGGTAGAGGGACCACCTTTGAAGTTCCAAAAATTATTTTGTTTTGGTCCTCATCTTCATTCGTCTTATCCTGAGGAAGGGCAATGGCCTTTCCCTCCAGTGATGTCCTGAAATGATCTCTTTCAGTTCAGGCCCGAATAGGGTCTTACCCATGAAAGGGATAGCTAAAAGCTTAGCTTTTGATGACACATCAGCAGACCAGGACTTAAGCCATAATGCTCTACACGCTAAAATGGCAAAACCTGAATTCTTCGCCGCTAATTTTGCCAATTGAAAAGCGTCAGCTGTAATGAAATTAGCTAGCTTGGAGAGCCCTAATTCTATCCAGAATATCCTCTAATGGGGGTCTTAACCTGAAGAGCCTCTTCCAGAGCCTCGAACCAAAAGGACGCTGCAGTAGTTACAGGAACAATGCACGCTATAGGTTGGAGAAGAAAACCTTGGTGAACAAATATTTTCTTCAGAAGACCCTCTAATTTTTTTATCCATAGGATCTTCTGAAAGCACAACCATCCTCGATAGGTACAGTTGTACGCTTAGCCAGGGGGATAGAAATAGCTGCCTCCACCTTAGGGGACCGTCTGTCACGAGTCCCGCACTGCGTTAGATATGGGAAACATTTTCTTAAAAGGAGGAGCGACTGGAATACCTGGTCTATCCCACTCCTTAGTAACAATTTCCGAAATCCTCTTAGGGACCGGAAAAACATCAGTGTAGGCAGGAACCTCTAGGAATCTGTCCATTTTACACAATTTCTCTGGAACTACAATAGGGTCACAATCATCCAGAGTCGCTAAAACCTCCCTGAGCAATAAGCGGAGGTGTTCTAATTTAAATGCCGTCATATCTGAATCTGTCTGAGGGAACATATTTCCTGAATCAGAAATCTCTCACTTTAGATATGGCTAATAAAGCGTCAGGGGGCTCAGCGTTTGTTCTCACACTAGACCTACTCCGTTCCTCTGCAACCCAGGCAACTTAGATAAAACCTCTGTGAGGGTAGTATTCATAACTGCGGCCATATCTTGCAGGGTGAAAGAATTAGACGCACTAGAAGTACTTGGCGTCACTTGTGGGGGCGTTAATGGTTGTGACACTTGGGGAGGATTAGATGGCATAACCCGATTCCCTTCTGACTGAGAATCATCCTGCGACATACTTTTAGTAGCTAAAATATGCTCTTTAGAATGTGTCCATCATGCACTGAAAAGTCAAATTGTAAATGGAGGTTCCACAATGGCTTCTAAACATATTGAACATTAACTTTCCTCAATGTCAGACATGTTGAACAGGCTAGTAATGACTACAAACAAGCATGAAAACACTTTATTTAGTGAAAAAAAATAATCTTAAAAACGGTACTGCGCCTTTTAAGAGAAATAAAAAGCACACGTTCTGCAAAACAGCCTAAACATGCAAATTTTTCAAAATAGGTAGTTAAAAAAAAAAAATTGTTGTGCAATCTTAACAATTAACCCCTTAAAGGGCCACTGTAAGTAAATATTTTCTATGCCTGTTACTAACTACCTCAAATACGCTTTTTATCAATAGCATTTCATTAACATATCTCTACCGTATATCAGAAATCTTGTCTGCAAATTTAATTGTTTTCCAAAGCCACTCCGTGGGTATCCTTTTCTCTGTACCAATCCATTTACAATACCTAGGTTTCAAAATGGCGCTTTAAACACAAAGTTATTGGTTTACGTATTTTGAACATGCAGTGCTGAAAATAGTGGGCAGGATAACGTGACATCATCGGCGAATAAAAGATATAACTTTTAGAACGTTATGAAACTTCGTTTTGGAGAAAATATAGGTCAGTAGGTTTTAATTAATGTTTATTAACTTTAATATGTTAGTTGTTTAGCTTAAAAATTATAACAAAAAGTAATCCTTTAATTTGCAAACCGGATCGAAAATTGGCCCAGATCCAGAAAAAACCCTCTCAGCACCTTGCCACAGCCCTGTTGTGGCCCTACCTGCCCTCAGGGATCGAAAATGTGGGGTAAAAGCTTCGATTTGGACCAAAACCTACACCAGGCCCCTCAGGAGTTAGAGCTTGCTAATCAAACTAACTGCGCACCTGAGGTGTGAAAATAGACCCCGCCCATCTCACTCGAGGTCTCCATAGCCTTACAGAACCTCACCAGAGTGGTTATAACTAGCCATGTGGGTTTTGAGACCCAAACGTTAAGCCATGTGTGCCCTTAATAAAGCTGCCCAAAACGTTATTGCCCACAAAAACGTTAAAGCACTCCCAAGTCAAAAAACGTTTGCAATTCAGTGTCAACCATATTTGTAATTGGCCCCATATGCAGGCTAAGTAATGCCCTTATTTTAGCTCTAGGATTACTGCTTACCCTTACCCTCCTGGGTATAATGTCAGCCTTTCTGAAAAACAGTCTCTCCAGAAAAATATGACTGAACATACCTCATTGCTGCATAGCATGAAACCGTTCCTCACACTGAAGTTTCCTATACTCCTCAGCCTCTGTAGGAACAGCAATGGATCTTAGTTACAAATGCTAAGATCATCATCCTCCAGGCAGCAGTCTTCATCCATCTGCTGCCTGAGAGTAATATAATAACACCACCGTGTACCATTAAAATAAACTCTTGGCTTGAAGAAATTAAAAACATAATTTATGCAAGAACTTACCTGATAAATTCATTTCTTTCATATTAGCAAGAGTCCATGAGCTAGTGACGTATGGGATATACATTTCCTACCAAGAGGGGCAAAGTTTCCCAAACCTTGTAATGCCTATAAATACACCCCCTCACCACACCCACAATTCAGTTTAACGAAATAGCCAAGAAGTGGGGGGTGATAAGAAAGGAGCGAATGCATCAAAATAAAAGGAATTGGAATAATTGTGCTTTATACAAAAAAAATCATAACCCCCACAAAAAGGGTGGGCCTCATGACTCTTGCTAATATGAAAGAAATGAATTTATCAGGTAAGGTTCTTACATAAAATATGTTTCTTTCATGTAATTAGCAAGAGTCCATGAGCTAGTGACGTATGGGAATAAGCAGATACCCAAGATGTGGAACTTCCACGCCCCAAGAGTCACTAAGAGGGAGGGACAAAATAAAGACAGCCAATTCCGCTGAAAAATTAATCCACTACCCAAATCAAAAGTTTTAATCTTATAATGAAAAAAACTGAAATTATAAGCAGAAGAATCAAACTGAAACAGGTGCCTGAAGTACTTTTCTACCAAAAACTGCTTCAGAAGAAGAGAAAACATCAAAATGGTAGAATTTAGTAGAAGTATGCAAAGACCACCAAGTTGCTGCTTTGCAAATCTGATCAACAGAAGCTTCATTCCTAAAAGCCCAGGAAGTAGAAACTGACCTAGTAGAATGAGCCGTAATCCTTTGAGGCAGGGACTTACCCGACTCCACATAAGCATGATGAATCAAAGACTTTAACCAAGACGCCAAAGAAATGGCAGAAGCTTTCTGACCTTTCCTGGAACCAGAAAAGATAACAAATAGACTAGAAGTCTTTCTAAAATCTTTAGTAGCTTCAACATAATATTTCAAAGCTCTCACTACATCCAAAGAATGTAAAGATTTCTCCTTTGAATTCTTAGGATTAGGACACAATGAAGGGACAACAATTTCTCTACTAATGTTGTTAGAATTCACAACCTTAGGTAAAAATTGAAATGAAGCCCGCAACACCACCTTATCCTGATGAAAAATCAGAAAAGGAGATTCAAAAGAAAGAGCAGATTACTCAGAAACTCTTCTAGCAGAAGAGATGGCCAAAAGGAACAAAAAACTTTCCAAGAAAGTAATTTAATATCCAGAGAATACATAGGTTCAAACGGAGGAGCCTGTAAAGCCCTCAGAACCAAATTAAGACTCCAAGGAGGAGAGATTGACTTAATGACAGGTTTGATACAAACCAAAGCCTGTACAAAACAATGAATATCAGGAAGATTAGCTATCTTTCTGTGAAAAAAACAGAAAGAGCAGAGATTTGTCATTTCAAGGAACTTGCAGACAAACCTTTATCCAAACCATCCTGAAGAAACTGTAAAATTCTAGGAATTCTAAAAGAATGCCAGGAGAATTTATGAGAAGAACACCAAGAAATGTAAGTCTTCCAGACTCGATAATAAATCTTCCTAGACACAGATTTACGAGCCTGTAACATAGTATTAATTACTGAGTCAGAGAAACCTCTATGACTAAGAATCAAGCGTTCAATTTCCATACCTTCAAATTTAATGATTTGAGATCCTGATGGAAAAATGGGCCTTGAGATAGGTCTGGTCTTAATGGAAGTGTCCAAGGTTGGCAACTGGCCATCCGAATGAGATCCGCATACCAAAACCTGTGAGGCCATGCTGGAGCCACCAGCAGTACAAACGAACGTTCCATTAGGATTTAAGAAATTACTTTTGGAATAAGAACTAGGCGGAAAGATATAGGCAGGATGATAATTCCAAGGAAGTGACAACGCGTCCACTGCTTCCGCCTGAGGATCCCTGGATCTGGACAGATACCTGGGAAGTTTCTTGTTTAGATGAGAGGCCATCAGATCTATTTCTGGAAGTCCCCAGATTTGAACAAACTGAAGAAATACCTCTGGGTGAAGAGACCATTCGCCCGGCTGTAACGTCTGGCGACTGAGATAATCCACTTCCCAATTGTCTATACCTGGGATGTGAACCGCAGAAATTAGACAGGAGCTGGATTCCGCCCATACAAGTATCCGAGATACTTCTTTCATAGCCTGAGGACTGTGAGTCCCACCGATTGACATACGCCACGGTTGTGACATTGTCTGTCTGAAAACAAATAAACGATTCTCTCTTCAGAAGAGGCCAGAACTGAAGAGCTCTGAAAATCGCACGGGGTTCCAAAATGTTGATTGGTAATTTCGCCTCCTGAAATTCCCAAACCCCCTGCGCTGTCAGAGATCCCCATACAGCTCCACAACCTGAAAGACTCGCATCTATTGAGATCACAGTCCAGGTTCAACGAACAAACGAAGCCCCTTGAATTAGACGATGGTGATTTAACCACCAAGTCAGAGAAGATCGAACATTGGGATTTAAGGATATTAATTGAGATATCTTTGTATAATCCCTGCACCACTGGTTCAGCATACAAAGCTGGAGTGCTCTCATGTGAAAACTAGCAAAAGGGATCGCGTCCGATGCAGCAGTCATGAGACCTAGAATTTCCATGCACAAAGCTACCGAAGGGAATGATTGAGACTGAAGGTTTCGACAAGCTAAAAACAACTTCCGACGTCTCTTTTCTGTTAGAGATAAAGTCATGGACACTGAATCTATTTGAAAACCCAAAAAGGTTTCCTTTGTCTGAGGAATCAAGGAACTCTTTGGTAAATTGATCCTCCAACCAGGTCTTTGAAGAACCACCACAAGTTGATACGTATGAGATTCTGCAGAATTTAAAGACTGAGCAAGTACCAAGATATCGTCCAAATAAGGAAAAACCGCAATACCCTGTTCTCTGATGACAGATAGAAGGGCACCGAGAACCTTTGAAAAGATCCTTGGAGCTCTTGCTAGGTTAAACGGAAGGGCAACAAACTGGTAATGCTTGTCTAGAAAAGAGATCTCCTGGAACTGATAGTGATCTGGATGAATTGGAATCTGAAGATATGCATTCTGTAAGTCTATTGTAGACAAATTATGCCCTTGCTGAACAAAGGCAGAATAGCCCTTATAGTCACCATTTGAATGTTGGGTATCCTTACATAACGATTCAATATTTTTAGATCCAGAACTGGTCTGAAGGAATTCTCCTTCTTTGGTACAACGAATAGATTTGAGTAAAACCCCCAAGACCCCGTTTCCAGAACTGGAACTGGCACAATTACCCCCAGCCAACTCTAGGGTCTGAAACACATTTCAGAAAATGCCTGAGGCCTTCTCTGGGTTTTACTGGAATGAGAGAGAGGAAATAATCTTCTCACCAAAGGCGGCCTTACCTTGAAACCTATTCTGTACCCTCTGTGAAACAATGTCTCGGAATCCAAAGACTGTGAATCTATTGATCCAAATATCTTTGAAAAATCGTTAACCTGCCCCCTACCAGCTGTGCTGGAATGAGGGCCACACCTTCATGCGGATTTGGGAGCTGGTTTTGACTTTCTAAAAGGCTTGGATTTATTCCAGACTGGAGAAAGCTTCCAAATGGAAACCGTTCCTTTAGGGGAAGGGTCAGGCTTCTGTTCCTTATTCTGGCGAAAGGAACGAAAACGATTAGCAGCCCTGTATTTACCTTTAGATTTTTTGTCCTGAGGCAAAAAGGTTCCTTCCCCCCAGTAACAGTTGAAATAATAGAATCCAACTGCGAACCAAATAATTACCTTGGAAAGAAAGAGAAAGCAAAGTTGACTTAGAAGTCATATCTGCATTCCAAGATTTAAGCCATAAAGCTCTTCTAGCTAAAATAGCTAAAGACATATCTGACATCAATTCTAATGATATCAAAAATGGCATCACAAATAAAGTTATTAGCATGTTGAAGTTTAACAATGCTATAAGCATTATGGTCTGATACTTGTTGTGCCAAAGCCTCCAACCAGAAAGTGGAAGCTGCAGCAACATCAGCCAAAGAAATAGCAGGTCTAAGAAGATTACCTGAACATAAATAAGCTCTCCTTAGAAAGGATTCAAGCTTCCTATCTAAAGGATCCTTAAAGGAAGTACTATCCGCTGTAGTAATAGTAGTACGTTTAGCAAGAGTAGAAATAGCCCCATCAACTTTAGGGATCTTGTCCCAAAATTCTAATCTATCAGATGGCACAGAGTACAATTTCTTAAACCTTGGAGGAGTAAATGAAGTACCCAGACTATTCCATTCCCTAGAAATTACATCAGGAACTGGAAAAACTTCTGGAATAACTACATGAGGTTTAAAAACCGAATTTAGACGCTTAGTAGATCTAGTATCAAGAGGATTAGACTACTCCATATCTAATGCAATCAATACTTCTTTAAGTAAAGAACGAATAAACTCCATCTTAAATAAATATGAAGATTTGTCAGTGTCAATATCTGAGGCAGAATCTTCTGAACCAGAAAGATCCTCATCAGAAACAGATGTCAGAATGATGGCGGTCACTTAAAAAATCATCTGAAATATGAGAAGTTTTAAAAAAGACCTTTTACGTTTACTGGAAGGAGGAACAACAGACAGAGCCTTCCTAATAGAATTAGAAACAAATTCTTTTACATTAACAGGGACATCCTGAACATTAGATGTTGAACGAACAACAACAGGTAATGGATTATTACTAATGGAAGCACAATCTGCATTAGAAAATTTATCATGACAGTTATCACAAACTACAGCCGGAGGAACAGTTACCAAAAGTTTACAACAGATGCACTTAACTTTGGTAGAACCAGCATCAGGCAGCGTTTTTCCAGAAGTAGATTCTGATCCAGGGTCAGGTTGAGACATCTTGCAATATGTAATAGAAAAAACATAAAGCAAAATTTTCAAATTCCTTAAATGACAGTTTCAGGAATGGGAAAAAATGCCAAACAAACAAGCTTCTAGCAACCAGAAGCAATGAAAAAGTGAGATTAAAATAATGTGGAAAGAGGTGGAGACAAAAATGACGCCCACATTTTTGGCGCCAAGACGCCCACATTATTGGCGCCAAGTACAACGCCCATATTTTTGGCGCCAAGAATGATGCCACATCCTGTGACGCCGAAAAAATGACGCCCACATTTTTTGGCGCAAAAAAAACATTGAAACACGTATACGCGAAAAATGACAACTTCGAACAAACTTCCGGCGTCAATTAGGGCGCCGGAAATGACAACATTTTGCGCCAAAAAGTTTGCGCCAAAAATGATGCAATAAATTTAAGCATTTTCAGCCCCCGCGAGCCTAAGCCCGCAGGGAAAAAAGTCAAATGAAAATTTTAAGGTAAGAAAAAAATATTTATTCATATGCATTATCCCAAATAATGAAACTGACAGTCTGAATAAAGGAATACTGATTATCCTGAATCATGGCAAATATAAGTTTTAAGACATATATTTCGAACTTTACATATAAAGTGCCCAACCATAGCTTAGACTCAGTGTCATAAATAAAAGACTTACTTACCCTAAGACACTCATCTACATATAGTAGATAGCCAAACCAGCACTGAAACGAGAATCAGTAGAGGTAATGGTATATAAAAGAGTATATCGTCGATCTGAAAAGGGAGGTAGGAGAAGAAATCTCTACGACCGATAACAGAGAACCTATGAAATAGATACCCTAGAGGAAGACCATTGTATTCAAATAGGTAAAACTCTCTTCACATCCCTCTGACATTCACTGCACTCCGAGAGGAAAACCGGGCTCCAGCCTGCTGCGAAGCACATTTCAACGAAGAATCTAGCACAAACTTACTTCACCACCTCCATGGGAGGCAATGTTTGTAAAACTGAATTGTGGGTGTGGTGAGGGGGGGCATTTATAGGCATTTTGAGGTGTGGGAAACTTTGCCCCTACTGGTAGGACTGTATATCCCATATGTCACTAGCTCATGGACTCTTGCTAATTACATGAAAGAAACTAATATTTTATTACCTCTTTCAATTTACCCTTCCTAGTACTTAGAGTAGGCAAAGAGAATGACTGGGGGTGGAGCTAAGGGAGGAGCTATATAGACAGCTCTGCTGTGGTGCTCTTTGCCACTTCCTGTTAGCAGGAGAATAATATCCCACAAGTAAAGGATGAATCTGTGGACTCGTCTTACCTTTATAGAAGAAATAGTACTCACTGGCACCATTTTAAAATAAAGTTAAGTGGGAGGGATATTTGAGCCTTTGGCTGGTGTGTCTTTGCCTCTTAGCTAGGTGTTGTATTTCCCAACAGTAAGAAATTAAGTGGTAGACTCTTCTCTGCCTTATGGAAAGAATTTTTTTTGCGTGAGGTAAAGCTAACTTTACGTGCCTTTGTGGTAGTGTAAAAATCATTAAATGGGCTACTATTTTTTTATTTTATTTTTGCTGGTTGAGGGAAAACATTTTTAGTTACTTTAATACGCCAATCACTCTACTTTCAGTTAAGAAACTGCCTATTTTAGGTTTTAATTATCCTCGGCAAAAAGGGATATGGTGAGAACTAGGTTTCGACATGCCAACACCCATTTCTTTATAGAAATTAAAGGACTACATAGAAACTAAAAAAATATTTATCCTGGCCTAGCCCTTCCTAGCTTAAAACTGTATAATATTGCTACGCTAGCTAAATTTGCATTTGATTGGCTAACCGATTCAAACTGCTTCTCGACAATTGAACTAGAAGAACAATGCATTGCCCCGTTTTCTTTAAAAGCGGTCGTGCATAATGTAATTAAACATCTTCCCCCTAAAATTAAATCATTATCTTCGGTTAAAAACATAATAGTGGCCTGGCAGAAATTCTGTAAAATTTTAGAAGTTGATCCTCATTTCGACAGGAGAAGCCCCATTCCCTCTCCCCTAATTTTTTTTTTTTTCATTTTTTTTCCCCGAAGGATGGTTAAGACGATCAACCTAAGTATTAGGAGTTTTGGGTAGTTCTAATTTTTTGGTCAATGTTTATCTAACATTTTGATTTCTACTGTATCCCAGAAGGGGTCTTTCTTTTTTGTATAAGTAAATCTTCCTAAGAGATGACAATCGAATATGTTGTAATGTTCATTTGACAAAATATGTATATGTTTTCATTTGGTTAATGGTATCCTATAAGGTATTTGTATTTTCGATTATGTTTCATGTATGATTTTTACCACCAAAGTGGTTATTTTATTTTTCATCCCGTTCTTTTTTTTCGATTGTCTTATTTTGTCTTTTTAATTTTATTACTGTAAAATTTTGTCTTTTTAATTTTATTACTGTAAAAGTACCCAATAAAAATGAATTTAAAAAATTTTTTTTATCCTATTTAATGAATATTAAAAAAACAAAAATGCTGAAATATTCAGACTAATCTGATTTAAATATATTAACATTTAATGCCCTTAGACCCAAGCACAATATTTAAAATAGACTTTTTTTTAACTTACAGAAAAAAGAAGAGGATGATGAAGATGAAGCAAGCCATTAATGGGTCACAGTATGAAGATGAAGAACTTGCTCGGTCTGGAAGCACCCTGGTTTTAAAAAAACCCCTAAAAAATATGTCTGTTGTAGATGTGTGAAGCAGTACGGTATACAGTTAAAATAAACAGGGGAACCAAAACCTCAAGTTACATGGTGGTTTGAAGGTGAAATGCTACAGGGACTGTGAAGACTATCAATATATCGAAAGAGGGGAAACCTTACTGCCTCTACTTACCGGAAACATTTCAGAAGATGACGGCGAATACATGTGCAAAGTAGGTGAACAGCAGAGGAAACAGCAGCTAGCAGCTGTATTCTCAGACATAGAAAGTAAGAGCCTTGCCTTAATCATGTTGAAAGGCATCTCTAATGAAACTTATCTTAAACTTTCTATTCTCATTCTCTCCCTTTTCGTTTCTTGCTCTGCTGATGACTATTAACATCCCTGCTTGAATCTGGCGATTTCTTCCTTTGACTCATTGCATCTATGTTTCTTCAGTGAGGCCAAAATTAATCTACATCTGGCATTCATGCTTTGACAAAACATTACCTTTACATTGCAAGGTGTTGCCAAGTAGATAGATGCCCGAAAAGTCTAAATGGTATCCTGCACATAGCCAAAGTACACAATGAAGCTTAAGTATACTTAAGCTGCATATCACCAACAAATGTCAAATGATCTTTTATACTTGTGCTTTTATGTTTTATTTAATATTTGTATGCAAGACCTCATTTAAGTTTGATTAAGGTACATTTAGTTTACTTTTATACAGCAAGATCTTTTTCTATTGTTGAATAAAAAAAATAAAAATCACAAAACAAAGAATTCCATACAGTGCAACATGAAAATATTTCAGATGGAGAAATAAAGACCACAAAATAGGTAATCAAGCTTTACAATTTATTCAGATTTATTTATGTTGAAAATGGTAAGCAAACATTCAAAAAACCAAAATGCACAGAAGAGCTTGGTCGAGATCGTTAACAGGTTCTTCACAAGAAATTAACATTTGTAACTACAATAAAAAGGTCATTTGTCAACCTACTTTGTATGAGTATTTAATAAAAATTAAAAAAAGGAACTGGACTAAAGCTCTACATCTGATTCTAATCTAATTCATATAAGCACACCTCAATCTCTTAGCCAATAATTAGCCAAAGTTGGTGACGTAAATGTATATAGGATTCAAAGTCTACTGCACTAGCCTATAGAAACATGAAACCATGCACAGAGTTGCCCGTTAAAGAGTTGCAGCCATAGATGAACATCAGCGTTTATTTCCTAATAGTGCTACAAAAGCTTTGTGTTTAAAGGGATATTAATCAGTGGTCATTTGATAATTACATGTTTAATCAAAGTAAACAGATTGTGTAAAACAGCATACTTCTTGCTAGTTCTCCTTGCAAAATTAGCACTTAGAATTTCTTACTGTAGCCCCTGCTCCCAGTATGAACAGTCCCAGTGGAACATTCCTTCTGGTAGTTCCTGAGCAAATCTGACGTGTTTATCTAGTCTATTCACTAAAGGACCACTATATACAGTAGAATTGCATAAACATTAAAGGGACAGTTCTAGGCAAAAAAAAACCCTCTCATGATTCAGATAGAGCATGTAATTTTAAACAATTTTCCAATTTACTTTTATCACCAATTTTGCTTTGTTCTCTTGGTATTCTTAGTTGAAAGCTCAACCTAAGGAGGTTCATATGCTAATTTCTTAGACCTTGAAGGCCACTTCTTTTCAGAATGCATTTTAACATTTTTTCACCACTAGAGGGGTGTTATTTCATATAGATTACACTGTGCTTGTGCATGTGAAGTTATTTGGGAGCAGGCACTGATTGGCTAAACTGCAAGTCTGTCAAAAGAACTGAAATAAGGGGGCAGTTTGCAGAGGCTTAGATACAAGGTAATCACAGAGGTGAAAAGTATATTAATATAACTGTTGGTTTATGCAAAACTGGGGAATGGATAAAAAAGGGATTATCTATTTTAAAATAAAAATTCTGGTGTAGACTGTCCCTTTAAGTGCATAATAAGACAATGCAACAAACTCTTACTCTGAATTACACAAAAGCAGTAATTATTTTCTACCAAATTTACTTTTTCTCCCCCATTTGCCAGCCCCCTGTACCCATGTGACAGACATCAGCCAGACTAGTATAGGTATAACCTGTGAGTTGTGCACATGCTCAGGAGGAGCTGGTGCCTCAAAAAACTGCATATAAAAAATTGGAATATGAAATTCTTAAAATTGTACGCTCTTTCTAAATCATGAAATATTTTCACTTGAGTGTCCCTTTGACAAAAAAAAAAATGTAAAAATCCATATTAAACAGAAGAACAGATATTGAAAGGATTTCTATAAAAAGACAAAAGCTGTTGGTACATACTTAGAACAATGAAATAATGTTTAATATCCCTTTAAAAGGCAAATATATATATATATATATTTATATATATATACTATATTATATATATATCATATATATTCCTCAAGCAGACTGACACGTTCAGACCCTTAGATTCGTGTGTGCGTTAGATTTAGGAGTATGTTCCCTTTAAAACACCAATTAGAAAATCTGACATGAGAGAGTCACCCATGGAGTAGGGACAGGGGATCCTTGAGGAAATGTTTGCATTGCTGTTAAGCTAGCTATCCAGAAACAAAACCGGTTCAAATAAAGATTAGATGATACTCTCGTTCTGGCTGTGGCCTACCAAACCACTTGTCAAAATTTGCAAACATCAGGGTTCACAGGCCCTTAAAGGAACACAGGTTAAATTAAATTTTCATGATTCAGATACAGCATGTAATATTAAACAACTTTCCAATTTACTTCCATTAAAACTAAAATTGTTCACAGCCTTTTATATTTACACTTTGAGTCACCAAATCCTACTGAGCATGTGCAAGAATTCACAGACTATACGTATATGCATTTTGTGATTGGCTGATTGCTATCACATGGTACAAGGGGAGTGGAAATATACATAACTGAAATTTGTTATTAAAAAAATCTAATACTCATTTGAAGTTCAGTGCTATTGCGTTGTCTTGTTATCTTGCATTTGTTGATTATGCAAATCTAATGTGTTTGACTGGTCCTTTAAGTAAATAGTTATACAAATCATTGGTGGTCAGAAGCAAAAAAAATATGCACGTCCATTTTTAGCCCATTATCTTGAGATAAAAAATTAAATACTGTAGCAGCAGCATGTACTCATCTCAAGTGAAAGCATGCTTCACTTATGTCCTATGCATTTTATAAGATTATAAAGGCCTTAAATTTGGCATGGTGGGCTATGATATCTAGGGATTGTGGCTGAATGGGAATTTGTTTTCTGACCTCCAGACACTTAAAGGGACAGTCAAGTTAAAAAAAAAACTAACTATAAAACATTTTATAATTCAAATAGGACATGTAATTTTAAATAACTTTCCAATTTACTTTTTATCACCAATTTTGCTTTGTTCTCTTGGTATTCTTAGTTGAAAGCCTAAACCCTAGGAGATTCAAATGCTAATTTCTTAGACCTTGAATGCTGCTCTAGTGGTGAAAAACTGGCAAATGCTTTCAGATTAGAGGGCATTAGTTCATGTGTTTCAGATATAACATTGAGCTCACGCACATGAATTTACCGAGCAGTAAGCACTGATTGGCTAAAAGTGCAAGTCTGTCAAATGAACTGATAAGGGGGCAGTCTGCAGGGGGCAAAATGTGTATTATAACCTTATGCAAAAATGGGGAATGGGTACATAAAAGGGAATATCTATCCTTTTTAAACAATAACCGTTCTGGTGTTGACTGTCCCCTTTAAGACACAGTTTGGAGCAAATCTGGAAAAGCAAACAGAACTGCCATCTCGCTGCCAGAAAATCTTAATAGTTGTTATGGTTTATGCTCTGCTCGGCGTATTGTGATCACAAGATATGTAGAACATACACACACAAAACCACACCTGTATGGGTTTATCAAATCGCTTGAACAGTAAATAAGTCAATCTCAACATATGGCTAGGTATCAAACCCTAACTCCATTTAGCAATAAAAATATATGCTATGCAGATAAGGAAAATACAAAAAAAAACAAAACAAGCCTAGCCATTCTGCCCTGGGGATCATCTGTCCTCACTGAAGAGGCAAAAACGTTCTAGGGGGCAAACAATGCACATTTTAAATTTGACAAATGTTCTTGAATTATTTAAACCAAATTGTTAGTGAAGGGCATTAAACTACAGTGAAGGGGAAACATTTCAAACGTTGAAGCATAGAAAATAAGCCATGTTTTTTGTTTTACTATAAAGGACTTTAATAATTATGCCTCAAATATGTTTTAGCAATAATTTTGAAAAGAGGGTCCCAAGGAAAACCGTTTGGGGGGTCTCTGCTTGCGTAGAGGGCAGTCAACTTGGGTCGTTAAAAGGAGGCAATGTCCTCAAAAGTTTTACACATTACGGAGGTCAAAGTAGTACACAAACGGAACTGGCCTTCAGAGTTCTATCAATATGAGACCCTTAAAAGGACATAAAACCCCCCAAAATGTCATGATTCAGATAAAGCCATACAATTTTATTCAACTTTCCAATTTACTTCTAAACCTACCCTCCTTTTCAAAAACAAAGGACTCACAAGAAAAATTTAATAGAAGTCTGCACGTGTCTGCAGTATTACTCTAGCAAGAGCACTATGATGGCAGCACTATTTCTCCTTCATGTAGTACTCCAGACATGTGCACCGATCACCTATCTAGATACCTCCAACAAAGAAACAAAAACTAATTTGACATAGAAGTAAATTTGGGGCAGGGGGAAAAAATACTCTATCTGAATCATAAAAGAAAAGAATGTTGCCCTTTCATCTCCCTTTAGCATAAGATTTTAATGTCTTCCTGATAAGACTTAAATGCCAGGAACTTAAACAGGACTTGTACAATTCACTACGGTCAGTCTTATAAGACTGCCTCAAGTCAGTCCTCCTAAGATACCATGCTGTGTTTGAAAAACTGGACAAAAACATTTTATGCTTACCATGATAAATGTATTTATTTCTTGACACGGTGAGACCACGGATCATCTAATTACTATTGGAATATCACTCCCCTGCCCAGCAGGAGGCGGCAAAGAGCAGCACAGCAAAGCCTGTTAAATATCACCTCCCTTCCCTCTCCAACCCCAGTCATTTGACCGAAGCAAAGGAGAGAAAAGGAAGCAACAAGGTGCAGAGGTGTCTGAAGTTTATAACAAAGAAACCCTTTGAGAAAATCTGGGAGCTGTGGCAAAGGCCGAATGTTAGAGCCACAAACTGAAGTGTTTGTCTAGAAATGCAAACCTCAGAAACTTGTGATGGTCCCTTTGGATGGGGAACATGCAGGTACGCATACTTTAAATATACTGTTGCGATAAATTGAGGCCTCTTGAACGCAAGGAAGAATGGAACAAATAATTTCATCTTGAAAGATGGTACTCTGAGGAATTGTTTAGACTTGAGATCTAAAATTGGAGTCTGGTCTGAAGGTTCCCTCTTTTTTTTAGGAACCACGAACAGATTGGAATAAAATCCCAGACCCTGATCCTGCATTTGAACAGGAACTAATCACTCCCAGATCGGAAAGATCTTGAACACAGTGTAAGAATGTCCCTCTAACTGGTCTACAGATAAATCTTGAGAGAAGAAACGTGCCCCTGGGAGGAACAATTTTGAACTCTAGCTTGTATCCCTGGGACACAATGTCCACCGCCCAGGGATCCTGAACATCTCAAACCCAGGCCTGAGCGAAGGATAGTCTGCCACCCCCACAAGATCCGGTCCCGGATTGGGGACAGACCCTTCATGCCGAGTCATTTGGCGGGCTTCTTAGCTTGCTTTCCCTTTGTTCCACAGCTGGTTGGACCTCCAGGAAGGCTTGGACTGTTTTTGTTTTGGAGAGGAAGGCTTGCCCTTAGAGTAATTTTCATTCCTTTCGAAATGTCAACGTACCTTCTGCTTATTCCTTTTATCCTGAGAGAGGAAATGACCTTTTCCTCCCGTAATGTCGGAAATGATCTCAGCCAGACCCGGCTCAAACAAGGTCTTCCCCTTGTAAGGGATCGCCAAAAGCTTAGACGAAACATCTGCAGACCAGGATTTCAAATATAAGGATCTTCGAGCCAATACGGCAAAATCAGAAATTTTTGTTCCTAGTTTAATAACCTGTAGGGAGGCATCCGTAATAAAGAAATTGGCCAGCTTAAGGGCCTTGATCCTACATGGATTTCTTTGAGAGGAGTGTGTCCAAATAGAATCAGAAAAAGCATAACATTAGTATGCTGCCGCACTAGTGACGGTAGCAATACACACCGCAGGTTGCCATTGTAAACCCTAGTGTACATACATTTTCTTTAGTAACCCCTCTAATTTGTCCATAGGGTCCTAACAGGAACCACTCTTCTATGGGAATAGTGGTCCTCTTAGCAAGCGTGGAAATTGCCCCTTCCACCTTGGGTACCGTCTGCCAAGACTCCTTGATAGAGTCTGCTATAGGAAACTTCTTAAATATAGGGAGGGATGGAGAAAAAGGGATAACTGGTCTCTCCCATTTCCTAACAATCTCTGTAGCTCGATCTGGTACAGGAAAAACCTCCACCATGGAAGGTATATCAAAATACTTGTTTAGTTTACTCTACTTCTTAGGACTGACTACGACGGTAGTGTCGGAGTCGTCCAAGGTAGCTAAAACCTCCTTAAGTAACAAATGGAGGTGTTCAAGCTTAAACCTGAAAGAAACAACTTCAGTATCAGCCAAAGGAATTACACTGTCTGAATCTGAGATTTCACCCTCAGATGCTACCGAAGTATCTCCCTCAGATTTCTGGAAGGGGACATTCGGAATAGCCACGACTGTCGGCAACCTTATTCACAGATTGTTTACATTTCCTCTTGCGCTTTCCCTGCAGCATGGGAAAAGCAGACAATGCATCAGATACCGCTGAGGACATTAGGGAAGCAATGTCTTTAAAGGTAACTCCAGGTCGAGTAAAAGAGGAAGCGCAGGGCACTGGTTGTGTGGACGATGAATTTTGGGACGTATGAGGAGAAAGCTGCGGCATATCATGAACATTGTCAGAAGACTCCTGAACAGCATCCACCCTAGACAATGTTGGCTCAGGAAAAAAGTCTATCCCTGTAATGTAAAGTTCTCTCAATATATGAGGAACAGAAAGGGATTAGTAGTTCCACATTAGCATTAAAACATAAAGTACATGTAACATCTTGCAGGGCCTCTTGGTCCATCTTTATTCACCAACAGGATAAATAGGCAGAACTCTTATTTTATTTAGAAGTTAGCCAACAAAAATAATGTCACTGTTCCTTTAAATTTTAAAATTTAACATATTTTTATTGCTGAAAAAAATAAAGCAAGTAGCACAAAAACCACTCCGGACAACCTCTACACCTTAGCTTTGCTAAGGTGCTTACCTGCCTGACAGCGGAGTGATTATCTTCTTAGAAAATCCGGACTTAACTGCTATTCTTTTCAAAGTGAGGACCGGTAACTTATTCAGCTAGTGTCTGACGCAGCTGTTATTCCGCTCCACAACAGGAAATGAAGGGGGGAAAAAAGGCACGCAACAAATGCTGACTCAGCTAAACCCGCCCATCATGGGCAGAACACTGCTAACCTCCGGATCGGCTACAAGTAATACCAAAGCCGCAGGGAGTACAGTAATATACAAAACACCACCTCAGAGCCATATCTCCTCGTCCCCAGTGCCTGCTATTGCTGCCCATATTAAAAAATCCTCCCAGCAATAGGAGAATGTTTCTTGTCCCATCATATTGTAGAGTGCCATCATTATTTTCTGCAATTTGTGTCCCAGAAAAAAAAGTTAGCACTTACCTTTAGACTTCTGCCAGGCTGCATGGCAGCTCACTAGGTTTCCCTCACATGGACCTGTGGATAAAAACAGACTGAGTAATCTTACTCAGGCTTGCACGAATAGGGCAGCATTAAATACATGGAAGGCACAGTGAGGATTGTACCCCACAAGTTCCCATTGCTCTACTGAGACTGATATGGACTACGGCTACACCCTAGAAGAAAGCAAAACAATCTTGCACTGCTTAAAAAATAAAATCTTGCTTGAAGAATCTGTCTTTCCAATACCTAACTTTACCACTTCCTTGCTCGTAACGTAGGCAAAGAATGACTGGGGTTGGAGAGGAAGGGAGATGATATTTAACAGCTTTGCTGTGGTGCTCTTTGGCCCGTTCCTGCTGGGGCAGGAGGGATATTCCCCCAATAGTAATTTTAGACGTGGACTCACGTGTGTCATTAGAAGAAAGGGGATCTGTGGAGCAGAAATACACCACAGTGACCCTGCTGGCAGCTTATGGGTGTTTTCAAGGCTGGTTGTGGGTGTGTCTGATCATAAAACTAGAATATCTCCATGCCTGTACAGCTAGAGATTAAAGGGACACTGAACCCAAAATTTCTTTCGTGATTCAGATAGAGCATGAAATTTTAAGCAACTTTTATAATTTACTCCTATTAAATTTTTCTTCATTCTCTTGCTATCTTTATTTGAAATGCAAGAATGTAAGTTTAGATGCTGGCCCACTTTTAGTGAACAACCTGGGTTCTTACTGATTGGTGGATAAATTAAGTCCACAATAAAAAAGTGCTGTTCCAGAGGTCTGAAACAAACAAAAAAAGCTTAGATGCCTTTTTCAAATAAAGATAGCAAGAGAAACAATAGGAAGTAAATTAGAAAGTAGCTTAAAATTGCATACTCTATCTGAATCACAAAAGAAAAAATTTGGCTTCAGGTGTCCCTTTAAAGTGAACCAAATGATTCTATATCTATAACGAGACACTGAAAAAGCCTTACTAAGCAAAGCTAAGACTAGCAGATTGACAACAGAGGTGGTATGAGGCGCCCGAAGTAAGGAAAGCAGCACCAAAGACCAATTCAAGGACAGTTTGGCTAGGACAGATTTTTAGCAGACACACAAGGAAAACCATGGAAGCAATGCTTATACATACCAGGCCATAAAAATGAGTACTTAACTATATAAAAATACATTTTGGGGGGCTAACAATTTAAAAACAAAACATGTATGAGCTGCCACTAATTGTGTAATGAATGCAACAAACTTGCATGCTACAATAACCAAAATGCATGAGGATAGGAAGTGTAGTCCTTCTTTCCTGCCATAAACTACAGTGGGCTCATGTTACAGCACTGACCTCTGTAGGAAATCATGTGAAGGCTGCTATCCATATCACTGGGTCCCCAAATCTAAAAGTGGACTATATGGACTGTGCAAGTTACCCTGTAGGTAGGGGAGTTTTTGTACATAACTGTAGTGATTTTTTTTTTTTTTTTTTTTTTATGTCTGAGAAGTGGTGGTGGGCCCTGTTTAACTGCTTCTTATAAGTTTCTGCCACTCTTTCAATTGGATAGCATACTATGATTCAAATATCCAAGATCAAACAATTTGTGTAATGTCATAAACGTGAGAATTTATTTTTAAATTAATTTGCAACTGGTATGGTTTGCCATTGTAAAATAAATGAAAATGACATAAAATAGCCTAAGCTTCTAGAGTGGAAAAGCACAAGCTTATGTAAAAAAATCCTAGTTTATTCGCACCAATTTTGAGGGGAAGCTTATTTACAACTAGGGCTGCTCACATTCTGGTGTTTACATGTACATGATAATCATCTTATTTGCTGAATGCCAAAAGTACAAACAAAAGATCAAGATACATAAATTCCCCCCAAAAAAATAAATCAGACTTTGTAGCATCCATCATTGTAGATTTATGAAAACACAAAAATAAAAAACAAACACCTTACACTATATTACCTATTACGCCAAGTTAAAACCATGGAAAACTAGAAAATTTATAAAATGGATTTAATTTTTAGCTAAATTCAACAAATATATATTGAAACTACTGTGAATTCATTCTTCTTTTAACAGTGGGCAAGTAGAGTCTGAAGAGACCATTTTCCACTGGACGAAAATGCATCTCATTTATGACATTTGTTATATTCACATTTAGATAAAATCTGTGCTAACATTTCGAAAGCAAACAGTTGTAATAGGTAATAGAAAATACAATAGTAACTTACTATTTCAAGTGATTGTAAAGTTTAATGAATAAGTGCCTGGTATTTAAAAATATTCTTAAAAACAGGGGCACTTTAATTCATTAAACTTTACAATGACAAAAAAAAAAAAAAACACACAAGCTTACCATTGCGTTATGGAAAACAGACCACCAATCCTCCCACCCGCATCTCCTACTGTAGTCAGCATATCTAGGACGACTCCGGCTTCCTCATATTGTTGCATGCCCCACAAGCTGGACACCAAAGGGGGCAATACAACGATTAAAGAAAGCCAAATTAGTCATCGATCTGCTCAATACAATAGATGTAGGCCGAGGATTGGCAGTATGTTTTCCATAACGCAAGAGTATTAAAAAAAAAAAAAAAAAAAAAGAAGTCATTCTAAAGTTTAATGAATTAAAGTGCCCATTTATTATTTTTAGTTACCAGACACTAATTCCTTAAACTCTACAATCACAAAGTAATTTGTAACTCAATTCTATATTATCAGTTTGATTTAAAGCAACTTGTAGGATAAGCAAGAAAACACATTTTTACAGTTCTTTAAAAAAAAAACGGGGCAGTTTGTTTATTCTACACTTCTATATACAAAGCACATTGTATAGTTCATACATCTTGAGGATTCCTGTGTGAGAAATACATGTATCAACCCCAGCCTTGGTGGTAAACTCCCATTTATGAATACAGATCTAGAATGTTGTGATATTTTAGATGTTTAATTCATAAGTTATTTATGACACAATATAAAACTTACATAGCGCTGCAATTCAAATTCCCTGCACTCAAGCAAGCCATTTCAAAAGTCATTTTTTGTGAGAAAAGTTTCAGGCACTTTTGTCGTGGCTATAGAGTGCATGATAGGATAACTATTCTAGCCGTTCGTTCACAGAAAGAAATTACGTTTTAAATGGGCGGCCAGAGCTTAGGGTATTTGAATTGCAGGGCTAGATTAAACTAAAATATCGCCGACATACAGGATCGGTTTTCTTAAAGGAGAGAGTTTACCATCACTAAGATAAAAAAATATGTCTAATTTCAAAATGTTTAATTAAACATTTAAACTTAGAGAAAAGTTATATGGATTGTGGTTTAAAACAAACTGCATTGGTAATTCCAAAAAGTAAAAAAAAAAAAAAAAAAAAAAAAAAAAAAACACACTTCGATTTACACACAAAACTAACTAGGTTTGATAAAACATGGGATAAAGGGAAACTAAACATCAGTTTAGTAAAATATCACATTATGTAACTTGAGTATATTTCAATATATAAATTTAAAATACTAAAAATAAGTCTGGGCTATTAAAAAAAAAAAAAAAAAAATATTAATTCATTAGTTAACTCCTATTCTAATACACAAATGGATTTCCATTTTTGGGAGTCTCAAGACAATTCAGTCAAGCAGGCACAGTAAAAATACTATGATCATTTGCACTAATCAGGAATTTAACACCAAAATACTTACACAGCACTGTGAATCTGCAGATAGGTAAATTTTAGACAACCTTTAGGATTCACAAAAACTTTACATAGAAAAATAAAGCATAAAATAAGGCTTGTCCCAACGTTCTAGCCCAGTGAGCTTCTAAGACAAACGTTTTGGGATCTTTCTCCTTGATCCCCCCCCACCCAGGTCAGGCCAAAAAAAAAACAAGTAATTCTAAGCCCCCGCAAAAACTTGGCCCATCTAAGCCACCCCCCCCAAAAGTGTGAAGCACAGAAGAGTCAGATTTTTGGAGATTTTTTCAAATCATGGATATCCTACACAAAATTCTGGTCTCCAGCCCATAAGGTAAGTGTTGGGCAAGCCTGCTTAAACTGTAAATAAAATTAAATTTTTTAAATATCTATAAAGTAGCTAAAAAGTATATCTTCACTATTTCACTTCACAATGGAGCTGTTGCTAACTCAGTGGCAAAACGGCTGATACACTACTTTACCATGTACAACAACATTGACTGGTCCACTGGTATGGTTGGGGATATAGCGAAATTGATTGCATTTTAAGGCTACAGTTTTTAAATACTGTCAAGGACCCATCAAAAAAAATTAAGTTCTAAAGCAGGCACTCAAACTTGGCCAGAGGTTTTGGAACTACATTTCCCATGATGGTCAACCAGCTGATATGCTGACTCCGCATCATGGAAAATGTAGTTCCAAAACCTCTGGAGGGTCAAGTTTGAGAATGTCTGCTCTAAAAACTATAAATTAGTGCACACTCCTTTTTGAGAGGTTTGGGCTTGGCAAAGTATCAATCCTGAAGTTAAGGGTGTAGTAAAGGTAAAATTCAGAAAATAAAAAGCAGTGATTTTGAATGAAGTGCAGTTTTTTTGAAAACTAAGTGAAAGTCATGCTCAACAAGCATAAAGCTTTATTAAGGCCCTTTAAATGCTCCTTCATAACAGATTTTTGTTTAAAGCTACAGAAGTGTTTAAAAGCACATTCAAATTACAAATGCTGAATCCTTATTTCCTGGCTTGACAATGAAACGGTTTTATCAAAATAACCACATATTTGCAACTATGGAACCACAGAGAACATTTTAGGAGTCTAGGAATATTTTTACTTGGAGATTAAAGAAAAATATGGCAGTGATTCCTAGGATTTTTATCAAGCTTTAATTTTTTGTACACAATCAATTTACACAGATCCAATTACCGTAAATGTGTAAAATGGATAATTGAGTGCCTAAACTCAATATACGATGATGATAGTGATTAACACCTCAAATGTCACATTGGGTACAAGTTTCTCAAAACCGTCTTAGCAGCAGATAACACGCATAAGCAACCCACTGTAAAACAACCAGTTGAAAACTATGCCAAGTCCACATGCTCTGAAAAAGGGGGATAGCCTATATTAGTTCTCACTAAGAAAGTCATAAAAGTAAAAAAATCTAAAGGCTCTTAAAGAGGAAAAAAATGAAATATAAATTTCTAGTTCTCAATAGAACATATTTGTTTTAAAACTGATCTAGATCTGGGAAGTGTAATATATATATTTGTTAGTTAAAGGGACATGATACACTTTCTTTTCATAAATGTTTTGTAGATTTATATAGCCCATAGTTTTTTTTTTTTTAATGTATAGTTTTGCTTATTTTTAAATAACATTGCTCTGATTTTCAGACTCCTAACCAAGGCCCAAAGTTATGAGAATACCGTCAGCTACCTTCTCCAGCTTGCTTTTGTTTGTGTAAAGGGTCTTTTCATATGCAAAATGGAGGGGGAGGGTCTTATTTCCCAATTGCAGTGGGCTTTCCAGCTACCTTTTCAACAGAGCCAAGTTTTTAAACAGTTTTATACCGGAATTTATATCAGTATCTGGGAATCTTATTCTTTATAGTAGTGTCTATTACATGCAGTTATATGAAAATGAGTGTATACTGTCCCTTTAAGGTAAATTGCCATTGATATTGTAACAGTATATAGAGAGCAGTTTAATATAACTCTTTAAGTACAGAAAACAGTAAATCCTTCCTACAAAATGTGAATCACAAATGTACTGCACAGCAATATTTCAGCTAACAGTCCTAAAGTAAAAAAACAAAACAGTATGCCATCAAGTGTTCTAGAGATACACACAAAATAGAAAAAAATATTAAATGCCTCCGAACAACTATTTTAGATTAATGTAAAGTGAAAAAAGCATGAATAGTGATCAAAAACAGTAACTTGCACTATTATGCATTGTTATACATTTCTGAATATTATGCCAATTTTACCTTCTACATGGAGCCCTTCTACGGTCCATGCGCATCGGCTCACCAATGGCATACACTGAAAGGATTCCTCCTTATGGGTGGTAACTATCTCAGGACCTTATTCTATGAGCTATGATTTGGTGCTTGCAGCATCTTCAGCACTGTGTGTGAAAATGAAGGCAGGAATTTTGAAAATTCTTTTAAATGCAGTAAGTAATCAGGACTTCAGAAATAGAAAAGCATGAGCATATTAAGAAAATGCAAAATTCTATGATGACAGGCTTGTCTGGTCAAACATTAAAAATAAAATAGTAAATAAAGGTCTTCCTAACAATCTGTAAATATAATGCAGTGCACACTTCATCACATGACGATAATATGTATATATTATCATTCTTGAGGTTATGGTACATATGTAGCATTTAACAGTCTAAACCAATGTATAATTCCTTCAAGGGAATTAATCATACTATAGCATATTATGGCAAAATAAAATCTGTACTAACAAAAAAATAAAATAAAATAAAAGTAAAGTATAATTAAAACAAAATGTATTTTTTTTTAAAATATACACACAATAAAACACGTATGCTGGGAATAGGGAAAAATCAGTACTGCCCACTTAGATTATACATATTCTAGTAATCCAATAATAAAAAATAAAGCAAATTTTGGCATAAACAACCACAATTTACAGGGACAACATCAATTGAAACTTCCTTAGGTTGTGCTTACCTGGTGCTTTTTGCAGCAGAACCTAAGGTGGAAGATCTGGAAAGGCACTGTGAAGTATAAATATTTCACTGTTTCCAACTAAGATATTTTAGACCTGAAATGAATTAGAGCAACAGCCTCCAACTGTAAATTGTTATAAAATGCCTTCTAAAGTGTTACAGCATTTTGACCATAAATGTACCCAAAGCAAGGTCATGCAAGTTACATGGCATATTTAACTTTCATGCCTATAATATTTATATAGTGAACTGCATTTTTAATATTGTAAACAAATAAAAAAAGTTTCTCAAATATAAAACATTGCCAATTTTCATTCTTGATTTTGAAAGAGCATAAACAGAAAAAAAAAGAAAAAAAGACAACCACCTATTTTAAAGCCTACCACAAAATAAAGATTACACAATTAAACTGATCCAAAACAAACGTCCATAACCAGATAATTTCAAAATCATAAAAGGCATACCAGATACAAAATTAATATTTGCTCAATAGACGTCACAAGACAGTAATCTAAAACTAAGCCCACATATTGAATATACTTACCTACATACACAAAAATTAACTAAACTTTTTTTAATCTAACCAACATTCTTTTCAACGAACCAGTATAATTTTACAGATTAATTCAGGTACTTACAGTGAAATGCTCCACGATGGAACACAAAATGACTGAAATAGTTCTCACCTATAGGGCTACAGATCTACTTGTACAAACCTGCACTTTGTGGCAAGAAATTGAATTAGACTGAAATTGCAAACGTTCAAGGGCTAACCAGTGTGTGTGTATACACATGTGATATATACACACATACATATAAACAGTGTTCTCCACAGAAGATTTTTCCAGCCAGGTGGAGGCAGTAATATTTTCATGCTATCCAAAGAACAAAATGCATTTAATAATTTGTGCAATTTTATTAGCAGCTAAATTAAGCTTAATATTGGCTAAACTTTTAGCCGGCAGGTCAGTAAAATCAGCCGGGTGTTGCACCTGCTAAAAAGGTCCTGGGAGAACACAGATTATATATAAAATCAGCCGGGTGTTGCACCTGCTACAAAGGTCCTGGGAGAAAACATAATTTATGCTTACCTGATAAATTTATTTCTCTTGTAGTGTATCCAGTCCACGGATCATCCATTACTTGTGGGACATTCTCCTTCCCAACAGGAAGTTGCAAGAGGATCACCCACAGCAGAGCTGCTATATAGCTCCTCCCCTCATTGCCATATCCAGTCATTCGACCGAAACAAGACGAGAAAGGAGAAACCATAGGGTGCAGTGGTGACTAGTTTAATTAAAATTTAGACCTGCCTTAAAAGGACAGGGCGGGCCGTGGACTGGATACACTACAAGAGAAATAAATTTATCAGGTAAGCATAAATTATGTTTTCTCTTGTTAAGTGTATCCAGTCCACGGATCATCCATTACTTGTGGAATACCAAAGCTAAAGTACACGGATGATGGGAGGGACAAGGCAGGAACTTAAACGGAAGGAACCACTGCCTGTAGAACCTCTCTCCCAAAAACAGCCTCGAAGAAGTAAAAGTGCCAAATTTGTAAAATTTTGAAAAGGTGTGAAGCGAAGACCAAGTCGCAGCCTTGCAAATCTGTTCAACCAGAGGCCTCATTTATAAAGGCCCAGGTGGAAGCCACAGCTCTAGTAGAATGAGCTGTAATCCTTCAGGGGGCTTCTGTCCAGCAGTCCTCATAGGCTAAGCGTATTATGCTCCGAAGCCAAAAGGAGAGAGAGGTTGCAAAGCTTTTTGACCTCTCCTCTGTCCAGATAAACAGGGCAGATGTTTGACGAAAATCTTTAGTAGCCTGTAAGTAAAACTTCAAGGCACGGACCTACGTCCAGATTATGCAAAAGACGTTCCTTCTTTGAAGAAGGATTAGGACACAATGATGGAACAACAATCTCTTGAATTGATATTTCTGTTAGAAACCACCTTAGATAAAAACCCAGGTTTAGGTACGCAGAACTACCTTGTCTGAATGAAAAATCAGATAAGAGAATCACAATGTAAGGCCAGATAACTCAGACTCTTCGAGCCGAGGAAATAGCCATCAAAAACAGAACTTTCCAAGATAAAAGTTTAATATCAATGACATGAAGGTGTTCAACGGAACTCCCTGAAGAACTTTAAGAACAAGTTTAAAGCTCCACGGGGGAGCAACAGTTTTAAACACAGGCTTAATCCTAACCAAAGCCTGACAAAATGCCTGGACGTCTGGAACTTCTGCCAGACGCTTGTGCAAAAGAATAGACAGTAGCAGAGATCTGTCCTTTTAAAGAACTAGCTGATAAGCCTTTGTCCAAACCCTCTTGGAGAAAGGACAAATATCCTAGGGGAATCCTAACCTTACTCCATGAGTAACTCTTGGATTCACACCAATAAAGATATTTTACACCATATCTTATGGTAGATTTTCCTGGTGACAGGCTCTCCTGCGCCTGTATTAAGGTATCAATGACTGACTCGGAGAAGCCACGCCTTGATAGAATCAAGCGTTCAATCTCCATGCAGCTCAGTCTCGAGAAAGTAGATTTGGATGATTGAAAGGACCTTGTATTAGAAGGTCCCTGCCTCAGAGGCAGAGTCCATGGTGGAAGAGATGACATGTCCAACTAGGTCTGCATAGCAGGTGCTGCGTGTCCACGCAGGCGCTATCAGAAATCACTGATTGCCTCTCTCTGTTTGATTTTGGCAATCAGTCGAGGGAGCAGAGGAAACACATAGGCCAGGTTGAAGAACCAAGGAGCTGCTAGAGCATCTATCAGCGTTGCTCCCCGGGTCCCTGGACCTGGATCCGTAACAAGGAAGCTTAGCGTTTCTGGCGAGACGCCATTAGATCCAGTTCTGGTTTGCCCTTTTTTAAACAGTCACAACAACTGCCACAGCTCTACTTTGGCTTTTTTACCTCCCTCAATATGACTTTTGAGCCTTCTGAGCCCTTCAGAGAAGTCCTGGATCATGCAGGAAGAAGCTGGATGTCTGTCTAATTTTTGCTGTGCAAAAAAACGCCAAAATAGGCCCCTCCCACTCATATTACAACAGTGGGAAGCCTCAGGGAACTAGGCAAAATTCAAGCCAGCCATGTGGAAAAACTAGGCCCAATAAGTTTTATCACCAAACATATGTAAAAAAAAACGATTAAACATGCCAGCAAACGTTTTAAATTACACTTTTATATCTTTTAGAGTATGTATCTCTATTAATAAGCCTGATACCAGTCGCTATCACTACATTTAAGGCTTTACTTACATTACTTCGGTATCAGCAGCATTTTCTAGCAAATTCCATCCCTAGAAAAATATTTTAACTGCACATACCTTATTGCAGGAAAACCTGCACGCTATTCCCCCTCTGAAGTTAACCTCACTCCTCAGAATATGTGAGAACAGCAAAGGATCTTAGTTACTTCTGCTAAGATCATAGAAAACGCAGGCAGATTCTTCTTCTACATACTGCCTGAGATAAACAGTACTACTCCGGTACCATTTAAAAGATAACAAACTTTTGATTGAAGAAATAAACTAAGTATAAAACACCACAGTGCTCTTACGACCTCCATCTTAGTTGAGAGTTGCAAGAGAATGACTGGATATGGCAGTGAGGGGAGGAGCTATATAGCAGCTCTGCTGTGGGTGATCCTCTTGCAACTTCCTGTTGGGAAGGAGAATATCCCACAAGTAATAGATGATCCGTGGACTGGATACACTTAAGAGAAATATATATATATATATATATATATATATATATATATATATAAATATATATATATATATATATATATATATATATATATATATATATATATATATATATATATGAGAAAAGAGAGAACACCACTCCTGAGATAGAATAACTTCCATGCCTGTTCATTTATATTGCAACTCAGGGTGCGCATTCTTTTAGCACACTATGCCCCTTCACAGAGAAAAAATATCCTGTAGCATATCAGTCCTGATCCTGCCCAATGACAGTCCAGCGCCGAAATACCAGGCAATTCTTGAACATGCATGGAAGTTATTCCAGCTTCTACTCTCTCATGGAGTGCTGTTCTCTCTCTTTCGAATTTTATGCAAATGCTCTTGGTCACTCTAAGAGTAATGGGGAAGACCAGACGTGGGACTCCATGCACACTTGCCCTTAGAGAGATACAACTGCACCACACTGATGAGGCCCATAGGAGGCCGAAACGATCGTCTGGGGTTTGTTGCTTCCCTTGTTTCAGAGAAGAATTGCCTGGTAATTTCGGCGCTGGACTGTCATTGGCAGGGTCAGACTGATATGCTTCAGGATATTTTTCTCTGTGAAGGGGGCATAGTGTGCAAAAAGAACCATGCACCTGAGGGAGTTACAATAAAATGAACATGCATGGAAGGTTATTCCAGCTTCTGTTCTATCTCATTGGAGTGCTGTTCTCTCTTTTGAAAGAAAAAAAAAATAAAAAATTATAATATATATCTCCAACAAAGTGATGAATCCAACGGACGGAATCCGTACTCCACAGAAGGCACAGCAGGATTTTCAATCCGTTGTAATAGTACAAGGGAACCATTGTACTATGGAAACTGATTGAAATCCTACTGGGTGAAGTTCCTGTGGAGTACAGATACCGTCCGTTGGATTAATCACTTTGTTGGTTGTACATATGTTTGGCAGTGCACCAGGTGGTTGATTGTGCCATTTTCAAACTGAACTATATATAAATGTTCAAATCCAGATAGACAAAAAAAATAAAAAAATATTGTACATATGAGATAATGAATTCAAGTTTCAACTATTAATATGTAAAAGATTTAATTAACTGATTAAACTACTTTCTATCGTATTTGTAACGCCAATCTCTCACTAGATGTGGGGAGAAAGCAAAATAAGTCTTCAAGCTATTTATAAATTTTTGGGTAAATCAAACACAGCACACAAACTGTCAGAAATTCTTAAATTTATACAGGAAACAAATCAAAATGTTACAAAGTTTAATACCAACACTACTGGAAGAAATACAAAACTCCACAGCAGTGATGGGGTACGTATAGCTGTACAGGGTTGAAAACAATGGTCATGTGTAAAGAAAACTGTTAATGCAAGGGACAAAATATCCTATTTACAAATCCAAAACAAAAACATGAATACTGGCACTGTGCCACCGATAAGCTCACTTTTTTTTTTTTTTAATAAAAACTAAGTTTGATGAAGAAATCTGAACACAATTTTACAAAAATGACAAATTGGTATTACTGCAAAGCATTAGTACAAATAATATATTGCCTTTAATACTCACATATCCAACTTACCGACACAGGAGGTTTCATATTATTTATTGTAAAGCACAAAACAGGCATTTAAAAGTGATAAAGTATACATTGAAAAAGTACATTTGTATCACAAAGCATTGACCACATAATCGTTGCAAATACATTTGCTGGAATGTGTACATCTACACTAATACTAAAAACAAACCGATTTCCATTTCTACACAGAAATATTGCCTCCTACCAGTCAGTAGTGATAGATTTGTACATTTTTCAAAACAAATTTTAAACCAAACAAAATTAAGATCTTCATCAAGGCGTCTGCATCCAAATATTTAACAAACGTTTTCCCCAACACAATGAAGCAAATACTGTATTGTCCACTTCGTATTATTGGCCCTGTGCAGAAGAAAATACATAAGAGATATACAAAGTGTTAAACAAGAATATCCCTTTCAAAAGGAAGCCAACTCAGGAGTGAGACCCTAGGGAAAGATTGGTTAAAGGCTGCCTGCTTCTTGCATGTTTCTCATTAGCCCTGGAGGGGGAAAATGTTGTAAACATACAGCAAAATAGCGTGCAGTACAGGAATGTTACTTTACACAAGTTAGATTTAGAAGAAAAAAAAAAAAAATATTCTTCCCACCCCAAGGAAGGAGAAAAAAAAAAAAAAAAAATTCACCCAATATAAGAACACCTTGTCATGGACTTTACATATCATACCTGTGGCACTGGAGGATGCTGTGGCATTGCTTGTGGACTTGTCTGGGCGTAATAAGCTGCTTGTTGTCTATAGTACTCTCGCCCAGGCTGCACTGTAGTCTGGCTGACCAGCTGGAGGTGCAGCAGCAGCTGGGTGCTGGGACAGTTTGTCCTAAAACAAAGGCGAAAAGGACACATTAAGGGACATTGTACACTAAAATACTATTTTTTCTCTTAAATGGTAGAATTCTAGCCATCTGATCCCTGTGGCATGTAGGAATAAAATTAATATTCCACAATGTACAACATCTAGAAGATTATAGGTTAGATGAAGAAACTATATTGGTCTTGATTTATCAAGCAAGAATATGTACACACCCTGCCTGCCCCAGCTAGTCTGGCGGGCAGCAATCTGCTGCCGGAATTTAAGATTGCACACTAGCGCTATTTTGTGCTCATGTGCAACCCTGCCCGTTCACAGCCAATCACACGCAGGCAGGAGCTGTCATCTCCGCATTTGGACGAGACTGGAGAATTTGAAATTAGGCGGAGAAGGTAGGGGAAGCAATGGGCTAATGACCGCTGATTGATAAATCATACTGCAGGGTTCTCTGTGTGAGAACCTGCAGTCGTATCGAGGCGAAGGGCTTGATAAATTCAGCCCATTGAAGTGGAAGCTTTCACCCATAACAAGTTCTAAGTTTTTCCTCAACACATTAAAAAGATCATGAGAGAGGTTAAAAATATATTTAAATTTTAAACCAAAAGGAAGAGCATGATTGTCCACAAAATGTTGATGTTAAAAAGTATATTATATAACAATGCTGGTCGGGGCAAAGATGAGGAATGGGTAGTAAAGGGTGTTACCTATCTTAAACCAATTTTGAAGTAGACCTGTCCCTTTCAGAGAAACCCAAAGTTTGTGAAAAAGTTAACTTTTTTAATGCAATCGCATGATGGCATTGAATATACCAAGTGGGCCAAGACCTGGGTGTCTACTTAAATAAACAAATCCTGACATTCCTGGTAGTGTAGGGGTTAAAGCCATTTTCATGTCCGCTGTAACAGTTCCATTTTAATTGGGGTTAAAGGGACACTGAACCCAAATTTTCTTTCGCGATTCAGATAGAGCCTTCAATTTTAAGCAACTTTCTTATTTACTCCTGTTATCAAATTTTCTTCGTTCTCTTGCTATCTTTATTTGAAAAGGGCATCAAAGCTATGGAGCCAGACAATTTTTGGGTCAGACCCTGGACAGCACTTGCTGATTGGTAGGTGAATGTATCCACCAATAAGTAACAACCACTCAGGTTGTTCACCAAAAATGGGCCGGCATCTAAACTTAGTCTTGCTTTTCAAATAAAGATACCGAGAGAATGAAGAAAATTTAATAGGAGTAAATTAGAAAGTTGCTCAAAATTGTATGCTCTGAATCACTAAAGAAAATTTAGGTTAGAGTGTTTACTTCCAAGTCTTGATTTATGTACATTAACTGATCAGCTGCAAGCAGGGGGTGGACACGTTATGGAGCAGCGGCCTTTAGCTAAATATGCCCCTTAGTATTAATTGATTTTTTGTACATAGATTTGCAGGGGAGAAATGGTATTAAAGGGACAGTAAGGTCAAAATGTAACTCATGATTCAGAAAGAACTTGCACTTTGGTTTTCCAATTGACTTTTCATCCAATTTGCTTTGTTCTCTTGGTGTCCATTGAAAAGCCTGCACAGGTAGCCTCAGAAGCAATGCACTACTGTGAGCTAGCTGCTTGTCACTCACCCAATGTAATCAGCAAGGACCCAGTAGAGCATTGCAAGATAATGAAGCAAATCTAATAGAGCATGCAATTTTCAGATTTACTTCTATCTAAAACACAAAGGTTCTCTTTCATTGATTATGTCCCATTGAGGTGTATTTATGAACTCTTAATTTTAGAAGATTTTTCCGTGAAAAGGCATGTTATTTCTACAGACACAAATACAGTTTTGAGAACTACAAAACCAATGTGATATCTTCAAGATAGAAAATTGTCCAAAATAATCTGACAAACCTTTGGGAGACCATGACGTGAATCGATTAATGGAATTTACAAAAAAACACAAAACAAAACCCCATTACAGCTATGAATATATAGATTTTTCCTCAAAAAAATTGATTTAAGAGACAGTCAACAGCAAAATAGTTATTGTTTAGAGATAGACAATGCCTTTAGTACCCATTCCACAGCTTTGCACAACCAACATTGAATTTCTGCCTGTTTTGTAAGTCACTAAAGACAGCCTCTTAGCACATGCTTTTTACAACAGGAGACTGCTCATCTGTGTGCCATATAGATAACATTGTGCTCACGCCCGTGGGTTGTGGATGACAGCACTAATTGGCCAAGAAGAAAAGTCAATAGTCATGTGATCAGGGGGCTGTCAAGAGGCTTAGATAAGGTAATCAGAGGTTAAAAGTATATTAATATAACCATGTAGGGCTGTGCAAAACTGGGGAATGGGTAATAAAGGGATTATCTTTTTTAAATAACAATTTTGGAATAGACTCCCTTTAAATTCTTTAAAAAAGCCAATTCTTACATTTAGTCATCACATACCTTGCTTTTTATAGTATTCTTCCCATGCTTTTGAATAATCTTGTGGTGGTGCTTGCTGACCTAAAAAAAAAAAAAAAAAAAAAAAGGTAGTTTGTAAACAAGCCTTTCAGCCATAAAAACTCCACATTCCAACATGCATATATCTCCAAGCATCTAATACTTTAATCAGAAAACTCCCCACCCTTAAATCATAATATATAATGCACTACTAACATACCCATTTTCTTGTAATACTCTTCCCACGCCTTTGTATAGTCTACTTGCCCGGCTGGAGGCGCCGCTGCTGGTTGCTCAGCTACATATGAAAAATGAAACAATCATGAATATTTTGTGTGACATAACTGTCCTAGGAAGGAAAAAAAATTACAGCACATGAATCAGAATTGCGTTTATGCATGCAATGCACATTTTATGCTAACATGCCGCCTACAGGGGCAATCCTAATATTTAGGTGCAGTACTTACAGCCTGGTGTCAAAATATATTTTTTTTATTTTTATGTTTGACTTTGAACTTGTCTTGACACCAGCCTGCTAAACGCATGCACAACGTCCAATTACTGTCTACCAGTAAAAGTAATTCCTTTTGTTTAATGGAGTTTTCTACCTTGTCCATTAGTTTGGGTTGTACTTGGTCCAGCAGTAGGAGCTGCAGGTGGCTGGGGTGCTTGCTGCGGATAATAGTGAGCATAATAAGCTGCCCATGCTGCAGAATTGGGGTCTGTCGCTGCTTTACCTAAGAAATTAAATATCAACACTCTTGTAGTGTAAAGTATTTTTGGAAGTCTACAGAAAACCCCTTGTGCCCAACCAGATTTCCTCCCCCTTAAATAGATTTTTTCCAACTAATAGGAGAATTTTGAAGTTTAATTTTATAAACTGTCCAAATTTTAGATATTTAAACTTTCAAAACATGCAATTTTCAGCACTTCCACAGTGGAGTACAAAGTTTACCATGGGGAACAAAGATAAGTTTTATAAAAATTGTTACATCCCATTGTGAACTCAAATTGATCGTACAATACTATAAATGGGTTTTCATATTTTGGTGTCTGTACACCGTTTTATGCAAATGCCACATTAAAATTCAAAACAAGACTTCACTTAGGGAAAGTAATTGATTTTCCTTTTTATTCCATTCTCAACAATAACTGGAAGCTCTTGTTTCAAGTATGAGCTCCACAGTTGAAGGCTGAAAGTGGTACATAGGAAAATGGAAAAAAACAAACACTTACTTGGGTCTGGCTGAGTTGGTTGCTGCTGCTGCTGCTGCCAGTGTGGGTATGAGTTCCCCCATCCTTGAGGAGCATATGGAGCAGGAGGGCCACTGAAAGAAATTTTTTTTATTGAAAAACCAATGCTGAAAACGGAATGTGACCCTTTTATTTCATTCATATCTTACTTTTACATTGAAAAGGAAAAAAAAAAAATAGTATATCCCTTTTTCAAAACTTATTGGGACCAGAATTTTTATTTTTATTTTGTTCCATCCCCTCTCAAAACTGTCCCAATTTTACAGATTTAAATATTCCAATATTCCAAAGTATTGTTTAAGTGTATTGCTTAAACAACAATGCCATTTAAGCAATATTTACATAATAGATGCAACCTAAATGTAGTTTTAGATAATTTTATATATTTTTATATACATACAGTACTGTGATCACAAAGGTAATATTTGCTGCTTTAAATAGACTGCATTTTAGAACACAATAACCGAACCAGACAAAGGCAGGAGTTTGTGACTTACAAACGAGAAAAAAAAAGCACTTCCTTACATGTACACTCCCTGAATGCTAAACCCAATGGCAGGACTGCTCCATAATTGCTGTGAGAGCTGAGTGAGGATGGTTGATTTACAGCTGTTACAGTCTGCATTAAAGTCTAAACAGATATCCCATGTTTGGTATTTGGAGAGCATCATATGAAACTATTTGAAGTTATAAGCAGCAGTACTTTAAAGGACCAGTAAATACACTAGATTTGCATAATCAACTAATGCATGATAAATAGACAATGCAATAGCACTTAGTCTGAACTTCAAATGAGTATATTTTTCCCTGACTAATTTCAAAGTGATGTCTATTTCCACTCTTGTATCATGTTAAAAATGCAGTGTTATAGATAAAAGGAAATTAACAATGAAACAAATTAGTGCTGCAACTAGAACACAATTGGGGTATATATAAAAAAAGTTTCTTTAAACAAGAGACAAAAAAATATATATATAAAAAGTGAATCAGTATCTGTGTAGATTTATATCAATAAAGTGTCAAACTACATATGCAAACTTACTGTGGTGCTGGTCCAGGGGGACCTGGATTGTAGGGTGGTGGATTGTAAGGTCCCATAGGAGCACCAGGGCCAGGAGGTCCGGGAGGCCCATGAGGTCCGGGTACACCTGGAGGACCATGAGGGACAGGAGGGCCAAGAGGATTCACTGGACCCTACGGTGAAAAAACCCAGAATATAAGATACACAAGTTAATCCTACATTGGATTTGATGAGTTTCTTAGAGAGGCAATGCAGCAATTAAGCTACAAGATCTATTGTATTTTAGGCATTGTCAAACAAGAACTGTACTAAAATAGCTTTTAATCTCAAAAGTTTTATACTTACGCCTATTTTTTCCTCAATAAGTTGTCTTGCATAATCAATCTGTTGTGGAGTTCCACGAATAGTAAACATTTTCATGTTTGGGTCTGAATTTGGTGGAGGATTTCTTTGAAGCTCTATTCTGGCACCAGATTGTTGACTTATGTTTTTTATAGTTTCTCCACCTGGACAAAAGTTAAATTAAAAGTTTAGGAGAAAAAAAAATAAAAATTATGCAACAATAGTATTGGAACAAAATAATTTCAAAAATAATATTTGCTGCTCAGAATCAGCCATTTAAACTGCCCAGTACAACTACTGTGGCATGGTTACTACTCCCCATGCTACTGTTTATCATAGTGCTTTTATTTTAACCCCTAACAAGTATTAGTAAAATGCTGCATCTCAGAGCTTATTTTTGTTAAACTTTTAAAATAGGGAAAAAAAGTTACTTACACTATATTATGTAAGCTAAATGGAAGTGCAAAGCTAGCAACAAAATAGATCTGTGAAAGTGCACTGCTATCACAGGATGTATAGTACACATGCTACAAGATAAGTGCCTCCAAGTATAAAATGTAGAGCTTTACAAACTATTTTGTAATGAGAGAGAACGGCTTCTGCTGGTACAGGAGGGTAAACAAAAGCATGGTGGGTAGTAACCCTGCTACTGTAGTTGTACCCATGTGTTTTTTTTTTTTTTAAACTAGAGAATTTAATATAATAAAATATAAAAAGAAATAACCGGATCCTACCTTTCCCAATAATCAGCCCAGTTTTCACAGTAGGAACAACAAAGTTGAATTCTTGTAATCCACCGGGGGGACCCATGTTCCAGTTTCCTTGTCCTCTACCCCTTCCTCTGCCACCAGGCCCTGGGCCACCAGGTCCTGAGTTTCCAGACTGGAAAAAATTTTTTTTATAAAAATTAAAAAAAAAAAAAAAATTGCTTACCTGTTAAATTTAATTATTTCTTGACACGGCGAGTCCACGGATCATCATCAATTACTATTGGGAATATCACTCCTGGCCAGCAGGAGGGGGCAAAGATCACCACAGCAGAGCAATTTTAACACACGGACCACATCTAGGTTGTGCAACAAACACTTCTTACGAGAAGGATTAGGACACAAGGAAGGAACAACAATTTCCTGAGTAAAATTCCTATCCGAAACAACTTTAGGAAGGAAACCTAACTTAGTACGAATAACCACTTTATCAGAATGAAAGATAAGGGGTATCACACTGCAACGCCAAGAGTTCAGAGACTCTCCGAGCAGAAGAAATGGCAACAGGAAACAAAACCTTCCAAGATAACATCTTAATATCTAAGTAATGCATAGGCTCAAACAGAGCCTGCTGAAGAACTTTAAGAACAAGGTTAAGACTCCAGGGAGAACAGGTTTAAAGGGACAGTTTACTCAATTTTTTCCCCTTTAATTTGTTCCCAATTATCCACTTTACCTGCTGGAGTGTATTAAATTGTTTACAAATAGCTTATTTACCCTTATATTGGCATTTAAAATAGTTGATTTAGCATGTGGTATCCCCACCTATTCTAAAAGTTTATGGTCATAGGACCAAGCTATAGATAAGCTTTGTAAATACAGCCAGCAGAAGAAATTACACTCCCAGTGGGCTATAGCAGAGATAAGGTAATAAAATGTTGATTTTCCATTGTTCTCTCCAAGTACTGGTAATTGTTTTATGGACAGATAAGATAAAAAACATGTATACGTACACAATGTGATGCAGTAATGAGATCCAATTTTACCTACAAGCTCAACCCATTTTATTTAGGTTGTGGCTTCAAAAACACAAAATCAGAGCTTTAATATACACAAAAAAAAAAAACACCTTTAAAAGCTAATTTTCATACATTTTTTTTTAACTCTGCAGTTGGTAAAAAAAAAAAAGCAATTTTAAACACATTAATGGAAAAACAATTTTTCAGTATACCGTCTTTAAACACAGGTCTGATCCTGACCAAGGCCTGACAAAAAGATTGCACGTCTGACACATCCGCCAAAAGCTTATGTAACAAAATAGACAAAAGCAGATATTTGACCCTTCAGAGTATTCGCTGACAAATCCTTCACCAGAATTTCCTGGAGAAAAGACAAAATCCTAGGAATCCCGACTACTCCAATAGATATTTACGCCATATTTGATGGTAAATCTTCCTAGTCACAGGCTTACGAGCTTGGATCAAGGTCTCAATGACCAATTCCGAGAACCCACGTTCAGATAAAACTAAGCGTTCAATCTCCAAGCAGTCAGCTGCAGAGAAGTGAGATTTGGATGAAGAAAGGGACCCTGAAGTAGGTCCTTCCTCAGAGGTAGTCTCCAAGGTTGAAGAGATGACATATCCACTAGGTCTGCATACCAGATCGTGCAAGGCCATGCCGGTGCAATGAGAATCACCAACGCCCTCTACTGCTTGATCAGAGCAATGACTTGTGGAAGGAGAGCGAACGGAGGAAACAGGTATGCTAGACTGAAATTCAAAGGGACCGCCAGAGCATCTATCAGGACAGCCTGTGGATCCCGGGTGAAAAGGCCTGTCTGCTCAGAAAGATTTTCCCAATTGTCCACTCCGGGAATGTGGATCGCAGAAAGACAGCAGTTGTGGGTCTTTGCCCACTGAATTCTGGCCACCTTTTTTTAATGGCCAAGGAACTCAGAGTCCCTCCCTGGTGGTTGATGTAAGCCTCCGATGTTAAGTTGTCCGACTGGAACCTGATAAACCGGGCTGAGGCCAGGCGAACATTGAAGATCGCTCTCAGCTCTAGGATGTTTATGTGAAGAACTGACTCCTCCCGAGTCCATAGACTCTGAGCCTTCAACGAGCCCCAGACTGCTCCCCAACCCAGCAGGCTGGCATCCGTGGTCACAATCATCCAGGAAGGTCTGTGGAAGCAAGTTCAATGGGAGAGGTGTTCCAGAGACAAAAACCAGGGAAGAGATTCTCTTGTCGCCTGATCCAGATCTATTTGCCGAGACAAATCAGCACAATCCCTGTTCCATTGCCTGAGCATGCATAAATGTAGAGGTCTGAGATGGAATCAAGCGAACGGAATGATGTCGATGGAAGCCATCTGACCAATTACCTCCATAAATTAACCCACTGATGGCCGAGGAGAGGACTGAAGGGCAAGGCAAGAGTCGATAATCTTTGCTTTTCTGACCTCTGTAAGAAATATCTTCATTGATAGGGAGTCTTATGGGCCCCAAGAAAACTACCCTCGTAGCTGGAACAAAGGAACTTTTTCCCAGATTAACCTTCCATCCATGGGGTAACGAAGAAAAGACAAGATCGTGTGAGAGTTTGCTTGTTGAAAAGAAGCCTGAACCAGAATGTTGTCCAGATAGGGCGCTACTGCAATGTCCCGAGAC
This sequence comes from Bombina bombina, assembly GCF_027579735.1. Lineage (NCBI taxonomy): Eukaryota > Metazoa > Chordata > Amphibia > Anura > Bombinatoridae > Bombina > Bombina bombina. Next base: position 130,637,715 of record NC_069508.1, on the reverse strand, counting down.
AGGATTACAGCCAACAAAGCCCCCAGGACCTTTGAAAAAAATCTGGGAGCTGTGGCAGGGCCGAATGGCAGAGCCACAAACTGAAAGTGTGTTTAGAAAAGCAAATCTCAAACTTCTGATGAGCCTTGTGAATGGGAACAATCCTTCAGGTCTATGGTCGTCATGAACTGACCCTCTTGAACCAAGGGAAGAATGGAACGTATAGTTTCCATCTTGAAGGACGGTACTCTGAGAAACTTTAGACATTTTAGATCTAAAAAAAGCCTGAAGGTTCCCTCTTTTTTGGGGACCACAGACAGATTGGAGTAGAATCCCAGAAGAAATGAAGAGGCAGCACACTTGGAAACTCCAATAAAAAGTAACTTTTTTCCAACAATCAGTGAAAAACGCCACCACGAAGGAGCAAAAAAGGGGTGTGCCCTTAATCATAGGATGACAGGGAAGTGTAAACAAGGTAAGTATATACCCCTGAACCACCAATCAAAACAATGATGGGAGGTACAAAGGGTATAACGAAACAGATAAAAAAAAAACTGCACAAAAGGATTAAAGTGGAAGTGTTGACAGGGTAACAGAACATGCATTGCTCAATTTTCTAAGTGTAACAGAGCGGCTGATCATTACGAATTGAGGGTAAACACTGTTGCACTTAAATTTATTACAATATTGTATTATGCTGACACAATACGTAATATATAGTACATGGGAATCACCATGTCCCAAATCCTGTTAAATTACTAAGTAATTTTTCAGTATAAATTCAGGTTTATAGAATCCCAGACCCTGTTCTTTGATTGGAACTATTACATAATGTAAGAACGCTTCTGGGAGGAAAAGTCGAACTCTAGTTTGTACCCCTGGGATAGGCTGTCCACCACCCAGGGATGCGGAACATCCCGAACTCAGGCTTTAGCAAATTGAGAAAGTCTTCTCCCTACAAGATCCGGTCCCGGATCGGGGGCAGGCCCTTCATGCCGACTTTGAATTATTTGCGGGCTTCTTAGATTGCTTCCCCTTGTTCCAAGACTGATTGGGCTTCCAGAAGGACTTGGACTGAAGAGGGGGGGGGGGGGGGAAGGCTTACATCAAAAGTTTTAAAAGGAACGAAAATTACTCTGACGCCCACTCTTTTTATTTCTCTTATCCTGAGGGAGGAAATGTCCCTTTCCTCCTGTAATATCAGAAACAATTTCAGACAAAACAAGTTTTTAACCCTTGTAGGGGAATCGCCAAAGGTTTGAAACATCTGCAGACCAGGAATGCAACCATAAGGCTCTGCAAGCTAGTACAGAAAACAGATATTTGCTCCCAACTTAGTGACTTGTAAGGAAGCATCCGTGATAAAGGAATTTGCCAGCTTAAGAGCCTTAAAGGAACTCAATCAAAATTAAACTTTCATTATTCAGATAGAGCATGCACTTTTAAACAACTTTCCAATTTACTTCCATTAACAAAATGTGCACAGTCTTTTTATATTTAAACTTTTTGAGTCACCAGCTCCTACTGAGCATGTGCAAGAATAAGTGTGTATGCATTTGTGAATGGCTGATTGCTGTCACATGGTACGTGTATGCATTTGTGATTGGCTGATGACTGTCACATGGTACAGGGGGAGTGGAAAAAAATATAACTTAAAATTGTCAGAAAAAAAATCTACTACTCATTTGAAGTTCAGACTAAGTGCTATTGCATTGTCTTGTTATCTTGCATTTGTTGATTATGCAAATCTACAGTGTTGACAGGTCCTTTAATACTATCTTGGATCTCCTCGAGAGAAGTATCTGTCTGAATAGAATCAGACAATGCATCAAACCGTTAGGCTGCTGCGCTGGTGATAGTAGCAATATACACCGCAGGCTGCCATTGCAGACCCTGGAGAACACATTTTCTTTAGCAATGCCTCACAACTTCTTATCCATAGGGATCCTTAAAGGAACAGCTATTCTCTATGGGGATAGTGGTTCTCTTAGCCAAAGTGGAAATCACCCCTTCCACCTTGGGGACCGTTTGCCATGACTCCTTACTCCGGTACAGGGAATACCTCCACCACGGAGGGAACATCAAAGAACTTAGGATTGACTACAACAGTCATATCGGAGTCGTCCAACTTAGCCAAAACCTCCTTAACAGCCGGAGGTGTTCCAGCTTAAATCTGAAGGATACCACTTCAGCGTCAGAAGGAATTATACTGTCTGAATCTTAGATTTCACCCTCAGATTCTACTGAAGAGTCTTCCTTCTCAGACTTCGGAGAGGAAGCACCTTAAAAGCAGATAGCGCCTCAGATACAGCACAGGATAACCTGGGCACTTGAGTCGGCGCATGAGAGGAAACAGGGCACTGCATGTAGACACAAAAAGGATTGGGACGCTTAAGTAAAAAGCTGCAGGATATCAGGCACAGAAGACACCTGAACAGCATCCGCCTTAGCTAATGATGGCTCAGTATCAAAAAGTATATTCCTATAACAATGTTCTTCCAATACAGGAGGAACAGAAGGGTACTAGGGGTTCCACCTGAGCATCAAAACAGACAAGTAACATCTTGCAAGGTCGGAGCAGCAACCAACCCCAGGCAACCTCTACACATCAGCTGTCTTACTGAGGTGCCTACCTGTCCTGCTGACTGCCACCCAAACAGACGATCTGCCTTTAAACAGAATCCTTATCAAAAGTGCTTGACACTATGGCAAATAGCGAAAGGCTTCCTGTATAGCAGAGCCGCCGCTATTACATGCTCCTCACACTCCGTAGTTCCAGGAAGTGAAAAAGTGCACAAAATACACTGCCGCCTCAGAAGGGAACCGCCCTGTTAATTTCACTCAGTCAGGGGCAGACCCAGCAGCCGCAAAGGCCAAGTAAAAAAAAGTGTTTAAACATATACACGGCCATACACCGCCATGCAAAAATGAACCCCCCAGTAAAGTAGACTGAATCCAAAACGGTCTCCAAGCAGTGTACACCGGATCAAAAGATAAAAACCTGAGCCACCAATGCCATAAACTCCTCTCATATACAGTGCCTGGTAGCTGCCCTGATTAACTCTATAAAGAGTCAATGCAAAATAAACATCCCTGCAGCCTTTAGGCTGTATAAGTGCCAGATTTTACCTCAATAAAAAAATAATATAATTGACACTTAGAGACTGACGTGGGCTAAGGCTAGACCCCAGGGAAGATCAGAGCAAACCTACTCTGCTTCAAAATATTGATTGTAGATCAGACACCGAAATTTCACCTCCTCCTTGCACCACAGGCAAAGAGAATGACTGGGGGTTGTGGGAAGGGAAGTTACTTATCACCTTTGTTGTGAGGCTTTTTGCCTCCTGCTGGCCAGGAGTGATATTCCCAAAAGTAATTGATGATCTGTGGACTCACTCATTAGAAAGAAAAAATATAGAATCAAACTTAGTATTTACAGTTTTAAGAATTTAGCAATTTTTATTTTTTTTAACTAGGGATATGCAAAGATTTGGAAAAGGACTGCTGTATGCCACACATCTGGTTCATTTCAGGACCAGGATTTATTGGGTAAAACACTATTGGCATTTGCAAAGATACATGCGTTTTGCACTTTTACTTAAATCCGACAAAAGAAAGATGAATGCAATAGACCAGCCACTGCCATTTATGGCACTTGTTTTACTAACCAAATGCCGAATTCCTAATATCTGCATAGCCCTAGCTTTTACAAGATGCTGAAAATTGTATACAGATTTGTAACTAACCTGAACACTACGAAGAAGATCAGTTATAATTTCTGCACCATGCTGACAATTATCTGGAGGTCCTGAAATTTGAGCTATCCTATCTGGAGATGATCCATCATCTAAAAAAAATACAAAAAATTATAAACAAAAATAAAACTAGATTTCACCCAACAAACAACAAAACTGGATTCAGACATACCTGGCTTAAACTGTATCCTAACACCTGCATCATTCTGAATTTTTTTTATCATTTCACCACTTCTGCCTATTACAATTCCAACAGCATACCGGGGTATAGGAATCTAAAAATGAAAAAACGAAAGGTTGAGTGCAAAAATGCAAAACAATGGTGTTAAAGGAATCTTGGAACACATCTTAAAAACATCTATTGTGAATATTTAGATTAGATAGCTGGATTAACAAAAAACGTTTTCTGCTTACATCAATTCCTTCATTTCCTCCTCCGCCGCCGCCGCCGCCTATTCTTGAGCCATAATCATTTCGGGGTTCTCTGAAACCTCCTTGATCACGAATTAAATCTAACACCATCTCTTTTGCTTGCTATGAAAAAAGAAAAATATAGCTATTGTACAAAAAATGCATTTTATTATACACCAATTTTTAGTTTAAAGTATTTGCTTCTTACCTGAACTTTGTATGGATCTCCGGTAATTCGTAATGGTTTGTCTGCGCCTGTGTTTTGCGGACCATCTTGAATCATTACCATTTTAACTCCTGTACGTTCCTGTTAAAAAAAAAAAACAAAAACAAAACCTCATTTATTTCAGCATATTAAGAGGAAAAAAAGCCAAACTCATGAATGCGCTAGAACAAGCAATTTATATAAACTGCAGAGTTCACTTTATTTTAACATTTAATTTGTTCTCATGGTATCGTTTGTTGAAAAGCATATAGGAATCTGTGGGAGTGTGCATGTGACTGGAGCAATATATGGCATCAGTTTTAGGATATACATTTACAAGTGCACTAGATGGCAGCAGTGTTTCCAGTCACGTACTGCTCCAGAAATGTGTTCTCTTCCTACTTTGTTCTCTTTATAAGAAAAAAATGTTTTATGTTACATCTCCCTTTAAAGTAACTAACTTTTATAAAACTATTAAAGCTCACCTGAAGCTGTTTGATAGTTTCCCCCCCTTTTCCAATAACCAATCCTGCTTTACTGGCCGGAACCATGATCTCCTGAACTGCATTGCCTTGTCCATCACCATGATGAAAGCCAGGGGTTGGTCTCCCTTTCTCAATTATCTGGTCAAGTAACCGTTTGGCAGCTCTACAAGGGAACAAAAAAAAGTACATAAATATACAATAAAATCATAAGACAAAAAAAAATTTTTTTTAAAAAATCCATACTTACTGAACAGAATCAGGACCACCAGTTAACATACATGTTCTATCTGGCATGCCATTACTATCTGAAAATCAGGAGAAAAACAAAAAGAAATTATACAAATTGAGCCATAATTTTAACGCAAAATTTTTAAACCAAGAAAAATAAAAAAAATCACCTGGTGAAATTTGTATCTTACAGCCAGAATCTTGCTGAATGCGTGAAATCTGTTCGCCGCCTCTTCCAATTACTATATCATAATTAAAAAAAAAAAAAAAAAAAAAAGCAAAAAAAAAAAAAAAAAAATATAAAAAAAAAAAAAAAAAAGCATAAAAAATAAAAAAATTACCATTACAAAATTAAACAATTTGGCAATAGTTTAACCCCTTCATGCTGGGGGGCAAGTGTTTAACATTGCAACAAAGTTCCGTTGTAACACTTGCTTAAAAAACGAAATCACGCAATCATTGATGCGATCATGTGATTTCAAGGACAGGATGGGATCATGGGAGCCCTGCCTACAATACTAGACATGCCCCCAGTCAGATTTCCCATTAAATAGGAGGGTGGTGCAGGGCACCAAAAAAAAGTTGGACGATCCATGCCGTCCTAAAAGTATGAAGCGATAAAGAAAGTGTACTTACTGAATCCAACCATTCCATCAGGGACTTTGTATTCCTCTGTGACAACAGATCTTTTAAAGGAGGAAAAAAGAAAAACGTGAACAGGATGACAGAGAAACAAAGCATTACCATGTTAACAATTTGGTTTATATTAATTACACTTTAAAGTATTGAAAATACTATGAAATTCAAGACAACTACAATTTAGTGTCACTCTGAGTGTTCCCTTATTGCATTTGACCCCAGGGTTAAACAGTCAAAATCAAGACCAAGGAATTTATTAAAAAATAAAAGGCTCCAATGAATAAAGGTTTGTGCAATACGAGAAAGACAAGTGCTTTACATGTAAAGGGGAAGAAATGGATCATGCCAGGATATAAAGTAAGGAAAAATCAGCTTTTAAAGGATCACTAAATACAGTAGAATTGCATGACAATGCAATAACTATATTTCAACTAACCAGTAGATTTTAGCATCCAGTTAAACAAGATCTCATATGCATTAGCAGTCTTCCATTTTACAGCTAAATGTATAAACTATCCCAAAAAAAAATATCGTGAAATGAAGCTTAACGAAATTATTCAACGATTCACTTAAAAAAACAAAAAAAAAAAAAAAAAAACAAACAAGAGGTATATTTCAACTGACCTGAAATCAAATTATGTCCAATTAAATCTTCATTGTTTAGATTAGAGCATGTGATTTTAAACAACTTTCCAATTTAATTCTATTATCAATTTTGCTTAGTTCGGGTATCCTTTGTTAATGAGTAATCCTAGGTGAGCTCAGGAACGTGTCGTGTCCTTAGCCATCAGGCAAGTATTTGCAAAAATGCTTAAAAACAGCAAAGTCTGCAGCATTGTATGGCAGCTGTGTTTGCAACTGAACATTACTATAAACATTGTTGTACACGGCAACCAGATGGCTAAAGACACGCCCATGAGCTCACCTATGATTACTCTTTAACAAAGGATACCAAGAGAACTAAGCAACTTTGGTAATAGAAGTAAATTGGAAAGTTGTTTAATCTTGTATGGTTTGAATAGAGCATGTCATTTTTAATTTTAATCTTAATGTCCCATTAAAGTCAGCACAGAAGTTTAACACAACTAGGTCAAAAGTAAACTCTGAAATGTACTTGTTTTGAGCATACAAAGGGAATGCTTTCACACATTTTAGATATCAAATCCTTAACTTACCTTTGCTGCTGATGCATAGGAGGCATTGGTGAAGGAAAAGCTTAAAAAAAAAGGAAAAAAAAATTTAATGATCAAATAGGTACTTAAAGGGCCATAATACCCAAATGCTTAAACACTTGAAAGTGATGCAGCATAGCTGTAAAAAGCCGACTAGAAAATATCACCTGAACATCTCTATGTAAAAAAGAAAGATTTTACCTCAAAAGTTTCTCAGTAGCCACCTCCCATTGTAAAAGATTTCTAAGCAGCATATTAGTATGTCTGTCCCGGGACAACTGAAAGGATGAGCCTTGTGCACTCATGTTATTTCCCTATTCAGTGTAACAATGAAATCTCATGAGAGAGAAGAGAAATCTCATGAGATCACATTAAAAGAGTTCATGACCTCAGCACTGCTGATGCCGATTGGCTGCTGTTCATTTCTTCATTTTTTTACCTGCAGCTGGGAGCAGCTGAGTATAACTTTTTACACAGAACTTACTCTGCTGAGCTGAGGAGATTGTGAGGTAAAATATCTTCCTTTTTTACATAGAGATGCTCAGGTGATATTTTCATGTCAGCTTTTTACAGTTATACTGCATCAGTTTTAAGTGATTTAGCATATGAGTATTATGTCCCTTTAATATACTAGCAAAACTTTAATCAAAATCACTTTAATCAAAATGCATTATCAGCCAGAAAATGCAATAGAGAACTAATCAGGCATCAGTTATGTGATATAAACAGGAACTCAGCCAGAGAAACACATGTAGAATACTTACAATCATTCTGGGGTGCAACTTTCTTAGCATCTGGTTGATCTGAAAAATGCAGCAAAAAAATAAAATTATATTCTACACAGTATCTTAAACTACAATGCAATGCTGTATTGTTATAAGAACTCAAATTATGTAATGCTCCTTTTATTCACTGATATTGCATTAAAAATGTATTTAAAATTTAAATTGATTTAAAGGGGCATTATACTGCTGAGTACAACTATACGGTTTATGCAATGCTATTGTTTTTCCTCCTGTGCCTACACCCGCCTTCAAAGTCACTGTTATTTTAACCCCTTACAGGCCGCGTTCGGGCAGCGCTCAGGAGCTAGTGGAAGCGCTTCACTCCCAGCGATGACGTGGCGCTAGGTGACGTCACAAGCAAGGGAGCTTCGAAAAAACGTTCGCATGCGCAAAGGGATCTGCTGCACAATAATGGACTGCGCATGCGAACGTTTTTACTAAGCTCCCTTGTATTGTTGCTGGGCTGCCAGTGCCTGCCGAGAATGAGTTCCCCAGTCTCTTCACAAACAACGGAACTCTGACCCACCTCCATTCAGCTGCTCTCAGCTCAGCCCCTGTAGCTTATCCTGCACTGAATAGAGGTGGGTCAGAGTTGCGATGTTTGCGAAGAGAGACTGGGGAAATCATTCTGGCTCTGGGGATCAAAATCGGCAATTCCCAGAACCCCCGCCCACGCATCTCTAACCCGCCCGATCGTGAAATACACATAAAATAAAAAGGAAATATACATTACACATAATGCTTGAACGTGTTATATATATATATATATATATATATATATATATATATATATATATATATATATATATATATATATATATATATATATATATATATATATGTATGATTTTTTGTGAGCTCTAGATAATGTAGCCCATTTCTTTTCACTTCATACGCTACGTATGAAGTGAAAAGAAATGGGCTACATTCTCTAGAGCACACGAAAAATCATATTATATATGTATAAATAACATGGCAGCCTCCACAGCAACATGTGTGTGGAGGCTGCCATGTTTTCAAGCGTCTGAGCTTGCTCTGAAAAGTCCCAGCTTTTCCAGCACACTGGAAGCGCTGGGACTTACGTTACCAGAGCGCTCAAAAAACGCCAGCCATCTCACTTGCAAGTGTGAGAAAAACGCTCCAAGCGAGTTCCAGTTCGATTGGAGCGCTGCCCGAACGCAGCCACAGTTTCCAGTTAGTGAAGCTCTGCCTCTTCATAATGGGTGCCGCCATCTTGTAGCTTAAGATTTGTTATGTAGCTTTTAAACTGTGCAAAATTTTTAAAAAAAAAAGTTACTTCCACTCCTGCGCTAAAAGATGGTGGTGCCCAGTATAAAATGCAGAGCTTTACCAGCTGGATTTTGTAATGAGTTAAAAGAGAATGACTTTAAAGAGAGATGAGGAAAGAAATGGTGAGTAGTAACAATCTTACTTGTAGCTGTACCCAGCAGTTACCATGCACCAGCATTATAAACACTTGCCCAGAGAGCCTAATAATGGTGCTAGTACCATCTGATCAGTTAATTTGTCATTTGCTGCCATGATACAAACCCCATTGGCACTCTGAGCAGCTGCAGTATTTTAAATGTTGGTGCACTGAATAAGCTGTTTCACATGCAAAGAAAAATACTAACACTAAAACAGTGATAACTTACTAGAAGCATTTTTGCCAATACACGGTGCATTTACATTTTGACCGAAATGCCACATAAAGAACCAGTAAATACACTATATCTGCATAATCAACAAATGCATAACAAGATAAAATAGCACTTAATCTGAACTTCAAATGAGTAGTAGATTTTTTTTATGACAAATGTCAATGTTATGTCTATTCCCACTCCATGTGACAGCCATCAGCCAATCACAAATGCATATATGTATATTATGTGAATTCTTGCACATGCTCAGCCGGTGACTAAAAAGACTGCACATTTTGTTAATGGAAGTAATTTGAAAAGTTGTTAAAAATAGCATGTTCTATCTGAATCATGAAAGTTAAATTTTGACTTGAGTGTCCTTTTAATGGACAAATTGACACAAGGCACTTACTCTGAATTTTAAAAGAGCAGAAGATTTTTTTCTTAAATTTCAATACGCTGGCTCCCTATAATCAGCCACCAGCTAATCAGACTGTTAAAGGTACATGAAACCCAAAAATTCTCAGGATTCAGACAGACCAGACAAATTTAAACAACTTTCCAATTAATCTAATTAACTTAGTTTTCTTGGTATCCTTTGTTGAAAAGCATATCTAGATATGATAAGCTGGTAGCCAGCTACTGATTGGTGGGTGCACACATGTGCCTCTTATGATTGGCTTACCAATTTGTTCATCTAGTTCCCAGTAGTGATTTGCTGCTTCTTCAAGAAAGGATTACAAGAGAATACAAATTAATAATAGAAGTAAATTGGAAAGTTCTTTACATATATATGCTCTTTCTAAATTATGAATGAAAATGTTTGTGTTTAATGTCCCTTTAAACATGCTCAGTAGGAAATGGTGCATCAGAAAGTGTGCACATAACAGCACAATTTAATAATGGAAGTAAATTAAAGCATGCATATTTATGAGAAATTCCATCTGAATCATGAAAGTTAAATTTTTACTTTAAACTTTCATGATTCAGATAAAGCAATTTTACTATCCAATTGTATTTTCACATTTCCTTTGTTCTTTTCTTATCCTTTGTTAAATGGTATGCCTAGGTAAGCTCAGGAGTAGCAATACACTGCTGGGAGTTAGCTGGCCATTGGTTACTGCACATATACCTTTTGTCATTGGCTCACCAGATGGGTTTAGCTAGCTCACAGTAAGGCACTGCTGCTCCTGAACCTTCTATACAACAAAAGTTTACCAACATAAAGCAAAGTTAATCTGAGGTAAATTGGAACATTTTTAAAAATGGCATGTTCTATCTGAATTACGACACTTAAATTTTGATTTCACTGTCCCTTTTATCTTAAAGCAGTTTTAAACGGATTAAAACTATCTTCTATTTGTTTGCACAAGAAAGGAAACCGACTGCTGCTCTATAATTTGGCTCAGAAGAGATTGTGTACATAATTTAGACAATTCTAGCCCCTGATCAGATTTGTATTTCATAAGCTTAAAAACCAAACATATAGAAGATAATGGAGCTTGGTGCAGGTTATAAAAGGGTGCAAGCTGGTGGAGGTAGCACTACTGCTAAATCTAAAAGGCTCTGGTTGCTGGTGACAGCAATTTGTTTTTTCATCTAAGACCCCCTTTACAGCCCCAGCAGCTAACAGGAAGGGAACAGATTTTGGAAGTGAATGGGAGACACTGCGGTTTCTTATCATTTTAACGAATGTGCTGTAAGTAATATACACACAGGGGAAACTACCAACTCTGATTTCCTGCCTACTTCACATTGTCAATTCAACAGACATGTTTGCAGAAAAAGGCGCCGATAATAAAGTAGCACTTCCTGCATTTCAGTTCAGCAGCACTGGAAATATATACCATGCTAAGGCTTTAAAACAAAAAGTTACTCTAGACCAGACATCCTCAAACTTGGCCTTCCAGAGGTTTTGGAACTACATTTCCCATGATGCTCAGCAAGCTGATATGCTGGCTGAGCATAATGGGAAATGTAGTTCCAAAACCTCTGGAGGGCCAAGTTTGAGGATGTCTGGTCTAGACCATTAGTACAATGGGAGCTTCCCTAATCAACCAATGAAAACACAAACTATTAACTACTGTGCACAAACATTCCTTGCTAGCTTGATCATATTTCCTGCTAGATTTGATATAAATTTAAACCGCATTTCCCCCCTTTATTTTCCTCTAAAAATACTTGTTTTCAGAAGAGTGAAAAAGTAAATTCCACTAAATATTCAAAGCAGGGAAAAAAAAATTACCTCCATCATCAAGTGGTCTCTTTTGCCCACCAAATCCATAGTCGTTAGAGTTTACAGCAGCTCCTGTTTCGCTTCCAATTTTTGCAGCAATCTGAAAAGAAAAAAAAGATTCATAGCTTCAAAAATAACATTGAATCTATTTTGCATTTTTGTCAGAAAGACTGCATTCTGTTGAAAAACTGAAATGTTAAAAGGACAATAAATATGTAATTACAATTATTTTTTTTAATAGCCAAACTCCACCCACCATTTGTCTTATTTGGAGGCGGCTATGTGGGCTTCAATCTGCATATAAAGCTAGCCAGTGCTAAAATATAAAGTGCATTGTTTTCAGTTAAAGGGACAGTCTACAATAGAATTTTTATTTTTTTTAAAGATAGATAATCCCTTTATTACCCTTTCTCCCCTGATCACATGACTTGCATTTAGCATTGTGTTGTGCTAAATCTTAAATAACTTTCTGTGCCTGAACATAGTGTTATCTATATGGCCCACATGTACTTTCAGTCTCTTCGTGTTGAAAAGCAATTTTAAAAGCCCGTGATAAGAGGCAGCCCTCAAGGGCTTAGAAATTAGCATACGAGTCTGTCTAGGTTTAGTTTCAACTTAGAATACCAAGATAAAAAAAGCTAATTTGATGATAAAAGTAAATTGGAAAGTTGATTAAAGGGACAGTCAAGTCCAAAAAAAAAAAATTCATGTTTCAAGTAGGGCATGTAATTTTAAACAACTTTCCAATTTACTTTTATCACCAATTTTGCTTTGTTCTTTTGGTATTCTTAGTTGAAAGCTAGACCTAGGAAGGCTCATATGATAATTTCTAAGCCCTTGAAGGCCGCCTCTAATCACATGCTTTTGTATTTGCTTTACACAGCAGGGGAGAGCTAGTTCAGGTAAACCCTATAGATAACATTGTGAGCATGCCCGTGGATTGTGGCAGACACTGCACTAATTGGCTAAAATGCAAGTCAATAGATAGTAAATAAAATGTCATGTGATCAGGGGGCTGTCAGAAGATGATTAGATACAAGGTAATAACAGAGGTAAAAAGTATATTATTATAACTGTGTTGGTTATGCAAAACTGGTGAATGGGTAATACAGGGATTATCTAGCTTTTAAAACAACAAAAATTCTGGTGTTGACTGTCCCTTTAAAATTACAAGTCCTATCTGAATAATGAACGGATCATTTTGACTAGACTGTCCCCTTAAAGCCAATTAGGGACACAAAAGTAGCAGGGCTATAAGCTTTGAGAAGTCAGCAGGGTGCATTTCAAGAAATTTCATGTATTTTTGGCTCTGAAAATGTAGCAAGGGGGCAAAATAAATATATTGCAAAGTTGTTTCATTAAGCATTACAAAATATTTGATTTAAAATGTTAAGGCATTTATTGTCCCTTTAACCATACAGAAATGCATTTAAAGAACTCAGTTACAGTACTACTTTTTTGTTTTAGACTATCGGTAATTGTGCAATTTACTTCTATTAACAATTTGGTTTCATATTCTTGGTATCCATTATTGAGAGAGTAGCAATTGGTGCTAGATGAACACAATTGTTAAGCCAATGACAAAAGGCATATATGTGCAGCCACCAATCAGCAGATAGCTTCTCACTCCTGAAGCTTCCCACGTATGCTTTTTTCAAAGGATACCAAGAGAATAAAGAAAAATAAATACAAGTAAACTGGAAAAAGGTTTAAAATGGTAAGATCTATATTTAAAGGGACAGTCTACACTATAATTGTTATTGTTTAAAAAGATAGCTAATGCCTTTACCACCCATTCCTCAGCTTTGCACAACCAACATTGTTAGATTAATATACTTTATAACATTTAAACCTCTAAATTACTGCACGTTTCTAAGCCACTAGAGCCTCTTATCACATGCTTTTTTTTTTAGCTTTTCACAACAGGAGTCTGTTAGTTCATGTGGGCAATATAGATAACATTGTGTTCACGCCCGAGGAGTTATTTAAGAGTTAGCACAACGGTACTAAATGCAAGTCAATAAATAACTCATGTGATTAGGGGGTTGTCAGAAGATGCTTAGATACAAGGTAAATACAGAGGTTAAAATGTATTAAAATAACTTGGTTGTGCTACACTGGGGAATGGGTAATAGATTATCTTTTAAAAACAATAAATTAAACTGCAGACTGTCCCTTCAAAAGGACACTGTACACTAGATTTTCCTTTGCATAAATGTTTTGTAGATCCATTTATATAGCCCATCTGGGGGTGCTTTTGTAGAAATTTAGTTTTGCTTATTTTTAAATTTTGTGCTGACTCCTAACCAAGCCCCAAAGTTTTAGATTTATACTTATGTCTACATCTACAGATTCCTTATCTCCTGTTTGTGCAATGGGTCTTTTTATATGCAAGGGAGGCGGGTGGTGTCTGCTATTCCTGCATTCTCAGCCCATTTCAGTGGGTGTCCCAGCCTAACCTCATTAACATACGGAGCTTCTAAGTACATTTTAAAAAAGGTTTTATACTGGATTTTTATATCAAGTATCTGTGCATATTCTTATTTCTAGTAGTGTATGTTACATGCAGTTATATGAAAATTGGTATATACAATTTCTGCTCTTTTATGTCCCAGACAGATCATGGGATTTTATACTTTCTAATTTACTTCTATTATCTAATTTGTTTGTGTTCTCTTGGAATCCATTGTAGACAAGGATACCTAGGTAGGCTCCGTTGTTGATTGGTGGCGGGACATATATGACTTATGTTATTGGCTCACTCGTATGCATTGCTTTTTTCCCCCACAAAGGATACCAAGAGAAAGTCGCAAATTTGATAAAAGTAAATTGGAAAGTTACTTAAAATGATATTCTCTGTCTGGATCATGAAAGAAATCTTGAGATTCATATAAGGACCACATTTTTCAACAGATTTGTTGACCCCTGTATTATTGCACAATGTAGGAAGGCACAGGCAGATAAGAGAACATGCTACATGTACAAATAAAAAGTATCAAAAATTAATATATTCCCCACCTGTAAGTACCAGATACAAATCCACAAATTAAAAAAAGTATCAAAAAAATAATATTTTCTCCGCCCCCATTACCTATGGCTTTGGATTGTTTTGTGTTAATTAAAATGAACACAATAGTCTAGTCCTTAGGTTTTTGCATACATACTATCATTAAAATAGTACGGTAAGGCAATCAAAACTACATTTAGGTTGCATGTATAAGATGCATATATCGCCTAGCATAAGATGTAGTTTACCATTGGCTCCTCGCGAAAAGACTGAGCACTGATTCTGTAGTTTTCTGCTGTATCTCAGCCAATTTTCATAGAATTTACAGTTTACTTCTCTTAAATTTCCTTTATTCTCTTGGTAGCCTTTGTTAAAGAGCAGGTCTAGCTGCTGATATGCATGTTGTATTTGGCTCGTCCTATGTATTAAGCTAGCTCCCAATATAGTGCATCATTGCATATGCAACAAAGAATTACACAATTCAAGTTTTACAATAGATGTAAAATACAAAGTTGTATTCTCTGAAACAGGTAAGAAACATTTTGGGCTTTTAACACAATATATTAAACTGGGAGACAATGGTAACATAAGATTACACATAGCGACAAATTGAGCTATAGTATTATAGTGTTGCAGCACGATCCCTCAATGCATCAAATGACCAAAGGGCCGCGATATAATTACACCGAGACACGATCGTCGCACACTCGACGCCTCTCTAACGAGGTGAAAAAAACCTTGATATTTATACTAGAAGCGGAAAATGTGGGAAAATGTAAATATATTTTGCCTCAGATATGAAAATATACGTTACCACAGTCAACGTGATACCAGCGCAGTCCTTAAATGCGGTCGAAATGTTTGGTAATTAAAATGAAGTACTTAAAACAACGAGCGGAAAAGGTCGCCCTTCGGTAACCAGTGGAATAATATGTCGTCTAAACCTCATCTAACCCTACCCTGAAGGTGCTGGGATTCGGCGCCACGGTGTTGGGCCTAGCTGCGGAAACTGTCCGAACGTGCTATCCTTACCACGCTGCCATCCCAGGATAATAGGCCCGTACTCACCTGTCTAGCTCTCTGTAGCGCGTCCTTAAATGCATCGTTTGCCCCCGCTGCAGATCCCGTACTCGGAGGAGGTACACTAGAGTAGTCAGACATTTCACCTTAGCACGCTGCTTCGTACTATCTGAGTCGTTCTGTGGCGTAAAAGGGAAGAAAATGGCTCCCAGGGTCTTTTTACTTAGTACCGCGAGACTGTAAATCTCTCGATAAAAAAACGACACTTCCCGTACAAGCTACGCAGAACACAATAGAAGCGAGTGCCCTCAGTGTAGGTCGCGCATGCGTAGTAGTACAAATAGATGACGTCATTTAGCGCGCGTAGAGCCGCGAAGTGTTGTAATATGAGTTGATAAAAATGTTAATGAATTGTTATTTAGGTTACTTTTTTTAATTTAAAAACAACTACAAAAAATATATATATTTGCTAAGTTATTACATATTTTCTTTTATGTTTTTATTGTCTTGGCGCCACATTATCTGTTTTAATCAGTAGTATGCAGCAATAAAAGGGAACGGGGCATTATATGAAATTAGAAGGAAGCATTGTACCAGAGGTGTACTGGGGCGTGGTGATGACGGTACAGGAAGCAAAATATTACGCAGCATACAACAGTCAATACTATATATCATTATAAAATTGTAATAAGTATCATGTCTGTTTTATTATATGTATCAGATTATACATCAATTGTTTTTTTTATATATATATATAGTAGCCTCAAAATCAGGTATGAGAATATCAAGCCCCAATTAGAGTGCAAGCTGTGCAAAATGCAAAATTGTGCTAAATTCAGAGTTAAAGGGACATTAAACACTTTGAGATGGTAATATAAAATGATAAATTGTATATATAAAACAACTCTGCAATATAGTTTCATTATTTATTTTGTCCTCTTTGCCTGTTATTCCATTCTGAAATTGTGAGCTTTTCAGTTCCTGTTAGAAATGGAAGTGCAGAACACTGTTAAAGCGACAGTCAACACCAGAATTTTTGTTGTTTTAAAAGATAGATAATCCCTTTATTACCCATTCCCCAGTTTTGCATAACCAACACAGTTATAATAATACACGTTTTACCTCTGTGATTATCTTGTATCTAAGCTTCTGCTGATTGCCCCCTTATTTCAGTTCTTTTGACAGACATGCAGTTTAGCCAATCAGTGCTCACTCCTAGGTCACTTTATGTGCATGAGCTCAATGTTATCTATATGAAACATGTGAACTAACGCCCTCTAGTGGTCAAAATGTATTCAGATTAGAGGCAGTCTTCAAGGTCTAAGAAATTAGCATATGAACCTCCTAGGTTTAGCTTTCAACTAAGAATACCAAGAGAACAAAGCAAAATTGGTGATAAAAGTAAATTGTGAAGTTGTTTAAAATTGCATGCCCTATTTAAATCATGAAAAAAAAAATTGGACTTGACTGTCCCTTTAAATCCAGCAAAACCATTGGCTGCACACTCTAATGACCTATGTATAACTGTCCCTAATTTGCCACAGAAGAGAAGGTAACACAAGTTACAACATGGCAGCTCCCAGTGTTTTATAGACACTAAAACGTTACACTTATTTTGTCACTTTTTAAACAACTAATGACACTACAATACATCTACATGTTAGTCATGGACTAATCTTTTCTTTGAATTCATCATTCTATCTAGCATGTATTTAGTGTTTAATGTCCCTTTAAATACACATGCCCCTAGATCAGCATGATAACTAGTGGGATCAGGAGACCCCAAAAAGTTAAACAGTTAATGAGGTAGCAAGAATGTTTCAGCGCTAAAGGAGCTTACACACACACATATATATATATATATATATATATATATATATATATATATATATATACTAAAGGATATATACCATAGATATTAGAGTTTAATAGTGTATATGTATATACATGCGTACCTCAGAGATATTGTTGGTTCGGTTCCAGACCACCGCAATAAAGCGAATATACCAATAAAGTGAATCACACAAACTGTTTTGTTTTACAGTGCTTATAAAACTTATATTTACTCTATACTGTAGTATATTAAGTGTGCAATAGCATTATTATGGCTAAAAAAAAGCCAAGAAGACAAAAAGTGTAATATTGTTTTTATTTTTCTATACATTGTTTCCTCTTTAAAGATAAACTCACTTGTAATATCCTCAATATACTCATATCTGGCTGACTGAGAAGCATCTGGAAAAAATCCCTCTGAGGAAGATTATCTAATACCTTTGAAACGTGTAAGGGACATATTCTGCAAATCACTGGCTTCAAAAATATAATTTTAATGGAAATGGCTACTGTGTTGCATTTGCCACCTGGACCAAAAGCTGCCAGTCCTTCTCTGCAGATTATAGAGTATCCAAATGTTAACAATTGATGTTTTTTCTATTTTTTTTTTAAATATATTTTTTATTGAGATTTTAGACAATTACAATAAAATACTTTTGTCCAATTACAGTAAAAGAAAATATATATAATATATGCAGGTTAATATGAAACATGATAAGCTATAAAACAGGTTTATGAACCTAGGATATATACCTCTGCAATGTTTCCTTCGATGGGAATAGTAAGTAAATTGGTGAATAAGCACCTAGTGAACATACCTCTAAATATGACACTATATGACTGTGTATTAGAATATGATAAAACAGTTCAGATTTTAGGATTGCTAAGGACATATCTATTGATCAACCTATGATAAGTAAGTGGACTGAGCTTAATAAAATCTCTCCTTTTTTTTTTTGGGTAGGTTGTAATAATATAAATGTAATAGGAAATGCAAAAAAAAAAAAAAAAATTGGGGGGGGGGATCAGCAGACAAAAGCTGCCTGAAAGTTAATGAAATGGGGGGGGCGTGGCCAGGGAATATTAATGATATTATAATAATAATAAGGGGCGTAATCACAAGCATGTTTCTCTTGGTGTCAATATAAAGCCAATGAAATGCATAAATAGAGGGTTGAGGTATATTTAAGAGATACAGTACACCATGAGTGACCTTAAATTATATAGTATATACAGAACCGTGATCTATTATCCAAAATATTAGTTACATATTAACTATATGTAGCAATATGAGTTATTGCCTGAGAAATGTTTAACGACAAACACATTGATGGAGTGCGGGTCTGCATATATCACAATGACTATATATCTAGATCCTAGTGAACGCATATAAATATAACAGTAATATAATTGAATATACATAACTAAAACCTCTGTTTTTCTAGCATATATTCCTCAAATAATTAAAGTGCCAGTCTTGAACCTTACTAAGCTATTAATATAGGCCAGGGGGATTATAATATTGACATTATAAAATAGTATGATGGAGTGACATGAGAATCTATTAGTTAGGGAATTGCTAACTCTAGAGATGAGGTGCAAAGAGTGAGTACTGATAACACCTCTAGTGTCCAAGTATCTACCAATTAACATAGTACTAGGTTATTAAAATTAGTAAGCTTGTCTTAATAACTGATTTAGAGGTATCCATTGAGTCCCTAGAATTTAAAATCAGGTCCCTGACTCAGGTCAATTTAAACATATTAAACTGCAGTTATGAAAACAAACAACCTGGTTATAACAACATTAACAGGGTGAGATGCCTGAGCAATATCAACTATAGCTCGTCCTTTAAATTATAGCTTTTTCATAGCGTATAGTGTATATAGATTAGCAATTATTGAACAATACTAGCAGTGCTGTAAATGTTTTCAAACAACAATAAAATTATTTACTATAAGCTAGAACTATGCTTCTTATATTAATAATCAAACAGGGTAAATGGTTACTTGAAATGTAAGACTAAGGAATCATATATTGAATATTTTTTAGGTATAAACAAGTATTTTTCAACCTATCAGAGTAATTACAAGGTGACTGCATAATATCCTCAAGTCCATAGACCATCATGTATTGAGCAGGGAGTCAAAATAACAGTACAGGTGGCCCTCGTTTTTACAACGGTTCAATTTACACCGTTTTCAGAATAACAACCTTTTTTTTCCAGTCATGTGACTGGCTATTGCAAAGCATTGAGAAGCAGTGCATTTATTAAAATAGCCAGTAGGTGGAGCTGTCCGCTTTGTGTTGCAGCAAAGCCAAGCAAGCTGAAATTAATCAGTTTAACCAGACCTGAGCTATCGAGCAGATTTCAAAGAAACAAGATCTTCCTGTCTATAACTCAGTCCAGATTGGAATGCATAGAAAGAACTGTTTGCAGAAAAATGCAAGTGAAGTCTGTGTTGTGTGATTATTTTATTAGGTTTATAATGCTGTTTAGCAAATGTTTTTGTTCATTTAACTTAGTTTAATTATATATTCTGTGTTTGTGTGATTATTTTATTAGGTTTATAATGCTGTATAGCATTTAAAGTCTTCATTTCAAAGCTTTAAAAATAATGTATTAGGTGTTACTTATGACAATTTTGAGAGGGGCCTGGAACCTATCTCCCTCACTTCCCATTGACTTACATTATAAACTGGGTTTCAATTTACAATGGTTTCGATTTACAACCATTACTTCTGGAACCTAACCCCGGCGTAAACTGAGGGCTACCTGTATTTGAATTGTAATAAAGCATAGTGCGGTTATCTGTAGTATCGTCAACCTAGTTGATGCCCTTCATACTTAGATGCTCTGGCGTGGGTAATAGAGAATAGATTAATTACATATGTATTGGAATTGAAGCCGGCAAGAGGCATCAGAATATTTTTAGGTCTGTACAAAGCTAGGCTTATATTATAACATATATATCTAAATCGATAGACAAGATATGGACCAGCATAAATTATGTGTGGATAAGTATCCAGGAACATATCAATGCAGTCTAGCTCCACAATGTTAAGCATCATAGTAACCTCAGCAGTAATAAGTCAAACATGAAAAATACTCATTAGTGCACAAGAACAATAAGGGTCTCCACAGCTAGGGACAAAATGTATAACTAAACACTATTAACCCCTTAATGACCGAGGACGTGCAGGGTACGTCCTCAAAAAAAAGGCAGTTAATGCCTGAGAACGTACCCTGCACGTCCTCGGTGTGGAAAGCAGCTGGAAGCGATCCTGCTCGCTTCCAGCTGCTTTCCGGTTATTGCAGTGATGCCTCGATATGGAGGCATCCTGCAATAACCATGTATGGCCATCCGATGCAGAGAGAGCCACTCTGTGGCCCTCTCTGCACCGGACATCGATGGCCGGTATCGTTGGTGGGTGGGGAGCCGACGTGGGAGGCGGGTGGCGGCCATCGATGGGCCCAGTGATGTGGAGGGGGGCGGGATCGTGGGCGGGGATGACCGGGGGCGCGCACCGGGCGCGCGCGCGGTGCACGATAGGGAGGGGGCGGGCGCGTGCACGGGAGGGAGCGGGTGGGAACCGCTACACTACAGAAAAAGGATTTGCTCATCAGGGTTCTAAAACCTAAAAATTAATAAAAATAAAAAGCGATATCAGGGGGTGTTGGGTTAGTATGTGGGAGGGAAGCTACACTACAGAAAAAAAAAATGGGGGAAAAATAAAAAAAACAACAACATTTTTTTCTGCAAATTGGGTACTGGCAGATAGCTGCCAGTACCCAAGATGGCCCCCAAAAAGGCAAAGGGGGATGGTTAGAGAGATGTTTGAGGGGGGATCAGGGAGGTTGGGGGCTAAGGGGGATCCTAAACAGCAGCATATGTAAATATGCTATACAATTTTTTTTAAAAAAAACAAAGATTCCCCTTTATTTTTGTACTGGCAGACATTCTGCCAGTACTTAAGATGGCGGGGAAAATTGTGGGGTGGGGGAGGGAAGGGAGCTGTTTGGGAGGGATCAGGGGGTGTGATGTGTCAGGTGGGAGGCTGATCTCTACACTAAAGCTAAAATTAACCCTGCAAGCTCCCTACAAGCTACCTAATTAACCCCTTCACTGCTAGACATAATACACGTGTGATGTGCAGCGGCATTTAGCGGCCTTCTAATTACCAAAAAGCAACGCCAAAGTCATATATGTCTGCTATTTCTGAACAAAGGGGATCCCAGAGAAGCATTTACAACCATTTGTGACATAATTGCTCAAGCTGCTTGTAAATGATTTCAGTGAGAAACCTAAAATTGTGAAAATGTAACGTTTTTTTTAATTTGATCGCATCTGGCGGTGAAATGGTGGCATGAAATATACCAAAATGGGCCTAGATCAATACTTTGGGTTGTCTACTACACTACACTAAAGCTAAAATTAACCCTAGAAGCTCCCTACATGCTCCCTAATTAACCCCTTCACTGCTGGGCATAATACACTTGTGGTGCGCAGTGGCATTTAGCGTCCTTCTAATTACCAAAAAGCAACAACAAAAGCCATACATGTCTGCTATTTCTGAACAAAGGGGATCTCAGAGAATAATTTACAACCATTTATGCCATAATTGCACAAGCTGTTTGTAAATAATTTCAGTGAGAAACCTAAAGTTTGTCAAAAAAATGGTGAAAAAGTGAACGATTTTCTTTATTTGATTGCATTTGGCGGTGAAATGGTGGTATGAAATATACCAAAATGGGCCTAGATCAATACTTTGGGGTGTCTTCTAAAAAAAAATATATACATGTCAAGGGATATTCAGAGATTCCTAAAAGATATCAGTGTTCTAATGTAACTAGCGCTAATTTTGAAAAAAAGGGGTTGGGAAATAGCGAAGTGCTACTTGTATTTATTGCCTTATAACTTACAAAAAAAAGCGAAGAACATGTAAACATTGGGTATTTCTAAACTCAGGACAAAATTTTGAAACTATTTAGCATGAGTGTTTTTTGGTGGTTGCAGATGTGTAACAGATTTTGGGGGTCAAAGTTAGAAAAAGTGTGTTTTTTTCCATTTTTTCCTCATATTTTATCATTTTTTTATAGTAAATTATAAGATATGATGAAAATAATGGTATCTTTAAAAAGTCCACTTAATGGCGAGAAAAACGGTATATAATATGTGTGGGTACAGTAAATGAGTAAGAGGAAAATTACAGCTAAACACAAACGCTGCAGAAATGTAAAAATAGCCTTGGTCCCAAACGGACAGAAAATGGAAAAGTGCTGCGGTCATTAAGGGGTTAATAAGTACAATTCTAAAACACATTAGCTCATCCCTCTAGTAATTTGTAGTGCTCTTTACTCTTTTTAGGCGTTATGCAGTATCAATTTAGTTTAACCTTCATTTTATAATCCAAAACTCTAGATTACAGTATAATAGCAGAGGGATTTGACATTAATTGTTTGTTGATAGTTGAAAAAATACATTTATAATATGGGAGACAACAAATTAACCAAGTAGTACTAAATGCTTGCTGGGTTAGACTCTCACATCAACAAACCTGAGCCACTCTTTAAGCATTGGCTTGATTGGGTCTCATGTAAAGGTAGGCTAATTAGCATAAGTGGGAGACTCTAAGTGTGTAACTTTTAGGTCCAGACTAGAAATGTAGAAAGATAAGTGTAAAGAGACAAGTTAAAAAATGCATGTGTGCAAAGTTTAATTAGTATACCATGTGAGTTTTGAAAAGCAAAATATAAACTTATAACCTTAATTTGGGTCATCTGTTGTTATTATGTCAAAAGTGTACCAGCTAGGAGCGCCAGAAAAGATTTCAAACATATAGTTGTCATGCTACTTGACCCTCATATTAGTGGTGGGCATATCATTATGGGAACAATAGCCAACAAGAAAACAAGCTTCTAAGAGCTCTCAGCAAAGGATCGATAAATTTAAACATTCAAAAAGTCATATGGGAAACAGATGCTGTTGGATATTGTCTGCTGCTACTATTAGGCAAGGTATATGGTGGTCTTCAAACTTACATAGGTAACTTAAAGGGACACTGAACCCAATTTTTTTCTTTCGTTATTCTGATAGAGCATGAAATTTTAAGCAACTTTCTAATTTACTCCTAATATCAAATTTTCTTCATTCTCTTGGTATCTTTATTTGAAATGCAAGAATGCAAGTTTAGATGCCGGCCCATTTTTGGTGAACAACCTGGGTTGTTCTTGCTGATTGGTGGATAAATTCATCCACCAATAAAAAAGTGCTGTCCAGAGTTCTCAACCCCCACAAAAGCTTAGATGCATTCTTTTTCAAATAAAGATAGCAAGATAATAAAGAAAAAAATGATAATAGGAGTAAATTAGAAAGTTGCTTAAAATTGCATGCTCTATCTGAATCACGAAAGAAAAAAAATTGGGTTCAGTGTCCCTTTAAGTAGTCTAATCTTAAAGGGCCACTGTAAGTAAATATTTTCTATGCCTGTTACTAACTAACTACCCCAAATACGCTTTTTATCAATAGCATTTCATTAACATATCTCTACCGTATATCAGAAATCTTGTCTGCAAATTTAATTGTTTTCCAATCCCACTCCGTGGGTATCCTTTGCTCTGTACCAATCCGTTTACAATACCTAGGTTTTCAAAATGGCGCTTTAAACACAAAGTTATTGGTTTAAGTATTTTGAACATGCAGTGCTGAAAATAGTGGGCAGGATAACGTGACATCATCGGCGAATAAAAGATATAACTTTTAGAACGTTATGAAACTTCGTTTTGGAGAAAATATAGATCAGTAGGTTTTAATTAATGTTTATTAACTTTAATATGTTAGTTGTTTAGCTTAAAAATTATAACAGAAAGTAATCCTTTAATTAGGGGCTTTTTGAGTAGTATCATGATGACGGCTGCATTTTAAGAAATACTTTAGGTACTACACCCTTAACTGAAACATTCTCGTAAAGCAGCTCATATAGAAGGAATTAGGTTAAACTTAAATATCACAACACAGCATATATAAAGTAAAAAAAAAAAAGAACTAGATAAGTCTCAACAAGCAATTGGTTTATCAGACATTTGATCCCTAGGTCGATGTTGTACTTGGAGCATCAGACCTCATGGCCGTCATGTAAAGTTCCGTGTAATAAGGGGCAGCCTCCCCCAGGGATCCTGCGGGCAGTCTCTCAAGCGTTGAAGGGATTTCTGTTACCCTACACCGGCCCTCTGGTGTATCCTGGATGTACCAAGAGATGGGAAACCACTTTGAAACTGCGCCGTTTCAAACCTCGTTTGCATAAGATCCCAGAAAGCAGGACTGCTTCTCCACAGCTGGTGCACATAAAAGTTGGCAGTTAGTGCGGACATCGGGTCTGGTAGCTGAATAACCTTGCAGGGCTTACTTGAAGTTGATAGTCCCTGAGCCCGGCCGCGGGAGCCGGCTGCTCTCCCCATGCCCCGCGCCAGAGGTGAGTGTTGACTTTTCATGTTACCCTCATAGCAAGGCCTGGATTGGGTAGGTAAATAGACAATGCATTTGATGGCTCTTTACTAGCTTCCAACTCGGGCCATGCTTGACTCAGATCTCTTACCGCAGAGTAGCTGGAATGAGTGGCAATGTAGCCAGATATCTTAGGTATGTCAGAGATGATGTGGGCATGTTTTTCAGGTGTAGAGGGTAACTCGCCGCTATACCACATCAACTTTTGAGATGAGATAGCCTCCCCATCTAGGCCAACCATCGGTTTGGCCTCAGTTTGGCGGTTTGTACACTGGACTGTTAGAATGAGGTCGGTCATGTATCGTCCAAATTCAGTTTCGAACTGTAGCAACGCAGTTTGTATAAGGTGGTGTAGATCCTCCATGATATGTACGGGATTGTCTTTTGTGGAGAAGAAGGCAATCTTTTAGCAGCTGTATTTCCCATTTCACAGGGTGGGGAGGCTGAGGATCTCGGCACTAGGCCGACGCCTACTAACTCAGCAACACAGAACGGGGCCCAATGTTGATAGATACTGCCAATATAGATATCAGTCGATTCCGCACTACTTCATCTGTCCAGTGTTAAATTGTTTCTGTCTTTATGTAGCAGAATTATCCCTATAATCAGCAGAATAGTGGAGGTCACTTAGGAGCTATAGAAAAACACGACTTATCATGGCAGCCGCCCGGACACCCCCCCCCTCACAATTGATGTTTTTTCTATTAAAAAATATGTTATTTTCATAGTGTGCATTAATGTGCTTACCTGGTGATTTGAGGAAAGAGATGGCTCTTTCCTTTAATTTATTTGTTTATTATTTTTTTAACATGTTGAAAAGAAGAATGTTATCTAAATAATGACATACATAACTGATTTCACCAACGCAAATAGTAGATATAATATACTTATGTTGCTGCTTATAAAGTTCACCGCAGACACATAGTGCCGATGAGTACAGCTTTCCGTTCTTGAAAGATGATCTAAGATTTTTTTGCAGTACTGTGAGGCCCTTCAAATAATTTTTAGAACGTCAAATTTTATCTTTAAAGGGACAAGGAACACAAAACATTTCCATCACGATTCAGAACATACAATTTTAAACAACTCTCCAAATTACTTCTATTCTCTTATTTGCTTTCTTCTCGGTATCCTTTTGTTATATATTATTTGTTATTAGCATGATTAGGCCTACGCTTGGTATTGCTCCATTTTCCTAAGATTCACATGTCACGTAGTCTTGTCTGCATGGAATCCACGTCACATGAAATGTAGCAGAAGTGAAATGTAGTTTTCCTTAGAGAAATGGAACACTTCTTTGTCTGTCTTTTTCCTAGACCCTGCTAGTGGAGAGGCTAGGTAGTGTGATAATTAATAAATGTCCAAACACATATAATTCTTTAATCCAGGAATATTACTTGCATAGAAATTGTTACATGTAGAAAAAGCTTACTTTCCTTTTGTCTGTCTGTAAGGGAAGTCCTGCTAGCAGAATAAAAGATCAGCCCGTAAAGGGTAAACCATTCTTTGGATATTTTGTTCTGGTCTTTGTTATTTCTCTACCTGGTACACCACATGATGGCTAAAGTTCCACTACACTATGTTGAAAAGCATACCTAGGTAGGTTCAGGAACTGGGAGCTAGCTGCTGATTGGTGCCTGCACATACATACCCAGGGCCGGATTGGCCTACCAGGATACCAGGAGATTTCCCGGTGGGCTGCAGCAGCTGGGGCTGGAAAGCTACAATTTAAAGGGGTGATTAATGGAGTCAATTGGGTTGTAGGGTGCCTAACTAACATCAATCTGGCACTTTTTATTTAATTTCATATTTAATACAAAGTAATATAATTTAATTCTGAAAAAATATTGGGGAAGGAGTATCCCAGTAAAAATGGGGCATATGTAATCTACCGACTCAACGGAAAATTGGGCTGGTCTTCATATATTTCCAGGGCTGCTTTGTATTCCCAGTCCGGCCCTGTACATACCTCATCACTGGCTTACCAGTGTGTTCAGCTAGCTCTCAGTAGTGCATTGCTGCTCCTTCATAAAGCTTATAAAGAGAATGAAGTTAATGTGATAATAGAAGTAAAGTGCAAAGTTGTTTAAAATTGTGTGTTCTATCTGGACCATGAAATAAAAATGTTAGGCTTCATGTCCCTTTAAGAGCTGTTTATTGCATAATGCAGAGTTATGGATGTAAATGCTCAAAAACGCAACTTCTAAGGTTTACCTAATGAACTGTAAACAGGTTGCTTATCTCTGAAGGGTTTTGTTTAACAAAAGGAGACTTACACAAGTAAACTTCATTTCATAGTAATACTTAATATCAATTGTGTGTTCAGGAGAATGGACTCAAAATAATGAGTCCCGTGATTTTATAATGGGACTTCACATCTGTGGGCATTTACAACATGCAATGTATTCAAGGAATTATGTAATCACTGCAGCATTCACTTACTAGTTGACATCTATATTCTGATTATAGGTATACAAAGGGAGAGAGGGAGAAATAAACCTAATACTTAGTTTTAAATTGATTACTGTTATTTTGGAGAGTCTATGTGCTGCTCTGTTTTGACGCTGGTTGGAAATTAATGTATTATTTGCAGCTCTATATAAGAGATACAGAGCATGAACAAGTACAAAGTATATGGGTGTACTTTTTTTTCTGCCTTTCTAATAATCATTTGGTTAATCCGCCCACCTCTATTGGCCTCTTTGTAAGGCGTTATATTAACGCTTTCTTGAAGAGAAGTTGATAGACTACTTCTCAAGTCAGACTACCAGTGCATGTTGATATATGCTGAAAGGTGTTCATCATATATCTTGACAAACATGATTGGAAACTGGATCTAGTTTACTTTGTTCATTGTTCATAGATATATTGGCTCACCCAGTTCTTTTGATATTGCTGCAACTAAGATGAATACTATCTATGCTAGATTAAAGGGACATGAAACCCAATTTTTTTCTTTCATGATTTAGAAAGAGCATGCAATTTTAAAGAACTTTCTCATTTACTTCTATTATCTAATTTGCTTCATTCTCTTAATATTCTTTGCTGAAAATCATATCTAGATAGGCTCAGTAGCTGCTTATTGGTGGCTGCACATAGATGCCTTGTTTGATTGGCTCACCCATGTGCATTGGTATTTCTTTAACAAAGGATATCTAAAAAATAAAGCAAATATTATAATAGACGTAAATTGGAATGTTGTTTAAAATTCTATTCTCTACCTAAATCATGAAAGAAAAAAATGGGGTTTAGTGTCCCTTTAACTCAACTATTCATCATTTATTGGCAAGTAGTTTATTTGTGTTAGCAAATGCTGAGAGCTTTTTTTCTGGTGATACTCTGTATGTGTGTGTGCATGCACGTTTTCCTTAAAGTGATGGTAAATTCATACCAACTGCTCAATATTTTAAAAGCTCTTATCCTAACTAGCATATCAATATGCTTTTTTAATAATAAATTCATCAGTTTACTGAATAACTTCAATTGTATTGCTGTAACGTTACACTTTTATACTCAGCCTCTCTCTTAAATTTTCTAAGGTACTGCTTTTATTGACATTCGTTTTAGCCAATCATCGGTTCACCATGCGCCCCATGTTAAAAAGTACCTGCACGCTCCCGTGCTCTGAACTCACTCATTGCGATGCAATGGGCAGGCACAACTCTTACGCTACTTGCGCAAGTGAAAAAGAGAATGCTTCATATGCCAGTTATAATTGACTTAGATCAGTAGCGTAAGAGTTGCGCATTGCATCGCAATTGGTGATTTCAGAGCACAGGAGCGTGCAGGTACTTTTAACATGGGGCGCATGGTGAGCCGATGATTGGCTAAAACGAATGTCAATCAAAGCAGTACCTTAGAAAATTTAAGAGAGAGGCTGAATATAAAACTGTAACTTTACAGCAATAAAATTGAAGTTATTCAGTAAACTGATGTTTTTATTATTAAAAAAGCATATCGATATGCTAGTTAGGATGAGAGCTTTAAAAATATGTTGAGCAGTTGGTATGAATTTACTATCACTTTAAATTGTCATTTCTTTTCTAAGTCTATGTGACTTCTAGATTACCTAAAGCAAATTACTTTCTAATTATAGCACAGAGTATAATACGGGTAACATTGAAAAGGTAATTGTTTTTGAAGGTAGGCAAAGTGAAAAAGGGACAGCGTAATGATTTGTTTTGTTTGGTTCATTTGAAAATGTGTGTGTTTTTTATAATGCTGTATTATATGACATTTTTTTTAGGAAAAAAATAAACATTTTATTCTGCTTTTTCATATGTTAAATAGAACATAGTCAAACATAACCCCTTTGATGTGCATGACAAGGCGTTCTGTTCTGGTCATGCACATCGCTACCTGTAGGCGCATACAAGCCCTTCTCGTCATGCAGGGAGATTGCTGATCAAATGTTGTTTTAGGAGATCCCCCTCACTACAGGCTAGGGATCGTTGGTGGCCTAGTGGGTGACACTCTCAGGCTACATGGAGGGAGAACCAGGAAGCTCACTAGCTGCAAGGGAGCTGGATGGGGGGAGGTTCTTCAAAACCTTCAATTTTAGCTCCCATAGCAGCTACAAACCTCCAAGACCCCTCATTTGAAAGAGAATCACCTGCTTCTGCTCTTTCAAATGACGGTGGTCTTGGAGCACAAACAATCTTTTCAAAATAAAGTAGAGAAAACACATGGGGATTTGCTTGGGAATGGCTCATTATATGTGCAATAAAAAAATCTAATATGTGCAGAGACCCCTAATAAAGTTTATTTTCT
This sequence comes from Bombina bombina, assembly GCF_027579735.1. NCBI lineage: Eukaryota > Metazoa > Chordata > Amphibia > Anura > Bombinatoridae > Bombina > Bombina bombina. The sequence goes on along the minus strand of NC_069508.1, from coordinate 130,608,045 downwards.
AGCAGACAAGTCCCTCTCTCAAAATAATATATGGCTTTTATCTGTATAACTAGTAACAGTGAACACCTGGCAAGAAAAAAAGTGTTTTTATTTCTATTCTGAACAATGGGCCCTCTCTATATTATAACTCCCAAAAGCACATATGTAGGCTGACCATATTGCCGCTTTAAAAAGGGACACATATGAAAAATACATATGTCAGGGCTGTTTTCAGGGCTATTTAAAGAAATGGTTTTGTATAAGAACCCTCACATATGTATTTTTCATATGTGTTCCTTCTTAAAGCGGCAATATGGTCAGCCTACACATATGGGTCCTTATTTCATATGTGGCTACCCATGATGACAATTTAGTAAGGTGATCACAGTAACAGCCGTGGTCACTTGGCAATTTTCAGTATTATTTATTAAAATCTCTGAAAAAAATGATAAATTTTTTACAGTTTTTGCCGCAGCTGTCTCATTTGCCATGAATTATAAATGTAATAATGGTATATTGTGAATATGCTGGGCCTTCTGAAAAAAAAAACAACCTACATAATTTGTGTCGATCACTCACTGAAATGTGACTTACAATTTGGTTTAAACTACGTAGCAAAAAATACTTAGCAGTGAAATGGTTAAAGGGACATTAAATGCAAAAAAGAAAATGATCTTAAGTGTTGTTCTATTACTGCCCTATTGCTTGCAAATAATAATATATTACAGAACATCATTGACAATCCTGTTGTGTGTATTTTTCTTAATTGTTTATTAACTGGATGTTGCAGAAGAATTAAAGGGACATAATAGTCGAAAAATAACATGATCTAATTCATTAGTGCATGTCATTTTAAGACTATGAACCCTACACTACTGTGTGTTTAACCCACACAGATGGGTTAAACGCACATAGAAATACAGCTCCAGACCCGCAGCGCACTGCAGGCCCAGAGCGGAAACCACCACTGATCCAATCAGAAGGTCTATAGTCTTAATCACATGATCTAATGAATTATGGCCATTAAACAAACAACAACTTATAATGGTAGTGTTTGGTTCCAGTTAAAATAAAACAAACCAGTTAAAATAAAACAATTTGTTCAATAAATTGATGTTAAAAGGGCATGAAAGTCAAAATTAAAATTTCATTATTCAGAGAGAACATGCAATTTTAAGAAACTTTTAAATTTACTTGTATTATAACATTTACTTTGGTCTTTAGGTATCATTTGTTGAAAAACATGTGTAGGTGGACTAGCAGTGTACTACTAGGAACTAGGTGGCAATTGGTGACTAGTTCCAAATAAAGTATTACTGCAATGGAGCTGGCATTAACTATGTGTTTAAACCCTTTGCAGGGGTAAAACACAAAGTTGTATTCATGCAATATTCTCCTTAGCTAGCAATTATAAAATATTATACATAAGAGCATTTTCTTTTTGCACTTGTGTGTCTCTTTAAAGGGATCATAGAACAAGTGAAAGAAGGAAAAGGTGCCAAGGTAGAATTTGTGTGAGAAAAATAGGACTGAGTGGCAGAAAATGGTGACCCCATCACTAACCACCATCACCTTTTCACATTTATTTTCACAGCCATTATTATAACCATCCAGAAGGCCTATAACTGCTTCTGGTTATATTATATTACTTAACAATTAACTCAAGAAAGCTCCAGAATTGGCTCAACAAAAATGTTTGTTTATAATATGTTGCTGTGCTTACTAAAACAGCTTTTTAACCTTTTAACGCCGTTAGGACGTTGTATTCCGTCCGAATTTAGCTGGGCTTTAGCGCCGAAGGACGGAATACAACGTCCTAACCGCTTGGATTTCCTGAAGTAACTGGCGCTTCCCTGATGAGATCGCGGTCTGGAGGGCATGCCTAGCATCATAGGGACGCCCCCCTGACGTGATCCCTTCATTGAAATCTCGTGATCACGTGCACAATAGCGAGATTTCAATTTGTTTACATCGAAACAGTTGTTCCGATGTAGACACGTTAACCCCGGCACAAAAGGGTTAATGTTTGTAGAGGCATGTCCCCATCCACCAATAGAGTTGGGGGAGTTGTCCTTGTCAGCTAACGAGTAAATTATCCTTGAGAATCAGTTGTGACAAAATTAATCTCTTGGTGCTTTTAGCATTGATTTAAACAGTTTTATGCTTTTTTGTGTGAAAATATAGTTTACATTTTTGATTGCTGCTGTTGTGTACAAATAATTTTTTTTAGTTTAACGTCCTGTTAAAAAAACTTCAGAAGTGTTTAGAAGTAAGAGGGACATACATTTTTTTAAAACCTTGGAGATTCAATACAGAAGAAAAGTTCAAACCACTGTTCTAAATAAAGCATAAATACTAATGTTATATAATTAGAAATGATACACTCTGCTGATGAACACAGCTGCTGCACATACTGAAAGCCGGGAGTGGTTCAGAAAGCATAGAGCTGTTTATGGGACAGTTAACTAAACTGTGTTACCACATAATAATAAAGTTTTTCATAATAATATTACATTTTTTTTTCAAGTGTACCATAGTCTTTTGTGATGTGAATAAAACACTATGTTGTTTTTCTTCACACTGCTCTCCAGTGAGCTGTCATGTTTTCCCAACTTTTTTCTTTGTTGCTAATTAAAGAAGGGACATTATACACTAGATTTTTCTTTGCATAAATGATTTCTAGTTGATCCATTTATATAGCCCATCTGGGAGTTTTTTTTTTTTAACAGTGTATAGCTTATCTTTTAATAACATTGTGCTGATTTTCAGACTCCTAACCAAGCCCCAAAGTGTCAGATGTATTCATGTGTTCAGACCACTGCTGACTCCTGTTTCTTTAATCTGTCTTTCATTTGCAGAGAAAAGGGGAATCTGCACCCAGCCCCTTTCACTGGGTGTCCCAGCTAATCTCAACAGTGCTAAACTTGGAGCTTCTAAGTAAGTTTTTAAAGGTTGGATTTTTAGATCAGTATCTGTGCGTATTCTTCTTTATTGCAGTGTCTATTACATGCAGTTATATGAAAATTGGTGTATACTGTCCCTTTAACTAAGAATGGTATGTGTCTCTGCCTGCTAAGCTTTGTACATGACTGGTGTCTGGTCTAGCTCCCTGCACTTGTCAACAAAGTGGACAAAAAGCTGTAGCAAATATTTTTTTTTTTTAATCAAAATCAATTAAAATTCCAAAATACAAAGAAAGAGGTCCTTTTAAAAAAAAATACATTTAATAAATATTTTGCTTTTGAATGCCATTAACATCGAGTGACTAGTATTTTTTTCCCTATAGTTATATTTTAACAGTCCCATATATATGTATTTCATATATATATATATATATATATATATATATATATATATATATATATATATATATATATATATATATATATATATATATATATATATATATATATATAAAAAATATATGTATATATATATATGTGTGTGTGTGTTTATATATATATATATATATATATATCAGCACAGTTAAAAAAAAATTGTTTCAAAGTTATGCAACTTTAAAAATTTAAATTTAAACAGAAACTTTGTTCACATGCATGATGATTTTGTAATTTATTTGGCTATGCTACTACTAGTATCATATTGTAAAGACATGTTTAGGAACAACATTTGTTTGTGTGTACATATGCAAAACACTACATTTGCACATAAAGTGAAGGCAGGGCTATAGAATGGATGTATGGGCAGGGCATTTAGGATGAGGGTGTGTTGCTTACAGTCCTTAAAACACAAAGGTTTCATTTGTGTGTGCCCTTTATGGGGTAATGTATCAGTTAAACTTAAAATTAGGAAATGGGAATTCAATCATTTAGTTACACAGGGAGGAATGAAAATATCTCACCAATATTGTTTTGTAGTGAATTTTTCCAAAACTATATAGAAGCTCTACAAAGCAATAAAGTGCCTTACAAATTATAATACACACTGTAAATATAAGATCTGTATTTTTGATTTACAAAAAATAAAATAAATAATTATAATCAGATATTTGATTTGTTATATATATAATTTCCTTATGACTCTATATTGATTGTCATTTTAAGCTTTTAAGTGTTTTTCTTACTGTAAAAATGTAATTTGTCTATCTATACATCACTCTATCATCAGGTTACTTCTGGTTTATACACATGCTATTTGACTTTCTTTTGGTAAACAATATGGTCATAAGCATTTAGATACTTTTTTTAGATTTACTACAGAAAAACAAACAAAAATACATAAATTGTAAGCAAAAACAAAGGGAAAATACTACTAGTTCTACCCCATTATATGAAACTTAAAAGTAAAGTTTATTTTTATTTTTTAGTATTTTTAATTTAATTTTTTTTGGAGGGGGGCAGGGGAAACACTAGATTTTCTAAAGCGCCTACGAAAAAATATCATATTTTGTAACTAATTATACATTAGCAGAACATTTGTATAAATCATAGCTTTCACATAGTTGGGAAATACTTTATATAGTTTGTTTTGAGTAGTTTTTATTGCTAACTAGAAGGCAAGACAAACATATTTTGGATACATTTGATAAAATACAGTGGGGATTAGTAGCAAGAACTTGAAACAGAGTTACTTGCAAGGTAGAGAAGAAAATGTAATATCTGTTCACTTATCTACAGAGTTTATGGATCTATAATAGAATATAGAATCTATAAACTTCTCAATTGTTTGATACCCTCTATCAGTTTGTTGAAGGAACATAATACTCTGTATAGTTAAAGGGACATGAAACCAAAAAAAAATTATTTCATCATTCAGAAAGAACATGAAATTTTAAACAACTTTCTAATTTACTACTATTATCAAAATTGCTTAATTCTCCTGATATTCTTTGTTGAAAAGCATACCACCATAGGCTCAGTAGCTGCTGATTGGTGGCTTCACATAGATGCCTCGTGTGATTTCTTCAACAAAGGACACCTAAAGAATGAAGCAAATTAGATAAAAGGAGTAAATGAGAAAGTTGCTTAAAATTGCATGCTCTATCTGAATCATGAAAGAAAAAAATTGGGTTTCACGTGCCTTTAAAGTAGCCCCTAAAAATACAGCATTTATTTAAAAAATAGGGAGTCCTTCATGGCAGTATGGACTTTAATATACCAGATTAAAATATTTTAGGGAAATCAGTGGTATGTAAACCTTGAGCCTATTTATCTATAACATCATGTAACATTTGTTATACTTTATTCTAAACTTTGAAGCATCATAGTAATGGTAAACTATTACTAAGGTTTGTCATTGGAAAGGATTAGCTAAATACAAATATTAACATCACAAATATATAATAAAATAATATATAAGATTTTTTTTCATTTTAACCCCTAGAGTGTGAAGTATGACACCTGGTTGTCCTCAACACAATCCTCAAGGGTTCATAGATTCATGTTTCTCTGAATTAAAAAAAATGTAGATTACTCCAGCTAGAAACTATACAAGTACAAGGTTTGTCATTAATAGGACATTAACCCCTTTGCTACCAGGAATTTCAGAGAACAACTTGCTCAAAGTACTAGATAAGTTTGCTATTTATTCACAGAATGAAGAAATTACTGAAAAATTACCAAAAAAGGAAATATTTTTTTAAATGTTTTATATATATATATATATATATATATATATATATATATATATATATATATATAAATATATAAAGAAGCAGTGCTGGGAGTATTTTGTTACTATATATATATATATATATATATATATATATATATATATATATATATATATATATACAGGGAGTGCAGAATTATTAGGCAAGTTGTATTTTTGAGGATTAATTTTATTATTGAACAACAACCATGTTCTCAATGAACCCAAAAAACTCATTAATATCAAAGCTGAATAGTTTTGGAAGTAGTTTTTAGTTTGTTTTTAGTTATAGCTATTTTAGGGGGATATATGTGTGTGCAGGTGACTATTACTGTGCATAATTATTAGGCAACTTAAAGGGACACTCAAGTCAAAATTAAACTTCATGATTCAGATAGAGCAGCAATTTTAAACAACTTTCCAATTTACTTCCATTAACAAAATGTGCACAGTCTTTTTATATTTACACTTTTTGAGTCACCAACTCCTACTGAGCATGTGCAAGAATTCACAGCATATACGTATATGCATTTGTGATTGGCTGATGGCTGTCACATGATACAGGGGGAGTGGAAATAGATATAACTTTGCAATTTATTTAACAAAAATCTGCTTCTCATTTGAAGTTCAGACTAAGTGCTATTGCATTATCTTCTTATCATGCATTTGTTGATTATGCAGATCTACTGTATTGAGTGGTCCTTTAACAAAAAACAAATATATACCCATTTCAATTATTTATTTTTACCAGTGAAACCAATATAACATCTCAACATTCACAAATATACATTTCTGACATTCAAAAACAAAACAAAAACAAATCAGTGACCAATATAGCCACCTTTCTTTGCAAGGACACTCAAAAGCCTGCCATCCATGGATTCTGTCAGTGTTTTGATCTGTTCACCATCAACATTGCGTGCAGCAGCAACCACAGCCTCCCAGACACTGTTCAGAGAGGTGTACTGTTTTCCCTCCTTGTAAGTCTCACATTTGATGATGGACCACAGGTTCTCAATGGGGTTCAGATCAGGTGAACAAGGAGGCCATGTCATTAGATTTTCTTCTTTTATACCCTTTCTTGCCAGCCACGCTGTGGAGTACTTGGACGCGTGTGATGGAGCATTGTCCTGCATGAAAATCATGTTTTTCTTGAAGGATGCAGACTTCTTCCTGTACCACTGCTTGAAGAAGGTGTCTTCCAGAAACTGGCAGTAGGACTGGGAGTTGAGCTTGACTCCATCCTCAACCCGAAAAGGCCCCACAAGCTCATCTTTGATGATACCAGCCCAAACCAGTACTCCACTTCCACCTTGCTGGCGTCTGAGTCGGACTGGAGCTCTCTGCCCTTTACCAATCCAGCCACGGGCCCATCCATCTGGCCCATCAAGACTCACTCTCATTTCATCAGTCCATAAAACCTTAGAAAAAACAGTCTTGAGATATTTCTTGGCCCAGTCTTGACGTTTCAGCTTGTGTGTCTTGTTCAGTGGTGGTCGTCTTTCAGCTTTTCTTACCTTGGCCATGTCTCTGAGTATTGCACACCTTGTGCTTTTGGGCACTCCAGTGATGTTGCAGCTCTGAAATATGGCCAAACTGGTGGTAAGTGGCATCTTGGCAGCTGCACGCTTGACTTTTCTCAGTTCATGGGCAGTTATTTTGCGCCTTGGTTTTTCCACACGCTTCTTGCGACCCTGTTGACTATTTTGAATGAAACGCTTGATTGTTCGATGATCACGCTTCAGAAGCTTTGCAATTTTAAGAGTGCTGCATCCCTCTGCAAGATATCTCACTATTTTTGACTTTTCTGAGCCTGTCAAGTCCTTCTTTTGACCCATTTTGCCAAAGGAAAGGAAGTTGCCTAATAATTATGCACACCTGATATAGGGTGTTGATGTCATTAGACCACACCCCTTCTCATTACAGAGATGCACATCACCTAATATGCTTAATTGGTAGTAGGCTTTTGAGCCTATACAGCTTGGAGTAAGACAACATACATAAAGAGGATGATGTGGTCAAAATACTCATTTGCCTAATAATTCTGCACTCCCTGTATATATATATTTATATGTGTATATATATATATATATATATATATATATATATATATATTAGACATGTGCAGCCTCGAAAAATTCGGTTCGGATCGATTTAGATTGATTCAAATTTCGGTTTGGATTGATTCGAATTCGCAAGAAATCGAATGAATTTGTTTCGGATTCATTCGGATTCTTTCGGATTCGTGAAAAATTTGGTTTGATTCGGTTCGATTCGGTTTGAATCAGTTCGGAATTTTGGAATTTCGGTAAGTGTTAAGTGGGATGTGCTGTGTATTACACTAGTATAGTGTACAATACTAGTGTAATACACGGCCATCCAAATCCATCCGAATCTACCGAATAAATTCGAATCGATTCGGATTTATTCGGTAGATTTGGCACTACCGCAATTCGGAAATTCAAATCGATCCGAATCTCCGAATTCGACAAATTTCGTCTGAACATTATCACATTTCACAAAAGCTTTCTAACTGTAGAAAAAAAATCTTGTTCATTGGTATCCTCTGATTCATTCAGCTAAGACCAAACATATAAATATTTGTATTATTTTTGATCATTTTAAGGCTTGACAAATCTGTTTAAAAACTAGGAGCCAGTAAGAATATTTAGGAGCCAGGCATATTTTTAGGAGCAAGACAGTTGGAAAATAACCCAAAAGGGTTTAAGCTATGCAGCTATGTCTAAAATAAATTATGCAATGGGGTAACTCTTATTTGGTATAGCAAAACTGCCCAAATTCTCAAAATTGACCCCCAAACTATATATATTTTTAAAGAAGACAACCCAAGGTATTGATCTGGTTCCATTTTTGTATACTTCATGCATAAACTATGGTTTTTTTCACTGTAATTATTTACATACACAAAACTACTGCAGTCAAAAGACACATGGTTATAAAAGTTTCTCTTGGACCCCCTTTCGTCAGAAAAGGCAGATATGCATGGCTTTGCAATTGTTTTTTTTTTTTAAGTAAGTAGAAGGCTGCTAAAACAGGAATTTGACATAACCGATATGGATTTCCATGCCTATCTGCAACTAAGGCACTATATATATAAACTCATACAAATAAATCTATATGCTTAGGGTTGAGATAGGATCGATCATTGGTTAAATGGATTTAGAAATGGCACCTTTCCATTTCTCGATGGTATAATTTGATTGTTTCACAGGAGGGACATGTTAATCTGGAATATCTGTCTAAGAAATAGGTTTCCTGTATAAGAGATAGAGGCAGAGTTTGTAATGAAATCTATAAGACTACATTATCTGTTTTATAAAGCTGATATAGAATATACAACATTCCTAAGAAAGGAGTGCTATGGAGAAACTTACAATTTGCTAAGTGTCAGAAATGTAGTTATCCAGCTGCAGTTTTATTACATTTTATATAGGATTGCCCAGAAATTAAACAATTCTGGCTTACATTGGAATTTTGGTTAAAAACCCAATTTTTTTCTTTCATGATTTAGGTAGAACAGACAATTTTAAACAACTTTCCAGTTTACTTCTATTATCAAATTTGCTTCATTCTCTTGGAATCATTTGTTGAAGTTGCAGCAATGCACTACTGGTTTCTAACTGAATACATGGGTGAGCCAATGGCAATTGGTATATATATATATATATATATATATATGCAGCCACCAAACAGCAGCTAGAACCTAAGTTATTTGCTACTCCTGAGCTTTTCTAGATGAAATTTTTAGCAACGGATAACAAGTGAAGGAAGCAAATTAAATAATAGAAGTAAATTGGAAAAACATTAAAATTGTTCTACCTAAATCATGAAATATTTTTTTGGGGTTTCATGTCCCTTTAAATACCTTCAAATTATTTTTCTAAGTGATGGTCAGAAGTGGGGTTAGATTGGAAAGTTATAAAAATGTCTTAGCCAAAATAAATATATCTTTAAAAAATGGAAAGACAAACAGGAACCACAATTTGGAGAATGGATACATTTTATTAACCCCTTAACAACGGCAATGTACCCATGTACTTCACTGGCAGTTAAGGTTTTTTTCAGGTCATAGTAGCACGGTTCTTGTCCCTAGTGGCAGACAATCCTCATTCAAAGACCAGCACTGGTCCTTAAGGGGTTAAGAAACAATTAATTTTAGAACAGTATGACCTCCCCTGCATAATGAACATGAAGTACATAACAACTTCAAGAATGGGTTAGCCATTATTAAAACCCTCCCTGAGAGCTCTCAAAACCATCTAATATACCCTTTTTTTTTAGATATACAGAATTAAGTTATTTGGTATAGTGGGTACCTGTTGTTGAGTTATATTTACAAATATGTATATCATCCAACAGAGACCGCATACACTTGACTTGTTCCAAAACAAAATCACCTTGGGGGGAGGAGCTAACTCTCGATCTGGATGGTCGCATCTCTCAGCAGCTCTAGCTATATTTCTTTTAAAATCTAAGTTTAGCGACCATCCAGCATCTAATTTTTCAACAAAATTGGCACACTACAGGCACAGAGGTTATGGCAACCTAATATCCAGGGAAAACTTATTTTGAGATTATACTGACACCATTGAAGGCATTGGTGCCTGTGGCCCTCGAGAAAGACTTTATCTCAGCCCACGTGGAGACTTACCGGAGGAATCAGATTGACTTGGGGACTTTACTAAATTTAATTCCCCTCCAGCAGGCTACAACTGACCCTATCGGAGACACAGAGAGCATATATCAGGTCAACCAGAGATACGATTATGGACACTCTCAATCAATGGGAAGCTGAAATGTCCCAGCTGATCCACAGCCATTTTGGTGAATTTGAAAGGAGCCTGAGGTCTTTGATACCTAGAGACTCTAACCCACATATTGAGAAACCTATACCATCTCTAATATTCCAGTGGAAGCCTTGTGAAGGGAGAAAGAGGGAGCTCTTTTGTGAGCAGACTGCGTCCCTGAGACTATGCATTGAGGAGAGTACCTACCTCGCTACAGTTGATCATCTGGCGCCGAGTCCCGTTATTGACCTGCTGGGGAGTCCAGAGTATCCAAGTGGGGTGCAGACGGTTATTCCCACAATCAGACAGAATGAGATGTTGGACTTCGCAGATAGTCCCTTACCACCTCCAGTGTCTTCCCCCAGTAGCACGGTGCTATCGGAAGTCGGGGACCTTACATACCTGACAGTGTGGCAACGAACGGAAGGCAACAGCGCAAAGATCATAACAACAAGCCGACTGGATAGACCGGACATTGAGTTTGGGCTGTACACAGCGGGTAGCCTTACTAATCAGCATGTTGGGTATGAAGTCTCTGTTCCAGTCGACTGCACCACTTCAGGAGAAAATGTAACTGTTTGGAGGGTTAAGGCTCAGAGACATCTAATATTGCAGGTAACGCTATTTCAAGGCCTGACAACCTCCCGCAAACTTCAGACACTCACCCCTCTCTCTAGAGCGGACAATATTTATGTTGCTGAGTCCCCACCCGCACATGCACTACAGTGGGCTTTAGTTGAGATCACCATGCAATATTTCATGTGGCACAGTAAGCTGTCAATGCCACATAAGAAGGAGACAACGGGCTCCCATTACTGGGGCATCAGCAAGATATCTCTTAATGTTTTAACCGGAATCGGTTAAGCAGAGATAACTCTAGTGTTTTAAAGTCCCTTATAGAACTCTAACCATTTTTATTTTTAGATGAGAGACTATCTTAGCACCAGTTGTGTTAAGCTGCCTATTTGATTTTTATTTCTACTGTTCTGTTTCAATTTTGAGTTATGTGGCCTCTAAGTTGGTTAATGGTAGGAGCTTAGCTGATTGCAATACCATGTGCTGTACAAATACCCGCTCCTTACAGATCCCCATACAGCTGTTGCCTAATCTTATAATTCTCTAGTTATGCAGCATTATATGCTTAGTATATCTACGTGTTCATTTCTAATTGTATATGCTTAAAGTTCTGACTACGCTGAAAAGTATTACCGAGATGACTCTAGTGGTTATTACGACATATGTCCATCCTGTACTAGGCTAAATGTATTGAGTGTTGAAATTTCACTATAGCTCCGCCTGTTTCCATGTATATATCTTACCTAAGAAAGTCTACTGAGGAATATTTTTAGTCCCTAGTAGTATATTACTAAGATTCATTCCCAGTTTAGTGCACATTACTATAGTGGTCTTAAGACATAAGATATATTGTTTTATTTTATATATGTATTTTTCAGCCCCTTACTCTTTATATACTGGTCATATTTTTACACTATGGTCTAGGGAGCTGCACACTTTGCTCTTGACCCTGGTGTATTGGTCCCATGCTCCTCGGTCAGTGCTATAATGCTGAATATATGATCTTACTGCGCTTTTACTGAGAACGACTCTATTTACCTGTAGCTATTTAAATGTTCAGAGACAAAAATACAAGCTGCTATTCAGAAGTAACCAACAAGTTTAGATATAAGGGTGGTTTTTGCTCTTTATCTCTATTCTATTGTGCTCTAGGTTTATACGACCACTAGTAATCCCATTAGAGCTGTTCATGGACACAGATGCTCTCTATATTGTATATGTCAATGGAAATGTTATCCTGTATCTTGTGCATTGTATGTTTCTATGTGTCTTAACCACTTGCTTTATGTTGGACCTATATAATTAGTCAAATGTTTGAACTCTGTCTATTAGTAGAGGCTGCATTCCCTAACATACTTCAACAAAGCAACGTATCCCATTTTATAGTCAAGAATACTCACCCCAACAAATGCATTAGTTTTAGTGATGGCACTATGCTAGAGCTACACGATTAGGGTACCCCTACAAGTTCATTATATATATATCATTAAGGATGGGACCTACCAACTCTGCTATAATTGGCCCTCTGTATCCCAAGACTAACACTATTCTACGGCCCCATGGGACATATCCAAGTAGATGTTTGTTACACTTATGCCAGTAGATAGGTTCGTATTTAATATAATGTCCCCTGGTTTCTGGTTTATAGGGCTTTTGGCTCCCATAATATTTTTTCACCGACTGTATCTCCCATCACCCTTTCCCGCTCTCCATGTGTGAGCGGGTCATATCCACTAACCCTTACCCGTCTGTGTCCAGTGGTGACAACAACCCCTGAGGGAAGATACTACATAAGTCTCTTTAACATAGGAACTCAATGGCGATATATTCCCTCACCAACCCGGTCTCAAACTTATATTTCCTGAGTTTTCATTTCAGCCTCTTCCCCTCTGATTCCACTCCTGTACCTCCCCCCCCCCCCATAATACCATTGAGCGTACTTCGTAGGCAAAGGAAAATGTATCCTATAGAACCATTTATTTTCTTTTTGCATGGCAACCACCTAATCCATTCATCATCTTTATTTCCATTTAGGGATTACAATTATATTGTGATATTAAATGTACACAGATATTTGTTCAATTGTTCTTGGTCTTCTTTAAATGATGAGGATGTGTTGATGAGGGTGCTACAATTGTCCCCAAAGGAATGACATATTATTCATTCTGGTTGACACTTATTTCATTATTATTGTTGATATATCTGTGTCTGTAATATACCAAGCCCAAAAGTGGCTATAGACCCGATATACGTACCTCCGACAAGTTTTTATCTTATTTCATGGTCCAAAAGTGGCCTAATATTTTCAGAGGAGGTATATATTAATACTAAAACTAGGACATCGTTATTTTTGCCTATTATGTTGTGAATCTGTATTTACTTAATTGTACACTACTTACTATTGTAAATGTTATCCCAATGTTTGTACTACCTAAGTTTTGGCAATGCTTCATACGCTGTATATGCTTATAATATCCTTAATAAAAACTATCTTAAAAAAAAAAAAAAAAAAAAAAAAACAAAATCACCTGTTTAATGTGTATCCCCCTTTATCAAATATATAAAAAATGGAAGGGGGCTGCACTCTCAGACTAGACTGGGTACACATCCTATGGCCCTGCAACATGCACAACCCTGGGAGCTCAATAGCACTCACAGGTAGCTGTACCGACCCCATAGTCCCAGGCAGTTAAAAGACACGTGCATGTTCCTGAGCTCACCTCGGATTACTGTTTAACAAAGGCACTAAGCAAAATTGATAATAAAAGCAAATGGGAAAGTTGTTTAAAATGTCATGCTCTATCCACTCAATTAAAGTGTAATTTTTACATTACTGTTCCTTTTTAAATAGTAGACATGTTTTTTAGCTGTATTCTTTGCATTTGTTTCAAAGCAAAAAACAATCTGTCCCTTTAATGAATAAACAAAGGCGCAAATGATGGTTTAGCAAAAAATGAGTTTCTTTATTCTTGCCATTATACTTAAAGGGACATAAAACCCAAACATTTTCTTTCATGATTCAGACAGAGCAATTTAAAAAGAGCATAAAAATACAAAAAGATGCTGTAAATAAAACCCAATAGAATGGGTAGTGGTGACAATTTGGAACCCCCCCCCCCCACAAAAAGTCTTTCTGTGCTTATCCTAAGCAGGAAGGAGGCTGCTTTTCTTGTGACCGATGGTGGTTCAGTGCATCTACAAATTAAAAACAAAAGAAAGCGCCTCATGGTGCAATATTTTCAAACAGTGTAGAAACAATACAGCAGGTGATCAAATGAAAATATACTCACAAGTTTGATGGCAGTTTTAACGAAAAAATTGCATACAGGCAGGCTGGCATTTAATACAGCAGTCAGTACGCTGCAGCCACAGTGTCCTACGTGTGGCTAAGGTATGAAATCCGCAGCAGGTGCTGTCCTTAGATCGCCAGTCCAGTGTCTGTCTTGTAACAGGTTCCGGGAACAGAGCCCAAACGGTTAGACCGCAGTGGTAATTACTGTAGCTGGTATAGCAAGTACAATGCTGGAGTGGCGTCTGATCTTAATATTGGTGGTTTGAATGGAAAACAGTGTTTGGATAAGAAAGCAGGACATCCGAGTAAGTATAAACAGGTTTTAATTTGCTTAGCAACGTGTTTCTCGGCCATATTGCTCTGGCTATTTCCTCAGGCTGAATACATGACATGCCTTCGCAGTTTACACCCTAACATAAACACTGAGTCTAAACACCCCTAATCTGCCACCCCCGAAATCACCGACACCTACATTACACTTATTAACCCCTAATCTGCTGACCCCAATGTTGCCACCACCTACATAAATTTAATAACCCCTAATCTGCCGCCCCCACTATACTAAAGTTATTAATCCCTGACCTCCCACATCACTAACACTAAATATATTAAACCCTAACGTAACCCTAAATCTAATCCTAACCCTAACATAACCCTAACACCCCTAACTTTAATATAATTAAAATAATTCTAAATAAAACTTACTATTAATAACTAACTAATTCCTATTTAAAACTAAATACAAACTTACCTGTAAAATAAACCCTAAGCTAGCTACAATATAACTAATAGTTACATTCTAGATTACGAGTTTAGAAGGGGTGCGTTAGTTACGTGTCTTTTATTTCCTTAGCGTACTTTTTTTAACGTAGGTATTACGAGTCTCAAAACAACCTCCGAACGCGTCGCGGTAACACGACTACCGCGTTTATTTTATACGCGTAATCACGCCTGCGTTAAACATTCTCCCATAGAGATCAATGAGAAATCAAAGAAGCACGCATTTTTCCCCTAACACTCGATCTCGCGAGAAATACGCACTGCTCTGTCATATTACGTATACCATATAATGCACAACAAAAACACAACATAACACATACGCATTACACATTCACAAGCGGAAAACAAAATTGAAAATTTACACTAAACGAGGAATACAGAAATACCTTTACGATCTTACAACATGGAACAAAACAACACGAAAAAAAAAATTGCACACTCATACACAAACAAAACATTCGCATTCAAGATTATGGAATATTATTACAAACAAACATTAACACCACTTCACAAATACAACACCATCACAAATCAACATTTAGATTTACACATACTTTTTTTTTTTTTTTTTAAATATTTTTATTTAATATAGCCATTCCAAACAACACAAAAAATCATAATATCAACAACATTGTTGTCACGCAGGACAAACCAAAAGAAAAAATTTGTCAGCGATATCTTCTCACAAAAATGCAAGATAAAAGAAACAAAGACAACCGTCAGTATCAGGGAAAACAATTTCTAAACTATATTTTGTCCTTGTAAATTTAACCGTATCTGTTAACATTGTAATGGCTAATGTTTACCAGCTATAAAGAAATAAAAACGCAAAAAGAAGAGAAAAGAAAAAGAAAAGAGAAAAAGAAAAAAAGGGGAAAAGGCAAGCCCCCCCATACCAGGATCGAATATAAAATACACTCTGATCACCTGGATTCGTCATTACCCTTCTTAATCTATATCACCCGCATTCCTTAACCAGGTATCCGGGAACACTTGTAGTATCACCAGCTCGGCAAAGCTTACTGACGCCAAAAAGGGCAGCAAAATCTGTTTCTGGAGGCAGAAAGTGTATGACTTAATAATCGGGCCCAGCTTTCCAGAAATTTTCTGATTCTTCTTTCTGACACTTGCTGTAAGTGAAAAGATTCGAAGATAATCTGGGCTTGGATATCCCTCAATACAGACGCGAGAGAAGGCGGTGTCTTTGATACCCATTTTTTGAAGATATTATATCTCACAATTAGAATAATAATATTTAGGATATACAGAGACAAATTGGTTCTTGCATCAGGAAAAAGCAACACTATGTCTTTCAGAGAAAGGGAGATTGTAGTTTTGAAAACTCTATTGTACCAGTATTGAATCTTTTGCCACAATTGCGAAATTTTAGGGCAGGTCCATAACATATGGCAAGTGTCCGCCTGAGCACATGAACAATGTTCACACTTAAAGGATTTACCCGGAAAAAACTTAGCTAATTTCGCTGGGGAATAATAATAGTTATTTAAAAGTTTTAAGTGAGATTCTTTCCAGTTTACTGCTATCGGGTATCTAGCCACCGTTGCCAGGCTATTGATTAACATCTCACGATCTATCACTGGAATATAAGGTAACCAGGCATGGATTAATTTATCCTCCTCCAGTATACCCTGTTTCGTCAACATGATGTCATAAATTAATGAGATTGAAGCATCCTCCATGTTAAATGTCCTAATACAAGTCTTAATCTCAGGCCATTCCCATCTTCCCATCGCATACCATGTTTGACCGCTAAGAAAATGTTGAATTTGAAAGTAAGCAAACCGATTAGCACTCGGGAGAGAGAACTGCTCCCTAATAATCTCCCAAGGTAAAATCTGACGATCAACATTAAGGAGCTGATTCAAATAAACCAAACCCCCATTCTGCCAAATCTGAAAGCATTTCTGATCTAGCCCAGGTAAGAATAGGGGATTTCCTCTGATGGGTAAAAAATCAGAGAATGACGGATCAATTTTGCATAATTTACAAAACTTATGCCAGATCACAACTATATTCCTTACTGAGATAAGGGAGAACACCCTTATCGGTAAGAACTGTGGAGCACAATGCAGAAGAGCCGTTAAAGACCAAGGTTTGACCAGATGTGATTCTAGATCATATGTAGAAACCAAATTAGCCTGAGCAATCCAGTCTACCGCTATTTTAATTAATGATGCCCAATTATATAATCTAATACTAGGTAGAGCCAAGCCTGCCCCCGTAAACTTCTGCATTAATCTATCATTCGAAATCCGAGGTTTTTTAAATTTCCACAGAAACTTCGAAAACCACGAAGCCAGGTTCTTCAGATCCTTATTAGGGATAATAAGAGGTAAATTTTGGAGAAAATAAAGAATTTTAGGAAAAATTATAGTTTTTATTAGATTAACCGAGGCAGTAAGTGACAGTGGAAAAACCGCCCAGAGCTTGAGATCTTCCTGAATTTTCTGGAAAAGAGTCGTAAAGTTTGCCTGATACCACTGTTTCGGATTCTTATCTATCTCTAACCCTAGATATTTAATCGCATTAACATTACGGAATATTGTACTAGGTCGATCCCCCTTCTGGCGTCCGAGCCACATCAGATCACTCTTTTCCATATTAATTTTATACCCAGCAAATGTACTAAAATGCTTTATCGTATCCACTACTCTTGGGATAGTGACTGCAGTTTTACTCAAAAATAATAAAATATCATCTGCATAAAGGAGAATTTTCAGACTCTGATGGCCCAGCTGAATCCCTGGCAGAACCTCTCGCAGTCTAATCGCCAGAGGTTCCAATACGATATTAAACAAAAGAGGCGAGAGAGGGCAACCCTGTCTCGTACCTCTGTGCAATAATAAGCTAGGCGAAATCCTACCGTTTACTAACAAATACGACACCGGGTTCTGATAAACTTTTTTAACAAAATTGGAAAAATTACCAACAAGACCAAATTTATCTAAGGTGGCAAAGAGATGCCTCCATGAGATGCAGTCAAATGCTTTGACTGCATCTAGCGTGAGAACCGCTAAATCCCCCAGAGCCGACCCTTCTACAACCTGCTCTAGATTCCAAACAAAATCAACCAAAGTTATTAGTTTCCTTATATTTTTCGATGAACTACGAGTTGCCATAAAACCCACCTGGTCCATATGAATCAATCTATCCAGACAGGGTACTAATCTCCGGGCTATAATTGAAGCTAGAATTTTATAGTCCACATTCAGGACCGAGATAGGCCTGTAAGAGGCAGGATCTTCCGGATTTTTCCCTTTTTTTATTATCAACGAAATATTGGCTGCTGAAAAAAGGGCAGAAATAACATTATCTGATAAAAAATATTCATTAAATAATCTCTCTAAGATTGGTGTAACCTGAACAGCTAGACTTTTGTAAAATTCAACAGGTAGGCCATCCGGCCCTGCTGCTTTATTAAGTTTGGCCCGGGAAATGGCTAGACTTATCTCTTCAGCTGAGACCAGCGCGTTTAGCATGTCCAGTTCTTCTTTTTGAATTTTAGGAACAGAAATCGATGAAAAAAATTCTGTCTGATTGTCTTGATTGAACTCTCCTTCTGAGTATAATTGATGATAGAATTGAAAAAAAACTCTGGATATTTTATCAACATCCGAGGTACGCCCCCCTTCAACTTGGATTACTGGGATAAAGTTCTTCTTATTCCTAGCTTTAACCAATCTGGCCAGATGTTTCGCAGAGCTACCATGAATACCTCTAAATCGTAGATTAATTTTGGTCTCCTCTTGCTGATGTTTTTGCAACAAGAAAGCATCTCTTTCTTTTCTGGCTTCTATATACAACTTCCAGTTGAACTTTGAACGGTCACTGCAGTATTTCCTAAAGGCATTCCTAACTTGATTAGACAATTGAGTATCTCTCGCCCGCGATTTCCTATTCCGTGTAACCATAAACCCTTTAATATCCCCCCTCAACACGGCTTTAGCTGCCTCCCAGAAAACCTCTATCTTATGCATATGCCCGGAATTGAAGCTGACATACTCCTGCCATTTATATTCTAGCCAGAACAAAAATCTAGGATCATTGAAAAGAAATCTTGGATAGAGGAATCTAGGGGACTTAATGTCCCTTATATCCTGGAAAAACAAAACTAAAGAAATAATTGCGTGATCCGAAACCATTATCTCGCCGATCTCCGTCTCTAATTTGACCACAGGCAAGGACTCTGTGATTAGAAATAGGTCTATACAAGAAAACGTCCTATGCGCCTTAGATTCACATGTGAACTTCTGCACATCAGGATTTAACCTACGCCATATATCATGGACCTGCAATTTCTGGCAAAATCGTAAAAAATACTTTGAACTTCTCTTATTCTCTGAAATGTTTCTACCTAGAAGCCGATCTAATTCTGGAAATAGAGTCATATTAAAGTCACCTCCAATGATCAAGTTCTCTTTAACCAAAGGAAACAATTTACATTTGATCTTATCCCAAAATACTTTGTCCAATTTGTTAGGGCCGTAGATATTACAAAAAACAAATTTTAAACCATTTATATAAATATGAAGAATAATAAATCTGGCTTCCGGATCTAATTCAATCCGTGCAATTTTGTAGTCCAAGGTCTTATTTATAAGGATCGCAACCCCACATTTCCTGCCTCCAGAAGAAGAAGAGACAACCTCACCCACCCATTTAATCTTGAGCTTTTTAGCTTCATGATCTTCAAGGTGGGTTTCTTGTAAAAAAGAAATATCAGCCTTATTTCTAGCTAGGAGTTTAATGATTAATTTTCGTTTTGAGGGAGAGGAAATCCCCCCCACATTCCAAGAGGTTATCTTTAATTCCATATCCTATTTATATAGTAGATATTCTAGACGATCAGTATGGGGGGGGGGGGAGAGAAAGAAAGAGAAGAAAGAAAAGAAGGGAGAGAAAAAAAAAGAGAGAGAAAAAAACAAACCCCAACACAGAAACAACAACAAGCCACAAATACATTTGTAGTACCACATCGCACTTGTGTAACCTGGGGTAAAAGGAATGAAATAAAACCTTATTTATCTTTAAGGAAATTTTTCACCTCCCCCTCCTCTGTGAAGACCTGATGAGTCCCTCTGTACTCAACTATAATTTTAGCAGGATAAACCATCCGTGCATTGATTCCTTTGTTAATAATTTGAGTACAGAGGGGCGCCATTTTCCTTCTCTTCATGGAGGTTTCAACTGAAAAATCTTGAAACAATAATACTTTACCATTACCAAACATTAGGGGTTCATTTAGTTTCTTAAACAATTTCAACATTTCAACGTCCTGAAAATTAAGGACCTTACATATGCACACCCTACTCCTACTTTGAACTGAATCCATATTTTTTTTTGGGCCAATTCTATGGGCTCTCTCAATCATGATAGGTAACTTAGATTGTGGAACGCCCAGCTTCTGCGGGAGTATGACCGAGGTAAACTTCAAAAGGTCTTCAAAATTAGCATCCTCCGGGAGCCCCACAATTTTAATATTGTTTCGTCTAGCCCGATCTTCCATGTCGTCTAGACGCCCCTGAAGATGAATGATTTTAGTATCTTGTTGGGATAATAAAGTTTCCTGAGAATTAACTTGGTCTTCTAAATCTGAGATTCTATTTTCCGCTTCTTGCATTCTATGTGAGAACTGCCTTACTTCCACTGCCAGAGTGGTAATTTCAGCTGAAATAGAACCTAGTTCTTTCCTGATCATCTCGAGTTGGGGAGAAAATAACTCAGACAGCTGTGAAAATAAAGAATGAGTATCCCCTAGATTAGTAATTGGTTCAACCGAAGTGTCGAGAGCGGGCTCCGACACTTTGGCTTTTTTGTCTTTAGCTTTAATGGGCATTTTGGGCGAAGATTTCCCCTGCAAATATTTGTCCATAAATCCTTATAGGAGGGGTACAAGTCCTGAAAAACCACCCGTGCGCAAGAAAAAGAAAAAAAAAAAAAAAAAGGGATACCCCCAAAGTGTAGATATATATATATTATATGTGCAAGAAATTAAGAAAGAAATCCAGCCCCTATCTGGTAGGGAGACGAGACCCTTATCGATACGTGACTAAGGCCCAGACTGGCCTGAATTTTTACAAGTGCCAAAACAATAAACCAAAAAAAGATCTCTGAAGGGGGGCCCGTGCCCCTCCTGTGAAAGAAGGGCCCTAGAATTCTAAGAGTATGCACCGCGCATACACAATGTGAAAAAGGAGAAAGAACAGTATAGAAAGAACAGGACCCCAACCAGGAAAATTATATATTAGGGGGATCACTGACTAATTTTAGTCATGAATCATCCTTGCCTTCAACGTATGAACTCTTTGTGCAGCTAAATCCTATCCCCTGCACCTGAAAAAGCAATTCGATAAGAAATTTTTTATACCCTGTAAATGTCTATCTATCTGCCAGGTACACTACCTTATACAGGGAAGAATCTGAACAGGCTGTAGGCTGGATTAGATGCTTGACGGCCTAGAACTAAGATTTAATGTTGCAAATTAAATTTACAAGACTATTACCAGCCTACATATTGCTAACTAAACTAAACACACATCAATCTTTTAACAATCATAACAAGTGATTATCAACCTTATTACTGTAATAACAGAAAAACAGACCTTCTCTACCCAGGTATTAGACTGATACCTCCAGTAATACTTAGCAACAGCTAGTTACATTACATTACAGAAAAACAAAAACAGCAAAAAAAAAAAAAAAAAAAAAAAAAAAAAGGGGAGAAAACAGAAACACAAATCAAGCGAATAACACAACAAGGCAAAAGAGGAGAACTTGATTTGGAAAGGAAGGGGCCATTCCACAGTTGTGTTCAGCGGGTCAGGAAGTCAATATTGCTGGGGGACCACCAGCTTGCACTGTCCAACAAAATAACTCT
Organism: Bombina bombina; assembly: GCF_027579735.1. Taxonomy (NCBI): domain Eukaryota; kingdom Metazoa; phylum Chordata; class Amphibia; order Anura; family Bombinatoridae; genus Bombina; species Bombina bombina. The sequence goes on along the minus strand of NC_069508.1, from coordinate 130,586,102 downwards.
AATTGGCCCCTTAGCTCTTATGAAAGTATGATGGGGAGCTTAACTTCTGCTCCCCCCATCAATAAATGTTGGAACTTTACTTTTAACTACTCTCTCCTCCACGACTCCCGACCAATAGGACCATGTGACTGAAGCAATTATAATCACAACTTATGTCCACAGAACTTGTGTCAGGAAAGAATTGACTCTTTCTTTTCTCACGGGCACTGATACCCTTCCTGTGGTGGGGGGCTGAGCTATGGTGTTCACTAACCCTACCCCCTGGCAGAAAAATGTGACTTTGCAAAATAATAACTGTGGAGGGATTTCTTGAGGCAAACAGTCAGCTTCAGCGACCAGAGCTGCAACCCAGTGGCCGGCAGAAGGAAGAGAACCTGATCCTCAACGAACAACTTTTAAGCTTTAGGGCTTAAGTACAACAGTCCTCCTTAGGGAACCAGGTAAATTTCAAGCTTACCACTTTGACACGGGGCCAAAATACAGCCAAGTAGGTACAGCAGCAACCCACAACTTTCACCAGGGTTGCGCAGCAAGCTGAACCGCTCCACTTTAATGCTAAAACTTTCCTCCTCCGGGGGGGAGACCATAAATAATGAGGCCAATTTAGCGGGTAATACAGCACGGCACGACCTCAGATAATTATCGTGGCTTGTCTGTCAACTGCTTAACCGGGATGCCTTTCCTTAATGCAGGCTTCCAGATATCCTAGCGTTTTCGGCTTCACTCTGCTACTCACCAGGGAGCGTCCTGGAATAAAGCCGGGTCCGCCATAGGTCACCAAACAGCGAGGTCTCCTTCCAGGCTACCGCCTCCACGTTATAGGCACTCTAGGGCAGTTTATTCTAGACCCCTACGGCAGCACTTTTGCCCGTCCAGGGGAGGGGTCCTCGGGATCAAGCAGCACCGTCCTCAGCAACCTCTTCCCTGTAGCCAAATGTAAAGAAAGTAGCGATAAAATGTTGACTGCAGTGCAGTCGCGGCCAAAACACGGCTTCTTAAGACTTTCCAGCTCTCACGCAGGTCGGTTCCCTGCAGAGCGCCACACTCCAAACCTGGGCAGACTTCCAGGGTAAGTGGCGGAGAGCTGCTGGGTTGGCGTCCTCTCACCACGCCGGCATGCAGGTAGACTGCACAACTCCTCCCCAACCGGAAGTCCTCTACACATACTACTTTTGGACAATGTTATGCAAAACGATCACTATGACATCATCGCATTCTACACATTCCACAAATACTAACTCAATATGAGCATGCACAAATTCACACAACTAATACACATTGCACACATACTAATTACTTACAAAGCACACCTGAACATAATTTACAAGGCAAACCAGTGCATCATTAAACATTTACATAGGGTATATAAGCACGCCACAAGCATGGCTTCTTTGACTGTGTTGCTGGTGGGTTTTTGGAGATTAGAGAGGAGAGAGATTTTGTGCGTTATTGTGAGAGTTAGTGTAAGTTAGTGTTACTGTGAGAGTTAGTTAGTGTTAGTGTGAGAGAGTGAGTTAGTGTTATTGTGAGACTTAGTTAGTGGTAGTGTGAGTTAGTGGTAGTGTGAGAGTTAGTTAGTGGTAGTGTGAGAGTTAGTTAGTGGTAGTGTGAGAGAGTTAGTTAGCGGTAGTGTGAGATAGTGAGTTAGTTAGTGGTAGTGTGAGAGAGTTAGTTAGTGGTAGTGTGAGACAGTGAGTTAGTTAGTTAGCGGTAGTGTGAGATAGTGAGTTTGTGGTAGTGTGAGATAGTGAGTTAGTGGTAGTGAGCGAGAGTTGGTTTGGCTGAGTGTGCGAGTGGTTTTTCTGTATACTTAACACATTTACACGCAAACACATTCAATACATACATACACTTATCAATAACACTACATACAATCCATACCCCATCCCCTCTCATACTACACTCCATACCCCATTCCCTTTCATTCCATGATAAGGGGCAGATTAGCCCGGAACTATTACAGTTCCTCAGGACTGAGTTTAGACGAGAGGTTATAGAGGATGTCATACAGGAGTTTAGTCAGGAGGGGTGGAGAGGGGGGGGGGAGAGGAACAGGACAGGAAGGGGGACAGGAAGGGGGGAGGAAGCGGCGGGTGGACCCGGCCACTTTGTTCAAGATGAACAAGTGGCTGGGCCCAGTGGCGGCCAGCGTAGAGCTTCACAGTCCGGGAATCAGAGGACACTATTACAGGGGAAAACCAAGCTGACTTGGGAGGCGAGGTATATAATATGGAGGAGAAGGAGGCCCTTGTAGAGGCTTATATGCAGAGGGCTAGGAGGCTGCAGGCTCAGAAGGCCACTAGGGAGAAGAGGAAGCTATGGTTGGAGATCAGGGATGCCGTTAATGCAGTGGGGGCCCATAACAGGGATGTCGAGTCTATAAAGCATCGCAACCGGAACTGCAAAATGGAACTCAAAAGAAAGATCTCCCGGGAGTACCAATACGCAACAGGGCCGGCGGCGTCCCTGAAATGATGGTGGAGTATTCACAATGGGAGGAAATGTTGCGTCCCAGCATCTCCGAGGTGGCCATAGTCGGGAGCGGAGGAGTCGATACCGGGAACCTGCCACTCTCATCTGACGGTAAGCTCATTTAACAATCTCTGTACCTCAAAAATAAAGAATGTATTCAAGGATATGATTAACGCAATTACACTTTTTTACACATTATTACGTAAACGCATTTACAATTACCTTGTGATTACATTAGTATCTAGGCTACAGGTTAGGTGTGCATTTCAACAGACTGAAAAGAAAACGCAAAAACACATTCAGATTGACCAGATATCAGAAACACGGTTTGGAAAATGCGGAAATCGTATTGATTGTTATATTTCAAAGTGGATTAATGAGGCTGCATTTGTAATTCTATTGTAAGCAAAATCATTTACATCTTTATTTGGAACTATGCTAATATATACATTTCTTTCTTTTTACAATATACAGAGTCTGGGGAGGAGGCAGCACACCAACTACAGGCTCCTCCTTCACTCAGGTATGAGAGTGGTGGAGATGACTCGCCACCTCGGGGAGACATGGAAGATATCCCTCTATACTCCTCCTTGGAAGAAGCCCCCACTGCAGAAGAGGTCCCTGCAGCAGCCCCTCTTGCACCAGCAGCCCCTCTTGCACCAACAGCCCCTCTTGCACCAGCAGCCCACCATGTACCAGCAGCCCGCCGTGCACCAGCAGCCCCTCAGGAGGAGATAGCAGAGGTGCAGATATTATGAGATTTTCAAGAACAGATGCATGCCTCCCGGAGGGAAAATCTTGAAAGCAGAATCCATATGACAGAAGACATTCATGCCATTTGACAAGGCCAAACAGAGATTATCCAAGGACAAAGCGAGATCTTACATACTCTCAGAGATATATCGCATGTCCTCCGGGAGGCGCATAACGCGCCATCTGCTGCTGGGCCATCTGTTCTTGTGCCATCTGCTGCTGGGCCATCTGATCCTGGGCCATCTGATCCTGGGCCATCTGCTGCTGGGCCATCTGATCCTGGGCCATCTGCTCCTTCACACACATAATCCTTCAATCTCCTCCTCAGCCGGGTCATCCCAGTACTCCTCCAGTACTCCTCCTTCCCCTCTTCCCAAAACATCTCCAATGAGAACTCATCGGAGGGGGCAGTTGCCCCCCCCTCACAGAGCCTCAGTCTTATGGGAAGAGGGGAAGGAAGAGGAAGTAAGTATTTTTTGGTATCTATATTTTTATTTATTTAATGTGTAATGGATAGGTATGTGATGATGTGGTCTTCTTACACTTGTGGACCACACTCTGTATATAATCTGCTTCTATGGGACCGGGTCCATGGAGGCAGATTGTTTGCAGAGTGTGGGTTACAAGTGTGTGGACACCACATCATCACATACCTATCCTTGTTCATTACATTGATTGGTTTCTGTGATGTGATCTCCAAACTGTTTCCCTAATCTCAAACAATATGACCATTAAAATTATACATGATGGCATATTACTGTTTGAATGCCAATAACACAGCTTAAAGGGACAGTCAGAACATTGTTTTTTTTACAAAGAAAACACTTTATTACGCATTATCAAGTTTGGAAAAACAGCACTTAGAGAAATACACATTTTACTTATGTGATTAACCTTGTATCTATGCCTCGGAAAAATGACCACTTATTTATGTTCTTTTGACAGACCAACATTTCAGCCAATCACTGATCAATCCAGGGTAACTATACTGTATGAGCTCAATGTTTTCTATATGAAAATTGAAAAAAAAATGCCCTCTAGTGGTGAAAATGCATTCATATTAGATGCACTCTTCAAGCTCTAAGAAATGAGCAGATGAACCTCCTAGGTTTAGCTATCAACTAAGAATAACAAGAGAACTAAGATAAATTGGTGATAAACGTTTGACATATATTTTTGTACAAATTGCATTTTTGGACATTAAAATTATTACTGTTTTTCTTGACTGTCCCTTTAAAAAAATAACATATGCTAACATATACTAATCCTTAGGGATTGTTGGTATATCTACATGTACTTGTTCAAACATGAAAATATTGGAATAGGATACTAAGCCTGTATGCCATATTTCTATTGACGTGTTAAATAAAGTCTATTTTATTAAAGAGACATTATTGTGTTTGAAGTATTTAAGAAAGACATTTCATTTAGAAGGAATATGGTTTCAGGTCCTTTTACGAGTTACTTTAGAAATATATGCTCACACTAATATATTTGGATATTAACCAATGTGGAACTCATACATGACACAATACTGAGCATTCACATTAAAGGGACAGTATACAATCATTTTCAGAGAACTGCATGTAAACAACTATAAACAACAAGATGACCATATACTGATATCAAAATCCATGAGAAAACGGTTTAAAGACTTACTTAGAAAATCTGTTTAGCTATGTTGAAAAGTTAGCTTGAAAGCCCATTCCAAGTGGGAAATAAGACAATCCCCCTTCTTTTGCATGAGAAAAGACCCTTTACACAAACAGGAGCATGCTGGAGAAGGTAGCTGATGGTACTCACATCAAACTTTGAGACTTGGGTAGGAGTCAGAAAATCACAGCAATGTTATTTAAACATAAGCAAAACTAGACATTGATTATAAAAAAAAGGACTATATAAATAGATCGAAAAAACATATATGTGTTGAGAAAAGTGTATAATGTCCCTTTAAGAAAAAATACCACAACATAACATCTAGAATAAGTAGGCATCTCATATATTTAGCATATGATAAAGGTCAATGCATATTGATTACTTGATTCAAATACAATAGCGCATCTTTAGGAATTAGATATGGAGAAAATTCAACACAACACAGTCATTATTTATTAAAAGTAAAATATTGTTGACAAACATATTAAACAAGACGGAATATATTGATGGGTTTGCACTTGCCTCAAAATATCTTATGCAGGAAAACATATTGCTTTCATTCGTTTATTCAACGAGACAGCCATCAAAAGAGATTTTTGTGTTCTTTACCATCTATGGTTCAACAATGTACATGATTCACACAATCCATACTCGACATGGTTTTAAACTTGTCTTCTCATTCACAAACGTGGGTTACATGCAAATTCAAATATTGTGGGACTACGTAATACAATCAGATGGTTTTTACACCTTGGCATGTGACGTCTTAACATGGCGCATCGTTGATTGTGTAAAAATGGGATCCAATCAAAGGCGCATGCTTGATCGCGTAAAAACGCCATCCAATCAAAGGCGCATCCTTGATCACATAAAAACGCCATCCAATCAAAGGCGCATCCTTGATCGCGTAAAAACGCCATCCAATCAAAGGCGCATCCTTGATCGCGTAAAAACGTCAGCCAATACAAGGACTCATTTGACAGCTTGGCAGGTGATGTCTTAAGCAACATGGCACACCCGAGATCGCGTAAAAACGTCAGCCAATGCAAGGACTCATTTGACAGCTTGGCATGTCAATAAGAAACGTATTTATATTTTCTAAACTAGTATGTGCTATATTGGTAGCTATGAATGTCACGCTAGATAACGTAATACTGTGAGATATGAAATAGAATCCATTGTTGAAACTAAGGATATATTTCATTAGAAGCAGAGGATTATTAACTATTTAGCAAGCAGCAGGGTTTAAATAGACCTGAAAACAACATTTTATGTTAAACGATTATGTAAGACATTGCGATTTGAAATGCATTTTCACATTGAATTTTAATCTTTGGATTATTGTGTTTCATGTCCCTTTAAATGATAAATAATGCTAGGAGATACATTATGAAAATAGGAATTGTTTATATATTATATGTTATCTATAGCTATGGTGTACATCTTTACCATTTAAAAAGGGACACATGAGAAATTCATATGTCAGTGATGTTTTCAGATATGTTAAGATTTATTTGGAATAACAATAATGACACATGTATTGATCAAATGTGTCACTTATTCAAGTTGAAATATGGTCAGCCTACCTATAGCAATATATTGTAGGATAATTAAAGAGAAAAAAGAATAAGAGAAAGATAGTAATCATCTAAAATATGCGCATTACACACAGTGATTGATTTTGGTACACTACTACAATAAGATATAAGTGAAATTGGAATACATGTGCTGTCAACATTCAAATAAGTCTTTTTTTTTATAAATATTATATGTCCATGTTGATGTAAAAAGGACACAAATACATTAGAAATGCATATCCATTCCTTAAGAATTGTGGTCAGCATCACTTAAAGGGACATGAAATACAAACAATTAAGTTTCTGGATTCAATGAGAGGATATTATTTACATCAAATTTAACATTTACATAGATTATCTCATTATATCAATCCTGGGATCATTTGTTAAAGGTGCATCAATTCACGAATATTTTAGAAATGAACACATGGATGTGCAAAAAATAAATAAATATATATATATATATATATATATATAGATATATACAACCAGCAATATATATAGAGAACTTCAGTCCTATGCTAATCATAATCTTGCAAAGATAAACCTTTATGAAAAGTATATCAAGAAAATGACTCAAATTTAATTTGAGATGTAAATATTAAATTTATTGACAATTGTATTATATTTATGAATCATGAAAGACCATTATTTTGTTTCAATCAATGACATGAATAAAGAGGAAAAATAATATTGGAATGACGTGTATTTTATTATTATGTCATAAAACATAAAGAAATAAGATAACGTTACAAAAAACATATTTAAAAATCTGCCCCATTGGAGCCATTTGACAAGGTAAAAGAGTGCATCACAGTCCTTGGAGGGAGTTGACAAGGGCGAACACAGCCCCATTGGAGCCATTTGACAAGGTAAAAGAGTGCATTACAGTCCTTGGAGGGAGTTGACAAGGGCCAACAAAGGGCCAACACAGCCCCATTGGAGCTATTTGACAAGGTAAAAGAGTGTATCACAGTCCTTGGAGGGAGTTGACAAGGGCCAACAAAGGGCCAACACAGCCCCATTGGAGCCATTTGACAAGGTAAAAGAGTGCATCACAGTCCTTGGAGGGAGTTGACAGGGGCCAACACAGCCCCATTGGAGCCATTTGACAAGGTAAAAGAGCACATCACAGTCCTTGGAGGGAGTTGACAAGGGCCAACACAGCCCCATTGGAGCCATTTGACAAGGTAAAAGAGTGCATCACAGTCCTTGGAGGGAGTGGACAAGGGCCAACAAAGGCCAACACAGCCCCATTGGAGCCATTTGACAAGGTAAAAGAGTGCATCACAGTCCTTGGATGGAGTTGACAAGGTAAAAGAGTGCATCACAGTCCTTGGAGGGAGTTGACAAGGGGGAACACAGCCCCATTGGAGCCATTTGACAAGGTAAAAGAGTGCATCGCAGTCCTTGGAGGGAGTTGACAAGGGCCAACACAGCCCCATTGGAGCCATTTGACAAGGTTAAAGAGTGCATCACAGTCCTTGGAGGGAGTTGACAAGGGCCAACACAGCCCCATTGGAGCCATTTGACAAGGTAAAAGAGTGCATCACAGTCCTTGGAGGGAGTTGACAAGGGCCAACAAAGGCCAACACAGCCCCATTGGAGCCATTTGACAAGGTAAAAGAGTGCATCACAGTCCTTGGAGGGAGTTGACAAGGGCCAACAAAGGGCAAACACAGCCCCATTGGAGCCATTTGACAAGGTAAAAGAGTGCATCACAGTCCTTGGAGGGAGTTGACAAGGGCCAACACAGCCCCATTGGAGCCATTTGACAAGGTAAAAGAGCACATCACAGTCCTTGGAGGGAGTTGACAAGGGCCAACACAGCCCCATTGGAGCCATTTGACAAGGTAAAAGAGTGCATCACAGTCCTTGGATGGAGTTGACAAGGTAAAAGAGTGCATCACAGTCCTTGGAGGGAGTTGACAAGGGCGAACACAGCCCCATTGGAGCCATTTGACAAGGTAAAAGAGTGCATCACAGTCCTTGGAGGGAGTTGACAAGGGCCAACAAAGGGCCAACACAGCCCCATTGGAGCCATTTGACAAGGTAAAAGAGTGCATCACAGTCCTTGGAGGGAGTTGACAAGGGCCAACAAAGGCCAACACAGCCCCATTGGAGCCATTTGACAAGGTAAAAGAGTGCATCACAGTCCTTGGAGGGAGTTGACAAGGGCCAACACAGCCCCATTGGAGCCATTTGACAAGGTAAAAGAGTGCATCACAGTCCTTGGAGGGAGTGGACAAGGGCCAACAAAGGCCAACACAGCCCCATTGGAGCCATTTGACAAGGTAAAAGAGTGCATCACAGTCCTTGGATGGAGTTGACAAGGTAAAAGAGTGCATCACAGTCCTTGGAGGGAGTTGACAAGGGCGAACACAGCCCCATTGGAGCCATTTGACAAGGTAAAAGAGTGCATCACAGTCCTTGGAGGGAGTTGACAAGGGCCAACAAAGGGCCAACACAGCCCCATTGGAGCCATTTGACAAGGTAAAAGAGTGCATCACAGTCCTTGGAGGGAGTTGACAAGGGCCAACAAAGGCCAACACAGCCCCATTGGAGCCATTTGACAAGGTAAAAGAGTGCATCACAGTCCTTGGAGGGAGTTGACAAGGGCCAACACAGCCCCATTGGAGCCATTTGACAAGGTAAAAGAGTGCATCACAGTCCTTGGAGGGAGTGGACAAGGGCCAACAAAGGCCAACACAGCCCCATTGGAGTCATTTGACAAGGTAAGAGTGCATCACAGTCCTTGGATGGAGTTGACAAGGTAAAAGAGTGCATCACAGTCCTTGGAGGGAGTTGACAAGGGCGAACACAGCCCCATTGGAGCCATTTGACAAGGTAAAAGAGTGCATCACAGTCCTTGGAGGGAGTTGACAAGGGCCAACAAAGGGCCAACACAGCCCCATTGGAGCCATTTGACAAGGTAAAAGAGTGCATCACAGTCCTTGGAGGGAGTTGACAAGGGCCAACAAAGGCCAACACAGCCCCATTGGAGCCATTTGACAAGGTAAAAGAGTGCATCACAGTCCTTGGAGGGAGTTGACAAGGGCCAACACAGCCCCATTGGAGCCATTTGACAAGGTAAAAGAGTGCATCACAGTCCTTGGAGGGAGTTGACAAGGGCCAACACAGCCCCATTGAAGCCATTTAACAAGGTAAAAGAGTGCATCACAGTCCTTGGAGGGAGTTGACAAGGGCCAACAAAGGCCAACACAGCCCCATTGGAGCCATTTGACAAGGTAAAAGAGTGCATCATAGTCCTTGGAGGAAGTTGACAAGGGCCTACACAGCCCCATTGGAGCCATTGACAAGGTAAAAGAGTGCATCACAGTCCTTGGAGGGATTTGACAAGGGCCAACACAGCCCCATTGGAGCCATTTGACAAGGTAAAAGAGTGCATCACAGTCCTTGGAGAGAGTTGACAAGGGCCAACACTGCCCCATTGGAGCCATTTGACAAGGTAAAAGAGGACAACAGGCACAACAAAAAAATGAAAAAGGCCAAATGGAAACAACATCAACTGTAAAAAAGGTAACATGTGGACGGAAGATTCGTATCTGTGCCCTCGGAGCATCTCCGGATCCTCCACTTATGGGTCATCAGCATCACCCTCATCGTCCTGTGCATGTCCAGCTCCAAATTCAAGCATTGACTCTACACGCATCATACGTCATAGAGTCAATTGCTGAACCTGTAGCTGGGCATGCATGGTGTCATGCATCCTTCCCAGGAACAGATTGTTCCTCAGCACGGCCTTCTCTATGCACGCTAGAGCCTCTGGCATCAGCCATGCTGAGTCACAACCTAAAATAAAGCAAAAAAACAATATTAATGATAGTTACATAACATAATAAAAAGAGAGCAAAGATACATTGTAATAATAAAGACAAATCATTATTATAATTAAATATTCTGTCTCGAAGAATTATACATTAAATATGTTCTTCAGACATAAACCATTAAAGGGACAGTTTACTCAAACATGTTCTCCCCTTTAATTGGTTCACAATGATCCACTTTACCAGCTTGAGTGTATTAAATTGTTTAAAATTATTTCCATTGTCCTTACATTGGCATTTGAAATAGTTTAGTTAGCCTGTGGTATCCACACCTATCCTTAAACCTTTTGGCCTTGAGGCCAAGCTGAGTAAACACAGCAAGCAGAACAAATTACACCCCCAGTGGGTTATAGAAGAGATAAGGTAAGAAAAAGTTATTTTTCTATTGTTCTATCCAAGTAGTGGTGATTGGTATATAGAATGATATGAGATCAAATATGTTATAATGTGGATGATACTTACAATTGTGCCTGGGAAGGACAACCCTACACCCAGGACAATGAAGGTGGGGACTGGGGGGATTGAAGGGGGGAGGGATGGGATTGGGCTGGGGAGGGAAGTGGGGAGGGCTGGGATTGGTCTGGGGAGGGAAGGAGGGAGGGATGGGATTGGGATGGGGAGGGAAGGGGGGAGGGATGGGCTGCCGCTCTGGGTTAGCCCGTACAGCTGGGGAGTCAGGGGCCTGGTGAGTTGGAGGCTGGTCAGGTGGGGGAGCTGTACGGGCCAAAATACGGGGAGAGCGACGAGGGGGGGGGGCAAAGGGGCGTTTTTTGAGAGGAACAAGACAAGAGGAATGGGAAGGTCCGGGAGGGGCTTCTACCTGGGGGGCTTCTACCTGGGGAGGGACTTCTACCTTGGGAGGGGCCTGGGGAGGGTCAGGAAGCTGATGCCCAGAAGAGGAAGGTCCATCTGAAATATATAATAAAAATATATTAACATCTCTAACTCACCTATCACCCCACAAGAAGTCACATTTGCAATACAGGAGTTAAAATCGGGGAAAAGTCCAGGCCCCGATGGACTCTCCGCAAGGTACTATCAGACGTTCCAAAACACTATAATACCACACTTAACAAAGTTATTTAATTCTGTAATAGATGGAGAACAATTCCCACCTTCCATGCTAGAGGCACATGTGGTTGTACTGCCAAAACCGGGTAAGCCAGCTACAACACCCTCTAACTTTCGGCCCATCTCATTATTGAATTTGGATATTAAACTTTATGCGAAAATCCTGGCCACTTGTTTAAACAAAATTATCCCTGACATTGTACATACGAACCAAGCAGGCTTTACCCCTCGCAGAGAAGCCCGAGACAACACCATTAAAATACTAAATATTATAGAATATGCTACAACTAATCATATCCCCTCTATAATTTTATCACTGGGTGCTGAAAAGGCGTTTGATCGTCTCAGTTGGCCTTTCCTAACACAGACCTTGAAAAAATTTGGCTTTGATGACCAATTTACCCATATGATCTTTGCACTATACAATAATCCCACGGCCAAAATAAAATTAAACGACTCCCTATCCCTCCCTTTTCATATAAATAACGGTACTAGACAAGGCTGCCCGCTTTCCCCAACACTGTTTATCCTAGCAATGGAAGTCCTTGCAGTATATATTAGAACCACACCCTCGATCACTGGCATCTCAATAGGACAGCAGGAATATAAGGCATCCTTATATGCGGATGACATTATCCTCACACTCACGAACATTCCCACTTCCATCCCTCCATTGATACTTCTCTTTCTGGGACGCTGTCCAATTTTCGTATTGACCACACAAAATCAGAATTCATTAACTTAGGGACACCCCAAGAGGACCTACGTATATTACACTTACACAAATTCAAGCATCAACCAACAGCAATCAAATATTTAGGGATCCTGATCTCCCCCCGCTTACAAGAGTTAGTCCCTCTAAATTTTAACTCCCTGAAATCCACGTCAGCGCCACATTACACTCCTGGGCCAATAAACCAATCTCTTGGCTGGGAAGGATAAACGCTATTAAAATGGTGATACTCCCTAAAATTTTATATGTTCTACAGGCATTACCCATCCCTATCCCTGATTCCACTATCTACTCCTTACAGAAACTTATCAATGCATATATCTGGAGCCATAAGCGTCCCCGGATTGCTACACAAACTTTGTATCGCCCCTAGCTAGAAGGAGGGCTTGGAGTACTCAACGTGCTACTATATCGCTACGCTACCTTTCTTACCAGGATAGTGGACTGGTGTAGACATGCACAACACAAAGAGTGGGTGGGCTTAGAGCAAGAAATCGCAAAGGAGGGCTAATTAGGAGGGAGATGTTGGCTCAGCACAACAAAACGTGAAAAGACTAATACAGAACTCCCGTTCCTAGTTAGAGAAATGCTTAGTGTATGGGGAAAAATCTTGAGAGGGTACAAATCTATCTCTACACCCCATTCGCCCCTAACACCTTTCATAGGCAATCCCGAAACTCCATACCAACCTTCACCCCGCCACAGTGATAATCCCACCCTAACCCAGGCATTACCTCATTACTCACTTATACAAAATGGTAAATTAAAGCCCAAGGAAGAAATGGTTGAAATAATGGGACCTGTCATAAATAACTGGCTCGTATACCACCAATTAGCACACTAGTTCGCGACACACGCAGAGAGACATAATCTAACCCGACCCCTAACTCCATTTGAATCCTTATGCTATCTACCTTTTCCGACAACAGGCATTTTATCCACATCATATAAACTACTACTCACACACCGCTCACTTCATCCCCCATCTTATACCGTGAGCTGGGAGAGAGAGCTAAGTGAACAACAACCACCTAAGACATGGAAAACAATATATAAACATATGAGTTCATCTGCTTCCTCTATGAATATAACAGAAATGAACATGAAACTTCTCTGTAGATGGCACTACACCCCAGACAAACTGGGAAGATTGTTCCCAGGCTCCAACACCAGCTGTTGGAGAGGATGTACAGAAAGAGGCACCTTCCTCCACATTTGGTGGTTATGCCCGATTGCACAAACATACTGGTCAGACATTAGAGAGGAGATAAAATTAGTGATAGGAACGCCTCTTCCATTCACTCCATGGACCTTTATTTTTAACTACCTCCCACAGATATCATGCTCATTGCGACTTAAACTCCTTACCATAATGATTAATACGGCTAAAAAATACATCCCATACTATTGGAAACAATCTAATTTACCAACTATACAATTCTGGCGCGATAGAGTTTCCACTGCCATAGACATGGAACAATAACATTACACAAAACAACATAAAATGGAAGAATTTTTATCCATCCGTCTACTTTGGGAGCAATACCTTTATTCTCTGAAACTCACTGCAGTATCAAATACACGTAACTAAGACCTAATGCACGTACACATATAACACACTAGACCTTCTTATTGACATTCAAAGTCACTACAAGACAGACATATTCTGGACTTGTTTTCTTTCCTTTTTCTTCTTTTTTCTTTTTGGGTTTTTGTTGTTTGAATTGTTATAACTTATATTAAGAGAGTTCAAGTTGTTTATCTGATTCTGACTGGAAGAGTTACGACATGCTTACTGATGAACGCTCTTCAACTTCTTAGCACCATAAAAAGAGTCATTACTTCTGGTTATACCCTGTTCCATAATTGTGCTACTGTTTTTTCTTATGTACCCTGATCAAATTGTACTGCTACTGTGTAATGTACATTTCAACTTGACACAATAAAGGAATTTTTTTGAAAAGAAAACAAAAAAAAACAAAAAAAATAAATAAAAATATATTAACATCTCATACATCATGAAATGAAATCAAGGCATTTAAACATGATTATGTTTTATGTATACTTAGAAGTGCTTTTGAATTTATAAACAATAATGACATAAGGATATGGTCTGCATATAGGCACTCAGATTAATAGCAATGACTGTCTGTACAATCAGAAGATGATTATTGTGGTTTGGCATGGAATATGCATGTGACATCATGATGTCATTAATGACAAATCATACATAAATGAAAGAATAATACAAACATATGTTCATGCTGCATGATATCGAAAGGGGGGCAGTAGTGTTTTCTAAAAATAATGGAATAATAATTTTTAAAGTGCCAAAGCTGTAGACTTTGATTTTCTTCCAGAGAATGTTTTAAAACAATAATACATGTTGGATACATGTTATATAGATTTGACATACCATCAGACTCCAAGGGAGCCACTTACTCCTCCGTCTCACATGTTACATCAATCTCTGTAAAACATAACATGTTGTGTACACGTTAAAATCAGATATTATAACATATGTTACTGTTGCTCAAGGACACATATCAATGTTGCATTAAAGATATACTGAGCCAAAGTTATGAATTACATCATTTTGATGGAGCATACAAATGACATTAGATTTGTTATTCTCGATGAGTAATAATTACATTTTAGTGTCTGTATTTTTACAATTATCTCAAAAGCAGAATACATGGAACATTTAAGAATACTCATGTGTGTATCAGTTTATGATTGTTGTCTAAATTTATAATAAAAGAAACATATGCTATCCATGTTCTGAAGAACAAAGGTGTAGACTAAGAAGCTTTGAGATCTTAATCTTTCAAGATTAAAAATAAATAGATATATAATCAGAAGAGTAAATTATCTGTTTTATTCAAATGTAATGCTTCATCAGAATCATGATCATAATATTTATTACAAATACACCTTCAATGACATATGCATGAGTCATTGGACTTACCCAAAGCCTGCAAAGGCATCTCATCATTGGTGCTGGATCCCTCTGGGCTCCCCACAACAACTACATCTATTAATGATATAGATATATATTAGTGAACACAGTTTGGACATCACTAAATCCCATCAGTATCAAATTTTCAAAATAATATACTTAGAAATGTGAAGAATAGACTACTAATATGAACAATAAATGCATGAGTTAATCAAGGTGATTATAAAGAAAAGGATTTCTTTAACATATGTTTAATTTCTTACTAAATTAGACAGATTATTCATCTCATATGATTCTATTGCATATCTAAATATACCTATTGATTGTTGTTTTTGAAATAATACACACAAACAACACTTTGAATAACAACTGGTGAAAAATGAAACCAAAGCCATGTGGCACATAGATCCATCTGTGCAATGTACATTAATCTTTTTTAGGACACAACACATATTGATCACAATGCAAAACTGAAGTTATTATGAAAAATATGTCATCATGACATCATGTGATATGATTTTCTAATAAGGATAACAATAGACTGAAGCAATTTAGATAATCAAATACAATTTGAAATTATTTTGAAATCACATGTGTCTAAATCCTAAAAGTGAAATGTTTGTTTTCATGTCCCTTTAATGATAGGAATAAACAAAAAAACGTATGAAATTTATATTTTTAGAATCTGCACTTTTTAAAAAATGTGTTAGTGTTGTCTAAATGTATCCAAAAAATCGCAAGAACTACACAGGGGCAGAATATAAAATGGGCAGGAACCTAAGCTTACATTAAAATGAAGATATCAAGAATAGAAGGGATATCTATTACAATGTAATCCCAACTTTGATTCGTGATTCTTATTTTAAAATTACCAGAAAACATAATAAGAGTATCCATATAAATATCGATCAATGTGAATGTATTATGTAATGTTATGTCCAGGTTTTTTATACATTCCAATGTTATGTTTTTATACATTCCAATGTTATTCCATGACATGGGTGAAGCGCTATTCCAATCAGCCAATAGAATGCAAGCTCAATCCTATTGGCTAATTGGATCAGCCAATAGGATGAAAGCTCAATCCTATTGGCTGTTTGCAACAGTCAATAGGATTTTCCCCCTTAATTCCTATTGGCTGATAGAATTCAATCAGCCAATCGGAATGTAACGGACGCCATCTTGGATGATGTCATTTAAAGGGAAACTTCATTCTTTAACAGCCATCCGAAGAAGAGGATGCTCCGCGCCGGATGTCTTGAAGTTGGACCCGCTCCACGCCGGATGGATGAAGATAGAAGTTGCCGTCTGGATGAAGACTTCTGCCCGCTTGGATGAAGACTTCTGCCGCCTGGATGAGGATGTATGTCCGGTCTTCAAAAACTGTAAGTGGATCGTCGGGGGTTAGTGTTAGGTTTTTTTTAAGGGTTTATTGGGTGGGTTTTATTTTTAACTTAGGGTTTTGGGCAATGTAAAAGAGTTAAATGCCCTTTAAGGGCAATGCCCATCCAAGGGCAATTGGGAGCTTAGGTTTATTTAGATAGGATTTTATTTGGGGGGGGGTTGGTTGTGTGGGTGGTGGGTTTTACTGTTGAGTGGTTGTTTGTATTTTTTTGTACAGGTAAAAGAGCTGATTTCTTTGGGTCAATGCCCCGCAAAAGGCCCTTTTAAGGGCCATTGGCAGTTTAGTGTAGGCTACGTTTTTTTTTTTATATTTTGATAGGGCTATTAGATTAGGAGTAATTCGTTTTTGTTTTTGATAATTTATTTTTTTATTTTGGGTAATTTAGTATTTTTTTGTTGTAATTTAGATAAATGTATTTTGTTAATTTAATTTATTTAATTTTATTGTAATGATAGGTGTTAGTGTAACTCAGGTTAGGTTTTATTTTACAGGTAACTTTGTATTTATTTTAACTAGGTAGCTAGTAAATAGTTAATACCTAGTTAAAATAAAAACAAACTTAGCTGTGAAATAAACATAAAACCTAAGATAGATACAATGTAACTATTAGTTATATTGTAGCTAGCTTAGGGTTTATTTTACAGGTAAGTAAGTATTTCGTTTTAAATAGGAATTAGTTAGTTATTAATAGTAGGTTTTATTTAGATTTATTTTAATTATATTTAAGTTAGGGGGTGTTAGGGATAGGGTAATGTTAGGGTTAGGTTTAGGGGCTAATAGGTTTATTATAGCGGCGGAGTGGGCAGACGGCAGAATAGGGGTTAATAATATTTAAATAGTGTTTGTGATGCGGGAGGGTGGCGGTTTAGGGGTTAATAATTTTATTATAGCGGCAACAATGTCGGGGAGTGGCGGAATAGGGGTTAATTATGTTTTTAAGTGGCGGCGATGTCCAGAGCAGCAGATTAGGGGTTAATATTTTTATTTTATTATTTGCGATGCGGGAGGGGCTTGGTTTAGGGGTTAATAGGTAGTTTATGGATTTTAGTGTACTTTTTAACACTTTAGTTATGAGTTTTATGCTACAGCTTTGTAACATAAAACTCATAACTACTGACTTTAGCTGGCGGTACGGATCTTGTGGTTATAAGGTGTACCGCTCACTTTTTGGCCTCCCAGACAAAACTCGTAATACCGGCGCTATGAAAGTCCCATTGAAAAAGGACTTTTTAAAAAGTGCGGTACTGACGTTGCGTGACGGCCAAAAAAGTGTGCGGTACACTTAATACTCGTAATAGCAGCGGTAGGGAAAAAGCAGCGTTATACTCATAATGCAAAACTCGTAATCTAGCTGAATGTGTCTGTACGGATCTATAGTGGAATTGAGTATATATAAGATTTATTTGTATAATCACTGTATTTCATTTGTGCCCTACATGGCGTTAAATTTATTTTGTACCCACTGTTCTTTTTTCTTCTAAAATAAAGATATAAAAAAACAAAAAACAATAAAGGAATGTGGTTTCTATTACAGGATTTGAGATTCCTTACTGCTGTTCTGTATTGTTAGCAGTTCCTTGGATATGTGGCCCCATCTGCAGCACTCATGGAGGGCTGTTTACAGTTATTGTAACCTTGAGATTATGGGGGATGTAGGCCACCCTGGCCCCCTGACAAGTCCACCCCTGGTTGTTCAGCAAAAAACATTTTTTTTTTTAAAGTTTTTAAAGTTTTGATTGAGAGAATAACATTACATGAGAAGCATTTTGTAGAGATAGAGTCTCGTAGAACTCCCGAAAAAAATACAATACTTATATATCAATAAAGTGGTCTTTCAGCACAAATACAGTGCAATAAGTAATCTTAAAATCAGAATAATTGTAATAAAGGCTCAAGCACATGCTAGCTTTGGTAATCAGCAGTTACATAACATAAACCACACAGATGAAATCGGTTTAAAACGAACAGTGTGCTTTGTTCAAAACTGTTTTAACTTAGAACATTACGAAATTAGGAAAGTTAATATTCAAGAGAAACAAACAGAATAAAGATTAGAAAGTTAGAAGGAAGAAAAGATTAGAAACAGAGAGTATTTCAGGTCTCTCATTCGTTGAAAAATGATACTAATATATACGTATCAGAGCTGTAGGTATAATATCTCGGTCAAAAAATACTGTGGATACCAGCAGGATTATATTTGGAAACTAAACCCTCCCAAATGCGTTCAAATAAGTCAGAGTTATCTAACGTATAAAATATGTGCTTTTCCATATATGTATTCCATAATAATTACAACTAAGGCCGAAGAAGGAGGGAAATCCTTTTTCCAGGATTTAGCTTTAGTAAGTTTAACTGCAGTAAAAAGGTAAATACACAAATAAGCAAATACAAAAATGTACGAGACGCATGGATGGTATTGCGAGCATAAGTATTTTATTGGATAAACAATCCAAAAAACATTGGATGATTCCAAAACAAAGTGGTGGAGGGCAGTGCCTCCGGGGTAAAATTTACAGAAAGGTGAAAAAAAGAGGCTACATTACACAATGGCTGTCGCATTTCGGCATTAGCCTTACTCATAGCCATGCTAAAATTTTAAACTCACATGTGAAGTTAAAACTATAACCTCCACCATGATTGGGTACCAGGCTCCAACACCCACATATAATGTGACCAATCAGGTTTAAAATATCTCCCTATGCCCACTCCTGTGCGTGTTACCTAGCAAGCCCTTCATAGTCCATTACTATAGTGAGCAAAGACTCCTGCCAAGGTTAAATGAGTGTGTATGCATACATGATCCCACAATATGTAGAACGGGATCGTAGCTTTTTGCACCCATTCTAGGTAAAAAAAGGATGGGATGCTAAGTGTATGTGATGTTTATACAACGTTTGGGCGTTTTGTAGAAAAAAGAGGTCCTGTGAGTCGTGACCACTCATACTACTGAAATGTTTACAACACTGTGATGACAGCTGTATACTGTCAAAAAACTTTGTTTATAGTGGAACACAACAGAACAAGGAGTAAGACAGAGGTATATCCACATAAGCCAAAGGGTGTAGGTCACTGCCATGGATGACAGTCTTGAGAGACACAAGCATACAAAAACATACTGACCCATGCGCTCCAAGGGAATCACTAGTAAATCTGTCTAATCAGTGACAATTTAAGTTCCACATTTAAGCCACATGTAGAAACATAAGGCAATAAGTCCCAACTGGACATTAGTTGCCAGGGTAAGGGGTCACCATGCTACTTAAAGATAATGAACTAATTATAACAAAAGACCATCTTCTGGATTTTATATGTATATATAAAGGGAGGCCAAATGTACTTTTTTTTAACTCCTGATGGACCCACCTTGGCACACTAAATGGGGGACCCATCAAGATATAGAAGTAGTCAATAGTAGTCTAAGGGAAAGTAAATCCCTGGTACTGAACTAAATTCAATTCAAACAAAGGAGGAATTACCAAAGCAGGGGAAGGGGTATCCAGTGGGGCCCTGGGAACAGAATGGCGGATTGGGTCTAACCAGTCCATTCCGTCCCACTTACTGGCAAAGGAAGGGACAGGGGGAATTCAATACCCACTAGTATGCTAGAAATAATTGAACTTTACCAAAAGTTGATTAGGTCAAATTCAGAATTGAGGCCTTCTGGAGTTCTCGTTCTCAATTTGAAAATCCAGAAGGCCCCCCTTTCCCCTAGTTTGCGTACCCTGTCAGCTCTTCCTTTCTTGGGGGGTACTTTGTCAATAATTGTCCATGAGAAGAACCTTAGGTTTTTCTGATGAACACCTGCAAAATTTTTAATAAGGGGTGTAGTCAGTGTACCTGCTCTAATGTCTGACAAGTGCTCCTTAATGCGGGTCCTGGCTTCCCTTGTCGTTAACCCTACATATTGAAGGGTACAATCTTTGCAAGTTATTAGGTAAATTATGTACATTTGTCTGCAGTTTAGATAAAATTTGGTTCCAAAATTGTTTCACCTGTTACCGTAGAGCAAAATGTATCCCTCACATTCACTCTCTCACAAGCTACAAACGTGTGATGATGACATCTAAACGTGCCATTGCACCTGAGCCATGAGGAATTGATGGGTACACTGCTTTTGATCCTTGTTGGGGTGACAATGTTCCCTATCGTCCTATTCTTTTTGTAGGATAACCTTATCCCCTGTTCAACTGCCTTGATCAAGCCATCGTCAGCTGCCAGAAGTTTAAAATGTTTGTCTACTATCTGTACTGTCTTGAATGCTCAGTAATGAAAGTAGTTTTGCTGTTAGATCCTTTACCCAAGTGAGTACCCTTGTGGGAATTTCTTCCAGGGCCCAATAGGTTCTCTCTAGTGATCCCCTCAACAGTTCCTTGCCTTAGAGATAGTCTGTACATTGTAGCCTCTCTCCTTAAGCCTTACCGACAAGTCATCCGCTTGTTTTTCATAAACAAGTGGATCAGTACAATTTCTCTTAAGGTGGATGAACTGACCCTTGGCTACACCCCCGAAGACTCCTTGGGGGTGACAGCTGGAGGCATGAAGAAGCCAATTTCCTGCAGTTGGTTTGCGATATACCTCAGTCTTAATTCTCTGGCCAAGCGTTCCCTCAAGTGTAATATCGAGGAAATTTATCTTCATGTTTTGGACATCAGAAGTGAAGCTAATGCCAATAGTATTTTCATCAAGATTGTCAATAAACTGGGTCAGGGTCTCCTCCTGGCCCCCCCAAATAAACAGAAGGTTGGCAATAAACCGTCCATACCACACTACAGGGAGTGCAGAATTATTAGGCAAGTTGTATTTTTGAGGATTAATTTTATTATTGAACAACAACCATGTTCTCAATGAACCCAAAAAACTCATTAATATCAAAGCTGAATATTTTTGGAATTAGTTTTTAGTTTGTTTTTAGTTTTAGCTATTTTAGGGGGATATCTGTGTGTGCAGGTGACTATTACTGTGCATAATTATTAGGCAACTTAACAAAAAACAAATATATACCCATTTCAATTATTTATTTTTACCAGTGAAACCGATATAACATCTCAACATTCACAAATATACATTTCTGACATTCAAAAACAAAACAAAAACAAATCAGTGACCAATATAGCCACCTTTCTTTGCAAGGACACTCAAAAGCCTGCCATCCATGGATTCTGTCAGTGTTTTGATCTGTTCACCATCAACATTGCATGCAGCAGCAACCACAGCCTCCCAAACACTGTTCAGAGAGGTGTACTGTTTTCCCTCCTTGTAAATCTCCCATTTGATGATGGACCACAGGTCCTCAATGGTGTTCAGATCAGGTGAACAAGCAGGCCATGTCATTAGATTTTCTTCTTTTATAACCTTTCTTGCCAGCCACACTGTGGAGTACTTGGCAACGTGTGATGGAGCATTGTCCTGCATGAAAATCATGTTTTTCTTGAAGGATGCAGACTTCTTCCTGTACCACTGCTTGAAGAAGGTGTCTTCCAGAAACTGGCAGTAGGACTGGGAGTTGAGCTTGACTCCATCCTCAACCCGAAAAGGCCCCACAAGCTCATCTTTGATGATACCAGCCCAAACCAGTACTCCACCTCCACCTTGCTGGCGTCTGAGTCGGACTGGAGCTCTCTGCCCTTTACCAATCCAGCCATGGGCCCATCCATCTGTCCCATCAAGACTCACTCTCATTTCATCAGTCCATAAAACCTTAGAAAAATCAGTCTTGAGATATTTCTTGGCCCAGTCTTGACGTTTCAGCTTGTGTGTCTTGTTCAGTGGTGGTCGTCTTTCAGCCTTTCTTACCTTGGCCATGTCTCTGAGTACTGCACACCTTGTGCTTTTGGGCACTCCAGTGATGTTGCAGCTCTGAAATATGGCCAAACTGGTGGCAAGTGGCATCTTGGCAGCTGCACGCTTGACTTTTCTCAGTTCATGGGCAGTTATTTTGCGCCTTGGTTTTTCCACACGCTTCTTGCGACCCTGTTGACTATTTTGAACGAAACGCTTGATTGTTCGATGATTACGCTTCAAAAGCTTTGCAATTTTAAGAGTGCTGCATCCCTCTGCAAGATATCTCACTATTTTTGACTTTTCTGAGCCTGTCAAGTCCTTCTTTTGACCCATTTTGCCAAAGGAAAGGAAGTTGCCTAATAATTATGCACACCTGATATAGGGTGTTGATGTCATTAGACCACACCCCTTCTCATTACAGAGATGCACATCACCTAATATGCTTAATTGGTAGTAGGCTTTCGAGCCTATACAGCTTGGAGTAAGACAACATGCATAAAGAGGATGATGTGGTCAAAATACTCATTTGCCTAATAATTCTGCACTCCCTGTATGTCATGTTTGTGGGGGTTTCCCTCCTCAAAGACGTGGAACAGCTCCCACCAACCCATAAACAGGTTAGCATAGGAGTGGGCAAACATAGCCCCCATAGCTGTCCCACGCCTCTGGAGGAAAAAATCCCCTCCAAACTCAAAATAATTATGAGTCAGGAGGAACCTGGTGACCTCAACTAAGTAATCAACAAAATTATGGTCCCCACCATGATATTTTTCCATGAAGAAGCGTATTGCCTCCAGGCCCTTTTCGTGTGGTATGGTGGTGTAAAGGGATCTTACGTAAACTGTGAGCCACTTGTAGCTTGTTTGCCACTTGATATCAAAAAGTAAATTCAATACATGCTTGGTGTCTGCCAAGTGGCTCCACAGTGTGCTCACAAGGGGCTGCAAGATGTTATCCAACCATTCGGACAGGTGTTCTAGTAAGGAGCCTATCCCACTTACTATCGGTCTCCTTTGCACATTCTCCACCAACTTATGGACCTTCGGATGTGGTTAAAAGTAGCAATGGCTGGATTGGACACCAACAAATACTTTTTGGTGTCAGAATCAAAAAGCCAAGTTCTACTCCATCATCCACAAGGGAGGCCAATTGTCGTTGGTAAGTACGTGTGGGATCACTCAGTAGATTGATATAGTCCTCAGTGTTACTTAGCTGTCTATTTGCTTCCGCTAAAAAATCACTCTTGTTCATGAGGACTATAGCCTCACCCTTATCTGCGGCCCTGATAATGATATTGTCATTTTTACTCAAACTATCTAGTGCCTTTTTCTGTTTATTTGTGATATTACGATTCCTGCCCCTATCATACATAATAACACTGATGCTTGGACAGTAAGTGCATTCCAATGTGCAATAAAGCTGATTCAGGCAACTTCGGAATATTAAAAAGAGATACTGAAACCCAATTTTTTTTTCATGATTCAGCTAGAGCATGCAATTTTAAGCAACTTTCTAATTTATTCCTGTTTTCAATTTGTCTTCATTCTCTTGGTATCTTTATTTGAAAAAGCAAGAATGTAAGCTTAGAAGCCGGCCAATTTTTGGTTCAGCACCTGGGGAGCGCTTGCTGATTGGTGGCTACATTTAGGCACCAATCAGCAAGTGCTACCCATGTGCTGAACCAAATGTGGGTTCAGTATCCCTTTAATATAAAATTTGGAGAGGGTTAAAAAACATATGTTCCATAATACTTTCAATTTAGGGTCGATCCGATAAAAATCGTTGCCCGCAAAAGTCGGCGACGCCAATATTTGCACGGGTTTGGTATCCTATATACGGCGTAACCTAGAAGTTACGCGCGTATATTTCTGCCGTCGCCCGTAGTTTTTTGGGCCATAGGCAGGTATACCAAACCCGCGCAGTTTGGCATCCAATATACAGCGTAAGGACTTACGTGGCGAAAATGGAGAAATCTTACTCCATTTTTACCTCGCCACAAAAAGCAGCCGTAAGAAGCCTTACGCTGACTATTGGAGCCCCGTAACTCCCTAAACTGGCTGCTAAAATAAACCTAACACTTAACGCATGCGCAATGTCTATCTCCCTGTCAACCGCGATCTGCTAAAATAAACCTAACACCTAACGCATGCGCAATGTCTATCTCCCTGTCAACCGCGATCCCCCGCCGCAATCCATAATAAAGTATTTAACCCCTAAACCGTCGCCATCTACATAAACTAACCCCCTACTGTGAGCCCCTAAAACCGCCACCATCTAACTGATCTATCCCCTAATGTGAACCCCTTACACCGCCGCCATTTATATTAAAATTATTAACCCCTAATTTAATCTACCTACCCCGCCGCCAGCTATATTATCTATATTAACCCTAAGTATATTATAGTTAATATAGTTATTACATTATATATATTAACTATATTAACCCTAATTATATTAGGGTTAATATAGTTAATATAGTTACTATAGTATTTATATAAACTATATTAACTCTATCTAACCCTAACACCCCTAACTAAATTCTTATTAAATAAATCTAATTCATATTATAAACTAAAATATTCCTATTTAAATCTAAATACTTACCTATAAAATAAACCCTAAGATAGCTACAATGTAATTAATAATTACATTATAGCTATGTTAGGGTTTATATTTATTTTACAGGTAAATTGTTAATTATTTTAACTAGGTATAATAGCTATTAAATAGTTATTACCTATTTAATAGCTACCTAGTTAAAATAATTACCCAATTACCTGTAAAATAAATCCTAACCTAAGTTACAAATACACCTACACTATCAATAAATTAAAGAAACTACAAATATCTATCTAAAAATACAATTAAATAAACTAAACTAAATTACAAAAAAAAACAAACACTAAATTACAAAAAATAAAAAAAAGATTACAAGATTTTTAAGCTAATGACACCTATTCTAAGCCCCCTAATAAAATAATAAACCCCCAAAATAAAAAAAATTCCCTACCCTATTCTAAATTAAAAAAAAGTTCAAAGCTCTTTTACCTTACCAGCCCTTAAAAGGGCCTTTTGTGGGGGCATGCCCCAAAGAAAACTGCTCTTTTGCCTGCAAAAAAACCCACAATACCACCCCCCAACATTACAACCCACCACCCACATACCCCTAATCTAACCCAACCCCCCCTTAAATAAACCTAACACTACCCCCCCTGAAGATCTCCCTACCTTGTATTCACCCCGCCGGGCAGAACTCTTCATCCGATCCGGGCGATGTCTTCCAGCAAGCGGCAGTGAAGTCTTCTTCCATCCGGGCGATGTCTTGAAGCAAGCGGCAGAGAGTCTTCTTCCATCGGCGATGTCTTCAAGCAAATCGGCATCTTCAATCAGCCAATCAGATTCAAGTTCAATCCGATTGGCTGAACCAATCAGCCAATCGGATGGAACTTGAATCTGATTGGCTGATTCAATCAGCCAATCAGATTTTTCTACCTTAATTCCGATTGGCTGATAGAATCCTATCAGCCAATCGGAATTCGGCGGACGCCATCTTGGATGACGTCATTTAAAGGAACCTCATTCGTCGGGAAGTCGTCGTGCCGGATGGATGCTCCGCGGCGGAGGAGCGAACAAAGAAGATTGAAGATGCCGATTTGCTTGAAGACATCGCCGATGGAAGAAGACTCTCTGCCGCTTGCTTCAAGACATCGCCCGGATGGAAGAAGACTTCACTGCCGCTTGCTGGAAGACATCTCCCGGATCGGATGAAGAGTTCTGCCCGGCGGGGTGAATACAAGGTAGGGAGATCTTCAGGGGGGGTAGTGTTAGGTTTATTTAAAGGGGGTTTGGGTTAGATTAGGGGTATGTGGGTGGTGGGTTGTAATGTTGGGGGGTGGTATTGTGTTTTTTTTGCAGGCAAAAGAGCAGTTTTCTTTGGGGCATGCCCCCACAAAAGGCCCTTTTAAGGGCTGGTAAGGTAAAAGAGCTTTGAACTTCTTTTTAATTTAGAATAGGGTAGGGAATTTTTTTTATTTTGGGGGTTTATTATTTTATTAGGGGGCTTAGAATAGGTGTAATTAGCTTAAAAATCTTGTAATCTTTTTTCTATTTTTTGTAATTTAGTGTTTTTTGTTTTTTTGTAATTTAGTTTAGTTTATTTAATTGTATTTTTAGATAGATATTTGTAGTTTCTTTAATTTATTGATAATGTAGGTGTATTTGTAACTTAGGTTAGGATTTATTTTACAGGTAATTGGGTAATTATTTTAACTAGGTAGCTATTAAATAGGTAATAACTATTTAATAGCTATTATACCTAGTTAAAATAATTAACAATTTACCTGTAAAATAAATATAAACCCTAACATAGCTATAATGTAATTATTAATTACATTGTAGCTATCTTAGGGTTTATTTTATAGGTAAGTATTTAGATTTAAATAGGAATATTTTAATCAATAATATTAATATTAGATTTATTTTAATAAGAGTTTAGTTAGGATGTTAGAGTTAGATAGGGTTATTATACTTAATATATATATAATATAATAACGATATTAACTATATGAACCCTAATATAATTAGGGTTAATATAGTTAATATATATAATAAAATAACTATATTAACTATATTAACCCTAATATAATTAGGGTTAATATAGTTAATATAGCTGGCGGCGGTGTAGGGGGATTAGATTAGGGGTTAATACATTTATTATAGGTGGCCGCGGTGTAGGGGGATGTAGATTGTAGGCAAAAGAGCAGTTTACTTTGTGACAAAGCCCCGCAAAAAGCCCTTTTAAGGGCTGGCAAAAGAGCTGTTACTTTGGGGCAATGCCACGCAAAAAGCCCTTTTCAGGGCTATTTGTAGGGTTAGACTTAGGTTTAGTGGTAGGGATAGTTTAGTATTTTAGGGGTTAAATAATTTAATATAGATGGCGGCGGGGTAGGGGGATTAGATTAGGGGTTAATAATTTTAAAATAGATAGCGGCGGGGTAGGGGCTCACTTTAGGGGGTAGGTAAGGTAGATGGCAGCGGTGTTAGGGGCTCACTTTTGGGGGTTATAGATTTAATATAGCTGGCGGCGGTTTAGGGGTTAATAACTTTATTAGGTAGCGGCGGGCTCCGGGAGCGGCAGTTTAGGGGTTAATACATATTTTATTGTTAGGCTAGTGAGGGGGGATAGCGGATAGAGGGTTAGACGTGTCGGGCTATGTTAGGGAGGCGTGTTAGACGTGTCGGGCTATGTTAGGGAGGCGTGTTAGACAGTGCGGGTGATTTAGACTTTAGTCAGGTTTTGTAGGCGTCGGCAGTTTCTAACGTGCCGCAAGTCAATGGCGACACCAGAAATTTGTACTTGCGCAGATTTATGGACATCGCTGGTTTATGCGACTTACGACACGTTAGCATCTG
This sequence comes from Bombina bombina, assembly GCF_027579735.1. Lineage (NCBI taxonomy): Eukaryota > Metazoa > Chordata > Amphibia > Anura > Bombinatoridae > Bombina > Bombina bombina. The sequence continues at coordinate 130,558,435 of NC_069508.1, read as the reverse complement.
ATGGCGCCGTATATGGGATAGCTCGAGTTGCGAGCTGAAACTGCGGGCGATGCGGGTTCCCTCGCTTGCGCCGCATACTACGATCTATATCGGATCGCGCCCCATATGTGTAAATGACTCCAATACAGGAATAATACACGGAACCACATATTTGGAAGCACAAACTCTGGAGCTATAAAACACAGCAAAAGCAGAAACGTTCTCAAGAGTAAATAACTGTGCACATTGCTACAAAAGTGTGATTTAAAATAATCTCAGCGATTAAAATTTTGTCTCTTTAATGAGCAGGGATTTTTTATTCTGATTGTCATATATATATAATTTCTTGCTATATTTTATTAATTTGCAATAGTTTTTACATTAATGTCATCTGTATTATTATTTGTATAAAGCTTTGTGTATTTGTAGTTGCATTATACTGGGTTATATAGGGACTCTGCTGCCTCTATTATGATAAAGCTAGGCTTGTTTAAAAAAAAAGTTCTAGAAAGAGCTAGTGTATTCTGCAGGCATCATAGACGTAAATGGGAGGCTGGAAGCAGATTTTTCTATATATGATCAGTAGGGGAAGGAATTTCATCCCAGGAAAAGATACTACTCAGGCACTGACAGTCTGAGTATACACAGAGCCTACACTGGATCAACAATCTGTGACTTCTTTTCTGGTTTATACTTGATATATTAAAACAACACCTGAACATTATATAAAAACATTTAGTTTTGTATTAGCTGACAGAGTTATGGGGAAAGATTACTATTCCATTTTGGGCATTGAAAAGGGGTCTTCTGAAGAGGATATCAAAAAAGCTTACAGAAAACAAGCACTCAAATGGCACCCAGACAAAAACAAATCTGCTCATGCAGAGGAGAAGTTTAAAGAGATTGCAGAAGCCTATGAGGTTCTCAGTGACCCCAAGAAGAGGGATATCTATGATCAGTTTGGAGAAGAAGGTACTGTAAATATAACAAATCATTCTAAAGAATATTGTAATGCATAGAAACCAGATAGCAGTAAAATGCATTTCATCATTAGAGCATATTTCTGTTTCTTAGCACAATAAGCAAATTTAATATGTAATTTAACATTCACTGGTGTAATTAATGAGATGTAATCAATGCTTTATGTGTTTATAGAGATTGCAGTATACTGAAAGTGTTAATACATTCTATTTATATTATAAATTAGGCTGCTATGCAGAGACATCTTCATATCTTTAAAAAAAGGGATAAAATATAGATTTACTTATTGTGTGTGTATACATGTTTATCTGTTGTTTAGATAAAGGTTTACAAAATAGATGTAAGTTATGCAAGTGACACAAAATGCTGTTTGTCACATAGAAAAGCAACTTTATTATTTTTCAAGCGTCTCTGAAACATGTTTTGCATGAGCCGTATCATGTGGGATAGTTAAAAAAAAAAAAACTTGCACACATTGCACCCCTAAAGGAACTGGCACAACCTGTTCCATATGCAGGAGAAGACTGGCACCTTTCAGCCTGGGGGATAGTCACAGTATGCCATCCCATGACCCAGTACATAAGCCCAACCTTCAAAGTAGATTTATATAGGGATATTGGACTAACTGCTGGTTTCTTGTTCCAAAGCCTATTGTCCAATCAATATACTTATACTGTTATCAGACTCTTGCAATTAAAATAATATATGTATATATTATGTGTGTGTTTTGTCCAACTCCTTTAGTTACACATTTATCCATAAATGTACCTATTCTAGTTTTTTTTTTGAATGTTGAGCAATGGCTGCTTAATTTTCAGTTACTAAAACAGTGTTTATTTAGGATGGAATAATGAAAGCTTATGTCAAATTTTCTTAATATTTATGTTCATATAATCCTTTTATATTACATTTATAGTACATTTGAATGATGTCAATACATTTTTTTGAAATGATTCAAAAATTTGTGAGATCTTCAGGAACTGTCAGACAGACGTTAGGAGCCAGATGTATTTTTTTTTTTACGAGCTCAAAATTTGTCAAGTTCTGAAATACATTATATTTTTATACTATTTGTATGTGTAAAACATTAAACAGCCTTTTCCCCCAAAAAGGGTTATAACAGATGATTTCATTAGTGCCTGCTTGTACATATAAAAAAGTCTGCATCTCATTGCCCAGGGAAAAAAGAATTTGCATGATGTCATCAAATTCCAGGACATTTCTTTCTCCCTATTGTAAGCAGTAACATATTGCTTAGAGAATGTTTCTGAAAAATGTCCAAATGTGCTTGAAAGAGGTAAATCAATCTTAAGGAATGGCGATTTCAGGCATGACGCATATGATTAAAATGCCATGTTAAAAGGTTGCAGATCCGATTTATTTATAGGTACAGTCTCAACCACTCTTCTGAGATTCACAAACAGAACAAATTGTTACAGATGCAGCTGAGATATCAAGCACAGAGGCAAGGCCTATATTCTCTGCTGGCTGCAATACTTTTTAATGGGACAACCTAAATATGTAAGACTACAGATTAAAGGGAAACTAAACCCAAATTATTCTCTTTGATGATTCAGATAGAACATGCAATTTTAAGCAACTTTCTAATTTACTCCTATTTTTTCATTCTCTTGCTATTTGTATTTGAAAAAGCAGGAATGTAAGCTTAGAAGCCGGACCATTTTTGTTTTAGCACCTGGGTAGCGCTTGCTGATTGGTAGCTACATTTAGCCACCAATCAGCAAGCGCTACACAGGTACTGAACAAAAAATAGGCCCGGCGTTCTATCAGATTCTGCTTCTTTGTCAGAATCTGCTCCCCCTGACTGTGCATGCTCTGTATGACGTAATCACACTCCATATATTTTAAATAGGAATGTGTGGAATGCGATTATGTCAATCAGCAACATGCGCACTCAGAGGGAGCAGATTCTGACAAGGAAGTTGTGTCGGATCTTGCTGCCGCTACTCATGCGCTGTTGAAATTTAATACCGTCACACAAATTAAAAGTGCATATTATATATATATATATATATATATATATATATATATAAATATGTATGAATAAAAAGAAAAGGGTGTTTTGGCTTGTGCTGTGTTTTATGCAAATAGTTATTTTGCCTTATTTAAAGTTCGTCCTGATGTTTTTCTAAGCAGCTTGGTCTGGAAATTCCACTATTATCAAATGGAAAAAATAGTAGTATGGGTAGGAGTTGAGGGTTCCAAACTATAGCGCTCGTAGAGTGGAGGAAACATTAAAAAGAGAACAATTTATGGTGCAGTATGAATATACTAGTTTACAGTATAGTGCAAAAGAGTAAGAAATGTTGTTCACCTTTTTAAACCTCAAACATGTGAGGAGCCTTGGAGGGAATTAATCCCTATCTGTGTTAAAGATGTTTGTCTTGGTGGTACATATGGGATTCAATACTTCTTTAATTCTTGTGCCTATGGAAAGTGCTTCTCCTCTGTGGAGTATGGTAACTTTAATTTCCAATGATGAATTTCATTGTGACGTCACTTCCGGTCCAGCGCCATCTTATCTAGTAGAAAACCTGATAAGGAATAAAACCACCTTATCCTTTCAAGAACTACATCAGGTACTCTCCACCAACTGTATTTACTAATACTCTGCACAAAATAACTTCACATTTCAAACCAATGGAAAATTACTATAATTAAATTATTCCTATTTAAAACTAAATACTTACCTATAAAATAAACCCTAAGCTAGCTACAATATAACTAATAGTTACATTGTAGCTAGCTTAGGGTTTATTTTTATTTTACAGGCAAGTTTCTATTTATTTTAACTAGGTAGAATAGTTCTTAAATAGTTATTAACTATTTAATAACTACCTAGCTAAAATAAATACAAAAGTACCATCCTCAAGGAAGCGGCAGAAGTCTTCATCCAACCGGGCCGAAGTCCTCAATGAAGCCGGAAGAAGTGGTCCTCCAGACGGGCAGAAGTCTTCATCCAGACGGCATTGTCTATCTTCATCCATCCGACGCAGAGCGGCTCCATCTTCAAGACATCCGACACGGAGCATCCTCTTCAAATGACGGCTTCTTACTGAATGACGGTTCCTTTAAGTGACGTCATCCAAGATGGCCTCCCTTAGATTCCGATTGGCTGATAGAATTCTATCAGCCAATCGGAATTAAGGTAGAAAAAATCCTATTGGCTGATGCAATCAGCCAATAGGATTGAGCTGGCATTCTATTGGCTGTTCAAATCAGCCAATAGAATGCAAGCTCAATCCTATTGGCTGATTGGATCAGCCAATAGGATTTTTTCTACCTTAATTCCAATTGGCTGATAGAATTCTATCAGCCAATCGGAATCTAAGGGACGCCATCTTGGATGACGTCACTTAAAGGAACCGTCATTCAGTAAGAAGCCGTCATTTGAAGAGGATGTTCCGCGTCGGATGTCTTGAAGATGGAGCCGCTCCGCGTCGGATGGATGAAGATAGAAGATGCCGTCTGGATGAAGACTTCTGCCCGTCTAGAGGACCACTTCGCCCGGCTTGGATGAAGACTTCTCCCGGCTTCGTTGAGGACTTCGGCCCGGTTGGATGAAGACTTCTGTCGCTTCCTTGAGGATGGATGTTCGGTCTTCAGAACAGTAAATCGATCTTCAGGGGGTTAGTGTTAGGTTTTTTAAGGGTGGGTTTTATTTTTTAGATTAGGGTAGGGGGCCGCAAAAGAGCTAACTGCCCTTTTAAGGGCAATGCCCATCCAAATGCCCTTTTAAGGGCAATAGGGAGCTTAGGTTTTATAAGATAGTATTTTATTTGGGGGGTTGGTTGTGTGGGTGGTGGGTTTTACTGTTGGGGGGGGTTGTTTGTATTTTTTTTTACAGGTAAAATAGCTGATTACTTTGGGGCAATGCCCGCAAAATGCCCTTTTAAGGGCTATTAGTAGTTTAGTTTAGGCTAGGGGGTTCCTTTATTTTGGGGGGCTTTTTTATTTTGATAGGGCTATTAGATTAGGTGTAATTAGTTTTAATATCTTTAATTTGTTTATTATTTTCTGTAATTTAGTGTTTGTTTGTTTCTGTACTTTAGCTAATTTAATTTAATTTAGATATTTGTATTTAATTTAGTTAATTTATTTAATTGTAGTGTAGTGTTAGGTATTATTGTAAATTAGGTTAGGTGTTATTTTACAGGTACTTTTGTATTTAATTAGCTAGGTAGTTATTAAATAGTTAACTATTTAATAACTATTCTGCCTAGTTAAAATAAATACAAACTTGCCTGTAAAATAAAAATAAACCCTAAGCTAGCTACAATGTACTGTAGCTATTAGTTATATTGTAGCTATCTTAGAGTGTATTTTATAGGTAAGTATTTAGTATTAAATAGGAATTATTTAGTTAATTATAGTAATTTTTATTTATATTTATTTAAATTATATTTAAGTTAGGGGGTGTTAGGGTTAGACTTAGGTTTAGGGGTTAATACATTTAGTATAGTGGCGGCAACGTTTTGGGCGGCAGATTAGGAGTTAATAAGTGTAGGTAGGTTGCAGCAACATTGGGGGCGGCAGATTAGGGGTTAATAAATATAATGTAGGTGTCGGAGATGTTGGGGGCAGCAGATTAGGGGTTCATAACTATAATGTAGGTGGCGGCGGTGTCCGGAGAGGCAGATTAGGGGTTAAAAAATATAATGCAGGTGTCGGCGATGTCGGGGGCGGCAGATTAGGGGTTAATAAGTGTAAGATTAGGGGTGTTTAGACTCGGGGTTCATGTTAGGGTGTTAGGTGTAAACATAAAATGTGTTTCCCCATAGGAATCAATGGGGCTGCGTTACTGAGTTTTATGTTGCTTTTTTGCAGGTGTTAGACTTTTTCTCAGCCGGCTCTCCCTGTTGATTTCTATGGGGAAATGGTGCACAAGCACGTATGACCAGCTCACCGCTGACTTAAGCAGCGCTGGTATTGGAGTGTGGTAAGGAGCTCAATTTTGCTCTACGCTCACTTCTTGCCTTTTAACGCCGGGTTTGTAAAAACCCGTAATACCAGCGCTGCAGGTAAGTGAGCGGTGAGAGAAAACTGCTCATTAGCACCGCACAGCTCGAAACGAAAAACTCGTAATCTAGCTGATTGTTTGTGAAAAATAAGGCATTTATCCAAATTGCCTTCTTTGTGGAAAGTAGTTTCTTCAAGTCTCTACACAAGCAGTAACTAATACCATCTTGAGACTTTTTAGTCATTAGCACTGACACTGGTTGTTTGTGCTTAAATAAAATATATTAATTTTTCATCAGCTACTAGTATTTGATTCATTTTCTAAAAAGGCATCTACCATACCCCAGAGAGGGGAAGTTTATTATTATTTCCCAATTAAGGCAATAATACAATACTGGAAAAGAAAGGATTCAACCTACATCATACAGCTGAAATTCTTCATTGGAAATTAAAGTTACCATACTCCACAGAGGAGAAGCACTTTCCATAGGCACAAGATTTAAAGAAGTATTGAATCCCATATGTACCACCAAGACAAACATCTTTAACACAGATAGGGATTAATTCCCTCCAAGGCTCCTCACATACCTCACATATTTGAGCTTTAAAAAGGTAAGCAACATTTCTTACTCTTTTTTTTTAAAGACACAATGAGTCCACGGATCATCTTCTTTAGTTATGGGATATTCACCTCCTGGTCAGCAGGAGGAGGCAAAGAGCACCACAGTAGAGGTGTTAAATATCTCCTCCCTTCCCTCCCACCCCAGTCATTCTCTTTGCCTACGTTAGTGCTAGGAAGAGGTAAAGTTAGGTGTTAGAAAAGATTTGTCAATCAAGAGTTTTTAAAGTAGTGCAAGATTGTGCTGCTTTGTTCTAGGGTGTAGCCATAGTCAATATCAGTCTCTTCAGTAGAGCTTTTGGTGGCTTTAAAGCAATGGGAACTTGTGGGGCATAATTCTCACTGCGCCTCCCATACGTTTATGCTGCCCTTATCCTGATGGCCTAAGCTGTCTTACTCAGGCTTTATCATTTTCCACAGGGCTATGGGAGGGAGAGGACGTCTTAAACCTGCTGGACTGTCTTGCTGTCGGGCAGCATTAAGGTAAGTGCTGACTTTTTTATTCCGGGAGAAACACAAAACACTCAGAGGAAAGTGGGCACTTTAATTATATACTTAAACATATAAGTCTCGGTCATGGGGCTCTTTTATGTTGGGACATCATGCTCTCTGTGTATGGAGAGTCTTGGGACAGCATATGTACAGGCACTGGGGCTGGGAGCTAAGCTTGTTTTTTCCATTACGTTTTTTTCCCTAACGGTTTATTTTCTCTAAGTGAAGCCAGTCGTCTTGTGTGTTTTAGTAACGCCCACAATGGGCGGGGCTATGGTTTCCACGCTTCCTAAAGTGAGCTGCGCAATATTCAGCCTTGTCTGGTGTGAGGGACGTCGGATCAATGTCGCACTATAATCGCTTGGTTTTTAACTATATAGAGCAAGCGGTTTTAGTGTTATTGGAGTCCTTATCATCCGGACCGGTAAGAACGTAGCAATGACCCCGGTTGGCAGGTAGGCACCTCAGCAGAGTGTTTCTTTTTGCTGCAAAAAATAGTTGTCTTTTTAAAATTTAAAGACACAGTAACGTTTTAAGTGATCACATTTTTTTGGAATATAATGTAATTTGATTATCTCCTAATATTTTTGGAACACTTTTCTGCATGTAGTAAAAAGGTTTCATTTTATATTTTAAGGGGACAGTAACAATTTATTATTAAAAAAAAAATTTGGGGGTAAATTTTTTTTTTTTAACATTGGGGTTTCAGTATGGACTTAGGAGCCGTGCAGAATGTTACTTGCTCCATGTGTTTGGATGCAAATGTGGAACCACCAATCCCTTTTTGTCCCTCATGTATTGAGAGGGCTTTATTTTATAAGGAAAAGATTTTGCATGAGCAAAGTTTTTCAAAAGCGGATGCTTCTCAGGAGTCTAAAGATTCAGAGTATGCCACAGCTTTCTTCCCAAGCGTCCCAAACTTAACGCCCGCACAAGCAGTGACCTGTACTTCTGCTCAAGCGCCTGCTAGAGTCACCTTAAAAGACATAGCTGTGCTTATGTATTCCACAATTTCTGATGCGTTGTCTGCTTTTCCTATGCTACAAGGCAAACATAAGAGGAAAGACAACCATGCGGTCAGTGAGTTTTTTGATGCAATGGTGGCAATCTCGGATGTACCCTCCCAGGGAACTGAGATGGAGGGTATTGAGGTTCCATTGGAAGGCGAAATTTCAGACTCAGAAAGTTCATTGCCTTTGACTGATTCAGAGGTTGTATTTTTCAGGTTTAAACTAGAACACCTACGTCTGTTACTCAGGGAGGTTTTGGTTACTTTAGATGACTGTGATTCCACAGAAGTAGTCGCTCCTGTGAAGTTGAGTAAATTGGACAGATATTTTGAAGTTCCTTCTTACTCAGACGTTTTTCCAGTGCCGAAGCGAGCTTTGGAGATTCTTTCTATTTTCTCCTATTTTCAAAAAGATGTTTCCTATAACTGTCTCTGTCAGGGAGGCTTGGCAAGTGGTTCCTAAGGTGGAAGGAGCTATTTCCACCTTAGCCAAGCAAACTACTATTCCCATTGAGGATAGTTGTGCCTTTAAAGACCCCATGGACAAGAAGTTGAAGGGTCTACTTAAAAAGATTTATGTTCACCAGAGCCTGCTTTTGCAGCCAGCTGCGTGCATTGCCACTGTCACCAGTGTGGCAGCTTATTGGTTTGATGCCCTGTCTGAGTCTCTCAGGACTGAGACTTCCTTGGAGGAAATCCAAGATAGGATTAAAGCTCTGAAGTTAGCTAATGCTTTTATTACTGACACTTCTCTGCAAATTACTAAATTGGCAGCCAAGAGTTTGGGGTTCTCTATCTTAGCCCACAGAGCCTTATGGTTAAAACCTTGGTCTGCAGATGTGTCATCTAAGTCTAAGCTTCTAGCGTTTCCTTACAAGGGGAAGACCTTGTTTGGACCTGGCCTGACAGAAATGATCTCTGTTATCACGGGAGGTAAGAGTCTTCTCCTTCCTCAAGATAAGAGAAACAAACAAAAAGGATGACAGAGTAATTTTCGTTCCTTTCGAAATTTCAAGGGAAATTGTTTCTCTTCCTCCTCTAAACCAGAACAATCTAAGCCTACTTGGAGACCCAACCTTGGAACAAGGGTAAACAATCCAAGAAGCCTGCTGTTGAATCCAAAACAGCATGAAGGGCATGACCCCGATCCGGGACCGGATCTGGTAGGGGGCAGACTTTCCTTCTTTGTTCAGGCTTGGGTTCGGGACGTACAGGATCCCTGGGCAGTAGAAATAGTGTCTCAGGGATACAAATTGGAGTTCAAAAATTTTCCTCCCAGAGGAAGATTTCTTCTTTCAAGATTATCTGCAGACCAAATAAAAAAGAGGCGTTCTTACATTGTGTAAGAGACCTCTCCTCCCTGGGAGTGATTGTTTCCGTTCCAGTACAGGAACAGGGGCAGGGTTTTTATTAAAATCTGTTTGTGGTTCTCAAAAAGGAGGGAACTTTCAGACCTTTCTTAGACCTCAAGAGTCTAAACATATTTCTCAGAGTTCCGTCATTCAAGATGGAATTTATTCGTACCTTTTTTTCATTGATCCAGGAGGGTCAATTTATGATGACAGTGGATTTAAAGGATGCATATCTACATTTTCCTATCCATAGAGCTCATCACAGGTTCCTGAGGTTTGCTTTTCTGGACAAACACTTTCAGTTCGTGGCTCTTCCTTTCGGTCTGGCCACGGCACCCAGAATTTTCACAAAAGTTCTGGGGTCTCTGCTAGCAGTTCTAAGACTGCGAGGCATTGCGGTGACGCCTTATCTGGACAATATTCTAATCCAAGCACCATCTTGTCAGCAAGCAAGAGCTCATACCGACTTTGTGCTATCCTTCCTGAGAACTCACGGGTGGAAGGTAAATCTGGAAAAGAGTTCCTTAATCCTGAAGACAAGGGTGACTTTCTTGGGAACTCTAATCGATTCTATATCTATGAGGATTTGTCTGACAGAAGTCAGGAAATCAAAGATTCTGGATGCCTGTTGAGCCATTCAGCCCACTCCTTGGCCATCAGTGGCTCAGTGCATGGAAGTAATCAGACTGATAGTGGCGGCAATGGACATCATCCCGTTTGCTCGGTTCCACCTCAGGCCTTTGCAGTTAAACATGCTCAGGCAGTGGAATGGAGATTATGCAGACTTGTCTCCTCAAATAACCCTGGAACAGGAGATGAGGGACTCACTTCAATGGTGGTTGTCTCTGGATCATCTATCCCAGGGAACCTGGTTTCACAGACCGTCCTGGATGATTGTGACAATGGACGCCAGCCTTCTAGGGTGGGGAGCTGTCTGGGGTTCCATAAAGGCTCAGGGAGTGTGGACTCCGACGGAGTCTGTTCTTCCTATAAACATTCTGGAACTAAGATCTTCAATGCTCTTCTGGCCTCAGTTGGCTTCGGCCCAGTTATCAGATTCCAATTGGACAACATAAAGTCAGTGGCTTACAACAATCATCAGGGAGGAACGAGGAGTTCCTTGGCGATGACCGAGGTAGCCAAGATAATCCGGTGGGCAGAGGCTCATTCTTGCTATCTGTCAGCGATCCACATCCCAGGGGTGGACAACTGGGAGGCGGACTTTCTGAGCAGGCAGACTTTTCATCCGGGAGAGTGGGAACTTCATCCGGAAGTGTTCTCCAACCTGATTCTCAAATGGGGTTGGCCGGAGTTAGATCTCATGGCATCTTGTCAGAATGCCAAGCTCCCGAGATAAGGGTCGAGGTCCAGGGATCCCCAGGCGGAACTGATAGATGCTCTGGCAGTTCCTTGGTCCTTCAGCCTTGCATACCTATTTCCCCTGTTTGCGCTTCTTCCCCGGGTCATTGCTCAAATCAAGCAGGAGAGGGCATCAGTGATCCTCATTGCACCTGCTTGGCCTCACAGGATTTGGTATGCAGATCTGGTGGACATGTCATCTCTGCCACCTTGGAGACTTCCGTTGAGAAAGGATCTTCTAATTCAAGGGCCCTTCCTTCACCCAAATCTAGTTTCTCTGAAGCTGACTGCTTGGAGATTGAAAATTTAATCTTATCCAAGCGGGGTTTTTCTGATTTGGTCATAGAGACCATGATTCAGGCTCGTAAGCCTGTAACTAGAAAGATTTACCATAAGATATGGTGTAAATATCTCTATTGGTGTGAATCCATGGGCTACTCATGGAGTAGAGTTAGGATTCCCAAAATGTTGTCTTTTCTCCAAGAAGGTTTGGAGAAGGGTTTATCGACAAGTTCCCTAAAGGGTCAAATATCTGCCTTATCTATTTTGTTACACAAACGTCTGGCAGATGTTCCAGATGTACAGTCCTGTTGTCAGGCCTTGGTCAGGAATAGGCCTGTGTTTAAGCCAGTTACTCCTCCGTGGTCCGTGCTTTAAATTTTTATTTACAAGCAAATAAGGACTTTCGTCAGTCCTCTTCTTTGTTTGTAATTTTCTCTGGAAAACGTAAGGGTCAGAAAGCTACGGCTGCCTCTCTTTCTTTTTGGCTGAAGAGTATCATCCGTTTGGCATATGAGACTGCTGGACAGCAGCCTCCTGAAAGAGTTATGGCTCATTCCACTAGGGCTGTTGCTTCCTCATGGGCATTCAAAAATGAAGCTTCTGTGGAACAGATTTGCAAGGCTGCAACTTGGTCCTCTCTTCACACTTTTTCAAAATTCTATAAATTTGATACTTTTGCCTCGGCTGAGGCCACTTTTGGGAGAAAGGTTCTTCAAGCAGTGGTGCCATTTAGGTTCCCTGTCTTGTCCCTCCCTTATCATCTGTGTCCTCTAGCTTGGGTATTGTATCCCATAAGTAATGAAGATGATCCGTGGACTCATCATTTATTTAAAAAGAAAAGAAAATTTATGCTTACCTGATAAATTTGTTTATTTTTAGACACAATGAGTCCACGGCACGCCCTGTTCTTTTACGACAGATTGTTAATTATTGTAAACTTCAGACACCTTTGCACCTTGGCTTTTCCTTTCTCTTCCTAACTTCGGTCGAATGACTGGAGTGGGAGGGAAGGGAGGAGCTATTTAACAGCTCTGCTGTGGTGCTCTTTGCCTCCTCCTGCTGACCAGGAGGTGAATATCCCATAAGTAATGAAGATGATCCTTGGACTTATCGTGTCTAAAAAGAAACAAATTTATCAGGTAAGCATAAATTTTCTTTTTGCACTATACTGTAAACTAGTATATTCATACTGCACCATAAATTGTTCTCTTTTTTATGTTTGCTCCACTCTACGAGCACTATAGTTTGGAACCCTCAACTTTTACCCATACATATATATATATATATATATATATATATATATATATATATATATATGGCAAAGTTCAATCACTTCTCACAGTGGTGAAAAATACAACAATGAAAGCACATCGTCGCATATTTCATCACCATGAGAAATGATTGAACTTTGCTATATATATATATATATAAAATATATATAAAAACCAATATACACTTTTAATTTGTTTGACAGTATTAAATTTCAACAGCGCATGCGTAGCGGGAGAGATAGAGGGGAGAGGGAGGGAGAGATAGAGGGGAGAGGGAGGGAGAGAGACAGAGGAGGGGGGATAGAGACAGGGGAGAGGGGGATAGAGACAGGGGAGAGGGGGATAGAGACAGGGGAGAGGGGGATAGAGACAGGGGAGAAGGGGATAGAGACAGGGGAGAAGGGGGGATAGAGACAGGGGAGAAGGGGGGATAGAGACAGGGGAGAAGGGGATAGAGACAGGGGAGAGGGGGATAGAGACAGGGGAGAAGGGGATAGAGACAGGGGAGAAGGGGGGATAGAGACAGGGGAGAAGGGGGGATAGAGACAGGGGAGAAGGGGATAGAGACAGGGGAGAAGGGAGATAGAGACAGGGGGGATAGAGATGGGGGGAGAGACACAGGGGAGGGGGTTTGAGGACTTGGTATTATTTTCATATTGTTTATGGGGGTATCTTTATCATTTATTGTGTAAGGGTTAAACTGCAGTTATTTTACATATAGAGAGAGAGGAGGAAGTACTCTGATTTGCCTACAACTGTACAACATAGAAACAGGGCCATATATGTCATTAGATAGGAACTCACCTGATATGTTGAAGCCTGCTCCAAAATAAACTCTTATCACTGACTACAGGACTCAGCTTCCTTTTTCCTCATTCTGCATATATGTCATTAGTCTAAGTAGGCAGCTGCCTATTGGCATGATAACTCCTATGGTGTGTGTAAAACTGCATAACATTAAAGGCATCAACAGGGCAATTTGTATCATTATGCCAAGTAGGCCACTGCCTATACTAAAGGCATGACAACTCATGTGGTATGACAGTGACACTCAAAGTTGCAATGCATTTCAGCTCCCTCTCACTCACTGGCATCCAAGAGCCACATTCTGCCCATGTCTGACAGTCAGACTCAGACATGAGCAGGATCATCATGTGGCTCTTGGATGCCAGTGAAAGGAGAGCTAAAGTGCATAGCATGATAATTCCTCTTATTGACTGATTTAAATTAATATACCATTTCCCAATCTTGACCTTGCAAGTTGCAACTTACTTATTGATATAATGGGGTTTGTTTGGCAGGGCTGTGATGAATTAATTATTAAATTATTACAGTTAGACAGACTCTGTGGCTGACTGCCTGTATTAATTTGTTGTAGTTGTACTCAGAGTCAGTACTGTCATCACCCTGTGTGTGTGTTCCTTACCTTACTTGAGCCTTTGCTGAGGTCGTTACTGTCAGACAGACTGAGACTGTCACTCAACGTGGCTCCAGCTCGCTCCTCCATCCACCGTCCTCCTCCTGACTCCTCCAGGACCTCCCTCCACAGTCCGGACTCCAGACCAGAGACTTATCCACAACCGCAGCTGAGCTGACAGCTCCTCCTGGCTGGCTCTTCTTTAGTCACTGTCTCCCTGGTCGACTGAGTCCACACACAAGCACTTTAATTTCAGCACAGGGCAGGGCACGCAGCACAGCCACGCACTTCAGCAGCAGCTCCCTCCTGTACTGAGTTTGACTCTTCCCGCGCCTGAAGTCTAACTGACTGTGTCGGCCGACGTCACATAAATCCGACGTCACGTGACCCACACTCTGTCACTCAGCAGCCCAGCAGCCACGCCTCCCCGGCAGTGCTGATGCTGATTGGCTGAGTGTTCTAGCTCCATCATGGAGGCGGTTTTGATAACCGCCTCCATTGGAGCTTGTATGAGGGCCCAGCAAGACACCACTGGATGGAGCTAGCTTTAAGTGAGCAGTTAAGTTATTCAGATCCATGTTGCGCAATTAATGGAGGGCAGCAGACCGGCTCACTGCCTCCTAATTGCGCAACAATGGATGCTGAATTTGGCAGCGCAAGCGCAGGACAAATGAAGTTAAATAATGATGATGTGGGTAATCGCCGTCAGGGGGTGGGGGGTACCCTTTGGGGTGGGGGTGGCCAAAAAAATAAAAGACAAAAAATACTTTTAAAAAAAAAAAAATATATATATTATTTGAAATCTTTTTTCACTGATTGGACAGGGGAGGCGCTGCCTCCCCTGCCTCCTATTACTGCACGTCACTGAGAGGCTTATATACAAGGTAATCACAGAGGTAAAAAGTATATTATTATAACTGTGTTAGTTATGCAAAACTGGGGAATGAGTAATAAAGGGATTATCTATTTTTTTTTTAAACAATAACAATTCTGGAGTAGACTGTCCCTTTCAGCTTTCCTTCACCTCTCATTTCGAGCATTCTGTTAGTGGGGATCTACAGTTGCATGAATTGCTCAGTACACAGTATCTTAACCATCAAATGAGAACAGCTAGCAACACAAAACAACAATAATTACAACCACAATACTTAGGAAACACAAAACAGTTTACGTAAATGGTTGTAATTGTAAAATACTGCCATGCCTGTTTTGTTATATATAGTTCCACTGATAGATAAAAGGTGTCTCCAGGGGTTGGCCCTGTGCGTTCCTTGGTGTTCTAGGGGTGTGGTCAGGATATTTATTTTGGAGTTATGCCCAGGATGCAGAATTAAAGGGACATAAAAGTATAAAAATGTATTTCATGATTCAGATAGAACACAATTTTAAAGGGATAGAAAGGTCAAAAAAGAAATGTGCATAGATGCAATTCAATGTAAAATAGAAGCATTTTTGCAATATACTTTCATTATCAAAAATGCTTATAGTTAAAGTAATTATTGTTTTGTCTGTGGCATATGCACATATCCTGTGAATGCTCGTGAACCAATAAGTAAAACACCATGCCTGCACAATTACTCAGCAATGGCTTCTATGACACAAAATAAAGGGATAGTCTACACCAGAATTTTTATTGTTTTAAAAGATAACTAATCCCTTTATTACCCATTCCCCAGTTTTTCATAACCAACACTGTTATATAAATAGACTTTTTACCTCTGTGATTACCTTGTATCTAAGCCTCTGCAAACTGCCCCCTTATATCAGTTATTTTGACAGACATCCATTTTAGCCAATCAGAACTGGCTCACCTGAACTCCACGTGCATGAGCACAGTGTTATCTATATGACAAACATGAACTAACCCCCTCTAGTGGTGAAAAACTGTCAAAATGCCCTGAGAGAAGAGGCGGCCTTCAAGGGCTTAGAAATTAGCATATGAACCTCTTAGGTTTAGCTTTCAACTAAGAATACCAAGAGAACAAAGCAAAATTGGTGATAAAAGTAAATTGGAAAAATTGTTTAAATTACATTCTCTATCTGAATCATGAAAGTTTATTTTGGACTAGACTGTCTCTTTAAGTCTTCAGAAGTAATACACACTACTGCCATCTCTCTTAGAAGGTGTAGTGTTTGCATACTGGTGCACGGACGCACACAGGATATGTGCATATGCCGCAGACAAACAGTAATATTTTTTTACTAGAAGAATTTTTGCTAATGAAAGTGTATTGCAAAAATGCTTCTATTTCACATTGAAATGCATTCATGCAATTTCATTTTTGATCTTTCTATCCTTTTAAACAACTTTTCAATTTACTTCTATTATCAATTTTCCTTTGTTTTCTTGTTATCCTTTGTAAAGCAGGAAGATAAGCTCTGGAGTGTGCACGTGTCTGCAACACTATTTGGCAGCAGTTTTGCAACAATATTATACATTAGAAAGAGCACTAGAGGGCAACACTATTTCCTTTCTTGTAGTGCTCAAGACATGTGCACGCTATCTATTTAGATATCTCTTCAACAAAGAATAACATGAAAACAAAGCAAATTTGATAATATAAGTAAATTGGATTTTTTTTTAAATTGTATTCTCTGGATCATGAAAGAAACATTTTGGGTTTCATATCACATTAATAAAGACTTCCGTTCATTTTTGGTTCACTACCTGGGTAGCTCTTGATGATTGTTGTCTAAATGTAGCCACCAATCAGATATCCAGGGTGCTTAGATTCCTACTTTTTCAAATAATGATACCAAGAGAACAAAGAAAAATTGATAATAGGAGTAAATTAGAAAATTGCTTAAAATTGCTCCTTTATCTGAATTATGAAAGAAGAAATTTGGGTTTAATATACCTTTAACTTGCAACTCTCAGCTGTGTTATGAATTCCATAATGTTTACGTTGTGATGCTGCAGTCATTTTTTTCAACAAGATATTGGTTCCACAAATGTTTTTGATTAAATTTAGGCAAATTTTGTCCCCACCATCCACCCTTGATACTTAGCTTTGTGGTCAACATTTTACACCTCCAATTTAATAGTCTAGAACCACACACCTGACTCCAATTTAAATTCTTGCCAATTCCCATGCTGTCAGAGTTGGATTTATATTTCTGGCACTTCTAGGATTTTATTTTTTTTATATTCCAATACCCCTTGAATTTTCCGAGCCCTGTGATATAAACACTAGCAAATATGTTCTGTACCCTGCCCCACAAATATATACTGCCATATGGAGAGGGTATGCACGTCATGGTACAGTTGTCCTAGGCTGCCAGGTTTATAGCAACCATAAATTATATATAAGACAAGGTGGACTTGTTTGCAAAGTAAAATCATTTTATCAGTCATGGAAATTAAGGTGTCGTTACAGAGTAAAAATGTATGAGAAAATGCTTATTTATGTTTATTTTTGTATTTTAAATATCTGGTTTTGTTCTTTGAAACCGCAATCCAACAAAATCTTTAGTTTATCACTTTCTGTACACCCACATTCTTTATATCATCTCTGTAAACCAAAGCCCAATACTAACATGTTATTGCTTATCTCTTCTACCTCCTACTGTGGGTGTAATTTCTTCTGCAGACTATGTTTACACAGTTTTTTAACCTATACTTAAAGGGACAGTCTAGGCCAAAATAAACTTTCATGATTCAGATAGAGCATGTAATTTTAAACAATTTTCCAATTTACTTTTATCACCAATTTTGCTTTGTTCTCTTGGTATTCTTAGTTGAAAGCTTAACCTAGGAGGTTCATATGCTTTTTTCTTAGACCTTGAAGGCCACCTCTTTTCAGAATGCATTTTAACAGTTTTTCACCACTAGAGGTAACAAGAGAGGAGGAGGTCATGAGCAGAGCGAAGGGAACGGGATGATGAGTATCTGGAACCTAGTTTGGAGATATAGGGTGGGGCAGTGTTATTGAGAGCTTTAAAAGTTATATTCAGGATTTTATGTTTTATTCTGGAGCTTAGAGGAAGCCAGTGAATTAACTGGCAGAGAGGTGCAGCAGATGAGGAGCGACGTGTAAGGAAGATCAGCCTGGCAGAAGCATTTATTATAGATTGTAAGGGAGATAGACGGCAGCTAGGGAGGCCGAAGAGCATGAAGTTGTCAAGGCAGGAAATGATTAGAGAGTGGATTAAAGTCTTAGTTGTGTCTTGTGTGAGGAAGTGGCAAATTTTGGAGATGTTTTTAAGGTGGAGGCAGCAAAAATTTGCCAAAGAGTGTATGTGAGGAGTGAAAGAGAGATCTGAGTCAATAATGATGTGATTATCAACAGTTAGAGAAAGTTGGGGGGGGGGGGGGGTAGGGATTTTAGAAGAAGGGGGGAAATAAGGAGCTCAGTTTTAGAGAAATTTAGCTTAACTCCTTAGTGACAAGACCGTTTTTCAATTTTCTTACCGTTAATTATTTTTACATTTCTGCTGTGTTTGTGTTTAGCTGTAATTTTCCTCTTACACATTTACTGTACCCACACATATTATATACAATTTTTCTCGCCATTAAATGGAATTTCTAAAGATACCATTATTTTCATCATATCATATAATTTACTATAATTTTTTTTTATAAAATATGATGAAAAAAATTGAAAAAAACTACACTTTTATTAACTTTGAAATGCTGGCTCTATGAATGATCACTGTGTATATAGACAATGGCGAAATATATGTACTAAACAAACAAAATTGGCTAAGGCACAATATTTCTGTGAAAATCTGCACAATAATATATGTAACCCTAGAAAGTTTTGGAAACTCATAAATAACCTACAAAATCCACCAATCCACTCCCAACCCTCCACTGTCAATGTGGATAACCAAAACCTGCAACTCCCCTTAGAAGTAGCAAATGCCTTTAACAATTATTTTGTCGGATGCTCCACCACCCTGATTGACAAACTAATAAATGGCACGCATCCTGAAGCTACAAATGTGGATCAGGCCCCACTAAAACAGCAAAGACCCAATATAGAAAAGTTCAATTTTAGACCTGTACCCTTCAATGTCATTAAGAAACACCTCAATAATCTAAAAATGAGAAACCAGTCAGGACCTGATCAAATCCCAGCAATGCTGTTGAAGCTCAGTGCGCCGGCAATTACTAAGCCTGTCGCAACCCTAATTAACGAATCCTTGGTGTCTGGATACATACCCAAACTCTGGAAAACTGCAAGAGTAGTGCCTATTCATAAAAGTGGGGAGTTAACCTTGGTTTCTAACTATCGTCCTATATCATTGCTCCCTGTATTGTCAAAAATCTTAGAAAAATGTGTCCATACGCAATTATGCGAGTATTATCAACTTTCTAACTATCTGACCCCTGATCAATCAGGTTTTAGACCAAATCACTCCACTACAACTGCCCTCCTAAACGTTTGCAACAACATCCAAACTGGCATGGAACAAGGAGACCTAACTGGAGCTATTTTCCTTGATTTTGCAAAGGCTTTTGACACAGTGGACCATGACCTACTACTTCTCAAACTAAAAAACTCTGGTATTGCTGATCGCCCGTTAACCTGGTTTAAATCATATGTATCGGATCAATCACAATATGTCTCTGTCTCTAACAGTGACTCCCTCCCTCTCCCAGTCATGTGTGGTGTTCCCCAAGGTTCCATTCTCGGCCCCCTACTATTCACATTATTTATAAATGATTTGCCTAATGTCTGCAAATCCTCAACTGTACACATGTACGCAGACGACACGGTAATCTATTTAAACAAATCTGATCTGCCACAGCTTGAAGCAGTGCTTCAAGACCAGTTCACAGAGGTATAAAAGTGGATCTCGAAAAACAAACTCTTCCTAAACACTGACAAAACGGTCACAATGATCTTTGGAACGGGACCTAAAATACAAAAATTACAAAATTACCATCCTTGCATAAAAAAAAATCCAATTGCACGCTGACCGCAGTCCACTCTTTTAAATACTTAGGTATGTTGTTAGACCCCAATCTATCTTTTGGACTCCACATAGAAAAACTTGCCTCTAAACTTTATCCAAAACTAGGTGCCCTGTACAGAAACAAATCTTGCCTCAGCCCTAGAGTAAAGGAAAAGATTGTACAGCAAATGCTGATGCCTATCTTGGATTATAGGGACATAGTATATGCACCTGCTCCGCAAACTCACCTTAATAAACTAAATACGTTATATAACTCGTTCTGCCGCTTTGTGCTACAATGTAACTACAGGACCCACCATTGTGACATGCTAAAAGAACTAAACTGGCTGTCGCTGGAATCCAGACGCACCCTCCATCTTTCCTGCCTTGTCTTTAATAGCCTTTCTGGGAAGCTCCCATCCTACCTGAGCAGAATGCTCTCCCCTGCTATTCCCACCTCCTATAACCTCCAATCCAATAACAGCACATTATTTAGCTTGCCTCAATACAAAAAGAAAGCAGCTCGATCCTCCTTTTCCTACAGAGCGCCACAATTATGGAATGACCTCCCTCACACTTTAAAAACTTCCCCAAGCCTAAAATCCTTTAAGAGATCCCTCTATACATATCTCAAAACAGAATGCTCCTGTCATGGTTGATTAAATATTTCGTACCTGCTCTATGTTAAATGTTTGCATATAATGTGTATTTTTATTATTGTTTTTGTATTTTATTGTACCCTATTGTATCAATGCAATGTTTTGTGATCCCAGGACATACTTGAAAACGAGAGAAATCTCAATGTATCCTTCCTGGTAAAAATATTTTATAAATAAATAAATAAACTTTGACCCCCAAAATCTGTTACACATCTACATCCACCAAAAACACCCATGCTAAATAGTTTTTAAATTGTTTCCTAAGTTTAGAAATACCCAATGTTTACATGTGCTTTGCTTTTTTTGCAAGTTATAGGGCAATAAGTACAAGTAGCATTTTGCTATTTCCAAACCATTTTTTTTTTTCAAAATTAGCGATAGTTACATTGTAACACTGATATCTGTGAGGAATCCCTGAATAACCCTTCACATGTATATATTTTTTTATAGTAGACAACACAAAGTAATGATCTATGCCCATTTTGGTATATTTCATGCCACCATTTCACGGCCAAATGTGATCAAATAAAAAAAAAAGTAAACTTTTTCACTAACTAGGTCTCTCACTGAAATTATTTACAAACAGCTTGTGCAATTATGGCACAAATGGTTATAAATGCTTCTCTGGGATCCCCTTTGTTCAGAAATAGCAGACATATATGGCTTGGGCATTGCTTTTTGGTAATAAGAAGTCCGCCAAATGCCGCTGCACACCACACTTGTATTATGCCCAGCAGTGAAGGGGTTACGCTTGTAGGGTTCATTTTAGCTTTAGTTTAGAGATCAGCCTCCCACCTGACACAGAGTGGCCCTCTCTGCATCAGTGTGCTTAAAAGTGAATTGCACAATGCCTCAATATTGAGGTATCGCTGCAATACCCTGAAAGCACCTGGAATCGATCATGATCGCTTCCAGCGCTTGAAAACCCTGAGGACGTGCAGGGTACGTCCTTGGTCATTAACTACCAGTTAATTGGACGTACCCTGCACGTCCTTTGTCGTTAAGGTAGTGATAGGACATCCAGGATGAAATATTAAAAAGACGGTTAGTGACACGAGTTAGTAAGGAAGGGGATAGGTCTGGTGCAGAGATGTAGATTTGGGTATCATGAGCATACAAATGGTATTGAAACCCATGGGTCTGTATTAAGGAACCTAAGCATGATGTATAAATTGAGAAGAGAAGGGGACCAAGGAGAGAGCCTTGTGATACCCCAACAGAAAGTGATAAAGGGTTCGAGAATGTGCCAGAGAAGGTAACACTAAAAGTCCTGCTAGACAGGTAAGAAGAGAGCCACGATATAGCTGTGTCACAGATGCCAAAGTATTGGAGGGTTTGGAGCAAGAGAGTGTGGTCAACCATGTCAAAGGCTGCAGACAGATCAATAAGGATTAACATATTGATATTGAGGTATAACGCACCATTGAAAGCAGTCAATGAACAATATTGCTTCCGACATCATATTTATTGGTTTGCGACCTCGGCAAACCAAATTATGGCTCAATGGAAGCAAGCCCTATGTCAGCAGTTTTTCATGAATGTTATCCATTTGCAAGAGCACTAGATGGCAGCATTATGTCCTGCCATGTAGTGCTTCAGATGACTACCTAGGTTTCTCTTCAACACAGAATATCATAGGAATGAAGCAAATTTGATAATAGATATAGAATAGATAATAATAGAATAATAGAATAGATAATAATATTTTTTTTATAATGGTATGTTCTATCTGAATCACAAAAGAACATTTTTGGGTTTCATATCCCTTTAATCCATGTGCTAGAAGTTGTAAAACAAAACCTAAACTGTAGATGCAAAAACAATGTGAAAATAATACTTTTAATACAAAATTCAAAGTGTGTTGCTTTTCTTACTGTAAAATAAATTCCCCATCTCTACAAGTGGTCTTAAAATGAGTGTTCCATGAGTGAAGCTGAAAGTTCTGCCGTATCTGCGAAATTCTGTAAACATTTTCCCTGCAGACCTCACTGTTTATCTTGCAACCTTTCAGTTGGTGAGATTGTCTCAAATTACCTAAAACACTTATTAAACTAATACTAAAACAGGTATACGAATATAGAGATGATTGTAAGATAATATTCGCTAAAATACGGTAATCTGGTTTGTATTGGCTGAAGTATTTAATTTTTAAAGTGTCCCCACCCCCTTCTGCTTCCTGCTAACTTTGGTTTCTCCAGCAAACATAGGCCTAGATTTAGAGTTCGGCGGTAGCCGTCAAAACCAGCGTTAGAGGCTCCTAACGCTGGTTTTGGCCGCCCGCTGGTATTTGGAGTCAGTGATTAAAGGGTCTAACGCTCACTTTACAGCCGCGACTTTTCCATACCGCAGATCCCCCTACGCCATTTGCGTAGCCTATATTTTCAATGGGATCTTTCTAACGCCGGTATTTAGAGTCGTTTCTGCAGTGAGCGTTAGAGCTCTAACGACAAAACTCCAGCCGCCTGAAAAAAGCAGGAGTTAAGAGCTTTCTGGCTAACGCCGGTTCATAAAGCTCTTAACTACTGTACCCTAAAGTACACTAACACCCATAAACTACCTATGTACCCCTAAACCGAGGTCCCCCCACATCGCCCCCACTCGATTAAAATTTTTTAACCCCTAATCTGCCGACCGCCACCTACGTTATACTTATGTACCCCTAATCTGCTGCCCCTAACCCCGCCGACCCCTATATTATATTTATTAACCCCTAACTTGCCCCACACAACGTCGCCGCAAGCTACTTAAAATAATTAACCCCTAATCTTCCGACCGCAAATCGCCGCCACCTACGTTATCCCTATGTACCCCTAATCTTCTGCCCCTAACATCGCCGACCCCTATGTTATATTTATTAACCCCTAATCTGCCCCCCACAACGTCGCCGACACCTACCTACACTTATTAACCCCTAATCTGCCGAGCGGACCTGAGCGCTACTATAATAAAGTTATTAACCCCTAATCCGCCTCACTAACCCTATCATAAATAGTATTAACCCCTAATCTGCCCTCCCTAACATCGCCGACACCTACCTTCAATTATTAACCCCTAATCTGCCGACCGGAGCTCACCGCTATTCTAATAAATGTATTAACCCCTAAAGCTAAGTCTAACCCTAACACTAACACCCCCCTAAGTTAAATATAATTTTTATCTAACGAAATAAATTAACTCTTATTAAATAAATGATTCCTATTTAAAGCTAAATACTTACCTGTAAAATAAATCCTAATATAGCTACAATATAAATTACATTTATATTATAGCTATTTTAAGATTAATATTTATTTTACAGGTAACTTTGTATTTATTTTAACCAGGTACAATAGCTATTAAATAGTTAAGAACTATTTAATAGTTACCTAGTTAAAATAATTACAAATTTACCTGTAAAATAAATCCTAACCTAAGATATAATTAAACCTAACACTACCCTATCAATAAAATAATTAAATAAACTACCTACAATTACCTACAATTAACCTAACACTACACTATCAATAAATTAATTAAACACAATTGCTACAAATAAATACAATTAAATAAACTATCTAAAGTACAAAAAATAAAAAAGAACTAAGTTACAGAAAATAAAAAAATATTTACAAACATAAGAAAAATATTACAACAATTTTAAACTAATTACACCTACTCTAAGCCCCCTAATAAAATAACAAAGACCCCCAAAATAAAAAATTCCCTACCCTATTCTAAAATACAAAAGTTACAAGCTCTTTTACCTTACCAGCCCTGAACAGGGCCCTTTGCGGGGCATGCCCCAAGAATTTCAGCTCTTTTGCCTGTAAAAAAAAACATACAATACCCCCCCCCCAACATTACAACCCACCACCCACATACCCCTAATCTAACCCAAACCCCCCTTAAATAAACCTAACACTAAGCCCCTGATGATCTTCCTACCTTGTCTTCACCATGCCAGGTTCACCGATCCGTCCTGGCTCCAAGATCTTCATCCAACCCAAGCGGGGGTTGGCGATCCATAATCCGGTGCTCCAAAGTCTTCCTCCTATCCGGCAAGAAGAGGACATCCGGACCGGCAAACATCTTCTCCAAGCGGCATCTTCTATGTTCTTCCATCCGATGACGACCGGCTCCATCTTGAAGACCTCCAGCGCGGATCCATCCTCTTCTTCCGACGACTAGACGACGAATGACGGTTCCTTTAAGGGACGTCATCCAAGATGGCGTCCCTCGAATTCCGATTGGCTGATAGGATTCTATCAGCCAATCGGAATTAAGGTAGGAATTTTCTGATTGGCTGATGGAATCAGCCAATCAGAATCAAGTTCAATCCGATTGGCTGATCCAATCAGCCAATCAGATTGAGCTCGCATTCTATTGGCTGTTCTGATCAGCCAATACAATGCGAGCTCAATCTGATTGGCTGATTGGATCAGCCAATCGGATTGAACTTGATTCTGATTGGCTGATTCCATCAGCCAATCAGAAAATTCCTACCTTAATTCCGATTGGCTGATAGAATCCTATCAGCCAATCGGAATTCGAGGGACGCCATCTTGGATGACGTCCCTTAAAGGAACCGTCATTCGTCGTCTAGTCGTCGGAAGAAGAGGATGGATCCGCGCTGGAGGTCTTCAAGATGTTTGTAAATATTTTTTTATTTTCTGTAACTTAGTTCTTTTTTATTTTTTGTACTTTAGATAGTTTATTTAATTGTATTTATTTGTAGCAATTGTGTTTAATTAATTTATTGATAGTGTAGTGTTAGGTTAATTGTAGGTAATTGTAGGTAGTTTATTTAATTATTTTATTGATAGGGTAGTGTTAGGTTTAATTATAACTTAGGTTAGGATTTATTTTACAGGTAAATTTGTAATTATTTTAACTAGGTAACTATTAAATAGTTCTTAACTATTTAATAGCTATTGTACCTGGTTAAAATAAATACAAAGTTACCTGTAAAATAAATATTAATCCTAAAATAGCTATAATATAAATGTAATTTATATTGTAGCTATATTAGGATTTATTTTACAGGTAAGTATTTAGCTTTAAATAGGAATCATTTATTTAATAAGAATTAATTTATTTCGTTAGATAAAAATTATATTTAACTTAGGGGGGTGTTAGTGTTAGGGTTAGACTTAGCTTTAGGGGTTAATACATTTATTAGAATAGCGGTGAGCTCCGGTCGGCAGATTAGGGGTTAATAATTGAAGGTAGGTGTCGGCGATGTTAAGGAGGGCAGATTAGGGGTTAATACTATTTATGATAGGGTTAGTGAGGCGGATTAGGGGTTAATAACTTTATTATAGTAGCGCTCAGGTCCGGTCGGCAGATTAGGGGTTAATAAGTGTAGGTAGGTGTCGGCGACGTTGTGGGGGGCAGATTAGGGGTTAATAAATATAACATAGGGGTCGGCGATGTTAGGGCAGCAGATTAGGGGTACATAGGGATAACGTAGGTGGCGGCGGTTTACGGAGCGGCAGATTAGGGGTTAAAAGTGTAATGCAGGGGTCAGCGATAGCGGGGGCGGCAGATTAGGGGTTAATAAGTGTAAGGCTAGGGGTGTTTAGACTCGGGGTACATGTTAGAGTGTTAGGTGCAGACGTAGGAAGTGTTTCCCCATAGGAAACAATGGGGCTGCGTTAGGAGCTGAACGCTGCTTTTTTGCAGGTGTTAGGTTTTTTTTCAGCTCAAACAGCCCCATTGTTTCCTATGGGAGAATCGTGCACGAGCACGTTTTTGAGGCCGGCCGCGTCCGTAAGCAACTCTGGTATCGAGAGTTGCATTTGCGGTAAAAATGCTCTACGCTCCTTTTTTGGAGCCTAACGCAGCATTTGTTTGAACTCTCGATACCAGAGTTAAATTTATGGTGCGGCCAGAAAAAAGCCCGCGGAGCGTTAACAGCCCTTTTACCGCCAAACTCCAAATCTAGCCGATAATTACTTAATAATAACTCACAGGGACAGCCCTGAGGGAATACTTGAGGGCAGCCCCTTTTTGTTAGAGAAACCTTAAGGGCAGCCCCTTTTTGTTAGAGTATCCTTGAGGGCCGCCCCTTTTTGTTAGAGAATCCTTGAGGGCCGCCCCTTTTTGTTAGAGAATCCTTGAGGGCTGCCCCTTTTTGTTAGAGAATCCTTGAGGGCACCTCTTTTTTGTTAGAGAATCCTTGAGGGCAGCCCCTTTTGTTAGAGAATCCTTAAGGGCAGCCCCTTTTTGTTAGAGAATCCTTGAAGGCCGCCCCCTTTTTTTTAGAGAATCCTTAAGGGGCTGCCCCTTTTTCTTAGTGAATCCTTGAGGGCAGCCCTTTTTTGTTAGAGAATCCTTGAGAGCAGCCCCTTTTTGTTAGCGAATCCTTGAGGGCTGCCCCTTTTTCTTAGCGAATCCTTATAGGGCAGCCCCTTTTTGTTAGAGAATCCTTAAGGGCCTCCTTCTTTTGTTAGAGAATCCTTAAGGACCTTCTCTTTTTATTAGAGAATCCTTGAGGGCAGTCCTTTTTGTTAGAGAATCCTTGAGGGCAGCCCCTTTTTGTTAGAGAATCCTTGAGGGCCTCCCCTTTTTGTTAGAGAATCCTTGAGGGCAGCCCCTTTTTGTTAGAGAATCCTTGAGGGCCGCCCCTTTTTGTTAGAGAATCCTTGAGGGTAGCCCCTTTTTGTTAGAGAATCCTTGAGGGCCGCCCCTTTTTCTTAGCGAATCCTTGAGGGCAGCCCTTTTTTGTTAGAGAATCCATGAGGGCCGCCCCTTTTTGTTAGAGAATCCTTGAGGGCAGCCCCTTTTTGTTAGAGAATCCTTGAGGGCCGCCCCTTTTTGTTAGAGAATCCTTGAGGGTAGCCCCTTTTTGTTAGAGAATCCTTGAGGGCCGCCCCTTTTTCTTAGTGAATCCTTGAGGGCAGCCCTTTTTTGTTAGAGAATTCTTGAGGGCCGCCCCTTTTTGTTAGAAAATCCTTAAGGGCCTCCTCTTTTTGTTAGAAAATCCTTGAGGGCCGCCCCTTTTTGTTAGAGAATCCATGAGGGCAGCCCCTTTTTGTTAGAGAATCCTTGAGGGCCTCCCCTTTTTGTTAGAGAATCCTTGAGGGCAGCCTCTTTTTGTTAGAGAATCCTTGAGGGCCGCCCCTTTTTGTTAGAGAATCCTTGAGGGCTGCCCCTTTTTCTTAGCGAATCCTTGAGGGCAGACCTTTTTTGTTAGAGAATCCTTGAGGGCAGCCCCTTTTTGTTAGCGAATCCTTGAGGGCCGCCCCTTTTTCTTAGCAAAACCTTGAGGGCCTCCTCTTTTTGTTAGAGAATCCTTGAGGGCAGCCCCTTTTTGTTAAAGAATCCTTGAGGGCCGCCCCTTTTTGTTAGAGAATCCATGAGGGCAGCCCCTTTTTGTTAGAGAATCCTTGAGGGCCTCCCCTTTTTGTTAGAGAATCCTTGAGGGCAGCCTCTTTTTGTTAGAGAATCCTTGAGGGCCGCCCCTTTTTGTTAGAGAATCCTTGAGGGCTGCCCCTTTTTCTTAGCGAATCCTTGAGGGCAGACCTTTTTTGTTAGAGAATCCTTGAGGGCAGCCCCTTTTTGTTAGCGAATCCTTGAGGGCCGCCCCTTTTTCTTAGCAAAACCTTGAGGGCCTCCTCTTTTTGTTAGAGAATCCTTGAGGGCAGCCCCTTTTTGTTAAAGAATCCTTGAGGGCCGCCCATTTTTGTTAGCGAATCCTTGAGGGCAGCCCCTTTTTGTTAGAGAATCCTTGAGGGCCACCCCTTTTTGTTAGCGAATCCTTGAGGGCAGCCCTTTTTTGTTAGAGAATCCATGAGGGCCACCCCTTTTTGTGAGAGAATCCTTGAGGGCAGCCACTTTTTGTTAGAGAATCCTTGAGGGCCGCCCCTTTTTCTTAGCGAATCCTTGAGGGCAGCCCTTTTTTGTTAGAGAATTCTTGAGGGCCGCCCCTTTTTGTTAGAAAATCCTTAAGGGCCTCCTCTTTTTGTTAGAAAATCCTTGAGGGCCGCCCCTTTTTGTTAGAGAATCCATGAGGGCAG
Organism: Bombina bombina; assembly: GCF_027579735.1. Lineage (NCBI taxonomy): Eukaryota > Metazoa > Chordata > Amphibia > Anura > Bombinatoridae > Bombina > Bombina bombina. Next base: position 130,530,137 of record NC_069508.1, on the reverse strand, counting down.
CCCCTTTTTGTTAGAGAATCCTTGAGGGCCTCCCCTTTTTGTTAGAGAATCCTTGAGGGCAGCCTCTTTTTGTTAGAGAATCCTTGAGGGCCGCCCCTTTTTGTTAGAGAATCCTTGAGGGCTGCCCCTTTTTCTTAGCGAATCCTTGAGGGCAGACCTTTTTTGTTAGAGAATCCTTGAGGGCAGCCCCTTTTTGTTAGCGAATCCTTGAGGGCCGCCCCTTTTTCTTAGCAAAACCTTGAGGGCCTCCTCTTTTTGTTAGAGAATCCTTGAGGGCAGCCCCTTTTTGTTAAAGAATCCTTGAGGGCCGCCCCTTTTTGTTAGCGAATCCTTGAGGGCAGCCCCTTTTTGTTAGAGAATCCTTGAGGGCCACCCCTTTTTGTTAGAGAATCCTTGAGGGCAGACCCTTTTTGTTAGAGAATCCTTGAGGGCAGCCCCTTTTGTTAGAGAATCCTTAAGGGCAGCCCCTTTTTGTTAGAGAATCCTTGAAGGCCGCCCCCTTTTTTTTAGAGAATCCTTAAGGGGCTGCCCCTTTTTCTTAGTGAATCCTTGAGGGCAGCCCTTTTTTGTTAGAGAATCCTTGAGAGCAGCCCCTTTTTGTTAGCGAATCCTTGAGGGCTGCCCCTTTTTCTTAGCGAATCCTTATAGGGCAGCCCCTTTTTGTTAGAGAATCCTTAAGGGCCTCCTTCTTTTGTTAGAGAATCCTTAAGGACCTTCTCTTTTTGTTAGAGAATCCTTGAGGGCAGTCCTTTTTGTTAGAGAATCCTTGAGGGCAGCCCCTTTTTGTTAGAGAATCCTTGAGGGCCTCCCCTTTTTGTTAGAGAATCCTTGAGGGCAGCCCCTTTTTGTTAGAGAATCCTTGAGGGCCGCCCCTTTTTGTTAGAGAATCCTTGAGGGTAGCCCCTTTTTGTTAGAGAATCCTTGAGGGCCGCCCCTTTTTCTTAGCGAATCCTTGAGGGCAGCCCTTTTTTGTTAGAGAATCCATGAGGGCCGCCCCTTTTTGTTAGAGAATCCTTGAGGGCAGCCCCTTTTTGTTAGAGAATCCTTGAGGGCCGCCCCTTTTTGTTAGAGAATCCTTGAGGGTAGCCCCTTTTTGTTAGAGAATCCTTGAGGGCCGCCCCTTTTTCTTAGCGAATCCTTGAGGGCAGCCCTTTTTTGTTAGAGAATTCTTGAGGGCCGCCCCTTTTTGTTAGAAAATCCTTAAGGGCCTCCTCTTTTTGTTAGAAAATCCTTGAGGGCCGCCCCTTTTTGTTAGAGAATCCATGAGGGCAGCCCCTTTTTGTTAGAGAATCCTTGAGGGCCTCCCCTTTTTGTTAGAGAATCCTTGAGGGCAGCCTCTTTTTGTTAGAGAATCCTTGAGGGCCGCCCCTTTTTGTTAGAGAATCCTTGAGGGCTGCCCCTTTTTCTTAGCGAATCCTTGAGGGCAGACCTTTTTTGTTAGAGAATCCTTGAGGGCAGCCCCTTTTTGTTAGCGAATCCTTGAGGGCCGCCCCTTTTTCTTAGCAAAACCTTGAGGGCCTCCACTTTTTGTTAGAGAATCCTTGAGGGCAGCCCCTTTTTGTTAAAGAATCCTTGAGGGCCGCCCCTTTTTGTTAGCGAATCCTTGAGGGCAGCCCCTTTTTGTTAGAGAATCCTTGAGGGCCACCCCTTTTTGTTAGCGAATCCTTGAGGGCAGCCCTTTTTTGTTAGAGAATCCATGAGGGCCGCCCCTTTTTGTTAGAGAATCCTTGAGGGCAGCCCCTTTTTGTTAGAGAATCCTTGAGGGCCGCCCCTTTTTGTTAGAGAATCCTTGAGGGTAGCCCCTTTTTGTTAGAGAATCCTTGAGGGCCGCCCCTTTTTCTTAGCGAATCCTTGAGGGCAGCCCTTTTTTGTTAGAGAATTCTTGAGGGCCGCCCCTTTTTGTTAGAGAATCCATGAGGGCAGCCCCTTTTTGTTAGAGAATCCTTGAGGGCCTCCCCTTTTTGTTTGAGAATCCTTGAGGGCAGCCTCTTTTTGTTAGAGAATCCCTGAGGGCCGCCCCTTTTTGTTAGAGAATCCTTGAGGGCTGCCCCTTTTTCTTAGCGAATCCTTGAGGGCAGACCTTTTTTGTTAGAGAATCCTTGAGGGCAGCCCCTTTTTGTTAGCGAATCCTTGAGGGCCGCCCCTTTTTCTTAGCAAAACCTTGAGGGCCTCCTCTTTTTGTTAGAGAATCCTTGAGGGCAGCCCCTTTTTGTTAAAGAATCCTTGAGGGCCACCCCTTTTTGTTAGCGAATCCTTGAGGGCAGCCCCTTTTTGTTAGAGAATCCTTGAGGGCCACCCCTTTTTGTTAGAGAATCCTTGAGGGCAGACCCTTTTTGTTAGAGAATCCTTGAGGGCAGCCCCTTTTTGTTAGAGAATCCTTGAGGGCTGCCCCTTTTTCTTAGCGAATCCTTGAGGGCAGACCTTTTTTGTTAGAGAATCCTTGAGGGCAGCCCCTTTTTGTTAGCGAATCCTTGAGGGCCGCCCCTTTTTCTTAGCAAAACCTTGAGGGCCTCCTCTTTTTGTTAGAGAATCCTTGAGGGCAGCTCCTTTTTGTTAAAGAATCCTTGAGGGCCGCCCCTTTTTGTTAGCGAATCCTTGAGGGCAGCCCCTTTTTGTTAGAGAATCCTTGAGGGCCACCCCTTTTTGTTAGCGAATCCTTGAGGGCAGCCCTTTTTTGTTAGAGAATCCATGAGGGCCGCCCCTTTTTGTTAGAGAATCCTTGAGGGCAGCCCCTTTTTGTTAGAGAATCCTTGAGGGCCGCCCCTTTTTGTTAGAGAATCCTTGAGGGTAGCCCCTTTTTGTTAGAGAATCCTTGAGGGCCGCCCCTTTTTCTTAGCGAATCCTTGAGGGCAGCCCTTTTTTGTTAGAGAATTCTTGAGGGCCGCCCCTTTTTGTTAGAGAATCCATGAGGGCAGCCCCTTTGTGTTAGAGAATCCTTGAGGGCCTCCCCTTTTTGTTTGAGAATCCTTGAGGGCAGCCTCTTTTTGTTAGAGAATCCTTGAGGGCCGCCCCTTTTTGTTAGAGAATCCTTGAGGGCTGCCCCTTTTTCTTAGCGAATCCTTGAGGGCAGACCTTTTTTGTTAGAGAATCCTTGAGGGCAGCCCCTTTTTGTTAGCGAATCCTTGAGGGCCGCCCCTTTTTCTTAGCAAAACCTTGAGGGCCTCCTCTTTTTGTTAGAGAATCCTTGAGGGCAGCCCCTTTTTGTTAAAGAATCCTTGAGGGCCGCCCCTTTTTGTTAGCGAATCCTTGAGGGCAGCCCCTTTTTGTTAGAGAATCCTTGAGGGCCACCCCTTTTTGTTAGAGAATCCTTGAGGGCAGACCCTTTTTGTTAGAGAATCCTTGAGGGCAGCCCCTTTTTGTTAGAGAATCCTTGAGGGCCACCCCTTTTTGTTAACGAATCCTTGAGGGCCGCCCCTTTTTGTTAGAGAATCCTTGAGGGCAGCCCCTTTTTATTAGAGAATTCTTGAGAGCAGCCCCTGTGAATGTCAGCAAGGTTTTTTTTTTTACATTTGATCAGGAGAATGTTAGATATTTGGGCTCTTACAGAGATGTATCTTAATTTGCCTTTCTAGAATTTTTATAGAGAATTTTCAGGGCTAAAAGAGCATTTTAGATAACCTTGTCTGAGCACTGAGCTTTAAAAAATAGTGCCCTTAGGGTGTATTAATCAAACAAAATAAAAAATTATATTAAAAAAATGAAGTAAAAAAAGGGCATTACACTTACAATTTAAGTCTTCATAAAATGTTGAAAGGGACAGTCTACTCCAGAATTTGTATTGTTTAAAAAGATAGATAATCCCTTAATTACACATTCCTCAGTTTTGCATAACCAACACAGTTATATTAATATACTTTTTACCCTCTGTGATTAACTTGTATCTGTGCCTCTGCAGACTGCCCCCTTATTTCAGTTCTTTTGACAGACTTTAGCCAATCAGTGTTGACCCCTAGGTAGCTCCACAATGTTATCTAATAAGGCACACATGAACTAGCACTGTCTTACTGTGGAAAAACTGTCAAAATGCACTGAGATAAGAGGCAGCCTTTAAAGGCTTAGGCATTGGCATATGAGCCTACGTAGGTTTAGCTTTCAACAAAGAATACCAAGAGAATAAAGCAAATTTGATGATAAAAGGGAATTGGAAAGTTGTTCAAACTTGCATGCCCTATCTATGTTTAATTTTGACTAAACTGTCCCTTTAACTATATGTAGCAAGAATGCTTATTAATACACTTTTACTATTAGAATTGCTCACTGTTCCTGTTATTTAAGGAAACATGGTACATGGTTTTGGGATTTCACAGGCCTCAGCTAAGAGTTTATCACAGAAACAGGACAGAAGGCTAATCTTCCAATATAACTTATCCATTGTTAAAGGGACATGAGACCCAACATTTTTCTTTCATGATTCAGATAGGTCATACAGTTTTAAACAGCTTTCATCTTTACTTCTGTTAACAAATTTGCTTGTTGTCCTCTCTTGAATGAGCAGCACCACTGGGAGCTAGATGAACACATTGGGTGAGTCAATGAACGGACACAAAAATCTGCAGCCACCAGTGAGCAGCTAGCTCCCAATAGTGAAATGCTGCAGTTGCGTATACCTTGGTATGTTTTTCAACAAAGATAACAAATCAAATTATATATTTGAGGTAAATTGGAAACTGGTTTGAATCTTCACGCTTTATCGGAATTATAAAAGTTTAATTTTTATTGATTTTAGTGTCCCTTTAAGCAGAAATGTTTTTAATTTTGTAAAGTTTTAGAGACACACATAGCTTATAGGGGCATATATATATATCACGTATCATATAATCCTCTCATAGCACTTACGGACTTACGGATTGTGCCCTTCCGATTGACAGGCATACTACATATAAATAGGTAAGTGGAATAAGGATAATTTTTAATAAAATACAGCAAATAAATATTTATTAATTGTATGTATGTGTATATATATATATATATATATATATATATATATATATATATATATATATATATATATATATTAGAATAATACAGGTAGTTTAAACATAAAGCATTAAAGGGACAGGCAACACCAAAATTGTTATTGTTTAAAAAGATAGATAACGTCTTTATTACCCATTCCCCAGCTTTGCACAACCAACATTGTTAAATTAATATAATTTATAACATTTAAACCTCTAAATTTCTGCCAGTTTCTAAGTCACTACAGACAGCCTCTTAATCACATGCTTTTTAATGAGCTTTTCACAACAGGAGACTGCTAGTTCACGTGGGCCATATAGATAACATTGTGCTCTGGTGATTGGCTGCTGTTTGATGGCTGCACATATATATATTGCTTTTGTTATTGGCTCACCGGATGTGTTCAGCTAGCATCCAGAAGTGCATTGATGCTCCTTCAACAAAGGATACCAAGAGAATGAACCAACATTGATAATAGAAGTAAACTGGAAAGTTGTTTAAAATAATATGCTCTTTCTGAATTGTTAATGTTTAATTTTGACTTTACTGTCATTTTAATCCAGTTTCATTTATAACTGAGGTTCAACAAAAAGCTTCAATATAGAAACTGTTTACACATATTCTTCACTGATCTTTGAACCACTCACTGGTTTGTGATCTAAATCATGAAAGAAAAATGTTCGATTTCATATCCCTTTAATTATTCTCTCATTACTGCCAGGCACCCAGAAAAACATACAAAAGTGATTATCCCCTTCTGTGAGCCACCTTTAGACCAGTTATAAACCATTACTTTCTCCTTGGAGAACATAGGAGCTGCAATGCACCATGAAACCAAAGTGTTCTTTAAAATGTGCTGTAAATTCGTGTTGCCCTTGGCACAGGCCTAGATGGATACTTTGTAGTCTGAAAATAGAAGAAAATATTGGTTGCTACAAGTTTTCAATGACAAGCAAACATGATCAAAATATATAAGATCATACATTATATTAGGTGTCCAGTGTTCAACTGGACTGTCCAGTATTTTAGCAGGCTGTCCAGTAAAGTCTATGAAAAAAGGGGCAGTACACTGTAAAATTGTTTTTATATTAATGTATTTTCAATTACTTGTTATACCAGCTGCAGAGTATAAAATGTATGAGAAGTTGCATTTTCAGGTTTTATTTGTGTATATGAAGTAGCTAGTTTTGTGCTTTTAAACCACAGCCTATTACAATGGGTTGAACTTAAAGGTAATATCAGATCTTATTATGTTATCACATTGTGTACAAAAACTTGCTTCCTTATCTTATATTTGTCTGGAAAACCAAAGCTCAATACTTAAAGAGTACAATGGAAAATTATCATTTCATTACTTAACTATCCTGCACCCCACTGGGAGTGTAATTTCTTATGCTTGCTGTGTTTACTTAGGCTTATCAGTGACAGACTACAGTATAGAAACTTTCAGTATAGGTGAGGATACTACAGGCTAATTCGGCTATTTCAAATGCCAAAATAGGGGTAAAGGAGCTACTTGTAAACAATATAATACACTCCAGCAGGTAAAATGGATGATTGGGAACAGTTTAAAGGGGAGAAACATTTTCAATGCTTTCTGTTTTTTAAAACTCCCCTGAGCTAAATTTCCAAGGCTTTGTATGTTTTTATGCATGACAGATAAGTACCAGAAAATGTGAGACTGCACATAGGCTACTCCATGTGTTTCTGCCAAGGAGGGTAAAAAAAATATATCCCTGTCATATGTAATACCGGCAGTTGGGGAGGGCAGGAGCTTATCACTGCTGTGTGTTATGTGTAGCCACTGCAGTAAAATTTCTCCTGTGTGTTTTTACTCTTAACCATGAGGCTGTAAAATCACTGATTTGTGTGTGCGGTGTAAAATCACTGATTTGTGTGTGCGGTGTAAAATCACTGATTTGTGTGTGCGGTGTAAAAACACTGATTTGTGTGTGCGGTGTAAAAACACTGATTTGTGTGTGCGGTGTAAAATCACTGATTTGTGTGTGCGGTGTAAAATCACTGATTTGTGTGTGCGGTGTAAAATCACTGATTTGTGTGTGCGGTGTAAAAACACTGATTTGTGCGTGCGGGGTAAAATCACTAATTTGTGTGTGCGGTGTAAAAACACTGATTTGTGTGTGCGGTGTAAAATCACTGATTTGTGTGTGCGGTGTAAAATCACTGATTTGTGTGTGCGGTATAAAAACACTGATTTGTGTGTGCGGTGTAAAATCACTGATTTGTGTGTGCGGTGTAATATCACTGATTTGTGTGTGTGGTGTTAAAACACTGATTTGCTTGTGCAGTGTAAAATCATTGATTTGTGTGTGCGGTGTAAAATCACTGATTTGTGTGTGCGGTATAAAATCATTGATTTGTGTGTGCGGTGTAAAATTTGTGGGAGCGGTGTAAAATTATGTTTACTGTTAATGTATTCTTATTAGGTTGCATTATATGATACTATTGTGCCATATTGTTAAATGTCCTCTGCACAGTGATCAAAGAATTTTTTAATTAAAGGGACATGAAACCCAATATTCCATGATTCAGATAAAGCATACAATGTTAAACAACTTTCCAATTTCAAATTTACTTCTATTTACAAATTTGCTTACTTTGCTCAATATCCTTTGTTGAAGGAGCAACAATGCACTACTGGGAGCTAGCTGAACACAATGGGCAAGCCAATGACAAGAGGCATACTGTATATGCGCAGCCACCAATCAGCAGCTAGCTCCCAGCTGAGCCTACTTAGGTATGATTTTAAACATAGGCAGCCCCAATGTTAGGCCACATAGGTTACCACCTTATGCCTCTCTCATGATGGGGCTTCACACAGGGGCTTAAACTATATGTGCTATTTTTTTTCTCTTTTTTTGTTCCTTACTCAGGTTTTTTATAGTATACCTGCCCTGTCCATAATCTTTCTCCTAGCACAGCTAGATATTTTAACCCTCACAGCCTATTAGGCACAACCACAACTTCTCTGACTGTTCCTCCATTCAACCTCTCTCTCCATCCTCTCTCCCCTTGTCTTTTTCCACTATCTCTCCTACTCTCCCTTCTCTGTTCAGTCTTCTTTTTATCTTGTCCCTCTCTATCCACTCTCTGTATTCTGTCTCCACTACCCAACTTTTACCTCTCTTATCTTTCCTTCACTCTTTCTTTCTTTGCACTTGTCTATCTCTTCCTTTCTCCCTCCTCTTGTACCCTCCCATTTCTCTCAGTTTCCCGCTTTCTTCGCCCTATACCTCCCCTTTCTCTACCGTCTTTCTCTACCCACTCTTTTCTCTCTCTTCGCAATCTCTCTTTACTTTCTCTCCTCTTTCCTCTCTCTATCTCCCTCTCTCTATCTCTCTATTATTATTGAGAAATTTGGTGCAATGAAAATGCCAAAACATAAATTATTTAAATAAATTAAAAAAATAGGGAAAAAATATTATACACAACTAGGTACACAGTGCAAAACATATTAACAGGTAATACAAAATAAACATATGGGGCCTCATATTTTATTTTTGCCTAAGGTCTCACAAACCCTAAAGCTGTGTCTGCTTTTTCAACAAAGGATGCTTAAATAATGAAGTAAATTGGAAAGTTGTTTAAAATTGTATGCTCTTTCAGAAATAAATTTAATTTGGGCTTTACTGTCCTTTTAATTTTTTAGTAATCTAGATTAAGTTTTTATCAGTTTGGTTGGAAAATAGGCAATATTTAAAGGAAATGTTATAACTCATTGTGTTTTCTGAATATCCTTATAAATATCCACATAAACTTAGTACAAGCTTCTTGACATCAACGTAAATGTATTATTTCTGGTGACGCTAAAGTAAACAAGAAATGAATTAGAAATTATTTCAAAGAAGGAGTAAAATGATGTATAACTTGAAAGTATTAACTCCTTACGGACCAGCGACATACCCCGTACGTCGCTGGTCTTTCTATTGGGATTGTGTAATTAATAGCGAGGTCTTGCCACCAGTGGCGAGACTGTGCTGTTTCCGGTGACCAGAAGGGAGGGTATAATAGCGATGTCCTGTCGCTTGTGGCGGGACCCGCGGTGTTAGTAACAAGAAAAACCTTAACGACCGGCGCCGTACTTAAAGGGTTAATAATAAAAAAAGGAAAAGAAAGGTACTATAACTCATCTTTTGCAGCATGTATGGGTGAATATAAGGTAGAACTATAGTTGAAATTACGGTATACAAAATGGATACTAGAGTACAGCAATAATTATACCAAAGATCGAGTCAATCCTCCACAAGTCTATGATAAATAGGTTTTTCAAAAAAGGTTAAAAAAATTTAATTAATTTAGAAATTAAATTTTTACAGTGAAAAATATTAAAGTTCTGATGCAAATGCACTTCCTGATAAAAAGAAGAAATAATTAAGCAAGAGATCCTGAATTTGGAGGTTATCAGACACTAGGATAAAAGATAGCAGATAATTAGAATAGTGTTCTAATTGATCAGTTAGAAGGAAACTCTATAGAATACAATAACTATAGGAATTTTATTGAGAGAGATCCATAGGCAGACTTGATGGGTAGCCTTTTATAGGCACACTTTCTGAGGCACCAGCTCCTTCTGAGCATGTGCAAGAGTTCACAGTGTGGATTAGATTTACCAACCCCCGGATGGACACAGGAGGCTAGCATTTATTATTGCACACCTGGAGGCCATTCTATTAAGCCATCAACTATGCTGCATTTGACTGCACCAATACACTCGCCTAACATCGCGGCCGCAGACCTGAATACAATCTCCTTATTTATAAAAAAAGCTGTCAAAAAGCTGCGCACCCAGTACGGGGCGATGAGCAGTGGACTGTTGTTAACTAACAGTCATCGATCTCGCTGCCATTCGGCTTTTTCCCAACTTTATTTATACCCTGTCACTAAACACCGCCACTATAGTAAAATGTTTAAACCCTATCCCGACGCTCCTGGACCCCACCGCAACTAAAGTTATTAAACCCCATCCCGCTGCTCCCGGAGCCCACAGCAACTCTAATAAAGTTATTAACCCCCATCCCGCTGCTCCCTGAGCCCACCGTAACTCTAATAAAGTTATTAACCCCTATCCCTCTGCTCCCGGAGCCCACCGCAACGCTAATAAAGTTATTAACCCCCATCCCGCTGCTCCCGGAGCCCACCGCAACTCTAATAAAGTTATTAACCCCTATCCCGCCGCTCCCGGAGCCCACCACAACTCTAATAAAGTTATTAACCCCTATCCCACCGCTCCCGGACCCCTCCACAACTAAATAAATGTATTAACCCCTAAACCCCTGGCCTCTCACATCACTACCACTTACTAAACCTATTAACCCCTAAACCGCCAGCCCCCCATATCGCCATAAACTAAATTAAGCTATTAACTCCTAAACCTAACAACCCGCTAACTTTACATTAAATATTAACTCATCCCTATCTTATAATACATTTAAACTTACCTTTAGAATTAAAATAAACTATATTAAACTATTAATTAACCTACCCTAACTATTATACTAAAATTACATTAAACTAACAATTAAATTAACTATATTACATATTTAAAAACCTAACCCTACTCAAGTTATTTAAATCTACAATAAATAATTACTAAGTTACAAAAAAATAACAATTAAGTTACACAAAATAAAAAACACTAAGTTACACAAAATAAAAAATAAATGATCAAATATTTAAACTTATTACACCTAATCTAATAGCCCTATCAAAATAAAAAAAGCCCCCCAAAATAAAAACCCTAGCCTACAATAAACTACCAATGGCCCTTAAAAGGGCCTTTTGTGGGGCATTGGCCCAAAGAAATCAGCTCTTTTACCTGTATAATAAAATACAAACACCCCCCCAACAGTAAAACCCACCACCCACACAACCACCCCCCCAAATAAAAAACCTAAGCTCCCCATTGCCATGAAAAGGGCATTTGTATGGGCATTGCCCTTAAAAGGGCATTTAGCTCTTTTTCAGACCGGACATCCATCCTCATCCAAGCGGCAGAAGTCCTCAGCGAAGCCGGCAGAAGTCTTCATCCAAGCGGGCCGAAGTCTTCATCCAGACGGCATCTTCTATCTTCATCCATCCGGTGCAGAGCAGCTCCATCTTCAAGACATCCGGCGTGGCACATCCTCTTCTTACGACGTCTCTTGAAGAATGAAGTTTCCTTTAAATGACGTCATCCAAGATGGCGTCTCTTACATTCCAATTGGATTGGATTGAGCTTTCATCCTATTGGCTGATCCAATCAGCCAATAGGATTGAGCTTGCATTCTATTGGCTATTCCAGTCAGCCAATAGAATGCAAGCTCAATCATATTGGCTGATTGGATCAGCCAATAGGATGAAAGCTCAATCCTATTGGCTGATTACAACAGACAATAGTATTTTTTCCACCTTAATTCCTATTTGCTGATAGAATTCTATCAGCCAATTGAAATGTAAGGGACGCCATCTTGGATGACGTCATTTAAAGGAAACTTCATTCTGCAACAGACGTCGTAAGAAGAGGATGCTCCGTGCTGGATGTCTTGAAGATGGAGCCGCTCTGCGCCGGATGGATGAAGATAGAAGATGCCGCTTGGATGAAGACTTCGGCCCGCTTGGATGAAGACTTATGCCGGCTTCGCTGAGGACTTCTGCTGCTTGTATGAGGATGGATGTCTGGTCTTCGAAAACTGTAAGTGGATCTTCAGGGGTTAGTGTTAGGTTTTTTTAAGGGTTTATTGGTGGGTTTTAATTTTAGGTTAGGGACTTTGTGGTTAAAAAAGAGCTAAAAGCCCTTTTAAGGGCAATGCCCATACAAATGCCCTTTACAGGGCAATGGGAAGCTTAGGTTTTTTAGATAGGTTTTTATTTGGGGGGTTTGGTTGTGTGGGTGGTGGGTTTTACTGTGGGGGGGGGGAGTGTATTTTATTTTACAGGTAAAAGAGCTGATTTCTTTGGGGCAATGCCCTGCAAAAGGCCCTTGGTAGTTTATTGTAGGCTAAGGTTTTTTTTTATTTTGGGGGGCTTTTTTATTTTGATAGGGCTATTAGATTATGTTTAATTTAGTTTAAATATTTGATCATTTGTTTTTTAATTTGTGTAACTTAGTGTTTTTTATTTTGTGTAACTTAGTGTTTTTTATTTTGTGTAACTTAGTGTTTTTTATTTTGTGTAACTTAGTTGTTATTTTTTTGTAATTTAGTAATTCTTTATAGTACATTTAAATAACTTGAATAGGGTTAGGTTTTTAAATATGTAATATAGTTAATTTAATTGTTAGTTTAATGTAAATTTAGTATAATAGTTACGGTAGGCTAATTAGTAGTTTAATATAGTTTAATGTAATTTTAGTATAACAGTTAGAGTAGGTTAATTAGTAGTTTAATATAGTTTATTTTAATTCTAAAGGTAAGATTAAATTTATTATAAGATAGGGATATGTTAATATTTAATGTAAAGTTAGTGAGTTGTTAGGTTTAGGTGTTAATAGCTTAATTTAGTTTATGTGTAGCGATGTGGGTGGGGTGGCGATTTAGGGGTTAATAGGTTTAGTAAGTGGTAGTGATGTGGGAGGACAGGGGTTTAGGGGTGAATAAATCTATTTAGTTGCGGAGGGGTCCAGGAACGGCAGGATAGGGGTTAATAACTTTATTAGAGTTGCGGTGGGCTCCGGGAGTGGCCGGATAGGGGTTAATAACTTTATTAGAGTTTGCGGTGGCCTCTGGGAGCAGCGAGATAGGGGTTAATACCTTTAGTTAGTTGCGGTGGGCTCCGGGAGCGGCGGGATAGGGGTTAATAACTTTATTAGAGTTGCGGTGGGCTCCAGGAGCGGAGGGATAGGGGTTAATACATTTAGTTAGTTGCGGTGGGCTCCGGGAGCGGCGGGATAGGGGTTAATATATTTATTTAGTTGCGGCGGTGTCGGGGAGTGGCGGAATAGGGGTTAATAATTTATTTAGTTGCGGTGGGGTCCGGGAGCGGCGGAATAGGGGTTAATAACATTATGTAGGTGGCGGCGATGTCGGGGCGGCAGATTAGGGGTGTTTAGACTCGGGGCTTATTTTAGGGTGTTGGTGTAAACGTAATTTGTTTTCTACCATAGAAATCAATGGGATATCTGGCAGCATCAAACATAAGCTTCCGCTGCTTTCAGACTCCCATTGATTCCTATAGCATCCACGACCTCCGGGGTGGCGGATTGAAAACCAGGTACGCTGGGCCAGAATAGTGGCGAGCCTACCTGTTAGAAAGTTAATAACTTGCAAAAGTTGTCAGATACTGCCAAATTTGTATTCAGAACATCTGTAATGACGTAAGCATCGATCTGTGTCGTATTGAGACCAGCGGATCATATGTTACGTCACAAATTTTAACTTTTGCCAGTCTGTAGGCTTTGATAAATGGGTCGAATCAGGTTCGCCACAATTACGCTGCAGAATTCCAGCGTATTTGCGGTTGACGGCTTGATAAATATCCCTCTTTGCCTCGTGTGCAATGCTCAGCCTGCAGCTGAAGGCTCTCTAAAGCTACGTTTGTAGCTTCTGAAATGGAACCCTATATACGTACATGAGTTTGTGATTCACTGATGGCTGTCACATGATATATGGGGCAGGGAAATGGAAAGACATTTTTTTTTTTGGAAACAAATCTACTGCTCTTATGAAATTTAAAGTAAATGCTATTGTACTGTCTTTTTAATATCCATTTGTGGATTATGCAATTCTACTGTATTAAATGGTCCTTTAAACCACCTATAATTTATTTTTGTTCTGGGAAAAGCTTGGCCGATATAATACCAGTCAATTGTTACCTTAAAGAGACATTATACTCAAATTGTATTTACCTGTAAAAGGTTTAATTATGTACACTGAAAAAACTATTTGCACTTTCATTAAATATTTTGCCTGCTTTCCTGTAATTTCCATCTGAAAATTGCAATTTCCGATTAATATTTAAAAATTGCTATAATTTACCTTTAAAGAAAAGTAAAAGGATTGTATTGCTTTCTTAAAGGGGCATTAAACTGAAATATTTATTTTATGATTTAGTTAGCGAGAAAAAAAAATAATAAAAACATTTTCAATATAGTTCTGTTATTAAATGTACTTGTTCTCTTTGTAGTTTTTTATGAAGAGCATACCTAGGTAGGTAGTGTGCACGTGTCTGAGCATTACGTGGCAGCAGGTATCCAAGAAAGGTATAGTATTTAAGAATTAAAAGTATTCTTGCAAATCTGCTGCCATGTAGTGCTCAAGACACATGCATGCTCCTGAGCCTATCTACCTGCTTTCCAACAAAGGCTATTAAGAGAACAAAGTACATTTGCTGATATAAGTAAATTGGAAAGTTTCTATTGCCATTTATTCCTATCTAGGTTTTTTTTCTTCTTAGAAGACTAGCAGCTCCAACAACTGGATATACTTTGGGCTAGATTACAAATTGAGCGCAAAATATTGCTTAAGCAAAAGTGATATTTGCGCTCAACTTAGTTATACCAGTGCACTCAAATTTACGCTGGCATTATTAGTTAGGTGCAATGCGAATGCATTGCATGGAAGAATTGCGCTCACTAAAGCGCGCTTCCATAGGCTCGTTCTCATATTAACACATAAATATATATGTATATAAGCATATAAATACATATTTACAGGGAAAGGCACTTTTCAGTGCCTTCTTTTTCTAACATCCCACACCTGCCACTTTTACCCCCAAAGCGCTAATTGCTACAGCGAGCTCACGATAGCATAAACCAGCTACTTGTAATGGCTGGCTATTTATCGTGCACCCGTTTGCGGGTGCAAGATAAATTAGCGCTCCACTTGTAATCTGGCCCTTTGTTTTAGCTGAAATGTTATGTCATTTCAATAAGCACAATACACTTGTTTTTCAATTCACTTTATTTAAATCCTTAATGTGTCAGTGAAGCAAGTTAAACAAAATGGATAGAAGGAAAAATGCAGTCCGATACACAAAGCTCTATGAGCTAAGTAAATATGTGAAAACCTACAACATTATACAGCAAACTGTATCTCCACTGTTGTTTTAAGGGAACACGTTTTACTACATTTTTTTTTTCCGGTAAAAATAAAAACAAAAATGCTGCTTTAAAACGGCACATAGCTGCTCCCTTTGCGGGGATGAAACACATAGGGCTGGATTACGAGTGGAGCAGTAGTTGGCGCTCCTGCTTGTGTGTGAACTCCACTCAACTTCGGCTTTTTGCGCATGTCAGGTAGCGCGAGTAGTACGTTTTAATTAAAACGTTTTTGCTAGCAAAAAGCTTAAGTTAGAATATTGTGACCACATTAACTTATTCCCTCATAGGGGTAGGTTTATCAAGCAGCGGATGTTGCAAGTCCCCCAAAGTTTTAGGTCTGCCTGAAAGTTAAAGGGACATGAAACCCAAATTTTAAACAACTTTCTAATTTACTTCTATTATCTAATTTGCTTCAATCAGTTGATATCCTTTGTTGAAAAGCATATCTAGATAGGCTCAGTCGCTGCTGATTGGTGGCTGCACATAGATGTCTTGTGTGATTGGCTCACCCATGTGCATTGCTATTTCTTCAACAAAGGATATCTAAAGAATGAAGCAAATTAGATAATAGAAGTAAATTGGAATATTGTTTAAAATTGCATTCTCTATCTGAATAATGAAACAAATAATTTGGGTTTAATGTCCCTTTAAGTTAAGAAGCAGCAGTCGAAGACTGCTGTTCCTTAACTCATCCGCCACCTCTGAGGTGGTGAACTGCAATCATCCCGATCAGATACAATCGGGATGATTGACACCCCTGCTAGCAGCTGATTGGCTGCGAATGTGCAGGGGGCGGCATTGAACAAGCATTTCACTAGAAATGCTTTTGCAATGATAAATGCTTACAGCATATGCTGTGGAAGTGTATGTAAGTTAGTAGACCTAGCGCAGGTGGGTACACCTACTGCTCACTTCAGTAGGTCTCCTAGTAGACCTAATAGATATCAGTTTAGAGAGCGCCAAATAGGCTGAGGTGCATGTATAAGGTATTACAAATTTATTATGCACAGTAGTATAAAACACAAATAAAAACTGAGTTCATGGATCCATGATTGACAAATTAAAATCAACAACAATAATAGCATAAAATACAATGTATGTATTAAAAATCAACAATCTGAATATTACAGCAGCTTGAATATATGCAGTGGATAAGAAGGGGGGTTTCCAATTTGGATGTAAATAGTTAATTCCAATGCTATTGTCCCAATAAAGATATTGTGCAAAAAAGTGTCCCAAGAAAAAAAAAAAAAAAAATATATAAGTTTGTATTGCTGTAAGAAAGTATCCAA
Organism: Bombina bombina; assembly: GCF_027579735.1. Lineage (NCBI taxonomy): Eukaryota > Metazoa > Chordata > Amphibia > Anura > Bombinatoridae > Bombina > Bombina bombina. The sequence goes on along the minus strand of NC_069508.1, from coordinate 130,513,853 downwards.
TAAAGTAACACGTGGTTGTGTAGAGCCGGTTGTGATGATGAAATTCCAAAGTCACTCCAATGTGACAATAAAAAAGTGAAAAAAAAGAAATTTTAGTGAAATTTCTTTTTAAAAAAACTGTGGAAAAAAATCAAGTGGAAATTTCAAAATGAAGTAAAAGTGGTGAATTTTTGCCTTCTATTTATAGTGTTTCATCAAAAAGTGTCTAAATTATCCTGTAAAGCAAAAAGCAAACAATATTGTAGATAGTGTGATACACCTTATTAAGGTATAGGAAATAAGCTTACCAATTAGTTGTTGACGTGTTTCGGCCTGATAAACCGTCCTTTTTCAAGACTGTGTCCCCCAACAAGTCGCACAAACCCGATCACATTTTCTCAAGTGTGCTGACCCACCATGAAATATTAATATTTCACATTCCAATGTTTTTGACAAAGAATAAAGAGGGAGATTTAATATGCTATAGTGAATCATGTCCGCCCTGGGTTTAATAAATTGACCCCAATATGTTTATTTATTCAGATACATATTTCTCTCTCTATATATATATACTGTATATATATGTGATGTTTTTTTGTAAAATATATATCTGTACATATATATGTATATATATATATTTACAGATATATATAGTGACAGCTATTTAAAATACACAGTTAAACACTTTATTAAATATTAATATTGCGTAAATATGATTTTACACTTTTTTAGCTACTTGACTACAAAGGGCTCCAGCTCTTGAATACCCCTAATATTAGTAGGAATAGTCTTGTAGTTTTTCGGTGCTTATTGATGTGTATAGACTTAGAGCAATACACTAGAAGAGAATTCTAGGAGCCATGGCCCCTTGTTACCTGGCATTGTCAAACTCTGCTTTAATTATACAAATCTTTTCAGAGAGTTTTAGGGAGTCATTGGGGCCTATTTATGAAGGTGGTGACAGACATGATCCGCTATAGCTAATCATGTCTGCCGCACATCGATAAATGCTTCATAGGCTGTCAGCATTTATCATTGCACCAGTAGATCTGATGACCTGCTGGTGCAATACCGCCCCCTGCAGAGTTGCAGCCAATCGGCCGCTAGCAGGGGGTGTCAATCAACCCAATCGTATTCGATCGGGCTGATTGCTGTCCGCCACCTCAGAGGTGACGGACGAGTTAAGGAGCAGCGATCTTAGGACCACTGCTTCTTAACTTCCGCTTCAGTCGGAACTGAAGCGGAGAGGGTCAGAAGTAGCATCAGCTGCTTCATAAATAGACCCCATTGTGTTGTGTTACAAACTTTCCATGAGCATTGTAGATAACTAAGATGTCAACCATTATGCAGTAATTAAAAGACATTTTTTTTATTTTTATATTCTACTTAGGTCTTAAAGGAGGAGCTGGGACGCCAGATGGCCACAATGGCAACTTTCATTATACTTTCCATGGTGACCCACATGCTACATTTAATGCATTCTTTGGAGGTGCAAACCCATTTGAAATGTTCTTTGGAAGAAGGATGGGAGGAGGACGAGATGATGAAGACATGGAACTGGATGGAGATCCATTTAGCTCCTTTACTACCTTCAGCATGAATGGGTTTCCTAGAGAAAAGAACCAGGTTGGTAACCAATTCCGTCGCAAACAGGATCCTCCTATAATTCATGACTTGAGAGTATCTTTGGAAGAGATCTACCATGGGTGCACTAAAAGAATGAGAATTTCCAGGAAAAAAATGAACCCAGATGGGAGATCTGCAAGGACTGAAGATAAAATCCTAACCATAGAGATAAAGAAGGGTTGGAAAGAAGGCACAAAGATCACATTCCCCAAGGAGGGAGATGAGACACCGACTACCATTCCTGCTGATATTGTTTTTGTTATTAAAGACAAGCCTCATTCAAACTTTAAGAGAGATGGCTCAAACATCATATGTCCTGTACAGATCAGCTTACGGGAGGTATGTTTCTGACTGGTTTGCTTTTCTGGGTAACAATTTGTTATCTTAAAGAGGCATTAAACACTTTGAACTTGTAATATAAAATGTCCAATTATATGTAGTAAAAAAAAAAAAATGTTCGATTGCACCATCACTATTTATTGTGTCCTCTTTTGCTGTAATTTATATTTAGAAAGTGTGGGCTTTCTGATTCCTGTTAAAAGTGGAAGTGCAGACCCCAAACTCAATACTAGTAAAATTAAAAGTCTCGGGTTTGAGCAACACACTAAGGAGGGTTGATTTAAGGCTCAAGAGAATGAGAAATTGAAATTAGTATGATGAAGATTTCTGGTAAATAGACTGGAAAAAAATGAATGGATTGTTTTTTTGTGTGGATGAGGAACAATGTCCCAAGGATGCTTGCTTTGATTATCTTATATTATCAGATTTTATGACTACAGCTTACAGCAGTCATTTGTTTTATTTATTTATTTAAGTGCACCCACTCACTCTCTATTTATTCATCATTTCTCAACCTTTTTCTCATCTTCCCCAGCTTCCTTTATCTCTTGTGCACATTGTTGACACTTCCTGTGTAGGATAATTTTGAAGAATAGTATAGAGAAGTTGCACATCTTGTTTGTCCTCTCCAAGTTGCTCCTTGCTCATTAGGGATGGGCGAATGTGTTTATATCCGAATTCGAATGTTAGTACGAATGTTATTGTAGAAATTAGATTTACATAATAGAATGTTGATAAGAACGAATATTCTTAAAAATTCGATTTTCGAATGTTATTTACAGTTTTCGAATGTCACATTCGAATTCGAATGTCACATTCAAATTCGAATGTTACATTTGAATATCACATTCGAATTCGAATATTACATTTATAAAACACAATTGTAGACTAGAAACACTATTTCGAATGTTACATTCGAATCGAATATCACATTCGAATCGAATGTCACATTCGAATTCAAATATTACATTTATGAAACACAGTTTTAGACTAGAAATACTATTTTGAATTTGAATGTCACATTCAAATCGAATATCACATTTGAATCGAATATCACATTTAAAACAGTATTAGACTAGAAATACTATTTCAGATTCGAATGTGACATTCGAATTCGAATGTAGCATTCAAATTCGAATATTACATTTATTAAACACAGTTGTAGACTAGAAATACTATTCCAAATTTGAATGTCACATTCAAATTCGAATGTCACATTCAAATTCGAATATTACATTTCGAAATTGAATGAATACATAGCTAAACATTCTATTATTCAAACGAATATTTTCAAATTTTATTTAAAAATTCGAAAACAAAAATTTGAAAATAGAATGTTATAATGTTATATCAACATTCGAAATTCAATTTGAACGAACGAATGTATCAAAATTCGTTTTAAATTTCGAATTTTTAGAAACATTCGCCCATCCCTATTGCTCATATGGCTAACCAGCTATCTACCCAGCTTCAATGCAGACACGACCATCTCAGAAGCAAATATAAAACTTATTATAAAAATATATTAAAATGTTACCTTCTAGCAAAATTTACATAGATGTTTGTTGACCCATTTTACATTGAAATCAGGTAAAGTATTGGATAGTTACATGAGCAAAAACAAAATATTGGTTGTCAAGTAAAGTTTCTCCTTGGCTCCACAAGAAGTTATGGTGTTCCTCTACCATACCAGTGTCCTTATGCATGGCTGTAATTTCTACAAATTATCTGTTCCTCAGATAAAAGATTTGTCCTGGAAAAGTAATAACAATTTTTTTTCATGATTTAGTAAAAGTGGATGACTCAGATCATGAGCAAATATGTAAATGAATAGCAGAACCATAAAAGACCCAGTCTAGAATTTTATCTCTGTTTTATATAACTCATGTCACATATATTTAACATTCATCAATATTTGTTCTAGGCTTTATGCGGCTGTTCACTCAGTGTACCAACCTTAGAAGGACGGAACATACCAATGACAATAAGTGATATTATAAAACCGGGTATGAGAAGGAGGATTATAGGATATGGACTTCCTTTTCCAAAAACGCCAGACCAACGTGGAGATCTACTGGTAGAATTCGAAGTGAAATTTCCAAACAGCATTCCTGAGGGATCTAAAGAAATCCTGAAAAGACATCTTCCAATATCCTAGATTCACAGCCATCAGTGACAATTAGCTGTGTCTATAGACTCTGTGTGCTTGGAAATCTTGTTTTCCTGGATTAAAGATGAATGATGTTGAGTGTATTGTAAGAATTTTAATTAGCACTTGCTAGAAAGCTTGCTGCTGGCATAAATGTGGTAGTGACGCATACACACTAATAGATTTTTTGTTGTATAGTGTAGACAGTGTGCGCATCGCTGCCCTTTAAATATTGCAATATCTGCCCTCTTAAAGATTAAAGGGAAACTGAACCCATTTTTTTTTGCTTTCATGATTCAGATAGAACATGCAATTTTAAGCAACTTTCTAATTTACTCCTATTATCAAATTTTCTTAGTTCTCTTGGTATCTTTATTTGAAAAAGCAGGAATGTAAGCTTACAAACCATACCATCTTTGGTTCAGCACCTGGGTAGCTATTGCTGATTGCTGCTATTGCTGATTGGTGACCTTTTTTAAATTATGATACCAAGAGAACAAAGAAAAATTGATAATAGGAATAAATTAGAAAGTGGTTTAAAATTGCATGCTCTGACTGAATGATGAAAGAAAAAAATGTGGGTTCAGTATCCCTTTAACATTTACATTTACCACAATTTCACACACTACCTTGTTACAAAAAGACACATTTTGCTTTTGTTTCCATCAGTGCTGTATATTAAATCAGCGCTATTGGAAGAGACTTCTATTACGACTATGGGGCAGATTTATGAATGTGCAAGCAGACATAATACAATGTAGCGTATCATGTCCGCCGCACACCGCTTAATGCCGACAGCATACGCTGTTGGCATTTATCATTGCACAAGCAGTTCTTGTGAACTGCTTGTGCAATGCCACCCCCTGCAGATTCGCGGCTAATCGGCCTCTAGCAGGGGGTGTCAATCAGCCCGATCATATAGGATCGGGCGGATTGATGTCTGCAGCCTCAGAGCAGATGGACAAGTTATGGAGTAGCGGTCTTTAGATTGCTGATTCATAACTGCTGTTTCCGGCCAGCCTGAAGGCTCGCGCGGAAACAGGGGCATTCGGAGCTTGATAATTCGGCCCCTATATCTGGCAAAATGTAATGTTCTATATTTTCTTTTCCATATATGCATAAACATTATCATTTTTGTTTGTTTTCTTGTAAATTCAAAAGAGAGATCATTTTATATAGTATTCTAAAGTGTCAGAAGAAAAAAAAATAATCTTTTTTGTGTTTGAAATTTTCCAGTATTTTTTGTTATTATTTTAGGCTTATATTTTTTTTAGTGTTTTTGAAATTACCAAACTATATTTTAATCATAATTGTTAAACACCATATTGTAATGTTCAACTCTCAAATTTCTTTAACACTATTTTACAGGTATTAAAAGCAAATTAATTAAATGTTTGAAAGTTATGAACTTATGTTTTACACCAGAAAGAACATCCTAAAGAGGCATGAAACCCAATTTTTTATCTCATGATTCAGATAAAGTATACAATTTTGAACAACTTTCCAAATGACATATTATTTGTTGAAGGAGCAACAATGCATTACTGGGAGCTAGCTGAACACATCTGGTAAGCCAATGACAAAAGGCATATGTGTGCAGCCACCAATCAGCAGCTAGCTCCCAGTAATGCATTGCTGCTTCTCAACCTGCCTAGTTATGATTTTCAAGAAAACATACAATGCAAAGTAGATAATTATTAAAAGGTTAGTTAAAATGATGTGATCTATCTGAATCATAAATGTTTAATTGTGACTGTATTGTCCCTTTAAAGTTACATATAAAGCTGACACACAAAAATAGTCTTTGTTAATAGCCAATATCTCTGATTTTTGCTGCATACGTTTATTTGTTTAATGTACATTTTATTATCACATAAAGGTGCCTAATTGCTTAATCCAAAAGTGGGTCATCTGTTACCACCACAAATTGCTATAAACTATAAGAGGACAATAGTATATTTTTCAAGAATAGTTTAGTTTAATGTTAATCTCATTTGATGCAAAACTTTGAGAGGCTTTAAAATATTCCGTAATTATTTACCATTTTAATGTGAGTAATTAGAGAAATATAACATCTTAAAGGGCCACTAAACCCAAAATCTTTCTTTCATGATTCAGATAGAGAATAGAAATTTAAACAACATTACAATTTACTTCTATTATTTATTTTGCTTCATTTTTTAGATATCCTTATTTGAAGAAAAAGCAATGCACATGGGTAAGCCAATCACATGAGGTTTTTATGTGCAGCAACCAACCAGCAGCTACTGAGCATATCTAGATATGCTTTTCAGCAAAGAATATCAAGAGAATAAAACAAATGAGATAATAGAAGTAAATTAGAAAGATGTTTAAAATTGCATTCTCTTTCTAAATCAAGAAAGAAAAAATTTGGGTTTCATGTCCCTTTAATTTAAGTTTGCTTAAAGGGACATGAAACCCAATATTTCTATTTCATTATTCAGACAGAACATACAATGTTAAACAACTTTCCACTGTACTTCAAATATCTAATTTGCTTTGTTCTTTAAGTAGCCTTTGTTAAATAGCATACCTAGGTAAGCTCAGTAACAGCAATGCACTACTGGAAGCTTGCTACTGATTGGTGTCTGCACATATTAGCCTTTTCTCATTGGCTCACTCAATATGCTCAGATAGCTTCCTGAAGTGTGTTGCTGTTTTTCAACAAAGGATACCAAGATAATGACTCAAATTTGATAATAGAAGTTAATTGGATAGTTGTTTACAATTGTATGCTCCATCCAAGTCATGAAAGAAAAAAACATGGGTTTTATATTCCTTTAAAGGGACACTGAACCCAAAATTTTTCTTTCGTGATTCAGATAGAGCATGCAATTTTAAGCAACTTTCTAATTTACTCCTATTATCAATTTTTCTTCGTTCTCTTGCTATCTTTATATAAAAAAGAAGGCATCTAAGCTTTTTTCTTGGTTCAGAACTCTGGACAGCAGTTTTTGATTGGTGAATGAATTTATCCACCAATCAGCAAGGACAACCTAGGTTGGTCACCAAAAATGGGCCGACATCTATACTTACATTCTTGCATTTCAAATAAAGATACCAAGAGAATAAAGAACATTTGATAATAGGAGTAAATTAGAAAGATGCTTAAAATTTCATTCTCTATCTGAATCACAAAAAGAAACAATTTGGGTTCAGTGTCCTTTTAAGCAAAATATGTTACTAGGGTTAATAGATCTGCATTTAATAGGGAGTGTACTTGCTATGCAAATCAAAACTGAATATTTTACACAGGACATTTTTAAAAATAAAAAAAACTGGCAAATCTTTGAGATTGAAACCAGAAAATTCACTGCTGATATTTTGGATGATCTATTAAAACACAGTTTGTTTAAATGTATTAAATGCCAGTTGGCAACAAGCACTTTATATACAGTTTAATTGCAATAAATGCCAATAGCCAATCAAGCACTTTAAATACTGTTTGATATTTTGGCCTAGAATGTACAATTTAAAGATACATTTGTCAAGGGACATAAATGTAATTTTCGATGCATCAAAAAAGGCCATTTTAGAATGTATTACATTAAAGGGACATTAAACACTATATACATTTCATACACCTAATTATGAGTGCTGCCATTTTGAAACCTAAGTTAGGTTTCACTGCAGATATCTGAAGAAGAATGTCTGCTTGTGTGCAAACACGTCAACACTGGAATGCACTGAAAACGAGAATGTTTAAAAAAGATGGCGCCAATGGTTAGAGGGAGGTTAGAATACCCTCAACATTATGCTTATAAAATGTATTTAGGACTAGATTACAAGTGAGGTGCAAACGGTTTTGCGCTAGCGATATATTGTTTCCACAAGCATTTTTCATTCCGCTGATAATACAAGTGGGGAGAAATCCATTCCGTGATCTCAGAGCTGTGGTTAACTGGGTTCAGAAACAAAAAAGTTGCACAAACAAAACACTTCTAACATATATTACAAAGTACAGTTACACTCATATTAACACTGTCTAATAAAAATTATTAAAAAAATATATTGCACAAAAAAGTTATAAGGATATTTCGGGTGTTAGAAAAGAAAGGCAGGCAAAGTGTTTAACATTGAGACACATACATATACATTGCTTAAGATGTATTTGTATGTATATTTATACATATATATATATATATGTATACATATATATTAAAGTATTTATATGTGTATATATGTATTTACAGTCATATATAGGCATATAAAAATGTTAATATATATGTACACATATATAGACATATAAAAACATTAATATATATGTACACATATATAGACATATAAAAACATTAATATATATGTACACATATATAGACATATAATTTTTTTTATATATATGTACACATATATAGACATATAAAAACATTAATATATATGTACACATATATAGACATACAAAAACATTAATATATATGTACACATATACAGACATACAAAAACATTAATATATATGTACACATATATAGACATACAAAAACATTAATATATATGTACACATATATAGACATATAATTTTTTTTATATATATGTACACATATATAGACATATAAAAACATTAATATATATGTACACATATATAGACATACAAAAACATTAATATATATGTACACATATACAGACATACAAAAACATTAATATATATGTACACATATATAGACATACAAAAACATTAATATATATGTACACATATATAGACATATATATATAAGTGCATTATATCCCTTTGCCATTAAGCAGATAAAACACATGATAAAACATATTTATGCAATATTCCTATTTAATAAAGATTTTAACTATGTATTTACTGTAAATATTTCAAATTTGTTAATGCAAATATGCTACGCTGTATGTGTAATGGATGTTTGTTTTTTCCAACATTTTTTCTTTCTCCATTGACTTCTATGGGCAATGAGAAAAGGCTATGGAGTTTGCGCAATCTCAGGTGTTCTTTTTCATGGTATTCAGGTTAACGGTAGCTCAAATAACGTTTTTTTGGAACTTGTAGTATCAGCGCAACCCAAATAGCGCAAAAAAGCTTAACGCTAGCTGTGTTTTCGCAATAAAAACAAATACAGCACCACTTGTAATCTAGCCCTTAGTGTTTAATGTCCCTTTAAAGAAAACAGATGTTCCTGGTGGTTATAAAGCAAATCTTTGTTTTCATGCATTTGGAAACTTGTCACTGTCCAGGAATACATTTTAATTGTTAATTTAACCTATTTTATATGCGTTAAATAAATCTTTTTTTATGCATAGAAAAGAAAATGTTTCACTTTACCTTCTTTCAAATGGATTCTGTAAAAAAAAAGTTTTATTACTATCCCACAAAAACCTGATGCAAAATGTGTTTCTTGAAGACAAATAGAGACATAGCACTGTTCTTTTGTATACCATGACATTAGTGGAGGTTCCAACAATAGATTAATGGTGAGAAGATTTAGAATGCTTATTCTAGTGCAGAGTTGTGAATGTTCCATTAGAAGAGACAGAGAAGGCGGAGTTATAAGTGTTCCGTTGAAAGAAACAGTGTGGGCGGAGTTAAGAGTATCCAATTGGGAGAGACAATAAGGGGGTTTGGGTCACAGGTGTTCTGCATGTGGAGCTGGGTAAGGCTAGGTGGGAAGAAAAAGTGGGGGAGGTCTATTTTCTCCTCCTCCTCATCATAACAGGGGTGCAACCTCAAATACTGGGGTGGTTTTGCAACCTGTAGAAGTGCCATTGGTTGGCTTTCTCTAAGTGCAATAACAATTTTAGGATCCTGAGACAGGAACTCTTAAAGGCTTATATCAGACATGATACCACATAGAGTTAGGGCTCAATAGTGTAGCTTTGCTTTTATTTTGAATTATAAATATAACCACTTTCTCTCTAAATCTTTCAAATATTTTCTGCATTTGTCACAATGTAGTAGTTTAATTTCCTAATATTAGGATAAACTGTATATGAGCTGTTAATGAAGATGAACCTTTTATCTGTTGCTTACTCTCTAATGAATAATGTAATCTCAGGTGATTGTTGAGATTGTATTTTTTCATACTATTGTATATACAGTATTTGGAATTGTTTTGTGCCACATAAATAATCTACTTTAATATAACTCTCATTTATCTGAGCTATGTTTTATACATCCAATGTAGATATGCAATGTATACAGAAATGGCACTGAATTTCATTACATTAAAGGGACATTCTTATCAAATTTGAAATGCTTGAGTGCATTAAAAATTTCAACAGAAAAATGAATTCAATACACCAATACTAGCCTAAATGATTCTAGTAAAGTCTTAATACTGTTTCAGTGATAGCTTTTTCATTGCAATAGATATGCAAAGCATTGATACATATTCCCTGTTCGCCTGCATGAAGATGCCACACCTGATCGTAGCGCACAGGGAGACACACAAATGTGATACACACCACCCCCAGCTGTGTGAACGCTAGCACCTCCAGCGGTGGTCCACATCACTGCAAGAAGCTGCATCATAAATGAGTCAATATTCGTCACTTTATTGATCAGATGTGGTATAAATGAATTGTGTTCTATGCACAGTTAAATCTAATTGGATGGACAGTATACCTTAAATTTGTATCCCCTTTAATTTGTTCCCAATGATCCATTTTACCTGCTGGAGCATATTAAAAGGACAGGAAACCCTATCATTTTCTTTCATGATTTAGATAGAACATACAATTTTAAACAACTTTCCAATTTACTTCTATTATCAAATTTGCTTCATTATTTTTAAATCCTTTGCTGAGGAAACAGCATTGCCCTACTGGCAGCTAGCTGAACACATTTAGTTAGCCAATCACAAGAGACAAATGTGTGCAGGCACCAATCAGCAGCTAGCTCCCACTAGTGTAGGATATGTGCATATTCTTTTTAAACAAGAGATACCAAGAGAACAAAGCACATTTGACAAAAGAAGGGAATGTAAAAGTGTCTTAAAATTACCTGCTCTATCTGAATCATACAAGTTTAATTTTGACTTTTTTATCCTTTTAGTCAAATATACCAAAGGATATACCAAGAGAAAGAAGCACATTTGAATTTAAAAGTGTCTTAAAATTACATGCTCTAACTGAATCATGCAAGTTTTTGTTGTTTTAAAATATATTTTTATTTAATTTTGAAAAACAAAAAAAATTCAAAAGGTATACACAAGTTCGATAGGAAAAATAAACATGAAAACATAAGCTTGCGGGCTTGTTGTACTTATATATTTCTTAAACTGTATACAGCAAATCATTATTCACTGTAAAAGACAAAAAAGAACAACATCATGCAGAACAATTATAATTATAATGATGTAGCTGTTTAAAATAATTATACATTAGGATAATAATCAGCATACTATGATAAATGCCTCGATATCCATATTCGTCACCTCATTGATCAGATGTGGTATCTATGAATTGTGTTCTATGCACAGTTAAAGCTAATTGGATATCCATATCTAGTTAAGGTGGTTCGGGGGGGGGAGAAATAATTCTCCCTCACCCCCCTCCGTGTCCCAAGTTCAGAGGAGCATTAAGTTTCAATCCAATGTTCTGGAAAGTATCCTGCATTGACATTTGTAAGTACATACTCTGTATTACTAAATGGACCCACCAATTGAGTTTGAAGATTTTCAGGTAAAGATTAAGTAATAACTGTCTTCCATTTATTAAAAAATTGTTTCATTTGTACGTTAGAGGGATTTCGTAATGAGTATTGTTCCGTAACACATTGAGCAACTAGAACTTTCTTACAAGCTGTAAATTTAGGAGTTTTAACGGCTTTCCAACTTTTAAGTATTAAATGCCTAATTACCAATATTATTGTATTATTCAAGTCGTTCTCTTTGCATTGCTCTGAGTATTTTAGTAAGAAGAAAACAGTAAAATAGTATTCTCTTAAGCCAGTAATTAACTTGTGCCCACAATTGCATAATTTTAGGACAGGACCAGAAATAATGTCGGGTATCTGCCTCATCTGAACAGCATTTAGGACAAGTTTGTTTGGTTCCGTACAATTTATTTAAACTAGCATTTGTTATATATGTCTAACTTATTCATTTCAGGTGTGATTCCTTCCAATTCGTTGGAACCCAATTTTTATAGCTTCATTTAAAATAATGTTGTATCCCTTCTATGTTCAGTCTTGGGAACTCTTTTTGCCATTTATTTTTAATTTCATTCAAATCATATAATCAGATTATAAAACCTCGAGATTAAGCATCTGCCAGCCTTGTATAGTTTAATTATACCTCTTAAGGCTCCCAGAGACCAGGTTGGTCTATGCTCCATTTGTAATTCATTAATATAGTGTCTGATCTGTAAGAAAGCAAAAAAATCTCTCAGTTAAATCAAATTGTCTGGCAATATTAATATTTGTATCTATTTTTTAAATCCTCTGTTGAAAATTGAGTAATATATATTAATCCTTTGTACTTCCATTGTTTAAACACTACATGAGAATATCCTGGGATGAATTCAGGATTACCTGAAATAGTAAGAAATTCAGTCCAATAAGGATTAATATCACTCTCCTTGCAATATTTTTGCCTTGCCATAATGATATTTTTGAATGTGATCATATTAGCTATTTTACTTAGGAGTTTGTTCATAGGGCAGTGTATTATAGACTGCAATTCAAATGGGGCTATTATATTAGTTTCTCATTGAAAAAATGAAACATGTTCTTGTGCCGTTATCCAGTCTAGGGCGTATTTAATTAGCGCTGCTAAATTATAAGCTTTAATATTAGGAAAAGCTAAGCCATCAGCTATTTTGGAGCGCTTAAGTCTATCTAAGGCTATTCTTGGTCTTTTACCATTCCAAATAAATCTTGTGCAGATTTGGTTAAACAGCACTAAATCAGCTTTATGCAATAAGAGAGGAATATTTTGCAATAAATAAAAGAGCTTGGGAAATAGGATAGTTTTAATTAACATAATTAGTGCTGTCAATGATATTGGGAGATTAATCCAATCAGACAGTTTCTTTTTGCATTCTATAAAAAACTTAGGGAACTTTAAGTCATACCACTCTTGTGAATTCTTGGACAATATTATTCCCAGGTATTTTACTTGGTGAGCTTCTTTGAAAGGGAGGTGGATAGCTAACCTACCTGGTTTATTCAGCCTTAACAATTCTGACTTCCATAAATTAATTGTGTAACCTGAGATAGCGCCAAATATCTGTATGGCATTTAATAATTTGGGAAGGGCTTTTTCTAAATCACTTAAATATATCAGCAAATCGTCTGCATATAACGAAAGTACAAAGTTTTGACCACCAATTTGTATACCAATTAGCAGATTATGTAATAAAACTGCCAGAGACTCTATAGATATATTAAAAAGCAATGGTGAGAGGGGACACCCCTGACGTGTCCCTCTCTGTAAGTGGAATCTATCTGTCCTTGAGCCGTTAATATTAATTGCCAAAATTGGATTGTTATATAATAGCCGTAATAATTTTATGAAGTTGCCCTGAAAGCCAAATTTATCTAATGCTGTGAATAGGTGGTCCCAACTTATATAGTCGAATGCTTTTTCGGCATCAACTGTCAATATCGCACATCCAACATCCCATCTTGCTTTTTGCTTTTCATCTTATCCCATATACACTCCAGAACAAACATCGTTTTTTCGAATATTTTTAACAGGGTTCCTGCCCGGCATAAAACCGGCTTGATTTTCATAAATAATTTCTTTAAGATATGGTTTTAACCTGTTGGCTACTATAGAAGTTAAAAGTTTATAATCAGTATTAAGTAGGGATATTGGACAATATAAGGAATGGTTTTCAGGATCTTTGCTCTTTTTAGGAATGAGTGAGATGTTGGATGCGGCGAAACCAGGAGAACAAATCTTAGCTTGCATATAACAACTATTATATAAATTTTGTAAGACAGGTATAATTTGTTCTGCCAATATTTTGTAGAACTCAGAGGGCAGCATATCAGGGACCGGTGCTTTATTTGGCTTAAGGGCTTTTATTCCATCTGCAATTTCTTTATCGCTATATTGGGTTGTTTAGATTTTAAATCGCTTCTTGGGATATTTTGGGTAGCTTTACCTTATTCCAAAAAGTATTTTTTTCTTCTAAATCAGGTTTTCCTGCTGTATGTAAGTTTTTATAGAATTCTATAAAAATCTTTTGAATTTCGCTGTCAACGGTGTATCTATTTAAACCCTGTTTAATTGCAGCTTTGCCTAGTGATGGAAGCGAAATATTTAGCAGATCTACCTCTAAATCCACCATATAATGCTTTAATTCGTGCATCTTCTTGTATCATATTTTGTTTTAAAAATAGATCCCTGAGTTTTCATATTTATATATCTGTCCCAGTACTGTTTTGTAGAATGTGCAAGATATGCTATAAAGCTATTTTTAACCGCATTGGATAATTGTAAATCCCGCTGTTTGTTTTTACTTTTAATCCCACATAAATAGGCCTTAATGTCTCCCCTAAGTACCGCTTTCCCAGCTTCCCAGAAGATTTTGCTTTTATCTTTGTATAGATGATTAAAATCTGAGTACTCTTGCCATCTATGTTTTAGCCAGATTTGAAATGCACTATTTTGTACCAGGTATTTATAAAAAAATAAATCGTTAGTAATGGGAGGTTGGCATGTTTTAAGTTTGATTTCTAGTGAAATAATTGCGTGATCAGAGAGTGTTATATCTTTGATATCAGTCTTTATTTCCCTTCCTGTCAGGAAGTCAGAAACTAGTAACATGTCTATACGTGATAATGTATGGTGAGTTTTTGATAAACAGGTGAATGCTTTCATATCAGGGTTCTGTAGCCTCCACATATCCCGACCGAGTCCTAGTTTTATTGTAGAACTTTTGCAGAATACGTGATTTCCTATCCCTTCTGTTCCCGAATTTACTATTCAGTCTATCCAGGTTAAATGTAAAAGTTAGATTAAGGTCGCCTCCTATAATTAAATTCCTTCCTCTATGTTCTAATAATTGTAGTGCTAGTCCATTCCAGAATTTATTATCAACCACATTTGGTTCATATATATTACATATAATAAGATGAATTTTATCTATTTCAATATTAATAATTTGGAATCTGCCATCTGGATCTATTTCTTTATTTGTATTATTATATCTTAGTTTGTTGATTAGTATTACTACACCCTTTTTCCTAGCATCACATGAGGAGGAGATAACTTTGCCAACCCATTTGCTTTTACGTTTATTAGCTTCTTGTTCTTGTAAGTGTGTTTCTTGCAGCATAACTATATCCGGTTTATATGAACCCAAATGTTTAATTATGGTTTTCCTCTTAATTGGGGATGAAATCCCTGCCACATTTCATAATAGGATTTTTAGTGTACTACTCAGCATTTACTCTACATCTATTACTATTGTCAGTGACTGAGTAGCTAAGTAAGTATGGGAGAGGGGTGAGGAGGGAGAAAAAAAAGAAAAAAAAGGGAATAAGAACCTTGTCACCATCTATTTTATTGCATATATCACACATTTCCCGATAAATAATAAGGGAAAAACACCAAGAAAAGCTTGAAACAAAAAATATAAAATGTTAATTGTTAGAACAAAATGACAAAATATCATTCTAGAATCTAAAGACTCCATTTACCTTTGATCTGGAGACCGTACATATAATTTCAATCACTTTATTGTTATATAGGTCAACAGTAACCTGCACAGTAGTCAACAAATAACACCAATCACAGTGCTTAATGAAAAAAATGTAAAATGAAAAAAGAAGAATAAAGCCTTCTCAAATCTAAAAACTCCATTTCCATATACTGTTTAACTTGATAGCCATATGTAAAGTAAGATTTTACTCTATACCATTGTCTTTACAGAATAAATTGTCTTCTTGAGGGCAATTAAATACTTTAGTTTCTCCATTAACCAGCAAAACCAGTTTAGCTGGAAATACTAATCTTCCGTTAATATTTGCTTTTAATAATTTCGAACAAAAAGTGGACATCAGTCGCCTCTTGGCTGAGGTCTCGACTGAAAAATGCTGAAATAACAGAATCTTATTTTGCTCTTTGACCAGGGGGCTCGTTCTCCTATAACTTCTCAAAAAGTTAGTTTTATCTGCAAAGTTTAAAAATGTAGCTATTACAGATCTAGATTGTGGTGTACCATCAGGATTTTTACGGATGGCGCCTGTCCTGTGGATCCTTTCTATTTGAATAGGTTGTGTACCTATTTGTATATTCAACATGTTTGGCAGTGTATTAGCTATGAAATGTAGTAAATTTTGATACTCAGGTGTTTCAGGTACAAAAAAGACAAATTAAGTTGATCGCATAGATAGCTACTGTATGTAAATGTGTGTCCTATTAAATAAGGATCATTAATGTCAATTTAGATGTCGCCTTACAGGAACATCTATTATTGATACCTTGCACCACAACAGTAAGTCAGTTGCATAAGACACAATGAGGCCTAGTTATCAACGTGTCAACTTACCTGCCTTCGCCGGCCCAATACGCCCGCCTAAGCTCGCCTACCATCGCCGCCGCGGACCTGCAAAATTTTGCCTAAGTTATCAAAAAATCTGTCAAAAAGCTGCGCACCAAGTACGGGGCAATGAGCAGCGGACTGTGATAGTTATCACTCATCCGATCTCGCTGCTCTTCGGCTTTTTGACAGCTTTATTGCTAGCCTGTCACTAAGCACCCACACTAACTACACTGTTCTACCCCCTATACCAGCGCCCCCGGAGCCCCCCACAACTCAATAAAGTTATTAAACCGCCGCTCCTAGACCCCGCAGCAACTCTTATAAATGTATTAACCCCTAAACCGCCGCTCCCGGACACCACCGCCACCTACATTATACCTAGTAACCCCTATCCTGCCCCCCCTATACCGTCGCCACCTATAATAAAGTTATTAACCACTATCCTGCTGATCCCGGACCTCGCCGCAACTAAATAAATAGTTTAACCCCTAAACCGCCGCTCCCGGACCCCGTCGCAACCTATATTAAACTTATTAACCCCTAATCTGCCCCCCTTACACCGTCACCACCTATAATAAATTTATTAACCCCTATCCTGCACCCCCTACACCGCTGCCACTGTAATAAAATTATTAACCCCTAAACCTAAGTCTAACACTAACCCTAACACCCCCTAACTTAAATATTAATTAAATAAATCTAAATAATATTTCTATTATTAACTAAATTAATCCTATTTAAAACTAAATACTTACCTATAAAATAAACCCTAATATAGCTACAATATAAATAATAATTATATTGTAGCTATCTTAGGATTTATTTTTATTTTACAGGTAACTTTCAATTTATTTTAACTAGGTACAATAGCTATTTAATAGTTATTAACTATTTAATAGCTACCTAGCTAAAATAAAGAGAAATTTACCTGTAAAATAAATCCTAACCTAAGTTACAATTACACCTAACACTACACTATACTTTAATAAATTATTTCTATTTAAAACTAAATACTTACCTGTAAAATAAACCCTAAGATAGCTACAATGTAATTAATAATTACATTGTAGCTATTTTAGGATTTATATTTATTTTACAGGTAACTTTGTATTTATTTTAGCTATTTAGAATAGTTATTAAATAGTTATGAACTATTTAATAACTACCTAGCTAAAAGAAATACAAAATTACCTGTAAAATAAATCCTAACCTAAGTTACAATTAAACCTAACACTACACTATCATTACATTAATTAAATAAATTAAATACAAATAACTACAATTAAATACAATTACATAAACTAACTAAAGTACAAAAAATAAAAAAGCTAAGTTACAAAAAATAAAAAAAATAAGTTACAAACATTTAAAAAATATTACAACAATTTTAAGCTAATTACACCTAATCTAAGCCCCCTAATAAAGTAACAAAGCCCCCCAAAATAAAAAATTCCCTACCCTATTCTAAATTAAAAAAGTTCAAAGCTCTTTTACCTTACCAGCCCTTAAAAGGGCCTTTTGCGGGGCATGCCCCAAAGAATTCAGCTCTTTTGCATGTAAAAGAAAAATACAACCCCCCCAACATAAAAACCCACCACCCACATACCCCTAATCTAACCCAAACCCCCCTTAAAAAAACCTAACACTACCCCCCTGAAGATCATCCTACCTTGAGTTGTCTTCAGCCAGCCGACCCACCGATGGAACCGAAGAGGAGATCCGGAGCGGCAGAAGTGATCCTCCAAGGGGCGCTGAAGAAGTCTTCCATCCGATGAAGTCATCATCCAGGCGGCGCTGAAGAAGTCTTCCATCCGGGGGATGTCATCTTCCAAGCGGCGCTGAAGAAGTCTTCCATCCGGGCGATGTCATCTTCCAAGCGGGGTCTTCAATCTTCTTTCTTCAGGATCCATCTTCATCCCGCCGACGCGGAACATCTTTCTTCCCCGACGGACTACCGACGAATGAAGGCTCCTTTAAGGGACGTCATTCAAGATGGCGTCCCTTCAATTCCTATTGGCTGATAGGATTTTATCAGCAAATCGGAATTAAGGTAGGAAAAATCTGATTGGCTGATTGAATCAGCCAATCAGATTGACGTTCAATCCGATTGGCTGATTCAATCAGCCAATCAGATTTTTCCTACCTTAATTCCGATTGGCTGATAGAATCCTATCAGCCAATCGGAATTGAAGGGACGCCATCTTGGATGACGTCCCTTAAAGGAGCCTTCATTCGTCGGTAGTCCGTCAGGGAAGAAAGATGTTCCGCGTCGGCGGGATGAAGATGGATCCTGAAGAAAGAAGATTGAGGACCCCGCTTGGAAGATGACATCGCCCGGATGGAAGACTTCTTCAGCGCCGCTTGGAAGATGACATCGCCCCGGATGGAAGACTTCTTCAGCGCCGCCTGGATGATGACTTCATCGGATGGAAGACTTCTTCAGCGCCCCTTGGAGGATCACTTCTGCAGCTCCAGATCTCCTCTTCGGTTCCATCGGTGGGTCAGCTGGCTGAAGACAACTCAAGGTAGGATGATCTTCAGGGGGGTAGTGTTAGGTTTTTTTAAGGGGGGTTTGGGTTAGATTAGGGGTATGTGGGTGGTGGGTTTTAATGTTGGAGGGGGTTGTATTTTTCTTTTACAGGCAAAAGAGCTGAATTCTTTGGGGCATGCCCCGCAAAAGGCCCTTTTAAGGGCTGGTAAGGTAAAAGAGCTTTGAACTTTTTAAATTTAGAATAGGGTAGGGAATTTTTTATTTTGGGGGGCTTTGTTATTTTATTAGGGGGCTTAGATTAGGTGTAATTAGCTTAAAATTGTTGTAATATTTTTTAAATGTTTGTAACTTATTTTTTTTATTTTTTGTAACTTAGCTTTTTTTATTTTTTGTACTTTAGTTAGTTTATGTAATTGTATTTAATTGTAGTTATTTGTATTTAAGTTATTTAATTAATGTAATGATAGTGTAGTGTTAGGTTTAATTGTAACTTAGGTTAGGATTTATTTTACAGGTAATTTTGTATTTCTTTTAGCTAGGTAGTTATTAAATAGTTCATAACTTTAATAACTATTCTAACTAGTTAAAATAAATACAAAGTTACCTGTAAAATAAATATAATTCCTAAAATAGCTACAATGTAATTATTAATTACATTGTAGCTATCTTAGGGTTTATTTTACATGTAAGTATTTAGTTTTAAATAGAAATAATTTATTAAAGTATAGTGTAGTGTTAGGTGTAATTGTAACTTCGGTTAGGATTTATTTTACAGGTAAATTTCTCTTTATTTTAGCTAGGTAAGCTATTAAATAGTTAATAACTATTTAATAGCTATTGTACCTAGTTAAAATAAATTGAAATTTGCCTGTAAAATAAAAATAAATCCTAAGATAGCTACAATATAATTATTATTTATATTGTAGCTATATTAGGGTTTATTTTATAGGTAAGTATTTAGTTTTAAATAGGATTAATTTAGTTAATAATATAAATATTATTTAGATGTATTTAATTAATATTTAAGTTGGGGGGTGTTAGGGTTAGGGTTAGACTTAGGTTTAGGGGTTAATACATATATTATAGTTGCGGAGGGGTCAGGGATCGGCGGTTTAGGGGTTAATACATATATTATAGTTGCGGCGGGGTCAGGGAGCGCCGGTTTAGGGGTTAACATATTTATTATAGCTTGCGGGGGGCTCCGGGAGCGGCAGTTTAGGGGGTAATAACTTTTTTTACTTGCAGCGGTGTAGGGGGGGACAGATTAGGGGTGTTTAGACTCGGGGTACATGTTAGGGTGTTAGATGTAGACAGCTCCCATAGGAATCAATGGGATGTCTGGCAGCAGCAAACATGAACTTTCGCTATGGTCAGACTCCCTTTGATTCCTATGGGATCCGCCGCCTCCAGGGCGGCGGATTGAAATCCAGGTACGCTGGGCCGGAAAAGTGCAGAGCGTACCTGCTAGTTTTTTGATAACTAGCAAAAGTAGTCAGATTGTGCCGCACTTGTGTGCGGAACATCTGTAGTGACGTAAGAATCGATCTGTGTCGGACTGAGTCCGGCGGATTGAAGCTTACGTCACTAAATTCTACTTTTGCCGGTCTCTAGCCTTTGATAACTAAGGCGAATCAGCCTCGCCACAAATACGCTGCGGAATTCCAGCGTATTTGTGGTTGACGGCTTGATAACTAGGCCTCAATATGTCCCTGTTACCTTTATCCCCATGAACCCAAATGGGCCAGGACCAGGGTAGCAGCTGCATACAATTTTAACAATTCATACTTAGTTATTGTACAGTCTAAAGAATGGTATAATACAGTTTTGATGAGTAGAGACTGTTTCCCAATGTTTTAATCACTTCCTCTTGTATGACTATAAACTGAATACAAACTATAAACGCTTATATATATGGATTTGTATCTTAGAACTTATTTGTTGTCAGGGAAGGCAAATTAAATTGTGCACCTAAATAGTTACTATCTATAAGTGTTTACCCTGTTAACAAAAGTATATGAGGATCACTAGTATTATGTTAGTTATTAGCTTGCCGAACAATCTATCAATGTTACCCTGCACCACAACAATAAATCAGTTATATAAAACAAAATATGACACTGATTCCTTTATCAACATGAAACAGAATGAGCCTGCCTTTTTGTCAAGCAGAAGCAAAGCCCATAAATACCATCTTTATTGATTTGTGCTTAATTATTAACCAGGTTGGAGAATAAAATAAAGCCACTTGAATTGGCAGGGACCTTTTCCAGTATTTGGGCACTTCCTCTTATGTGACTGTGTGTTTAAATGCAGTTTCCAGAATTACTGCTGGTGTGTTAATCACCCTTTTGGAATTATATCCTTCTTATTGAATATAATACCAGTAAGCCCATCTATGAACTTCCTTGCTCCTACCCACAAGGGTTATGGGAGCTGTCTTTCTTACTCCTACCCAAAAGGGTTATGGGAGTTATTAGAGTCCCAGTCACTCCAAGTAGGTGCTTCTCAACTGTGGTGCTTTTGTCTATGGTGATGTTGTTATTTCTCACCAGCTCTTGGTCTTATTATAGTATGAAGTAATACCCAGATATTTCATTCATATACGTATTTCTGATACCTAGAATTTCTTATATAGGTTATCACTTGCAATGGTATAAGGAGCTTTATGTCTGGGGACCACAAAGATATCACAAAAGGAAATGTCACAAAGTAAGTCCAAACACCAATTGGTATTACTGGTTACAGTAAGGTTTTAGGAATTTACTACAATCTGTGTGTTTAAAGTGCGGGAAAGCAAGAAAGTACCTGCTACATCTGTCATGGGAATTCTGTAGTCTCAGGGGACCGGGGTTTTTAATGCAGTAAATAATGTACCTGTAGGGACTGCAAGAATTATCCGTCCCTCTCAGCAAGTAGGCGTTCGTGTCCCCTAGCCACTTTAACCCAGACGATCCCTCTTACTCATTCTGCAAGTTAATGCGAAGCTGAAGGGTCTAAGGGCTGTGGGATTTAGCCATCCCTTAGCTTGACAGCAGATCAGTTGCTCAGTTAATCCGTTGCTCTCGCTGGGTCCGCACTTTGCCCTCAATTGAAGCAAATCAGCTTTGTAAGTGCTGCGGTTCTCACTGACTGGAAACGGAGTTGCTCCAGCCACAGCAGCCCATGCTGCTTTGGAGACTTTCATGACGCGGGCAATCCCTCTCTCCAATCCGGGTCGGGCAGACCTTCCACGGCCAAGGATTACTGCGTTAGTCGGAGCCGATAGTCATAGCTCGATGTAGAGGCGTGAAACTGCAAGCGTCCTGCTTGCTCCGCCTCTTCCCGGAAGTCGCTCGAATCATGCAAGTTTAATTTGACTTTCCTATCCTTTTATTATTTTTTTTTTTACAAATAGCTCGTTTTACTTTATTTTGGAATTTTGAAATAGCTGATTTTGCCTGCGGTATCCCTACCTGAACTGAAAGTTCTACAGGGAGTGCAGAATTATTAGGCAAATTAGTATTTTGACCACATCATCCTCTTTATGCATGTTGTCTTACTCCAAGCTGTATAGGCTCGAAAGCCTACTACCAATTAAGCATATTAGGTGATGTGCATCTCTGTAATGCGAAGGGGTGTGGTCTAATGACATCAAAACCCTATATCAGGTGTGCATAATTATTAGGCAACTTCCTTTCCTTTGACAAAATGGGTCAAAAGAAGGACTTGACAGGCTCAGAAAAGTCAAAAATAGTGAGATATCTTGCAGAGGGATGCAGCACTCTTAAAATTGCAAAGCTTCTGAAGCATGATCATCGAACAATGAAGCGTTTCATTCAAAATAGTCAACAGGGTCACAAGAAGCGTGTGGAAAAACCAAGGCGCAAAATAACTGCCCATGAACTGAGAAAAGTCAAGCGTGCAGCTGCCAAGATGCCACTTGCCACCAGTTTGGCCATATTTCAGAGCTGCAACATCACTGGAGTGCCCAAAAGCACAAGGTGTGCAATACTCAGAGACATGGCCAAGGTAAGAAAGGCTGAAAGACGACCACCACTGAACAAGACACACAAGCTGAAATGTCAAGACTGGGCCAAGAAATATCTCAAGACTGATTTTTCTAAGGTTTTATGGACTGATGAAATGAGAGTGAGTCTTGATGGGCCAGATGGATGGGCCGTGGCTGGATTGGTAAAGGGCAGAGAGCTCCAGTCCGACTCAGACGCCAGCAAGGTGGAGGTGGAGTACTGGTTTGGGCTAGTATCATCAAAGATGATCTTGTGGGGCCTTTTCGGGTTGAGGATGGAGTCAAGCTCAACTCCCAGTCCTACTGCCAGTTTCTGGAAGACACCTTCTTCAAGCAGTGGTACAGGAAGAAGTCTACATCCTTCAAGAAAAACATGATTTTCATGCAGGACAATGCTCCATCACACGCGTCCAAGTACTCCACAGCGTGGCTGGCAAGAAAGGGTATAAAAGAAGAAAATCTAATGACATGGCCTCCTTGTTCACCTGATCTGAACCCCATTGAGAACCTGTGGTCCATCATCAAATGTGAGATTTACAAGGAGGGAAAACAGTGCACCTCTCTGAACAGTGTCTGGGAGGCTGTGGTTGCTGCTGCACGCAATGTTGATGGTGAACAGATCAAAACACTGACAGAATCCATGGATGGCAGGCTTTTGAGTGTCCTTGCAAAGAAAGGTGGCTATATTGGTCACTGATTTGTTTTTGTTTTGTTTTTGAATGTCAGAAATGTATATTTGTGAATGTTGAGACGTTATATTGGTTTCACTGGTAAAAATAAATAATTGAAATGGGTATATATTTGTTTTTTGTTAAGTTGCCTAATAATTATGCACAGTAATAGTCACCTGCACACACAGATATCCCCCTAAAATAGCTATAACTAAAAACAAACTAAAAACTACTTCCAAAACTATTCAGCTTTGATATTAATGAGTTTTTTGGGTTCATTGAGAACATGGTTGTTGTTCAATAATAAAATGAATCCTCAAAAATACAACTTGCCTAATAATTCTGCACTCCCTGTATAAATAGGCTATAGAAAAGCTGTGTAAACATTAGACGTGTAGAAAAGCCGGCCACTCGCAGCATTTGGCTCTTTTCTTGTGAAAGTGAAACACACTAAGATCTGTGCAAATCCAGATCTTAGTGTGTTGCACTTTCACAAAAAGAAATCAGGCTCCGAAAAATGCCAGACACTGTGAGCGACCTTCTTCTGCTTTCAGCAGTTAACGAGACTAATGCACATGTCTAGTAAACATAGCCAGCAGAAGAAATTACACTCCTAGAAGGAGGTAGGAGAGATAAATAATAAAATGTTCTTTAATAAGGTGGTGAGAGTCCACAAGCCATTACTCCTAAGATTCAACTCCTGGCCACCATCTCCTAGTGACCAGGGGTGAGATTATATATACAGCGTAGGTTTCAGCGCAAGTAAGTTCACCTTGCACATCGGGGTACATCACATATACGGTGCTGGCAGGTCAGAAATGTGCGGAAATAGACATTTCTGGAGTCGCTAGTGACTTATGGCAGTTTATGAACTGCCGGCGCCTAAGAAAAAAAAAAAGTCTAACCCGCCTCCAAAAAATGAACCCGACACGTCAAAACCCCTATATCCGCCATCCCCCCACATCGCAAAATTTTTTTATAAAATGTATTAACCTCTAAACCGCCATCCCCCCATAATGCAATCTACCTATTTAAACTATTAACCCCTAATCCGCCAACCCCCACATTGCAAATTAGCTAATAAATTTATTAACCCATAATCTGCCATCCCCCCACAACGCAAAGTACCTATCAACACTATTAACCCCTAACCCGCCATCCCCCACAACGCAAAGTACCTAATTACCATATTAACCCCTAATCCGACAACCCCCCACAACGCAATCTACCTAATTAGATTACTGAATAAAATAAACGAAATTATCCAAAATAAAAAAATGTAAACCTAATCTAATACCCCTATAAAAACAAAAAAGCCCAAAATAAAAACACCTCCTAATCTAACAATAAACTACCAATAGCCCTTAAAAGTGCCTTTTGTAGGGCATTGCCCTACATTTAACAGCTCTTTTACATTAAAAAATACAAATTACCCCCTAAAAAAAACCAAACCATAGGCGGTGAGGTAAAAAAATAAAATAATATCCCTAATGTAACAAAAAAACATTAAAACCCCCCAGAAAACCCCCCTAACACTAACCCTGACATAGATACTCATCATTCCAGTGAAGGTCTTCTTCCAGGCGGCTCCATCTTCATCCAGCGCGGGGCCATCTTCTTTCTTCATCCCAGTGATGCGGAGCGAAGGCGGCGCGGAGCAGGAATGGCATCAGCGGTGCAGACATCCAACATGGAGGGTCCTCTTCATGTGATCGTCTACCGCACACTGAAGATTAAATACAATTTACCCGTTTTATATTGGAGTACCTTGCATTCCTATTGGCTGAACATTTCAAATCAGCCAAATGTATGAGAGCTACTTTTTTTGATTTGAACAGGTAAAAAAAATATGGATTCTCACATATGTAATCTCGCCTCAGGAGTTGAATCCCAGGAGTAATAGCTCATGGACTCTCACCACCATAAAATAAAATAATTTACAAGGTAAGCATACATTTTGTTTTTCAATTGTTCTCTCAAAGTATTGGACTTTGGTTTACAGACCGAGATAATATAAAGAAGCATGCATATACTGAAAGTGATAAAATTAGGAAATCTGATTTCCCTGCAAGCTCAACACATTTTGATGGGTTATAATTTCAAAGAACAAAACCAGCTATTTCATATACAACCCCCACCCCCCCACCCCCCAAAAAAAAGAAGTAATTTTGCAT
Source organism: Bombina bombina (assembly GCF_027579735.1). NCBI lineage: Eukaryota > Metazoa > Chordata > Amphibia > Anura > Bombinatoridae > Bombina > Bombina bombina. Next base: position 130,487,944 of record NC_069508.1, on the reverse strand, counting down.
ACATTTTTTACTCCGCAGCTGGAATAACAAGTCATTGGTAACACATTAAGGGAAAAACTAATTTACGGAAAAACATATTTAATGAAACAGTGAAAGCTTTTTCTAGAAGCATTTTTACTAAAAGTGTTCTGTGCATTTCCATTTTAAGTACAGTGTTCCTTAAAAAAAAATACTGTTGAGTTACTGCAGGTCAGCAGGTTAGAGCAACTGTGTTATAATAATATGAATTATTTTAATACACTATTAAATATTTCAATTTTTTTATCATAATATCGTCAATATTTAAATTATTTGGCTGGTGAGCCAATCAGGAACGACAGTCGCACACAACTACCAATCACTGCTCACCTAGTAAGTCAGGGGTAGTAATACAAAAACTAAATGCTGTAACAATTTGATCCTTTTCTTTTTTTGGGTTAGAATGTTGCTTTAAATAGCTTGGGTGAGCAATGAAACAGGAAAAAAACAGACAAATGTCTACAATTTTTTTTAAAGAACATGCCAGATTTTCAGGATTACCTGAGCACAGGTTAAAGGGATAGTCTAGCCAAAATTATTCTTTCATGATTTAGATAGAGCAGCAATTTTAAACAACTTTCTAATTTACTCCTATTATCAATTTTTCTTTGTTCTCTTGATATCTTTATTTAAAAAGGCTGAAATGTAAGCCTAGGAGCCAACCCATTTTTGGTTCAACACCTGGGTAGCGCTTGCTGATTGGTGCATAAATGTAGCTGTCCAATCAGCAAGCGCAGACACCATCCCCTCCTCCTCATATGTATATACGGGCTAAGAGAAAAGCCCAACTATTATTAAATTAACTTCACAAAATCATTTAAACTTTGCAGCCTGAAAATCACATTTAAATTATGATGTGTCTTTAAGGGGTCTCTGCTTTCGTCTGTTTTACTCATATGACAGGAGGTGACATTGCTATACTCGCTGAGGATTAAAGGGACATTAAACTGAAAATTAAATGTTTGTGAATCAGATAGAGCATAAAGTTTAAAAGATTTTTCCGGTTTACTTCTATAATCAAATTTCCTTCTTCCACTTGGTATTCTTTATTGAGGAGCATATTAAGGTAGGCTCAGAAGTGTGCTTGTGTCTGGCGAACTATATGGCAGCAGTGCTGAATCAGTGTTTCCACAGTATTATAAACTTTTATGCACTTAATGGCAGCAGTGTTTGAAACATTGTATAACAAAGTTAGAAACACTGGTGCAAAACTGCTGCCACATAGTGTTCCAGATTTGTGCACTCTCCTGAGCCTAACTAGATACACTCTTCAAGAAATTATACTAAGAACAATGTAAATGTGATAGTAGGAAACTGGTACCTTTTTTTTTTTTAAAAAAAAAAACATTTCATTTTGACTTTCTTTTCCCTTTAAGATATCCTGGACTCCTGTTAGATAATGAAGTTTACAAACAAGCTGAACAACAATATTTGTATGAACATTTCATGGCAGACTTATAACAGCAATCTCCAAATGCTTATATGCTCAATATCTTCAGTGTATAGCTATGTCAGTCTTATCATTGACCTTGATCACAGTCTCCGCCTACATTATTGAACTCACGATCACCAAAACACGTTCCAGTTTATAAGTTAAACTAGGCGATAAGCCCAGAGGGCAGTCTATGTTTAAAAACTACAACCCCTCAAGCTAAAGTTACAAAAAAAAAACTTAAATTACATAAAAAAAATAAACAAAGGTAATTAAAATAAAAAAAATTAAACCTAAACTAATACCCCTATAAAAATAAAAACACCCCCTAATCTAATACTAAACTACCAATAGCCCTTAAAGGGCCTTTTGTAGGGCATTGCCCTAAGTTAAACAGCTCTTTTACCTCTAAAAATACTAAACCCCGACTAACAGTAAAACCCCCCAACCCACCAAACCCCCCAAAATAAAAAAACGAACACAAAATAAAACTAAACTACCCATTGTCATGCCACGCCGCTCTAGCTGTTGCAAGGGGCGTGGTGTCTCCTTCCCTGCTCGTTGCCAGGGGCTGTGTCAGATCCGGATGCATGCAGCGCTGACGTCATCGCTGCGCGCTCCTCTCTCTTAGATGCCGGTCCGTATTCCTCTGGCGAGAATCCTGCGCCTATGTAAATCGCTCAATAACGATCTATCACTGCCCAAGTATAGGTGTTACTTTGTGTGCTCCTGGGTGTGATAGATTGTTACTACTGTATTGCCTTTATGTGTTTGAGCCCTGCCTGTCTGACTGCTCTTCCTGTTTTACCCCTGAATTGCTGGATTGATATACTGTTGCTGAACACTGCCTGTCTGACTACTCTGCCTGTTTAACCCCTACATTGCTGGATTGATATACTGCTGCTGAACCCTGCCTGTCTGACTACTCTGCCTCTTTAACCGCTACATTGCTAGATTGATATACTGCTGCTGACCCCTACCTTTCTGACTACTCTGCCTGTTTAACCCCTGTTGTTCTGGATTGCCTCTTTGTTGCCGAACCCTGCCTGCCTAACCATTCTAGTGGTGTGCCCTTGGACTGCTTTACCGTTGCCAAAACTTGCCTGACCATTCTAGTGGTTTGCCCTTGGACTGCTTTACTGTTGCCAAATCCTGCCTGTCTAACCATTCAAGTGATTTGCCTTGGACTCCTCTACCATTGCCGCTGGGGACTGTCCTGCCTGTGGTGAGTGCCGCCCTCCTAATCTTACTAACTTTCTCTGCTTTGGGATATTCTATATCATTCCGGCTCGACGCCGGGATAACAAGACTACTGGCCGAGTTCGGTCTGATAGAGGAGTATCCCACGAGCATTACACCCATTGCCCCTAAAGGGGCATTTGTATGGGCATTGCGCTTAAAAGGGCATTCAGGTCTTTTACTGCCCGTAAAAGGGCAATCAGCTCTTTTTCAAGCCAAACACATCCCTAATCTACTCACTGTTCCTGAATTCCGACGGAGAAGGTCTTCTTCCAGACGGATCCATCATCTTTTATCTTCATCCGGAGTGAAGGCGGCGTGGAGCGGAGGTGCGGAGCTGTGTTCCCGATGCCTGGATCCTCAGCGCAGTCCACAACGGCGGCGGTCATTGGTGGCGGCGGTCATCGGTGGCGGTGGTCATTGGTGGCGGCCGTCATCAGCGGCAGCAGAGGCATTCCTCTGCTGCATGGAGGCTCCACTTCATCCGTTGTCCATCGTAGACTGAAGATTGAATGCAAGGTACCGTAATCAATGTGGGGTACCTTGTATTCTTATTGGCTGAAATTTTGAAATTAGAGCTACTGAAATCCTATTGGCTGTTCAAATCAGCCAATAAAATTTAATTAGCTCTCATCCTATTGGCTGATTTTAAAATATCAGCCAATAGGAATGCAAGATACCCCAATAAATATGGGGTACCTTGCATTCAATCTTCAGTGTGCGGCGGACGATCACATGAAGAGGAGCCTCTACGCCCCCAAAGAGCGCCACCGCTGAGGATCGCCACATCTGGGAAGACCGTTCCACACCTCCGCTCTGGGCCGCCTTCGCTGTGGATGAAGATAGAAGAAGATGAACCTGCCTGGAAGAAGACTTTCTCCGCCGGACTTCAGGAACCGTGAGTACCTATTTGGGGCTTAGTGTTAGGGTGTTTTTTTTTTTTTTTTAAGATTAGGGATTTGGGCAATTGAAAAAGAGCTGAATGCCCTTTTAAGGACAGTAAAAGAGCTAAATGCCCTTTTAAGGCAATGCCCATACAAATGTCCCTTTAGGGGCAATGGGTAGTTTAGGTTTTTTTTAGTGTTAGGTTTTTTATTTTGGGGGGTTTGGTGGGTGGGGGTTTTTATTGTTGGTTTATTTTTAATGTAAAAGAGCTGATTTATTTAGGGCAATGCCCTACAAAAAGCCCTTTTAAGGGCTATTGGTAGTTTAGATTAAGGGGTGTTTCTATTTTGGGGGGCTTTTTTATTTTCATAGGGATTAGGTTTAATTTTTTTATTTTGGATAATGTGGTTTATTATTTTCTGTAATGTTAGACTTTTTTATTTTCTGTAATTTTAGATTAGTTTAAACTTAGTTTTCTTTATTTTTAAAGTAATGATAGTTTTTTTATTTTAATTATTTTAATTTATGTAATGGGGTTAATTTAGGGGGTGTTAGGTTAGGGGGCTTAGTGATTAGTTATTTGCGTTGTGGGGTTTGGCAGTTTAGGGGTTAATAGATTTATTATGTTAATTGCAATGTGGATTAATGGCAGTTTAGGGGTTAATAGATATATTAGATAGTTTGCGATGTTGGGGTTGGCAGATTTAGGGGTTAATAATTTTCTTACAGCTAGATTACGAGTTTTGCGGGATGAGGGGTGCGGTAATAACTTGCACGTTATTGTCACTGCTCACTTCCCTACTGCGCTGGTATTACAAGTTTTCATAAACCCAGCGTTAACAGGCAAGAAGTGGGCGTAGAGCAAAACTGAGCTCCATACCGCACTACAATACCAGCGCTGCTGAAAGCTGCGGTGAGCTGGTTTTACGTGCTCGTGCACGATTTCCCCATAGTCATCAATGGGGAGAGCCGGCTGAAAAAAAGCCTAACACCTGTAAAAAAGTAGCATAAAGCTCCGTAACGCAGCCCCATTGATTCCTATGGGGAAACAAATTTTATGTTTACACCTAACACCCTAACATGAACCCCGAGTCTAAACACTAATCTTACATTAATCAGCCAATAGGATTGAGCTTCAATCCTTTTGGCTGATCCAATCAGCCAATAGGATTGAGCCCGCATTCTATTGGCTGTTACAATCATCACCAAAGATGCCAGTAGCAATCACAACAGTGTGAGTGTGATCAAATATTAACATGCAAAATAATAACATGCCATTTGTAGATGCTGGGACCCAGAAGTGAATATAGAAGTAAACCCATCATGCCAAGATACATATGGCATTTACATGGTTAATCAGTGTAGAGGATGGATTGTGATTACAATCGGTTAATTTTCGCACATGTAAATGAGTATTTCCCTTGCACAGTGAACAAAGGGGCTACTTGAATAGATCTTTACTGTAGCCTTAAGAGGTATGAATTGGCTATTTTAACAGTCAGCTTCAGGTGACCACCCAGTTTCTATTTTGAGAACAGGCACTTAATACACGTAAAGGTCTTTTCAGGACATTTTCTGTTGAAAACGTGTTCACAGCTGCAGGCTTTTCACAAATAAACAAATAAACAATATTGCTTTGTGATCACTCAAGAAACTCAACAACCAATTCGGTCAAAAAACTAAAAGCTATTTTGTGGGAAAATCGCTGATAGATTGTGATTAATCCCATTGTGACAAAAGTTCATGTAAAATTATTATACATTTTATTAGTGTTATTATGAGTGTAACTGTACTTTTAAATGTATTTATGATGTGTTTTGTGACACTTTTTGTTTCATGCAACAGTTAACCAGAGCTCTAAGGTTGCGGTAATCATTCTAGTGTAAATAGCAAGCGTTCATGCTTTTGTATTTACTTTCAACTTGTAATACAATCGCTCCTTCCGATGCGCACAAACAGCTGCGATAAACCCGATATCGCTCACTTGTAATTTGGCCCATAGAGGGAGGTGCATGAAATGTTTAATATCCCCAGTCATGGAGATATAATATACAACATAAAAATATATAAATATTTATATGTATGTGTGTATACAATAATCTTGAATGTGTTAGACTAACAAGGAGTACGATTTTATACTTTACACAGAAAAATTATGAAAATACATTATATACTGTATATCCACATAGTTTAACAGCAGTATAAACATTCTACCTCACTGTGAAGAAACATGCCTTCTGCACATTAAAGGAATATTAAACAGTATGAGATTGCAATATAAAATGTTTCATTATTTATTTTGTCTTCTTTACCTGTATTTTAACTCTGAAAACTGTTGGTTTTCTAAATTCCATTGCGTTTCTCTAAAGTAATGGGCACCTCAATGTTTTAACTTAAGTTTCCACTTATCTATGTTTCCTGCTGAAGACAATGAGGGATAGATATAAAAAAGGCAATGAAACAGGCTGTTCAAACAAGGCTGTGTGGAACATAGGATTATCTAAAAGGGTTTCCACACAACCTTGTTTCCACAAACAGAGATAAAAAGAAAACTAGTGGAGTTCATTACTTTACTAATAACTTTAATAACTATAAAAAAAAATACAGACCGCGATGTCAGCAGTGGGCGGAACTTAGCAGCCATTTCAAAGTGACCAGAAACAATATTTATTTATTTATAAAATATTTTACCAGGAAGGATACATTGAGATTTCTCTCATTTTCAAGTATGTCCAATATTCACTTTAAAATAACTTTTTTTTACTGTTACTGCTGTATGATATAGAAAGGGGAGCAGGAGGCTATTTGCAGCTTAATCTAAGGTAAGACTTTAAGATGACTAAGGTGTAGACGGTCCCTTTAAATGTGAGCAGTATTAGAAAACTTTAAAACAGCTCAGCAAATGTTATGAATGGCTCAGCAGTTTAAGGGTAAAGCAATATAATATATAAATATGGGATATACAGATTTTCCTCTGAAAAAATATCCTGTAAATGTACACCATTAGCAGAAATCTTGAGTTTACTTAGAGACTTTTTACATAGTGTTTATTTTATTCAATGCAAACTGTCAAATGTATTTGGGGTTTTCTTCAAACCTTTTGTCTTGATGTAATTATTGCAAAAATGATCACCAAAATGTTAATGGTTCTGATGTTGCTGCCAAAATTTTGCCACAGGATTTATGTTGCTGAAAAAGAAACATTTGCCGCTTTGCTAAACATTTCACGTTTATTTACATTAGGTTGACTGAGGAAATGCTGTGCTGGGAAATGCCTCTCAAATATCATCGTGGGAAAAAAGTATGCAAAAATGTCTTTGTCACTTAAATGTCATGTGGCAATATCACTGTCAACAAAATGTTGCCTACTATAACCTTGTTGTTGCCTAAATGTAGTATATGTAATTTGGACATATGGGTAAGCAAGCTAACCATAAACTTCCTCTACAAATTTATGGATGAATGACTGCCAGATGAAAGAAGGCCTCTGATAGACCCAAACTCCAGAGCTCAAATACTTTATGCAAATTTGAATCAAAATGGAAAAAATTGTAAATTAAAAATAAATTGGGAGGTTTTCTGAAACAACTGAGATGCTGTATCAATTACATAGACATGTGTATATGCATGTGTCTGTATATGTCCTTGTGTTTTCCAATAGTATAAAATAGAGGGCTTGACAGATATAGGTTGCCAGTTCACCATGTTCACTAGATGTAACAACCTGGCGCCACTTCATCATGCTCTTAAAAGATCAATTACAGCTTTGTAACACCGTAGTTCCAATTTGAAGCACTAGGTGTCACTAGAGATTAGCTAAGCAGGGGACTCCAACGAAGTCATACTAGTCTGAAAGGTTGTAGTTAAAGGGCCATAATACCCAAATGTTGAAACACTTGAAAGTGATGCAGTATAACTGTAAAAAATTGACTAGAAAATATCACCTGAACATCTCTATGTAAAAAAGAAAGATATTTTACCTCCAAAGTTCCTCAGTAGCCACATCCCATTGTAAAGGACTTCTAAGCAACAAATCAGTATGTCTGTCCCGGGACAGCGGAAGGAACGAGCTTTTGTGCACACAATGAAATCTCATGAGAGTTAAGTCAAATCTCATGAGATCACAGTAAAAGAGTTCATGACCTCAACACTGTTGATGCTGATTGGCTGCTGCTCATTTCTTCATTTTTTTTTTTTTATCTGCAGCTGGGAGCAGCTGAAGTATAACTTTTGACACAGAACTTACTCTGCTGAGCTAAGGAGATTGTGAGGTAAAATATCTTCCTTTTTTACATAGAGATGCTCAGGTGATATTTGCCTGTCAGCTTTTTACAGTTATACTGCATCAGTTTCAAGTGATTTAGCATATGAGTATTATGTTTCTTTAAGACCTTGTTCCCCAGAAGCTTTATGGATGGCTCCCAGCATTTGTTGTTTTTGTGTACATTATGTGTCAGGGCTTACCTGACAGCTCTCACAGTAGACAGATAGGCTGTTGTGCATTAGGAAATCAAAACTATAGTCCTAGATTAAACTTTTCACTTTTTTTCTATCTTTTGAATGTGTGAACTTTCTCTCTGGGCTAGTAACTTTTCTCCCCTTAGTAAATTAAAGTTAAACTTTCTGTTCTGAAGAAGAGGATTAGATACCCTCAAAACATCAATTAAAAATAAAAATTTGACATGCTTTTGTGAAAAGCAGTGTTGGTGCTCACCTGTTAACCTCACTCTCCCCTGTGAAATTGTCTATTCCTTTCTATGGGATGCAGCTCTCATCTCTCTGTGACTTCCAGGTTCTGTCTCTTTTCTTAGAGAATTGAGGAAGTAATTAACGGCCAGATTACGAGTTTTGCGTTAGAGGCTATGCGGTGCTAACGAGCAGTTTTCTCTCACCGCTCACTTACCTGCAGAGCTGGTATTACAGGTTTTTACAAACCCGGCGTTAAAAGGCAAGAAGTGAGCATTGAGCAAAATTGTGCTCCTTACCGCACTCCAATACTAGCGCTGCTTAAGTCAGCGGTGAGCTGGCCGTACGTGCTTGTTCACTATTTCCCCATAGGAATCAAGGGGGAGAGCCAGCTGAGAAAAAATCTAACACCTGCAAAAAAGCAGCATAAAACTCAGTAACGCAGCCCCATTGATTCCTATGGGGAAATAAAAGTTTTGTTTACACTTAACACCCTAACATGAACCCCGAGTCTAAACACCCCTAATCTTACACTTATTAACCCCTAATCTGCCACCCCGACATCGCAGACACCTACATTATACTTATTAACCCCTAATCTGCCGCTCCGTACACTGCCGCCACCTACATTATATGTTTTAACCCCTAATCTGCTGCCCCAACATCGCCGATACCTACATTATATTTATTAACCCCTAATCTGCCACCCCCAATGTCGCCGCAACCTACCTACATTTTTTAACCCCTAATCTGCCGTCCCTAACATCGCCACCACCTACCTACATTTATTGACCCCTAATCTGCCGCCCCCAACGTAACTTAAATATAATTACAATAAATCTAAATAAAAATTAATAATATTACCTAAATAATTCCTATTTAAAACTAAATATTTACCTATAAATAAACCCTAAGCTATCTACAATATAACTAATAGTTACATTGTAGCTATCTTAGGGTGTATTTTTATTTTACAGGCAAGTTTGTATTTATTTTAACTAGGTACAATAGTTATTAAATAGTTATTAATTATTTAATAACTACCTAGCTAAAATAAATACAAAAGTACCTGTAAAATAAAACCTAACCTAAGTTACAATAACACCTAACACTACACTATAACTAAATACATTTACTAAATTAAAAACAATTAAATAAATTAAATTAGCTAAAGTACAAAAATAACAAACACTAATTTACAGAAAATAATAAACAAATTACAAGATCTTTAAACTAATTACACCTAATCTAATAGCCCTATCAAAATAAAAAAAGCCCCCCAAAATAAAAAAACCCTAGCCTAAACTAAACTATCAATAGCCCTTAAAAGGGCCTTTTGCGGGGCATTGCCTTAAAGTAATCAGCTCTTTTACCTGTAAAAAAAATACAAACAACCCCCCAACAGTAAAACCCACCACCCACACAACCAACCCCCCAAATAAAATACTAACTAAAAAAAACCTTATCTCCCCATTGCCCTGAAAAGGGCATTTGGATGGGCATTGCCCTTAAAAGAGCAGTTACCTCTTTTGTGGCCCAAACCCCTAATCTAAAAATAAAACCCACCCAATACACCCTTAAAAAAACCTAACACTAAACCCCCTGAAGATCGACTTACAGTTCTGAAGACCGGACATCCATCCTCAAGGAAGCGGCAGAAGTCTTCATCCAACCGGGCCAAAGTCCTCAAAGAAGCTGGGAGAAGTCTTCATCCAAGCCGGGCGAAGTGGTCCTCCAGACGGGCAGAAGTCTTCATCCAGACGGCATCTTCTATCTTCATCCATCCGACGCGGTGCAGCTCCATCTTCAAGACATCCAACGCGGAGCATCCTCTTCTTCCGACAACTACCCGACGAATGAAGGTTCCTTTAACTGACGTCATCCAAGATGGTGTCCCTTAGATTCCGATTGGCTGATAGAATTCTATCAGCCAATCGGAATTAAGGTAGAAAAAATCCTATTGGCTGATGCAATCAGCCAATAGGATTGAAGTTCAATCCTATTGGCTGATCCAATCAGCCAATAGGATTGAGCTTGCATTCTTTTGGCTGTTCCAATCAGCCAATAGAATGCGAGCTCAATCCTATTGGCTGATTGCATCAGCCAATAGGATTTTTTCTACTTTAATTCCGATTGGCTAATAGAATTCTATCAGCCAATCGGAATCTAAGGGACACCATCTTGGATGATGTAACTTAAAGGAACCGTCATTCGTTGGGTTGTCATCGTAAAAAGAGGATGCTCCGCGTCAGATGTCTTGAAGATGGAGCCGCTCCGCGTTGGATGGATGAAGATAGAAGATGCCGTCTGGATGAAGACTTCTGCCCGTCTGGAGGACCACTTCACCCAGCTTGGATAAAGACTTCTCCAGGCTTCATTGAGGAGTTTGGCCCGGTTGGATGAAGACTTCTGCCGCTTCCTTGAGGATGGATGTCTGGTCTTCAGAACTATAAGTAGATCTTCAGGGGGTTAGTGTTAGGTTTTTTTAAGGGTTTATTGGGTGGGTTTTATTTTTAGATTAGGGGTTTGGGCTGCAAAAGAGCAAACTGCCCTTTTAAGGGCAATGCCCATCCAAATGCCCTTTTCAGGGCAATGGGGAACTTAGGTTTTTTTAGTTAGATTTTTACTTGGGGGTTTGTTGTGTGGGTGGTGGGTTTTACTGTTGGGGGTGTTTGTATTTTTTTTTACAGGTAAAAGAGCTGATTACTTTGGGGCAATGCCCGCAAAAGGCCCTTTTAAGGGCTATTGATAGTTTAGTTTAGGCTAGGGTTTTTTTTATTTGGGGGGGCTTTTTTTTTTATTTTGATAGGGCTATTAGATTAGGTGTAATTAGTTTAAAGATCTGTCATTTGTTTTTTATTTTCTGTAATTTAGTGTGTTTTATTTGTAATTTAGCTAATTTAATTTAATTTATTTAATTGTTTTTAATTTAGTTAATTGATTTAATTGTAATGTAGTGTTAGGTGTTATTGTAACTTAGATCGCGAAATGATGTAGGTCTGAAAAGTGTGTCACCAACATGAAAAGTCTGGAAAGTTCTGCTCTAGGGTAATGTAAATGTTATTATAGTTATAAATAAAGAAATACAATTATGAAGCTGTTTTTAATAAATATTTTTGTTTGAAGTTGTGTGTATGTGCATCTGATGACCACAGACACTTTGGGCAAAGGCTTTTATTGGATGCATTGTATACCCAGAATGCTGTGTGCATGAGCAGTTATTACAAAATCTGACATTATTTTTATAGAATATTTTTTTGCAGATGCAAACTGTTATTTTTCTAATTAAGCTTATATAAGCAGTTATACACACATCATATTCATGAGTATTTGTGGTGCCTGAACAATGCTGTTCGTTTGCTAAGTATTTGTGATAATTTTATCATTAGAACATTCAATCTTGATTAATTAAATATTGTCGAGAGAAGAATACCACGAAATACTGTTTGAGAGAGAATGATAGAATGAGATACATGCATACTAACCAATAATATATAAGCAACTCATGTATAAAATAAAGCAAAACATTACCTATGTTACCCATTTTTGCTTAAAAAATATTGGGGTTGATCTTTGAAATTTATCTGCATATTAACTGCTGCCAGTGAGCTAATTTGTTTTAATTTGATGTGATCACAATCACCATTTTTATTGTTTATTTGCAATAGTTTGTCATTATTATTTCAGTGAGAAACGTCACTATATTGAAAAAAAAGTTAAACTTCAGCAAACTGCGGTGAATCATAGCGTTTTTGTAATGCTAGGATTTACTTTAACTTATATAATGCATTTACAGGGTCATTTTTCAAGTTCAAATTCAACAGCTCAAAGGTGTGGGATGGTTGCCCAGGAGAGGGGGAATACGCAGCAGCTCAGTAGGAAATCGCAGAGAGACAGTTAGAAATATGATTGAGTAAAGAGGGAGAGATATCTGGAGAGCAAATATAGATTTGAGTATCATCAGCCTCACTCCATACTATCAAAAGGGATCAATTAACATAAAACTCCTTCAACCTGTGATTTAATCACTAACGCCCCACATTGACATTTTGTTTGCTAATATCCTGCATATTTCATTTTTTATTACCAAGTGCCTGATTAACAATGCACATAACTGTGTTGTTTTGGGCATATAAAAATATTGAAATTCAGATGTATTAAAGGGACATCAAACCCCACTTTGTTTTCTGTAAAAATTGTATTTTGTCTCACGCTCCCTAGAGAAGCCAAAAAGCAAAATCTGTAACCTAGGTTTTGAAATGCTGCAAACTGTCTAAACCAGCTACTTGATTTGCAGCATTTGTAGGTTACATAAATTGCTCTATGGCCTCTAGGGAGTGTGGTAAAAAGCACCATTTTAAACAAAAGCAAGAGGGGTTTATTGTCATTTTAATTGTCATTTTAATGGCTGCTTCATATGACAAGGGCAGGAGAGAGATTTTTGAAAAATTAATTAAGGGCACAGCAACAGTCTGTTCAAAAAAAGAGGGGCTGGAAACATTATATGCTAAAAAAGAAAAAATCCACATTAAAGAACTTAAATTATGGTGGGATATTGAATTTCTGGAACATTACATAGATGAAAGAAAGATCCCAAGGGGCCTGAGAGTAAAAAAAATTCCAGCATTTTACAAGGAATATCCAGAATTTATGATAGACTGGAATGAAACACTCACAGACTGTTCTCTTATTTTGATGGGAAAATTAGTCAAGTTCAAAAAAGAACAAAGAGAGTTAATTCTTGTTGAAATGGATCTGATAGAAGAACAATTAAAAGATTATAAAGATGATGAGAAATTGACACCATTCCAAAATCAATTAAATGAAACAATGGAAAAAAATGAATGTGGAATTGTCAGATTTCAAATTTAAGAAGTATGAGAGAGATTCAAAAGACTATGAACTAGGGGTAGTCTATAATTGGAATACAGATAAGAAAAAGAACTATATGAAAAAACAAAAAAAGATAGATAATAGCAAGACCACACCGAAGAAAGTAACCTTCACTAGCTTTGAAAGCACTACAACGGATGGAGGTGAAAAATCAGATCTGACAGATAATATTCCTACCACTTCAACCCCTATGAGAGCAGTAGAACATCCCACTACTGATCTGGGAGCAAGGCCAAAAAACGGGGTAAGCAACAAAAAGAAAGAGAAAGACAAAGCTCCAGAAATTCAAGAAGAAATCAGGATTGTAACAGATTCACAAACCCCAAGATACCCAAGTCGAAAGACTCAGTGGAAAAAGAAGAACAACAGAAACTGAAGATAATAAATTTGTCTCCTATACGATTAAGCAAACAAGAAGAACGGGTACTGTCCAAAGGATTAGGTTTTTCTCCTTCTTGGAACTTTAACTTATTTGATACTATCTTGGACACTAACAAATTTGTTAGAAAAATTGCATTGAGAAAACATTTTTCAAATCAAGATGCTCCCTTAGATATTGTTAACTCTGTTGTATCTGAAAATAGACCTGCCTCTACCTTGAATGAAAATTGCAATTTTGGGGATTTATGTGATATTGTCTCTCTATGTGATTTACAGTTAGAGTCTAATCTGACAAGTGGGAGTCACATACAGCAACAGATTAAAGAGGTTAAGAAAAGTATTACTGTGTCAATGCCAGAAATGATGTCATTGAAATTTTTCACTCTATAGTGGAACAAGATTTAATCACTCTGTCAGAGGATATCTCAAATAATAAAACATCTTCAAACAATCTAAATAGCAAAGAGCGTTTTGCTCTAAAGAAATTGGAGAGTAACCCTGACATAGTGATTCTTAAATCAGATAAGGGTGGATCTATAGTGATTCTAAGTAAAGAACAATATTTGAATGAGGCTTATAGACAGCTAAATGACTCAGAGACATACAAAAAACTTACATTTAATCCAACAAATAAATTTCAAAATGAATTGACACACCTTATAGATCTGGGTGTAGAAAAGTCGATTTTGACTGTTAAGATAAGTGATTATGTGTATGTGGAACATCCAAGAGTACCAGTATTTAAATTTCTGCCTAAAGTGCACAAATCTCAGATCAATCCCCCAGGGAGACCAATTATTTCAGCTATTGGCTCCCTGGGGGAAAGATTAGGTCAGTGGGTGGATGCACAATTGCAACCGGTGGTGCAATCTCTACCTGGGTTTTTAAAAGACACTAAGCATCTTCTTAGACTATTACAAAAGGTCAGATGGAGGGAAAACAAAATTTTTGTAACTATTGACGTTGTCTCGCTCTACTCTTGCATACCCCATGATAGAGGTTTAATAGCAGTAAAGAACATGCTGGTAAGATTTTCTGATTATAGTGAAGAATTAATTGAATACATACTAGAGGTTATTTCCTTTCTACTGGAACATAATTATTTTATCTTTAACAGCGAGTTCTTTATACAACTTAGGGGAACTGCGATGGGGGCAAAATTCACTCCATCGTATGCAAACCTTTACCTGGGAGATTTTGAAAGAATATTTATCTTTAGCGAAGAAAATTCTTTTGCAAAAAACATCAAATTTTATACAAGATTTATTGATGATATTCTTCTAGTGTGGGAGGGGACAGTCACTGAATTAGAATTTTTCATGAAATATTTGAATAATAATTCGGGCAATTTAAGTTTTACCCATAGTGTCTCCAAAACTAATATGCCATATTTGGATGTGTCATTGTCCCATGATCAAGATAGTATTATCACAGAAGTTTATAGGAAGGAAATAAGTGGTAACACAATCTTAAGAGCAGATTCCTCCCATCCACATCATTTGAAAAAGGGCATACCCAAGGGTCAGTATATCAGATTAAGACGTAATTGCACTAACTTAAAAACATATTGGGAACATGCAAATGAATTGACCTCACGTCTGGTAGAGAGAGGTTATGATTCTTCTTTGTTACAGAATATTGCAGGACAAGTATCTGGATTTGATAGAAATAATCTCCTTATAGGCAAAAAGAAAGTAAAAACAAGCTATGGTGATATTAGTTTCATAACTACTTATAGCAGACAGTATAGTAATATCTGTGAGATTATAAGAAAAAGGCTGCCTATACTGGAGAAAGATAATGATCTTAAAAGTATATCCAGCAGTTACAAGTTTGTATCCAGTCGAGCGGAAACAATCGGAGATAGAGTAGCCAAAAATTTTGCAACAAATGTAAGTGATATTGGAGCGAAGTCTAACTGGCTCTCTAAAAAAGCAGGATTTTTTAAATGTGGTTGTAGACCATGCAAGAGCTGTTGTTATGCCACAGTAGGAGACAAATTTACATCTACAAATACAGGGAAGATATATGACATAAGGATGAGACTTAATTGTAATTCGACCTATGTTATATATCTTATTACCTGCGGTTTTTGCATTTTTCAGCATGTGGGTCTTACCTCAAGGTTTCTTAAGGACAGGGTAAGGGAACACCTTCTATCCTTAGAAGCAGAAGTCCCTAAAACGCCAGTGGCAAAACATTTTGCCAAGCATAATGAGGGTTTGAAATACTTTCATTTTCAGGGCATTGATCAAGTGAGAGTTAATGCAAGGGGAGGTGATAGATATATGGCCCTAAGCAAAAAAGAGTTTTTTTTTTATCTATACATTAAAAACAGGACATCCATTGGGAATTAATAAAATCAGCGATGTTAAATTATTTATAGATCATGGTTAATTTCGTTATAGGGTTGTAAGATCATTGCAATATAAATGTAATTTAATATGTTCTTGTGGGTTTGTTTTTTCTGTATGATCTCTACCAGCTGTTCATCCTACATAATAAATTGTGGTATATAGAGCTTGAATTATATTAGGCAGTATATGGTGTCAAAGGAGACTATTATATAAGTTATTATGAAGACATTTCTATTTTTTATACTAAAAATGAATTATATAATTAAGTTTCCTTAAGATCGAATTAATATTTCTTTCAATAAAATGCCATAGTCATATTATTCAAGTGGTCATACTAATACCATCTGATATTCTATAGCATATATTAATGTTTATTTAAGCCACTCTTTTAACTATGTATCATAATCTTTTTTAAGATAGATTGTGTAGATTGAGTTTGTCAATACGTATGTGATAGGTCAATTTTAATTCTATGACTTTTAGGATGTGAATAAATGAGTTGGTCCAAAAAATAGATACCAGAAATTAAATACTGTTATCTGATTGGCTCAGACAGACAACTCCGTAGGCAATTTAACACCTGCAATCTTACCTGTAGTTTAGCTCTGAGGAAGTGCCGCTAGGCAGGAAACTTGTCAGCAGCAGTTCTGTGTGCTTTGCCCTTTTGTTCTTTTAAAATTTGTACAATAAAATGGACGTTTTACCTAAATAACTCTTCTCCTGTTTGGTGCTTTATGGACATCGCAGTGTTTGTTAAATCTGCACTGAAGTATTGATTTGTAGGGGTAGCGGAGAGCCCCAGCGAGTCCTGCATCACAGCCCATGCCGGATATTGGGATTCGGCATTTGCACTCAGGTGATACGCACACCCCCCCCTCTGAGAGCGTTAGCGTCAAGCGCCATTTTAGACTGGTGAGTTTGTGATTACAAAAGGATTATGCTGAAGGTGTAAAGTCCTTACGAAACTGCCATAGAAGAGGATATACTTGACAGAGGAGGGGTAAGCTGTTTCTTGTGCTTTCTACAAAATTGAATTGAATTACTTTTGTGGAGGATTTATATGACATTATGACGTCCGCAATGTGTGGGGCTCAAAGTGAGCTGTAAGTCACTAAATGTCTATGCAACTGCTATATTAGTGTAAAGTTACACAAGAATATCTCTGTATGACAAATTTTGCTTTTCTGTTTTAACTTTGTCTGATTGTGATTCACCCCTTTATGTGCTGGAAAAAGGCTTAGGGGATAGTAAGAATAATAAAGTGATAGAAATATAGTATTAAAGTAAATATTAAAGCATATTTATGTTTTTCTACCTTTAAAGTTTTTTGGTTTCTTTTTTAATATGAACATCAACATTTTAATACAAAATCCCTATATCTATATATTTTTTTACAAGCTATTCATATTTTTTCCTTGCAATACATTTTGGTTGTTGACTCCAAAGCCCTGCTGTTCTCTAATCTGTCTCTGAGTAAAACTTTATGCAGTTCTGCTTATAATGTTAATCCAGGAGCTGCTAAACATTGGACATTTACCAATGAATGGTTTGCACCTTTTAAGGACACGTTTTAAAAGAGCTTGGTAATAGACAGACCTCCTTGTATAATTGGAATCAGCTATTAATACGGTAGTTTCTTTGTTCCTTTGCTTGCAGCTTTCTCTGGCAGCAAAGGGATTTAAAATGTTGCATACCACTTAAAGGGACATTAAACTGTTGTGTACAAGTATTTTAGCAGGGTTATACAGTAGCAAGAGGACTAGATGGCACCACTATTTCCTGTCATGTAATGACCCAGACATGTGCATGCTACCTAGCTAGATATCTCTTTAACAAAGAATAAAAAAAGCAAAAAGCAAATTTATCTGAAGAATGACAAAAATGTTGGGTTTCATTTCCCTTTAAGGTAAGAGACTGGCATCTACTCTTCCCTTAAGGTGGTTTAGCAGTGACTAAACTTAGTTACTTAGTAATAATTTATTTAACTGGTATTTAAATAGACTTACAATATTCCTTTCTAATCTCGATCTAATATCTGAATATAAAATAATATTTATATATACACACAATAATATTCATACCTAAACTACTACTGTTATTGCAAATAATGCTTTTCCTATTATGATGGTTGATGCAAAACTGCTAATTCAACAAATGAGCACAGAAATTGTGAGGGTGGAGGAGAGAAAGTTCACAGATAAATTAGCTAAAAATATTAACCCAAGCCTCTCTGGGAGAAAGTGCAACATGTACAATATTCAGATGTATTTTACAGTAAAAGGAAGCAAAATAAATAATGAATATATACTGCAATAATGTTTCACTTTCAATAACATTTTATGTACTGATAAGATTCCAGAATTTAAAGTGAAGGTCAATTTTCTACTAATGGACTACCACAATGCATTGATCCATGATCCAGCTATGATTTTTATGTTTTTAGGTGCTTGACTGCAAAGGGCTCCAATGCACTTATATATATCATGGTTTAACAAGAAAGAGAAAATCCTGGAAAAAATAGATACCAGGATAAAAGACAGGGAAATCAGCACTCTTTTAAAAAAAGTTTTATTAAGCTCAAAAAAATATATAATGAGGTGTATCCAAAATGAAAGCTGTAGTGGTTTCAAGAGAGATCAATCTCTGACACTTGAATCCTAGGACAAAATTATCTTAGGAATATACTTAGCAATAGGTAAATACACAAATGACCAAGCAGTGTGTGTAATAGAAACATAAAACATAATAATTAGCAAACCTGACCGGTCAGGGGTGAGTGTTCAAGCATGAACAGGATATATTAATAAAAGACGTTACTTCTATATAATATTAGACAAGGGTATCTCATTGTACTCACAACGCTATAAGTGCAGTATATGTCTTGGGAAACTATAGTCAGACTGCTATTTCTTACTGCAGTCGGCACCTTGTAGAAATATAAGGCAATCTGCCGAGCAGATATCAAAATGGGAACAAGAAAGTTTCTGACTATGTACCTCAAGAATAGTACAAGTATATATGATACAGATTTGAGCAAAAGCAATGTGATAATTGTACAAAGTATTACTGAGATATATTAGTGAGGAACAATTATCAAACTACTACACCCTGCTGCGTACGGCACCTTATCAGATAAGGCTTAATGCCGGGCAGGTATGGTGATGGGATCTAAGTAGTTACTGATAATGTGCCTCAAAATATTTACATATGTCTGTACATAAGCAAGCAAGCATCAAAAAGCAGAGATAAAGTATGCTCAGCAATGATTAGTAATAAGCAAGTAGTAGTGTGATGTTTGAAAAGTCATTGCAGAGGTCCTTAGCTTAAGGTCATATATGCATAAGATGAAAAGTCATGAAAAGATGACAAGCATTGTGCAAAGTATAGAGTTGCAGATCAAGTATGCAAAATGTTAGTATGCCATGAGCAATAGAAATCACAAACTCTTATATGTAGAGTGGCTTCTATTTCCACCCTCTCTGCAGGGTAACGATATCCAAGTCTAACATCAGTTTGCCTATTTGTCAAGCCAAGTTATAACTGCATACGACCTGTCTCCTGTCAAGTCCTCAGACTGATGCTTGCTGTATAGTCATCAGTGGTTTTCCCGGGACCTCCAAACTTTTCCTGGATGCGATGCTTGTTGTATCTCCGTTCAGTGGCATTCACACTGACCACATGCACCGTGTCGGCTCGTCCAATGCCGACGCACGTTTCACCCGTTGGGTGTGTCGGGCTTCGTCAGGGCGTGATGAAAACCACTGATGACTATACAGCAAGCATCAGTCTGAGGACTTGACAGGAGACAGGTAGTATGCAGTTATAACTTGGCCTGACAAATAGGCAAACTGATGTTAGACTTGGATATCGTTACCCTGCAGAGAGGGTGGAAATAGAAGCCACTCTACATATAAGAGTTTGTGATTTCTATCGCTTAAGGCATACTAACATCTTGCATACTTGATCTGCAACTCTACACTTTGCACAATGCTTGTCATCTTTTCATGACTTTTCATCTTATGCATATATGACCTTAAGCTAAGGACCTCTGCAATGACTTTTCAAACATCACGCTACTACTTGCTTATTACTAATCATTGCTGAGCATACTTTATCTCTGCTTTTTGATGCTTGCTTGCTTATGTACAGACATATGTAAATATTTTGAGGCACATTATCAGTAACTACTTAGATCCCATCACCATACCTGCCCGGCATTAAGCCTTATCTGATAAGGTGCCGTACGCAGCAGGGTGTAGTAGTTTGATAATTGTTCCTCACTAATATATCTCAGTAATACTTTGTACAATTATCACATTGCTTTTGCTCAAATCTGTATCATATATACTTGTACTATTCTTGAGGTACATAGTCAGAAACTTTCTTGTTCCCATTTTGATATCTGCTCGGCAGATTGCCTTATACTTCTACAAGGTGCCGACTGCAGTAAGAAATAGCAGTCTGACTATAGTTTCCCAAGACATATACTGCACTTATAGCGTTGTGAGTACAATGAGATACCCTTGTCTAATATTATATAGAAGTAACGTCTTTTATTAATATATCCTGTTCATGCTTGAACACTCACCCCTGACCGGTCAGGTTTGCTAATTATTATGTTTTATGTTTCTATTACACACACTACTTGGTCATTTGTGTATTTACCTATTGCTAAGTATATTCCTAAGATAATTTTGTCCTAGGATTCAAGTGTCAGAGATTGATCTCTCTTGAAACCACTACAGCTTTCATTTTGGATACACCTCATTATATATTTTTTTGAGCTTAATAAAACTTTTTTTAAAAGAGTGCTGATTTCCCTGTCTTTTATCCTGGTATCTATTTTTTCCAGGATTTTCTCTTTCTTGTTAAACCATGAAATTTATTTAAGGGTTTGCACCACATATTCAATTACAGCCATACTAGTATTTATTTTGGAACTATATGGCCTTTTTCTAGAATCTCATAGCAATTGCGTCCCCTCCGTATTTCTTCCTCTATTTTGCACTTATATATATATATATAAATATACAGCAGCATGCACTCTCACAAACTCAGTCTAAGGGGTGAGGACCCCGAAAACGTTAACATGCAGTAAAGCTACACTTATTTAAACCCAGAGAGTGCAATTGCCTTCGCAATCGATTATATATATATATATATATATATATATATATATATATACATACAGGGGCGTATTAAGGCATAGGTCAACAAGGCCGGTGCCTAAGGCAGCAGATTTTTAATGGGCAGCAGAATTTTGAGTCCCTAGGGCCACTCTACTGAACTCAGGGCCGGGTGGCTAAATCAACCAATTACTAATGACTTAAATGGCTGGCCCGGCTATTTCTATCCTATGAGATTGTATGTGGGTGCGCATGACGTTGTGACAGTGGAGGTGGAGCTCACTTGCGCAGCCTGGCCTGGACTGAGAGGGAATGCAGTATTCTTCCTGGCTCCACCGCGTGATTGACACTCAATCAGACTACACAGTGCAGTGTGCACTACACAGTGACCACTGTGAAACAGCATATGCCTTTTTCTCTTCAATACATCTTCATTAGGCATTAAAATACTTAAACGGATTAGTCACTAAATACTTGTACATTTACTGTTTGTCTATCTGTCATACATGCAAAGAATAATTATTTATTGCTGAATCTATACAACTATGTGACTTAAAACACAACTGAAAATATGTTGTATGCATTTAATACATTAAGAAACAATACAAGTATATACTTTATTATGATTGTATCATGTGACTTTATCTCCTAGGATAAAATTCCTAAACCTATCATAACTACTGTTGTATTTTTTAAGTACTTTTAAAGGCCAGTTTGTTTATTCATTACATATTTATCCAAGCAGATATTTTGCTTAAATAACTGTCAATCACCAAAGAAGATGTTTAAGGTTAAACAACTACCTACTGACAAACTAGCATACAGTGAAGGATATTTTTTTCTGATATAAACACTTTAATCATGTGACTTGCAAAATAATGTCTTTATATATATATATATATATATATATATATATATGTGTGTGTGTGTGTGTGTCCAGAGTGAATGCAAGCCCTGGTGAACATCTACTTAAAAAGACATTATTTGTTTTATTTTTTACACCCTGCCCCAAAAATATTATGTCTAAAAAAAGGCCTTAAACCTGGGGTGGGGGGGGGCAGCAGAATTTTGAGTGCCTAGGGCAGCACAAAACCTAAATACGCCCCTGTATTTATATATATATATATATATATATATATATATATATATATATATATATATATATATATATATAAACTTCGGTAGAGAAGATATATATAGAATATATATATATATATATATATATATATATATATATAGGTCTATATACGTATACATATATATTTATGTGTTTATATGTCTGTAAATACATATATACACATATAAATATGTAAATAGATAAATATGTACACACACACACACACATATATATATATATATATATATATATATATATATATATATATATATATATATATATATATATATATATATATATATATATATATATATACAAATATTGGGACCCCTGCATTTCTGTCAGATAATGCAAAATAGTTGCAATTATAAATGTTTAGGCATTTTCATGTTTATTTCTTTTGTTTGTATTGGTATGACACAAAAAAGTGGGGGGGAAAAATGCCAAATCTTAAACATTCCATGCAAAACTCCAAAAATGGACTGGACAAAATTATCAGCACCTTCTCAAAATTTAAAGAAACAATTGCATTCCATAATGGTGATTCTCCTGTAATTAGTAATTAAACTCACCTGTATCAATTATCAGGTGCTGACAATATAGAAATCACATCGGCAACCAGTTAAAATGGTGAAAACTTTACTCAACCTTTCTGTTGTGTGTCTCTGTGTGCCACACTCAGCATGGAGAAGAGAAAGAGCAGCAAAGAATTGTCTGAGGATTTGAGAACAAAAATTGTGGAAAAACATGGACAATCTCAAGGTTACAAGTCCATCTCCAGAGATCTTAATATTCCTGTGTCCACTGTGCACAGCATTGTCAAGAAGTTTACAGCCCATGGAACTGTAGCTAATCTCCCTGGACGTGGATGTAAGAGAAAAATTGATCAAAGATTGCAACAAAGGATTGTTTGAATGGTGGATAAAGAACCTCGATCAACTTCCAGACAAATTCAAGCTGACCTTCAGGCTCAGGGTACAAATGTGCTATATGTTGCCATCTGAATGAAAAGGGACACTATGGTAGAAGACCCATGAGTACCCCATTGCTGACACAGATAAAAAAGCCAGACTGGAGTTTGCCAAAACTTACCTGAGGAAGCCAAAATCTTTTAGGAGAATGTGCTGTGGATAGACTAAATAAAATTACAGCTTTTTGGTAAAGCCCATCATTCTACTGTTTTCAGAAAAACAAATTGAGTCTTTTAAAGAAAAGAATACAGTCTCTACAGTCACATGACTGTATATATATATATATATATATATATATATATATATATATATATATATACACACATACATATTTAAACATGTATACATGTATATGTATGTATTTCTGTATTAAAGCCCTTTTTGGTAAAGCCCATCATTTAACTGTTTTCAGAAAAAGAATTGAGTCTTTTAAATAAAAGAATACAGTCTCTACAGTCAAACATGGTGGAGGTTCACTGATGTTTTGGGGATGCTTTGCTGCTTCAGGCCCTGGATGTCTTGACTCTGTGCATGGCATTATGAAATCTGAAGACTACCAAAGAATTCTGGGGTGCAATGTAACGCCCATTGTCAGAAAGTTGGGTCTACGTCAGAGGTCATGGATCTTACAGAATGACAATGACCCAAAGCACACATCAAAAAGCACCCAGAAATGGTTTAAGACAAAGCGCTGGAGAGTACTAAACTGGCCAGCAATGAGTCCAGATCTCAATCCCATAGAGCACCTGTGGAGAGATTTCAAAACAGCAGTTGGGAAAAGGAACCCTTCCAATCTGAGAAACCTGGAGCAGTTGGCAAAAGAAGAGTGGTCCAAAATTCCAGTAGAGGTGTAAGAAACTCAATAATGGTTACAGGAAGCGATTGATTTCAGTTATTTTTTCCAAGGGGTGTGCTACTAAATATTAAATTGAGGGTGTCAATAATTTTGTCAAGTCCATTTTTTGAGTCTTGCGTGGAATGTGGCATTTTTTGGCCATAACTGTATATATATATATATATATATATATATATATACACACATACATATTTAGACAATGTATACATATGTATACATTTCTGTATTAAAGCCCTTTGCAGTCCTTTTTTTTTCTAATACCTGAGATCTCATATCTTTGAGCCCTTATAACTTTTTAATGCAAATTTCTTTCAATATTTTTTTATTAGATTATGTTATTACGAGTGTAACTGTTCTTTTCAAAGTAATTTTTATGTGTTTGTGCAACTTTTTATTCTAGCATAACAGTTAACCAGAACTCTGAGGTCAAACAATCTGGACACTCGTTAAATTCAATTGCGCTCGAGTGAACTTGTATTAAGCTTGCAAGCAGGCACAATAAACTCGATATCGCTTGCATGTAACAGTTAGCGTGCCATTTGTAATCTGACCCTAAGGGGCCGATTTATCAAATGTCCGGCGTACATTATTCGCTGTAGTGAAATGCTTGTGCAATGCCGCCCCCTGCAAATTCGCAGTCAATCAGTCGCTAGCAGGGAGTATCAATCATGCCGATCGTATCTGATCAGGATGATTGCAGTCCACCACCTCAGAGGTGGCAGACGAGTTAAGGAGCAGCGGTCTTATGACCTGTTTCCCGTTTTCGGTGAGCCAGAAGGCTCGTGCAGAATAAGCAGCATTTACTTGATAAATGTACCCCATAGCTTTTAATTGTGTACTGCATACAATTAGCTTGATGACAGATGTAAGAAGCAGAAAGTTATCTAAGACTCTGTGACCTTTAGTATTCTTATAACATTTACAGCTATTTTTTCTTACTTTTGCTCAGAAATGATTCCTCTTGAACTCTCAATTAAATAAGACTGAAAACATGTTACGTAGATTACAAAAATAGTTTCCAGAGGACATCAGTGAGTGTAAATTTCAGGATGTTGCTTAGAACAGGTACAACAATGGAGGTACCTTTCAATTGCATTCTTATTTGTTCTGTTTTTCCGGTAAGTGGTAAGGGCCAAGGTAATATCTTTAACATAAAATTGTATACAAAGCATTGTAGGTTTAGTTTATATTGTATTTGTTCTTCACTCTAAAATGTGTAGCAAATGCTAGGATAATATAGTACAGGGCTGGTAAACCGTTTTGAGATTGCCCAAACTGGTGGTAATCTTTGAAAAAAAATGATCTTGAGTGCCAATGGTACATTTAATTTAAAGGACATTAGAAATTAGACTTATATACTTATACACAACACATAAAAAGTATGGCACTCTCGTGCAAGCACACAGCTAGATTACAAAATGGAAGAATTTGTTGCAGCATTTGGCAAAATGGTGAGAGGCCTAGGGCCACATCAAGGTTGTTTCCTCCCTTGGTGCCTAACCTACAGCCACACAATGCATGCTTTCAGCACTGAGATACAAAGGTGACATAGGCCCTTTGTAATTAATTTCCCTAGACACAAACAAAACAGAAATGGACTGCACTCTCAAACAAGACCAGGTACATAAATATTTACATGGAGCAAGGTAGTTACTTATATAAAGTACACATGAGCACGCAATGATTACAGAAGGTTCAGTATCCCTTTTACTTTTAAATATTTTCTACTGAGACCAAATTTAGTTACTAGACTAGTATAGAGAAATGTACTCAGATATTATATTGGGCCCCATGTTGTAAGGTGTCATTTTGTTCTCATTACTCATGGCTTGTGGACGTGACTCCACTACCCTATTGTACTAAAAAAGTATACCATCAAAGTTGCGTAAAATTTGTTGCGAAGGCCAGAGGAAGATTGATAACTTTGAAGTCCTGCTAGGCATGAAAATGCAAATCTACTACGGCGTTTATCAAATGGAGAAGTTAACGTGTAGGCCCATGTGATTCATAAGGTGTCAAAGTTGGGATCTGAAGTAGAAAGAGAACAGTAATACAAGGTATAAAAAGGTGTTTCCCTACAATTTATTAGAAATAAGTTTTTTTTTGGATTGCCATGCACGAGTATGGCTTTGGCAAGAGCTGATCCTCAGTACGGAAAAACTAATAATGGTTGCAAACTTGCAATATCCAATTTTCTCACCAGCAAAATAATGTCATGTTTGATAAAATCATAGGATGCTATGATTTTATCAAACATGACATTATTTTGCTGGTGAGAAAATTGGATATTGCAAGTTTGCAACCATTATTAGTTTTTCCGTACTGAGGATCAGCTCTTGCCAAAGCCATACTCGTGCATGGCAATCCAAAAAAAAACTTATTTCTAATAAATTCTAGGGAAACACCTTTTTATACCTTGTATTACTGTTCTCTTTCTACTTCAGATCCCAACTTTTTCATATGATTTCAAAGCAGACACCACATGCTTGTAAATAAAATTGGTGGGAAAAAATAAGCGACGCTGCAAGTTCACAAGGGCCTTATAAAAAGGATGTTGACCATTGCAAGAAAAGATTTAATGACATTAAACATATTACCAAGTCAAAACTAACCCAAGAGGTGTTTTACTAATGATTAGAACATATTCATCTGTTTTACATACTTTAATGTATTTTAATTTCACATCCCTTTAAGACAAAAGACAAAAATGACATCAGTGGTCACATCAAAAATGATGTTAATGTTCAATTCTCTGTATTTGACTTTCATAAAGCAGTTTTCTTTTCCATTTATTGAACAATGTCACAAGAAATCAAAAAAGTAGAAGAAACATAATAAATCCTGTTAGAAAATCAAAAAAGAACTTTAAGAAGGGTGTTTCGAATATGTGATAATTCTGCAAAATGTAGGTCTTGAACTCTGGGTTTGAAAAGGGGAAACTGGGTATGAGACATGAATCAGTGCAATATCATCTTCCTATTATGATTTGTGTAGAACCACAGTACATCAGTGATTCTTTATGTTTAAAAGACTTGCATATTGTGAATAAGCGTGTTTTATTTAGTGTATGCTTAAATTATATCTGTTATTATTTCATTTTACAAAATGTTTAAGCAAATTACTTGCAAATGGATCAAATTAGCCTGACAGTAACGACTGATTGATTAATTCGGAATTTAAAGAACTCTCTCATTAGAGAATCGAATGGTTCTAAACTACAAAGCAAATACCGTTACTTGCTGAAATACTACAGCGATCCATTCCGTGATCGGAGACCAGTAGTTATGGATTTTGCGAAACAAAAATGTTTCATAAAACTCATAACTAAAATGTTACACAGTACACTAACACCCATAAACTACCTATTAACCCCTAAACCCCCACCCTCCCGCATCGCAAATACTATATTAAACGTATTAACCCCTAAACCGCCGGCCCCCCATATTGCCAACACTATAATAAAGTATTAACCTCTAAACCGCCAGCCCCCCACATCACAACTAATAAACTAAACCCATTAACCCCTAAACTGCCGGCCCCCCACATCTCAACTAATAAACTAAACCTATTAACCCCTAAACTGCCAGCCCCCCACATTGCAAAACACTAAATTAAACTATTAACCCCTAAACCTAACACCCCCCTAACGTTTAATTAAAAGTATAATATAATTATCTTAAAATAAATAAAAACTTACCTGTGAAATAAAAAAACACTAAGATTAAACTATAAATTAAACTAACATAACTATTCTAATAAAATAAAATAAACTACAAATTAAAAGTCCTAAATTATAAAATTGAAATGATCCAAAATAATAAAAATTACACCTAATCTAATAGCCCTATAAAAACAAAAAAGCCACTCTAAAATAAAAACACCCCCTAACCTAACAATAAACTACCAATAGCCCTTAAAAGGGCCTTTTGTAGGGCATTACCCTAAGTTAAACAGCTCTTTTACCTAAAAAATTACAAAGTCCCCCTAACAGTAAACCCCCCACCCAACCAACCCCCCAAAATAAAAAAACCTAAGTCTAAAAAAAACCCTAAGCTACCCATTGCCCCTAAAGGTGCATTTGTATGGGCATTGCCCTTAAAAGGGCATTCAGCTATTTTACTGCCCATCCCTAATCTTAACCCCCCCCCCAAAAAAAACTAACACTAACCACATAAAATCTACTCACGGTTCCTGAAGTCCGGACATCCATCTTCATCCAGGCAGCGAGAAGTCTTCATCCAAGTGGCGACATCTTGATCCACCGCAGGGGCATCTTCTTTTTTCATTCCGGTGGCGCAGAGCTGTGGAGGAGGGGGGGTTACTGTTAGGGGGGACTTTGTCATTTTTTAGGCAAAAGAGCTATTGGTATTTTTTTGTTAGGCTAGGGTGTATCTTTATTTTGGGGTGGCTTTTTTGTTTTTATAGGGCTATTAGATTAGGTGTAATTTTTTATTATTTTGGATAATTTCGTTTTTTATTTTTGTAATCTTAGTGTTTTTTTATTTTTCATTATGTTAGTGTTTTTTTTTTGGTAATGTTAGATTTTTTTAAATTTTTTGTAGTGTTAGGTTTATTTAAATTTGTAATTACAATTTTTTTTGTAGTGTTAGTTTTTTTTAATCTTGTAAACTTAGATTTTTTTAATTGTAGTTTATTTTATTTTATTAAAATATTTATGTTAGGTTTAATTTTTAGTTTAATCTTAGTTTTTTTCACAGGTAAGTTTTTATTTATTTTAAGATAGTTATATTGTAATTTTAATTTAAAGTTAGGGCGTATTTTTGGTTTAGGGGTTAATAGTTTAATTTAGTGTTTTGCGATGTTGGGGGCTGAGGGTTTATGGGTTAATAGGTTTAGGTTAGTAGTTGTGATGTGGGGGGCCAGCGGTTTAGGGGTTAATACATTTCTTTCCATAGTAGCAATGTGGGGGCTGGCTTAGGGGTTAATCATTTTATTTAGTGTCGGCAATGTTGGGGGGGCGGCGGTTAAGGGGTTAATCATTTTATTTAGTGTCGGCGATGTCAGTAATGGCAGATTAGGGGTGTTTAGACTAGGGGTTTATGTTAGAGTGTTTTCCCCATAGAAATTAATGGGGTTGCGTTACGGCGATCGCCATTCCACGATCACAGGTGTTCATTTTGTTCGAACACTTTCTCCCCATTGATGTCTATGGGGTAAAGCGTGCTTGAGCACGTAAACTCAGCCCTTGGCTTTTGTGCGGTATGGAGCTTAACGCACGATAACGCACAGCACAAGGAGATTTTTCAGTAACGCGAAACGGCAGCGCTATAGAAAGTGTGATAACGCTATTTTTTTGCGATCTTTATGCACCTAGTTTAGCGCAAAACTTGTAATTTGGTGTATATAAGTTGTTAATATGTATATAAGCATACCCTGGACATTTTGGTGAAACTGCTGCTATCCCCGAGGAAAGTAGGGTTTTTGTTATTGCAATATTGCTATATTTTTAGCTAAGCCACTGTTTAGTTGGTCTTCTAGTAACTATCGTGGACCATGGCTCCTTGCATTAGCTGTAAGTAAGCTGAGTACTGAGGTCAGAAGTCAAACTGCACAAGGTTATGTTAAAGTAACTTTGGAGATGGTAACTGCATATGTAATTTAAGCTAGTTATTAAATGGGTAAATTCTTAAACGTTCTAATACTTAAATCACTATTAGTGGTAAGTATCAGTCAGGTATATAGCGAGTGCTGAGTAGTGCTGAATTTATAATGTGGAGACAGGAAAGAGAGAGCGCCTAATAGTGCAATATTGTACTAGCGAATCAGAAACAAGAACAATGACAATAACATTGGAAAAGTACTCACAAAAGAGTTGGCACTCACAAGCAGTGCATATGGGCAGGCTGACCTTTTACAGCAGTCAGTACGCTGGGGGATCTATCCTGTACAGGATCCACCTCGGATAGGTATCGTGAATGCTGAAGTAAAAAAGGATTTCTTTGTACACAGGATGTGTGTATTGTAGGTACGTCAGCGGTCCCAATCAAAAGCTGCGGTAAAGGGAATTCCTCTGCACACAGAATGTGTGTTGTAGATACGTCTGCAGTCCCAATTAGTCAGCTTAGCAGGTGTTGGGAATCTCCAAACACACAGCGTGTGTGAAGCGGTACAGTGTTTTAACAACAGACAGTCCGTATGACTTCGAAAAAACACCAATGTTTGTGAAAAGAGGGGTGATAGCTCAAAAGCACTCACAGCAAAGTCAGATGTATTGGAATAAAAAATAGAACATTTATTTTAAGAGCAAACAACGTGTTTCTCGGCCGTTAAGCTCTCTGGCCATTTCATCGTTTTTAGCCAACACATTGTGGTCATTACACTGTATTCACTTGATATATTTGATTTTTATATTACCAGTGATATTAGGGCACCTATACAGTATTATTTGCTCATTCAGGTTTGATTACGTTTTTTTTGGTATACCATCACACACTTGTATAGATTAGATACAGCTTCTGCCAACACCTAGTAATCTAATTATTTTATTCACTAGATACATTTCATGTTTACTACACAAGCCATTCCTAGTGCACTTACACAATACCATTAGCTATTTCCGGTTCTAACACATTTTTATGTTGAACATTTTTTCGTTACCTACTCACACTGATCTAGTTTTAACTTTCATATCACTGATTAAGTTTTAATTTTGTATCATAGCACATGCGCTTTTCTTATATTAGTTGACCACCATCCTCCCAGCGCACCCTATTGTTTGCTCCTTGCATACTTTTAAACACTGAATTTATAACACTATCTCAATATGTTGGTACCAAGACTTGATCAATGAGAGCAGTAGTGGGAGTACTTTATGGAAGGTTCCTTCCAGTATGTAAAACATTCTAGCCAATCCTAATTGGTTACATATGGGGGATATATCTATCCAACAACTTCAAATGCAGCTCTTCTCCAGTGTCAGGTGATCCACCACAAAAATCCTATAAAACAAATCACAGAAGGCACCTCATTGTGTAACCCATCTATGCAAATGATATACAGATGAAAAAAAGAGTGACTCATATTTAGTGAAGCACAACAGAGTGCAAAACAGGCAAGCCAGACCCTCAGAGTCCTCCTGCAGGATCAGCTGCAAGCATCCTTAAGCGCTTGGAACACGACTCCTTCCATGTAGAGTCTTATCACCGTCAGTAGAGCCCAACCGGAGCGGATTCACCCCTTCACACATAAACATAAGTGGATATACACGGTACCAGAGTAAAATGTAATTTATTAAAAACATGTATACTATGTTGCAAGCAACGCGTTTCTCAGCATAATAGCTGCTTCATTATCCTGATTTAAATATTAGCAGCACATGAATGCTATCAAACTAATTATCTGCTTCTGTTAAATATTTGTAATC
Organism: Bombina bombina; assembly: GCF_027579735.1. Lineage (NCBI taxonomy): Eukaryota > Metazoa > Chordata > Amphibia > Anura > Bombinatoridae > Bombina > Bombina bombina. The sequence goes on along the minus strand of NC_069508.1, from coordinate 130,456,599 downwards.
AAATCGATATTTTTATTTCAGTATAATTGCACATAAAAGCATTAAAACTATAATAATTAATCACAGTCTTCAGCTTTAACACGGTCTAGTTTAAATCTGATCTACTTTTAATATGAACATAAATTTTTAATGTGCAGATTTGTATATTCAGAGCCATGAGGCAAGGTGTAAACAAGTGTTCTGAAATTTCAACATGATATTATTCATTATATTCCTGGTAGACTTCTTATGTTCCATTTTGTGTTACTTGTAATCTTACACTGACCAATCTCTCAATGCCTTTGTTCACTGCTTATGGAAATGTTCCAGGAACTCACAATAGTAATGCTTCTATTTATATTGATACCAGCCAACATAGAAGAGGTTGTTTTATTAAACAACTAGTGAAATATTTATAGAAAGAGGAATTCTGCTTTTTTTCCGTTGTTTTGAATAGCTCTAAAAAAATATTATTTCTCTTTAACAGATAAAGTTATAAGACCATCTATATTAAAACGTTAAGAAAAATACATGGATATAAGTTGCTGATCAGATTTTATTTAAGTGTGCAAAATAATACAGCTATGCAATATATCTTGGTTATTTACTTTGCTTGCCATTGATGTAGAATAAAGGTCACTCAATACAATAGAATTGCATAATTAAAATGTTTATAATAAAAAGACAACATAATACCACCTACTCTGGAGTTATGCGCGCTATAGAGAAATTAATGAACGCAACAAAAGTTGCGTTATTTAACCCCCTATAGCACAGCCATTACAAGTTTTGAAACAGTCGACTTGTGCATGCGATATGGTTTTGTTGAGCTCCATACCGCAGAAAATACAAGCGCTGTTTTGATGTGCTCGTGCACGCTTTCCACCTAGTCATCAATGGGAAGAGCGGGTTAGAAAAAATAAATAACACCTGAAGCGCAGAATGAAAAGCTTCGTAACGCAACCTCATTAATGTCTATGGGGAAAAAAGATATGTTTAAACCTAACACCCTAACATAAACCCTATGTTGCGATCGATCAGCTGCTGATCGCTTCCTTCTGCACAGCGCGGTAGCGCTTCCTTGGTTGCTTAGCAACCTTGTTCTCCTCGGCCCCTTCTGCTGACGTCAGAGGGCCTTCTTATTCCGGCGTCTCCTCACCTCGGGGCCTGTTTGTTCTGTTCCTGCTTGTAAGTAACTTTTGGATTACTTATTTGAATCAGAATTGCTGGCTTATTTGATTCCTAATTCCTTCCTGCCTGTTTCCTGATATCTGGACTATTGCTTGTTTTGAACTTTCTACTGTTAACCCCAAACTGCCTGATTACACGCTGCTGGAATTTGGATTGTTTGACTATTCTACTGTTTAACCCTAAACTGCCTGATTACACGCTGCTGGAATTTGGATTGTTTGACTTTTCTACTGTTTAACCCTAAACTGCCTGATTACACGTTGCTGGACTTTGCTTGTTTGACCATTCTACTGTTTAATCCCAAACTGCCTGATTACACGCTGCTGGAACTTTGCTTGCTAGACCATTCTACTGTTTAACCCCAAACCGCCTGATTATACGTTGCTGGACTTTGCTTGTTTGACCATTCTACTGTTTAACCCCAAACTGCTTGATTACACGCTGCTGGAACTTTGCTTGTTTGACAAACCCTTCTGGTTAACCCCTGCCTGCCTGATTCCATGTTGCCGGTTATTGCTTGATGGATTACTCTTTTGGTTAACCCTTATCTACCCGAAGTTCTTCCCCTGACCCTGCCGTATCATCTTCCAGTTTATTTCTGTGAGTATACTATTGCAGCTGTCGCAGGGTCAGGCCCGGGAATATACTCACAGTGCTAGAGTGTTATTCTAACTTCATTTTAGCATTTGGGTCTAACTCTGGACTTAACCTATCCTGACATTACAAACAGGCCATAAAATGGACCCTGGTGAGTTATCCAGAGCTGTGGCTCTACAGGGACAGCTTCTTGGAACCCATTCTGCACACCTGCAATCCCTGGATTCTAAATTGGATCAAATGACTGCTCTTTTGCATAATCTCTCTCCTTCTCAAGTTTCTGCAACACCTGTTGTTCCTGCGGCCAGTTCTAACCCTGCATTTAATCCGCCACAACCTGCAGAACAGTTTATTCCCAGAATTCCACTACCGGATAAATATGACGGCAATCCTGAAGACTGTCGAGGATTTCTAAATCAGTGCTGCCTTCACTTCAGAAATAATCCTCAGATGTTTGTTTCCTCTTCCTCCAAGATCACCTTTTTAATTTCTCTTATGAAGGGTAAAGCCTTGGCTTGGGTTTCTCCATTGTTGGAAAAGGATGATCCTTTGCTCCATGATATTGACACTTTTTTTTCCATATTTTCTTCTGTGTTTGATAAACCTGGTAGATCAGCGGCTGCTAAAGCAGGACTTTTAGATCTAAGACAGGGATCTCTTTCTGTAGCACAATACGCCATAGAATTCCGGACTTTAGCTGCTGAAACTATGTGGAATCATGGGGCCTTACGTGCAGCGTTTCGTAAAGGTCTTTGTGATCGTTTGAAAGATGAATTGGTTTATAGGGATCTTCCTGATTCTCTAGAAGAACTTATCAACTTATGTATCAAGCTAGATGCTCGTTACTCTGAGCGTCTCCATGAACGTGACCGTAACAGAAGATCCTTTATCAGATCTTCTTTCCGTCCTATGCCTCGTTCACCAAACCTTCCTACTCCTAATACTTCTATCTCTGAGTCAAGTGAACCCATGGAGGTTGGTGCAATTAAATTATCCGAAGCTGAACGTCTCAGAAGGCGTAATCTGGGACTATGTCTTTACTGTGGTATTAAGGGGCATATGTTAAAAGACTGTCCAACTCGTCCAGTAAAAGCCAGGGCTTAACTCCAGAAAGAGGGACTGAGTTAAGCCTAAAATCTTTTTCTACCCTCAATCCCAAGCTATTTGTTCCAGTCACTCTTCGTTTTGGCAACACCAAATTTCAAGCTCAAGCACTCATCGATTCCGGAGCTGCCGGAATGTTTATGGATTCGGACTTTGTTAATGCTTTTCATATTCCTTTGCTTTCCAAGAGTCAAGTAATCAAGGTCACTACTGTCAGTGGTCAACCCTTAGGTTCTGGTTTCATTCAATATTCTACGATACCACTTCTCATGTCTGTAGGAGTACTTCATTCCGAAACCATTTGTTTTGACATAATCTCTTCCCCCGCAGTTTCCTCTCATTTTGGGACTCCCGTGGCTTCAATTACATGATCCAGTTTTTTCATGGTCTAAAGGAGAGCTTGTTGCTTGGGGATCTTCTTGTTTCAAACAGTGTCTTCAAAGTACTACCAAAGCTTCTAATACTGTTGTGGCAGCTTTGGACATTCCTGATTCCTTGCCTGGACATTATCATTCTTTCTGTGATGTCTTTTCTAAAAAGGATGCTGAAGTATTACCTCCACACCGGACCTTTGATTGTCCCATTGACCTATTACCAGGAGCTCCTCTACCTAAGGGTAAAACATATCCACTTTCTCATCAAGAAAATGTTTCACTTGAGGAGTATATTAAGGATAATTTGGCCCGAGGTTTTATCCGCCCTTCTTCTCCAGTAGGAGCAGGTTTTTTCTTTGTGGAAAAGAAAGATGGAGGTCTTTGTCCTTGCATTGACTATCGAGCTCTAAATCAAATTACAATCAAGAATTGTTATCCACTTCCTCTCATTCCCGAATTATTTGACCGTCTCCAGGGTGCTTCCATCTTTACCAAATTGGACCTTCGTGGGGCATATAATTTGGTCAGAATTCGTAAAGGGGACGAGTGGAAAACTGCCTTCAATACTAGGTTTGGGCATTATGAATATTTAGTTATGCCTTTTGGGTTATGCAATGCCCCTGCAGTTTTTCAACATTTTGTTAATGAAATATTCAGAGACTATCTTAATCAATTCGTTATTATCTATCTTGATGACATTTTGATTTATTCCCGGAATTTACAGGACCACGTTCATCATGTTACATTAGTACTCCAGAGATTACGTGAAAATTCTCTCTTTGCCAAGCTTGAAAAGTGCTCTTTTCATCAAGAATCTATTCATTTCCTGGGTTACATTATTTCCCCGTCTGGATTCAAGATGGATTCTGACAAACTGTCGGCAATTATAGACTGGCCTAGACCTACTTCCCTAAAATCTCTTCAAAGGTTCCTGGGGTTTGCCAATTACTATCGTAAGTTCATAAAAGACTTTGCTAACATCTCGGCACCCCTTACTGCTCTTACTAAGAAGGGTCAGGATTGCAAACATTGGTCTGATAAAGCCTTACAGGCATTTGAATCTCTGAAGTCTGCATTTACTTCTGCTCCCATTCTTTGCCATCCTGTTCCGAGTCTCCAATTCATCCTTGAAGTGGATGCTTCTCTGATTGCTGCTGGGGCAGTACTATCTCAGCGAAATCCTGTTTCTAGCAAGATCCTTCCTGTGGGATTTTTCTCCAAGAAGTTCAATACTTCTGAACTGAATTATGATGTCGGTAACAAGGAATTGTTAGCTATTAAAATGGCTTTGGAAGAATGGAGACATCTGCTTGAAGGCACGGTTCAACCATTTCTTATTCTCACGGATCATAAAAATCTTCTGTATCTTCATACTGCCAAACGCCTCAACTCACGCCAAGCCCGATGGGCTTTGTTCTTCTCCAGATTTAATTTTGTCCTCTCTTATATTCCTGGTTCTAAGAATACGAAAGCAGACGCTTTATCTAGACAATTTCTAGCTTCTGATTCTACATGTTTGGATTCTGAACCCATTCTCCGCCCTGCGAAAGTCCTAGCTCAGTTGTCTACATTTCCTTTCCAAGCATTACAGTCTGTTCAAGCTTCCGTTGCTTCATCCTTTAACATACCTCCTGGAATCTTATTTGTACCTACTGAATTCCGTCTAAAACTTCTTTGTTGGGCTCACGATAATGTTCTATCTGGACATCCAGGAGTACGTAATACTTTGTGGAGACTCAAACAACATGTCTGGTGGCCTTCCATGGGCAAAGATGTCAAGGATTATGTTGCAGCTTGTCATTCTTGTACCTCTAATAAACAGTCTTCATCTTTACCTCTTGGACTGTTACAACCTCTACCTGTTCCGTATTATCCCTGGTCTCATGTTTCCATGGACTTTATTACAGATCTTCCCAATTCTGCCGGAAACAAGACCATATGGGTTGTGGTAGACAGATTTTCCAAAGCAGCTCATTTTGTTCCATTACCTGGATTACAATTGGCCCAGAAACTTGCTGAATTGTTTATTCTTCATATCACCAGATTACATGGTTTTCCTTTGGACATTGTTTCTGATCGTGGAGTTCAATTTGTCTCAAGATTTTGGAAATCTCTGTGCAAACAATTTGGAGTTACCATATCTCTTTCTACTGCTCATCATCCTCAGTCCAACGGTCAAACTGAGCGGGTAAATCAATCTCTTGAATCCTATCTCAGGCACTATGTTAATCATCAGCACTCCAATTGATCTCAACTTCTTCCTTTAGCTGAACTTGCTTACAATTCCCATTTCAATTCTTCTTTACAGACTTCCCCTTTTAAGGCAGCCTATGGATTTGCGCCTAGAACATTTCCTATGTCTTCGGGAGGTTCTGGAGTTCCTGGAGCAGATCGTACAGTGAGAAATCTTTGTAAACACTGGAAGAAGGTTCGGGAAATTCTTCTTCTCTCTTCTCAAAAGTATAAAAGATTTGCTGATCGCAGACGCCGGAAGGCACCCTCTTTTCGGACTGGAGACAAGGTTTGGATTTCCACCCGATTCATTCGACTCAAACAACCTTGTGCTAAATTGGGTCCCAAATACATTGGGCCATTCAGGATTGTTTCCAAGGTTTGTTCTACTGCCTACAGGGTAGCTTTACCAGACAACTTGAAGATTCACCCTGTCTTTCACGTATCTCTTCTTAAACCGGCGGTCTCTAACCAGTTTTCCACCAAATGTAAAGTTCCCTCTCCGTTCCTTGTGGATGGTACTTCAGAATTTGAGATCAGTCATATTCTTGATTCCAGGTTACGGGGTACCCGTCTATATTATTTGGTCCACTGGAAGGGATATCCCATCACTGAACGTTCTTGGGAACCTGCTTCTAATGTTCGTGCTTCCGCTTTGATCAAACAGTTCCACGCTCAGAATCCCTCTAAACCTGTTCGTGTTCCCCGGAGGGGTCCTTGAGGAGCGGGCACTGTCACGATTGCTCAGCTGCTGATCGCTTCCTTCTGCACAGCGCGGTAGCGCTTCCTTGGTTGCTTAGCAACCTTGTTCTCCTCGGCCCCTTCTGCTGACGTCAGAGGGCCTTCTTATTCCGGCGTCTCCTCACCTCGGGGCCTGTTTGTTCTGTTCCTGCTTGTAAGTAACTTTTGGATTACTTATTTGAATCAGAATTGCTGGCTTATTTGATTCCTAATTCCTTCCTGCCTGTTTCCTGATATCTGGACTATTGCTTGTTTTGAACTTTCTACTGTTAACCCCAAACTGCCTGATTACACGCTGCTGGAATTTGGATTGTTTGACTATTCTACTGTTTAACCCTAAACTGCCTGATTACACGCTGCTGGAATTTGGATTGTTTGACTTTTCTACTGTTTAACCCTAAACTGCCTGATTACACGTTGCTGGACTTTGCTTGTTTGACCATTCTACTGTTTAATCCCAAACTGCCTGATTACACGCTGCTGGAACTTTGCTTGCTAGACCATTCTACTGTTTAACCCCAAACTGCTTGATTACACGCTGCTGGAACTTTGCTTGTTTGACAAACCCTTCTTGTTAACCCCTGCCTGCCTGATTCCATGTTGCCGGTTATTGCTTGATGGATTACTCTTTTGGTTAACCCTTATCTACCCGAAGTTCTTCCCCTGACCCTGCCGTATCATCTTCCAGTTTATTTCTGTGAGTATACTATTGCAGCTGTCGCAGGGTCAGGTCCGGGAATATACTCACAGTGCTAGAGTGTTATTCTAACTTCATTTTAGCATTTGGGTCTAACTCTGGACTTAACCTATCCTGACACCCTAAATCTAAACACCCCTACTCTGCCGCGCCCAACATCGCCGCTACCTACATAATGTTATTAACCCCTAATCTGCCGCTCCCGATATCGCTGCCACCTAAATAAAGCTATTAACCCCTAATCTGCTGCTCCCAATATTGTCACCACTATACTAAAGTTACTAACCCCTATTCCCCTGCACCCCACACTATAATAAATCTATTTAACCCCTATTCCGCCGCTCCCCAACATCGCCGCCACTAAATAAAGTTATTAACCCGTAAACCTCTGACCTCCCACATCACTACTACTAAATAAACCTATTAACCCCTAAACCGCCAGCCCCCCACATCGCAACAACCTAAATTAAACTATATTAACGCCTAAACCTAACCCTAACGTAACCCTAACCCCCCTAACTTTAACATAATTAAACTAGAGCTAAATTAAAGTTACAATTATTAACTAAATAATACCTATTTAAAACTAAATACATACTTACCTATGAAATAAAAAATCTAACGGCCAGATTGCGAGTTTTGCGTTATGAGGGGTGCGGTAGTTACTTGTACGTTGTTTCCATTGTGTATCTTTTAATAACGTAGGTATTACGAGTCTGAAAACAACCGCATAATGCATCGCGGTAACACGATTACCGCGTTCATTTAATAAGCGTAATTACGGGCGCTTTAAACATTCTCCCATAGAGATCAATGATAAATGAACTAAGCACAGATTTTTCAGCTAACACTCGATCTCGCGAGAAATACACACTGCTCTGTCATATTACGTATACCACATAATGCACAACAAAAACACACATCAAATGTACAAACAACAATCGCTCACGCAACATAGCACATACGCATTACACATTCACAATCGGAAAAATAAAATAATGCACAACATTTACACTAAACGAGGTAAAATACATAAATACGTTCAGATCTTGCAACACGGAACAAAACAACATGAAAAAAGAATTGCACACTCATACACAAACAAAACATTTGCATTGATGATTACGGAACTTTAGTACAAATAAACATTTACACCACTTCACAAATACGAGACCATCACAAATCACCATTTACATATACTACATTTGGACAATGTTATGCAAAACGATCACAATGACATCATCGCATTATACACATTACACAAATACTAACTCAATATGAGCATGTGCAAATTCAAACAACTAATACACATTGCACACATACTAATTACAAACAAAGCACACCTGAATTTCCTTTACTTTGCAAACCGGTACATCATTAAACATTTACATAGGATATATAAGCACGCTACAAGCATGGCTTCTTTGACTGTGTTGCTGGAGGGTTTTGTGAGATTAGAGAGGAGAGAGATTTAGTGAGTTAGTGTTATTGTGAGAGAGTGAGTTAGTGTTATTGTGAGAGTTAGTTAGTGTGAGATAGTGAGTTAGTGTTAGTGTGAGAGTTAGTGAGTTATTGTGAGATAGTGAGTTAGTGTTAGTGTGAGAGTTAGTTAGTGTTATTGTGAGAGTTAGTTAGTGTGAGATAGTGAGTTAGTGTTAGTGAGAGAGTTAGTGAGTTATTGTGAGATAGTGAGTTAGTGTTAGTGTGAGAGTTAGTTAGTGTTATTGTGAGAATTAGTGTTAGGTTAAGAGGAAGTTAGTGTGAGATAGTGAGTTAGTGAGCGAGAGTTTGTTTGGGTGAGTGTGTGAGTGTTTTTTGTTAATACTTATATAAACACATTTACACGCAAACACATTCAATACATACATACACTTATCACTAACACTACATACACTCCACACCCCATCCCCTCTCATACTACACTCCATACCCCATTCCCTTTCATCCCATACCCCATTCCGTTTAATCCCATACCCCATTCCCTTTAAACCCATACCCCATTACCTGTAAGCCTATACCCCATTCTCTTTAAACCCATACCCCATTACCTGTAAACCCATACCCATCCCATAGTTAGATTTCAAATTATTGTTTACATATCCTCATTTTTGTCTTTTTCTACATATTTGTCTGTTTAATACCTGTTACCCTCTTTTATTTATATCCCTTTCACACTTTGAGCACTTTTTAATTGTTGTTCATTATTTTGACCCCCTTTCATTTGGGCACATTCACTTTTTGTTTGAGTATGTTGGGAGGGGGGATAGGGGGAAGATTAGCCCGCAGCTATTAGAGCTCATCAGGCAGAAGGTTAGAGAAGAGCTTGTCAGGAGTCAGGAGGTTAGTCAGGAGAGAGGGAGGGGGAGAGGGAGAGGAGAACTGGACAGGAAGGGGGAGAGGAAGGGGGAGAGAGCAAGCGGTGGGTGGACCCGGCCAATTTGTTGAGGATGAACAAGTGGCTGGGCCCAGTGGCGTGCAGTGTAGAGAGGGAGCTTCACAGTCCGGGAAATAGAGGCTCACATCACAGGGGAAGCTCAGGCAGAGGGATGAGAGGTATACCATGGAAATAAAAAGAAAGCTCTCAAGGGAGAACCAATACCTAAAAGGGACCGGTGGCTGTTCCAGAAATTATAGTTGAATATTCCTGCTGGGAGGAAATGCCGTGTCCCAGCATCTCCGAGGTGGCCATAGTCAGTATCAGAGGAGTCGATACCAGGAACCTGCCACTCTAATCTTCCGGTAAGATCATTTACTAATCTCTTTACATTCACACAAATTTTTTTTTTAAGGATATGACTAACGCAATTATGCTTTTTTATACATTATTACGTAAACGCATTCACAATTACCTTGAGACAGTTGCATTTCACGAAAGCTATCACATTATTATCTAGTCTACAGATTAGGTGTGCATTTAATCAGACTGAAGACAAACGCAAAAAGACATTCAGATTGACAATATAGATATTAGAAACACGGGTTTGCAAATGCTGAAATCGTATTCATTGCTTTTGCTTACAACTGAATTACCAAGGCAGCCTCATTAATACACTTTCAAATAGAACATTTACATATTGATTTGGAACTGTGCTAATATCTCGATTTCTTTCTTTTCACAATATACAGAGTCTGAGCCCAGGAGGAGGCCGCACAGCACCCACAGGCTCCTCCTTCACCCAGGTATGAGAGTACTCACCACCACGGGGAGACATGGAAGACATCCCTGTACCATAATCCCCTGAAGAAGCCCCCGCTGCAGAAGAGATCCCTGCAGAAGCCCCTCATGCACCAGCATCCCCTTGTGCACCAGCAGCCCCTCGTGCACCAGCAGCCCCTCATGCACCAGCAGCCCGCCATGCAGCAGATCCTCAGATCATACCCCAAGAGATACCAGAGTTGCAGATCTTAACTGATTTTCTAGAAGAGATGCGTGCCTCCCATTGGGAACAGGCGGAAAGCAGAGTCTACATGACGGAAGTACTCAATGATATTCGCCAAGAACCAAAGAGAGATGTTGAATACTCTTAAGGATATATTGCAGGCCCTCAGAGAGGCGCATAATGCACCATCTGCTGCTGCACTATCTGCTGCTGCTGGACCATCTGATCCTGGGCCATCTGTTGCTGGACCATCTGCTCCTGGCCCTCCTCCATCTCCTCCTCAATCTCCTCCTCAGCCGGGTGATCCCAGTACTCCTCCTTCCCCTCTTCCCCTAACATCTCCTAGGAGAACTCATTGGAGGGGGCAGTTGCCCCCCCCCCCCAGATCCTCAGTCTTGTGGGAAGAGGGGAAGGAAGAGGAAGTAATTTTTTTAAATATATTTTTAGTTATTTAATGTGTAATGGATAGGTATGTGATGATGTGGTCTTCTTACACTTGTGGAGCACACTCAGTATATAATCTGCTTCTATGGGACCGGGTCCATGGAAGCAGATTGTTTGCAGAGTGTGTTTTACAAGTGTGTGGAGACCACATCATCACATACCTATCCTTGTTGATTACATTGATAGATTTCTGTGATGTGATGTCCAAACTGTTTCCCTAATCTCCAACAAAATGACCATTACAATTATACATGATGGCATATCACTGTCATAACATTAATTATTGTTGGTTACAAAGAAAACACTTTATTACGCATGATCAAGTTTTGAAAAACAAGACTTAGAGAAATACACGTTTTACTTCTGGGATTAACCTTGTATCTATGCCTTTTGAAAAAATGACCACATATTTCAGTTCTTTTGACAGACCGGCATTTCAGCCAATCACTGATCAATCCAGGCTAACTTTATTGCATGAGCTCAATGTTTTATATATGAAACACATTAACTAATGCCCTCTAGTGGACAAAATGTATTCAGATTAGAAGCACTCTTTAAGGTCTAAGAAATGAGCAGATGAACCTCCTAGCTTTAGCTATCAACTAAGAACACCAAGAGAACAAAGATACATTGGTGATAAAAGTTTGAGATACATTTTCAAAAAATTGAATTTTTTGAGATTTAAATCATTACTGTTTTGCTTGACTTGACTGTCCCTTTAAACAAGAACATATGCTAACATATACTAATCCTTAGGGCTTGTTGGTATATCTACACGTACTTGTTCAAACAAGAAAATATTTGAATAGAATACTAAGCCTGTATGCCATATCTCTATTGACGTGTTAAATAAAGTCAATTTTATTAAAGATACATTATAGTGTGTTAATTATTTAAGAAAGACATTTCATTTAGAAGGAATCTGGTTTCATGTCCTTTTAAGAGTTACATTAGAAATATATGTTCACAGTAATATATTTGGAGATTAACAATGTGGAAGTCATACATGACATAATACTGAGCATTTACATTAAAGAGACAGTATACACTCATTTTCATATAACTGCATGTAATAGACACTATTATAAAGAACAAGATGCCCAGATACTGATATAAAAATCCATGATAAAACGGTTCAAAGACTTACTTAGAAACTCTCAGTTTAGCTATGTTGAAAAGTTAGCTGGAAAGCCCATTGCAAGTGGGAAATAAGACACCCCCCTCCCCCTTCTTTTGCATATGAAAAGACCCTTTACACAAACAGGAGCAAGCTGGAGAATATAGCTGATGGTATTCACATCAAACTTTGGGGCTTGGTTAGGAGTCAGAAAATCAAAACAATGTTATTAATAAAAATAAGCAAAACTATACATTTTTAAAACTAAATACATTTATGGGCTATATAAATATATCATCTACAAAAAATATATGAAAAATGAGTGTATAATGTCCCTTTAAGAAAAAAAAAAAAGATCAGGACATAACATCTAGAATAAGTAGACATCTCATATATTTATCAAATTATAAAGGTCAATTCATATTGATTACTTTATTCAAATACAAAAGCGCATCTTTAGGAATTATATATGTAGAAAATTCAACACAACACAGTAATTATTTATAAAAAGGAAAATATTGTTGACAAACATATTAAACAAGATGGAGTATATTCATGGATTTGCACTTGCCTCAAAATATATTATGCATGAAAAACATATTGCCTTCATTCGATTCTTCAACGAGACAGCCATCAAAATAGATTTTTGTGTTCTTTATCAGCTATGGTTCAACAATGTACATAATTGACACAATCCATAATCGTCATGGTTTTAAACTTGTCTTCTCATTCGCAAATGTTGGTTACATGCAAAATCAAATATTGCGGGACAACGTAATCCAATCAGATGGATTTAACACCTTGGCATGTGATGTCTTAAGCAACATGGCGCATCCGAGATTGCGTAAAAACGTCATCCAATCAAAGGCGCGTAAAAACGGCATCCAATCAAAGAAATAATTTTACAGCGTGGCATATGACTGTCAGGGTTTTTTTCCCTGCTTTGTTTGCCATGTGCACATGGCAAACAACCCTGACAGTACTCCAGTTATACCTCCTGACCATATTTTGGCTACCATACGTACTATTTTTACTTCTCCCTTGGGGGAGGAGATCCTGGCTGCACAAACCAATGCACCTCGTGAGAAACCTAGTGGTAAGTGTTTTGTTCCTGAGAATCTTCAAACTAAACTTTTGCAAACTTACCACTATCCTAAAGCCACAGGTCACCCAGGCAAGAACCAAATGATTTGGTCTGTCATTCGACAATTCTGGTCGTCCGGTCTTCGTTCTGATGTTGCTGCGTATTTTGCCTCCTGCTCAGTTTGTGCACAGAATAAGACTCCTCAACGTCTTCCTGTGGGTATTCTTCAACCTATTGCTAATGGTGAGCGTCCTTGGACACATCTTTCCATGGACTTCATTGTCGAGCTCCCTGTTTCCAATGGCAATACTGTTATCCTTATGGTGGTTGACCGTTTTCTAAAATGTCACATTGCATTCCCTTGAAGAAACTGCCTACCGCTCAGGAGCTTGCTTCAATTTTTGCCCGGGAGGTCTTCCATTTACATGGGTTACCCAAGGAGATAGTGTCGGACCGGGGTAACCAGTTGTCTCCAGAGTTTGGCGTTCCTTTTGTGCTTAAATGGGGATCCAGCTTTCCTTCTCCTCGGCATATCACCCTCAATCCAATGGGGCTACGGAACGGTCTAATCAAACTCTGGAACAGTTCCTCCATTGCTATGTCTCAGATCACCACAATAATTGGTCTAAACTGTTACCTTGGGTAGAGTTTGCTCGTAAGAGTGCTTTTAATGCTTCCTCCAAGTTATCCCCGTTCATTGCGAATTATGGGTTTCAACAATCCTTGTTGCCAGATTCATTCATGTCTCAGGGTATTCCGGCTTTGGAGGAGCATCTCCGGCAACTCCATTCCACGTGGGTGCAGATTCAGGATTGCCTTCATTGTTCATTGTTCCAGGCTGATCGTAGGCCTCTGCCTGCGCCTTCCTACCAGGTTGGTGACAGGGTTTGGCTGTCCTCCCACAACTTGAACCTTCGTGTGCCTTCCAATAAACTGGCTCCCCATTATGTTGGTCCTTTTCGAATACTTCGACGGGTCAATCCTGTGGCCTACGCTCTTGACCTTCCTCCTGCAATGCGCATCGCCAATGTTTTTCATGTCTCCCTCTTGAAACCATTGGTTTGTAATCGGTTTACCACTGTGTCCCTGTCCTATCTTTGTTGACAACCATGAAGAATATGAGTTCAGCAGCATTATTGACTCTCGTATGTCCAGGGGCCGCATACAGTATTTGGTTCAATGGAGAGGTTACGGTCCGGAGAAGTGTTCATGGGTTCCCTCCTCTGATGTTCATGCTCCCGCCCTCCTCCGTGCTTTCCATGCCTGTTTCCCCAATAAGTCTTTTGTCCTCCCGTGGGGGAGGGGTCGTTGAGGGGAGTGTACTGTCAGTGTTTTTTCCCTTCTTTGTTTGCCATGTGCTGCTGGCAGCCATTTTACTCACCTCTTTTGCTCACTCTGGTGCATAGTGTGTGATGCTGCTCATTTCCTGCATGTATAAAAACAGGAATATCCGTGATATTATATACCATGGATCTCCTATAGGAGGCGCTAAATGCACAATGATAGATATTACTGAAATAAATGTGCAACTTATTACACAATATACAACTTATTACACAATATACATAATGTAAAGAAATTAAAAGAAATTAAAATTGTGTATATACAGACGTGGCACGTGACCAATCTGACAATAGTAAAGTTCAAATTGTGTCTAAAAGTCCAAATGTGGAAAAGGCAGCTCTCGGTCTTCACCCAAACGATGGTGTAACTTCTAAAATGGACAGCTGTAATGACAACAAAAACAGAGGCGCCACATGTGTAGATCAATAAGGACCAACAATATCCAAGTGAAACAAGCTACAGGATACTCACAAACGTGAAGGCACTCAATTGTGCCTATAGGAACAGGCTGGTATTTTCACAGCAAACCAGCTGGCTGTACAAGGGAATCCCCGTCGTGATATCCTATGGTTCTTGTTGTCCCAACCGTGACCCTTGCCTGGGTCACTTTCAGCAGAAAGGAATTCTATTATCAAATGTACTTTGTTCTCTTGGCATCCTTTATTGAAAATCATATGTACATATCTTCAGCAGCAGCAATGCACTACAGCACTGGTTTTCAAACCTCTCCCTAGGATTTTATTTTTATGTCATGAAACATAAATAAATAACGTTACAAAAAGTCATATTGATAAATCAGTCCCATTGGAGCCATCTGACAAGGTGCCATAGTGTAACAGGTGTGTGACAGTTTATTAGTAACACTGCTTTCAACAAGTCTTTTGTGAGCATAATTCATTAATAGATTTTCCAATATATTAAAAGTATGGTTACCAAATAAAAACTTGAGTGAGTGTTTCATTTTTAAATATATGTAATAACTCATGGCTTAGGGTTTTACATATATTTTATTATGATTTTAATATACTAGTCAGTTGTCATGAAAATATATAGAACTATTTACCCCTGGCAACATATGGTAGTTCAAATTTAGTCAGACATGACTTTAAAAATAACAAATACCTTCATTGCAATGAATAAACAAAATAAGCAGCTAAAGCTTAGAAAATATGAACTGGAAAAAATAAATACTCAGCTTACCGAGATTTGAGTAACAAGCAGAGGAATATTGAAGAAAAAGCTCACAGTCAGAGAGGCACAGTCCTGCTTGGGAGAGAGAGCACTAAGCAGAGACGCTGCAGCAGCTGCTGGAAGCAGGGTGTGTGAGACACAGCTGATGAGGCTTGTGGGAGAGAGAGCACAAGGCAGAGACGCTGCAGCAGAGGTTGAGAGCAGCGTGTGAGAGACACAGTGGATGTGGCTCGTGGGAGTGACGTCACCCGGTAGTCAGCTGGAACTGAAAGTCCACTACAGAGCAGGTGAGAGTAGCAGGGCTCCGGATCCAGGGAGAGAGAGAAGCAGGCAAATTTCCCCAGAATCCACAGGAGAGAAACTAGCTTCACAGGTGCAAAAGGGATTAGCTCACAGGAAGTTAATCCAGGCTGGATACATCAATACCAAGCATTGGTGTGATGTATCCAGTGTAATTTATATGCACCTGAGGTAACCGCCCCTTAAAGGGGTATAATGTTACAGGACCCCCCCCTTAAGAGCAACCACTCCGTGGGTCAAAGTTTGGGACGATCCGGGAATCTTCTGTGGAAAAGAGAGACCAACCTGGGAGCGGAGAGATTAACCGAAGGTTCCCAAGAATCCTCCTCAGAAGGGTACCCCTTCCAATGTACCAGGTACTGAAGACGACCAGAAACCTTCCTGGAGTCAAGGATGGCAGCAACCTCATATTCCACATCCGGAGCTATAGGCAACACAGGAACAGAAGGGTCCAAAGGATTCCGAAGTGAACTGTAGGGTTTGAGGAGTGAGACATGAAACGTGGGGTGTACTTTAAGAGAGGGGGGCAATTGGAGAGTAACAGCATTCTCATTTACTATTTTAATGATGGGGAAAGGACCAATAAAAAGTTTATGAAACTTCTTGCTGGGCACGGAGATCCGTAAGTTCCTCGTAGAGAGCCAAACAAGATCTCCAAGAACATATGAAGGAGGAGGACGATGCCTGAGGTCGTAGTATTTCTTTTGCCTCTGTTGGGCAATTTTTATAGTGTCATAAAGTTGAGAGAATGTTTCAAGCATAGTGTTAGTAAGATCATCAATGACTGGGCAGTCAGTGGTGACTTCGGGGTGTAGATGAAAGCTCGGATGGTAGCCATAATTAGCAAAGAAAGGAGTAGCTTTTATTGTTGAATGGTAAGTATTATTATGTGCGAATTCTGCAAGGGGAAGTAAGTTTGTCCAGTTATTTTGTTGTTGGTTGGTGTAACATCTTATATATTCCTCCAACCAATGGTTTGTGCGCTCCGTTTGTCCATTGGTTTGGGGATGGAATGCAGTAGAAAGCCGTTGTTCAATGTTAAGGGATGAACATAATTGTTTCCAAACCTTAGAGGTAAATTGTGAACCTCTGTCAGATGTTATAGTGTTCGGTAAGCCGTGTAGGCAGATGACATGTTTTATAAGGATATTTACAGTTTCCAGGGCGGTTGGTAACTTATAATAAGGCACAAAGTGTGCCATTTTAGTGAAGAGATCAACGATAACGATTATTGTGTTATTCTTTTCAGATACAGGTAGATCAACAATATAATCTATAGCAATGTCTTTCCTCAGTCTGTCTGGAACTGGTAGGGAGAGAAGAAACCCTGTGGGTTTATTCCTATCGGTTTTACAGGTTGTGCAAACTGAACATGATTTTATGTAGTTTCTTATTTCTGTGTTTATGTGGGGCCACCAGTAGGATCTTGTAACTAAGTCATAAGTTTTGTTCATACCAGGGTGACCTGAAAGGGGAGATTCATGACAAGAGGAGAGAACTTGTTCCCTTAGTGAAGGGGGTACATAGAGTTTTGTGTCATGGTAGTATAACCCATTCTCTCCTTGTGTTAAGTTGTATAGCACTTTAGTAGTATCAGTTAGTTGCTTCTCTTTTAATTCAGTGGTTGATATAGCTAAAGTCCCCACTATGTTATCTAATGCAACTAGGGGTTTACACATCTGAATCTTAGGAGGAGGAGAAGGAAGCCTAGAAAGTATGTCGGCCTTGGTATTCTTCAAAGCCGATCTATAGGTTATGATGTAATTAAATCTTGAGAAAAACAAACTCCACCTCACTTGTCTAGATGTTAACGTGCGAGATGTTTTTAGGTACTCTAAGTTGCAGTGATCAGTGAAAATAATTATAGGCTCTATTGTACCTTCTAAAAGGTGTCTCCAAGTTTCAAGAGAGCTTTTAACAGCCAAGAGCTCTTTTTCACCGATATGGTAATTTATTTCAGAGGTTGTTAACACTCTTGAATAATATGCTACAGGGTGAGTCCTATTTGTTTTGGGATTCTTTTGGGACAATACGGCTCCTATAGCGTAGAATGAGGCATCAACCTCTAGCATGTACTGTTTTTGTGGATCAGGGTATGCTAGAATAGGTGCTGTAGTAAAGGAATTTTTTAGAACATTGAAGGAGTGATTTGCGTCTTTGTTCCATTCAAAAGGAACATTGGCTTTTGTCAAGTTAGTTAGGGGTTTAACTATTGCTGAAAAGTTTTTAATAAATTTTCTATAGAAGTTAGAAAATCCCAAAAACTTTTGTATATGTTTTCTGGTCTTTGGTATAGGCCAATCAAGAATGGTTTGGATCTTTGTTTTCTCCATATATATCCCTTTAGATGATATATGATACCCAAGGAAAGTGATTTCAGGGGAATGAAAGGTACACTTTTCAGGTTTCACATACAGGTGATGAGCTAACAGTCTTGAAAGGACTATCCTAACATGTTTTATATGTTCTGTTTCATTATCTGAAAATATAAGGATGTCATCCAAGTAGATAACTAGGAAAGTGTCAAGGAGATCACGGAACACATCGTTGATGAACCTCTGGAATGTGGCGGGTGCATTGCACAATCCAAAGGGCATTACGGTATATTCATATAACCCGTACCTAGTATGGAAAGCAGTCAACCACTCATCCCCAGAACGCACTCTTATTAAATTATAAGCTCCTCTTAGATCAAGCTTAGTGTAAATGGATGAGCCATGTAATCTTTCAATTAATTCAGGGATGAGTGGAAGAGGATAACGATCTTTTTTTGTTATTTTATTCAATTTGCGGTAGTCAACGATTGGCCGTATGGTTTTATCTTTATTGGTTACGAAAAATATTCCTGCCGGGGAGGTGGAGGGTCTAATGAATCCCTTCCTGAGATTCTCATTGATATATTCTTTTAACGTATCACGCTCAGGTTTAGAAAGTGGGAATATGTATCCATATGGAACTTTTGACCCAGGGATTAGATCTATGGGGCAATCATACTCCCGATGGGGTGGCAAGGTTTCTGCCTCCTGTTTGTCAAATACTTGTTTTAAATCTGAATAAACAGGAAGGATGTTAGTTTCCAAGACAGACAGAAGAGGTTGTATAGGGTAACATGTGGTGGTACAATATTGTGAATTAAATTCAAGTGTTTTTTCTGACCAATGTACGAGGGGCTGATGTTTATTCAACCAGTGTAGACGTAATACAACAGGAAAAATGGGTGAAGGAATAACGTCAAAAGAAATGAACTCTTGGTGTATGTCATGAGTAGTGACTAATAAGGGAATTGTTTGGTGTGTGATGGGTCCTGACTCTAACTGTCTTCCATCAATTAATTGTACAGAAACAGGTTTTTTCTTTGCAATAATAGGTATTTTATTTTCTTGTACAACTTTTATATCTATATAACTAGCATAGGCTCCCGAATCCAAAACGGCCTTAAGACTGTGTCGGTTTTGTCCCCACTGTAAAGATATAGTAATAATGAAATATGCAGGATTTTGTGCTGTTAAAGATAGTAAATGATCTGAGGTAAAATTTGTCTTACCTGATCTTTGTATCTTTAAAGAAGGACAGTCAGAAACAGAATGCTCCTTTGCGGCACAATTGAGGCAGAGTCCCATTTCTTTTCTGCGTGACTTTTCCTCAGGGGACAGGGGTCCTCTAATGAACCCTATCTCCATGGCTTCATCCTGACTCTTATGAGAGGGTGTATAAGCTTTAGGGGTGGTAATCTCGGTATAGGAGTCTGGGGAATATCTTTCCTGTTTCCTTTCCCTAATTCTTCTGTCTATTTTTATAGTTAAAGACATAAGTGAGTCAAGTGTTTCTGGGAGATCTAGTCTAGCAAGCTCATCCTTAATATTTTCAGACAACCCTATTCTAAATGGATTTTTTAGGGAAACCTGATTCCATTGGGAATCCCTTTGCCAAATCTTAAATTCAGAGATATATTCCTCAACAGGCCTCTTATGTTGCTTTAAGTTACGCAACTTAAAATCTGCTGTGAGTTGCCTGTTGGGGTCCTCATATAAATCCGACATGGCCTTGAAGAAATCATCAATTGAATTTAGAATAGGGTCGTTATTTTCTAAGAATAAATCTGCCCATTGTCTGGGCTCACCTCTTAGGAAAGAAATGACAGTTAGTACTTTTATATGGTCATTAGGAAATGTTTTTGGCTTAAGTGTGAGAAATAATTTACAGGCATTATGAAACTGCCTAAATGATTTCCTATCTCCAGAGAATTTTTCAGGAGGTGGAATTGGGGAGTCAGGAGTGTTAGTGTCAGGGGGTTTAGCTGCACTTAACCCTTCTTTAATAATATTCCTAAGTGTCAGGTTTTCTACCTGAAGTTCTCTAAGTCCCTGACTTAAAAGGTCAACTTTGTTGGATAATTCCTGGAAGTGAGCGTTTATGTCACCTGGGTTCATCATTGTAGTTAAGTCAGCTGGATAAGTTTGGCTTGGTATTCTGTAACAGGTGTGTGACAGTTTATTAGTAACACTGCTTTCAACAAGACTTTTGTGAGCATAATTCATGAATAGATTTTCCAATATATTAAAAGTATGGTTACCAAATAAAAACTTGAGTGAGTGTTTCATTTTTAAATATATGTAATAACTCATGGCTTAGGGTTTTACATATATTTTATTATGATTTTAATATACTAGTCAGCTGTCATGAAAATATATAGAACTATTTACCCCTGGCAACATATGGTAGTTCAAATTTAGTCAGACATGACTTTAAAAATAACAAATACCTTCATTGCAATGAATAAACAAAATAAGCAGCTAAAGCTTAGAAAATATGAACTGGAAAAAATAAATACTCAGCTTACCGAGATTTGAGTAACAAGCAGAGGAATATTGAAGAAAAAGCTCACAGTCAGAGAGGCACAGTCCTGCTTGGGAGAGAGAGCACTAAGCAGAGACGCTGCAGCAGCTGCTGGAAGCAGGGTGTGTGAGACACAGCTGATGAGGCTTGTGGGAGAGAGAGCACAAGGCAGAGACGCTGCAGCAGAGGTTGAGAGCAGCATGTGAGAGACACAGTGGATGTGGCTCGTGGGAGTGACGTCACCCGGTAGTCAGCTGGAACTGAAAGTCCACTACAGAGCAGGTGAGAGTAGCAGGGCTCCGGATCCAGGGAGAGAGAGAAGCAGGCAAATTTCCCCAGAATCCACAGGAGAGAAACTAGCTTCACAGGTGCAAAAGGGATTAGCTCACAGGAAGTTAATCCAGGCTGGATACATCAATACCAAGCATTGGTGTGATGTATCCAGTGTAATTTATATGCACCTGAGGTAACCGCCCCTTAAAGGGGTATAATGTTACACATAGTGCATCACAGTCCTTGGATGGAGTTGACAATGGCCATAACGATCTTTGCCACCTTACTAGGGCTGTATTGGAGCGCTCCTCCAGACCTGTCTAGGCATCGTAACCGCATTTTGAGGAGCCCAAACATCCTCTCCACTACAGTCCTAGTCCGCTTGTACGCCCGATTATAGCGCTCCTGGGCCTCGTCTGTGGGGCTACGTATAGGCGTAATGAGCAAAGTCCGGCTCATGTAAACCGAATTACCTATAAATAATTAACATAACAAAATGTAAAATATTAAAAATATAGTTAAAATTATTATATTAAAATACAATTCATTTGTGTACACGAAAATCACCTAAAATAGACATTTGCTGAAAGACAATTACATGGTTGAAGCGCATCCTATATCTGCACATTTAAGCTAGGACATGCTACATATGCGTATTTCGCATAAACTACACATTTGCTAAAAGAGACAGAAATGGTTAAATTGCATCCCAGAGCTGCCCATTTAAGCTAGGTCATGCTACATATCTGTTTGGAGCTAAAACTAGACATTTGCTGAAAGAGACAATTTCATGGTTGCATCCTATAGCTGTACGTTTAAGCTAAGACATGCTACATATGCGTATTTCGCATAAACAAGACATTTGCTAAAAGAGACAGAAATGGTTAAATTGCATCCTAGAGCTGCCCATTTAAGCTAGGACATGCTACATATCTGTTTGGAGCTAAAACTAGACATTTGCTAAAAGAGACAATTACATGGTTAAATTGCATCCTATAGCTGCACGTTTAAGCTAGGACATGCTACATATCTGTTTGGAGCTAAAACTAGACATTTGCTGAAAGAGACAATTACATGGTTGCATCCTATAGCTGCACATTTAAGCTAGGACATGCTACATATGCGTATTTCGCATAAACGACACATTTGCTAAAAGAGACAGAAATGGTTAAATTGCATCCTAGAGCTGCCCATTTAAGCTAGGTCATGCTACATATCTGTTTGGAGCTAAAACTAGACATTTGCTGAAAGAGACAATTACATGGTTGCATCCTATAGCTGTACGTTTAAGCTAAGACATGCTACATATGTGTATTTCGCATAAACAAGACATTTGCTAAAAGAGACAGAAATGGTTAAATTGCATCCTAGAGATGCCCATTTAAGCTAGGACATGCTACATAACTGTTTGGAGCTTAAACTAGACATTTGCTAAAAGAGACAATTACATGGTTAAATCGCATCCTAGAGCTGCACATTTAAGCTAGGACATGCTACATATGTGTATTTTGCATAAACGTGACATTTGCTAAAAGAGACAGAAATGGTTAAATTGCATCCTAGAGCTGCCCATTTAAGCTAGGACATGCTACATATCTGTTTGGAGCTAAAACTAGACATTTGCTGAAAGAAACAATTACATGGTTCAATTGCATCCTATAGCTGCACATTTAAGCTAGGACATGCTACATATGCGCATTTCGCATAAACGAGACATTTGCTAAAAGAGACAGAAATGGTTAAATTGCATCCTAGAGCTGCCCATTTAAGCTAGGACATGCTATATATCTGTTTGGAGCTAAAACTAGACATTTGCTAAAAGAGACAATTACATGGTTAAAGCGCATACTATAGCTGCACATTTTGCACATTACACAAACACAACTGTTTTTGAAGATTACAGTGGCAATTGTCTAACTAATTAACCATGTTGTGCACAAGTACTCACCAACAATCCACCCATGGGAAAACTGTCTGCCCTCAAACTGCCGCCACAGGGACGACTGTCTGAGGATGCGGGCATCATGACAAGCCCCGCCAAAATTCACACGCACCTGCATAATCCACATCCGTGCATCGCAAACAAACTGCACGTTGAGACTATGGAAGTGTTTGCGATTTTGGAAAGGGCAGGTCATCTGCTGAAGCATGCAGCGCAATTTGGGTGCATTCTATTGCTCCCAAGACATTGGGCATTCGAGCTATTGCATTGAGTTCCCTCTTCAGGCGCCTCCAATCGCCATCATTTTGAGAGAATCCTATGTAATGCTTACTGACTCGTACCATGGTGTCCAGAAAGTTGTCAAAAACCACAGAGAAGGTACTCTGAGACAGCCCATGCATGTACCCCTCTCCGGATTGAAAACTTCCGGAGGCCAGGACGTGTATGCAACTTAGCATCTTGGTCATGCCAGGGATTGCAGTCTGCATACGTCTATGTGGCTCCATATTAGGTTTAAGTACATCGTAAAGGCTAATGAGCTGTTTTCGATTGAGCCTATACTTGTCATAAATATCGAAGTCGCTCATGTTATCCAAGGTGGGCCTCACCCTGTGAACAGGAGGACCTCTAACCAGACGAGCCCTTTGTCTCTCTTGGAGACGCCGAGCCCGCCTGATTCGGTTGAACACAACTCATGCAACAGCACCAGCAACAACTAACTGCGGATCATCCATATTTTCCAAGCTAATCAGCACAAAGCCAAACAGCAGAGCAAACACACAAGGAGTAACAAGGTATGCAAAAACGATTTGATACAATGTCAATCACAAGGGACACTTTGGCCATGGGGGATTTATAGTGCAATGTGTCCAATGGTAGCGTGTTCGTAATGATTGCTGATTGTATACACTTGATTGTATGTGAGCGGCGTGAATACTTTCAAAGTGGGCCTTTTTTTCAGTGTTGCTTAAATTTTGTTTTCCCCCAATGAATCTTAATGTGAAAGTGTAAAATCTAACATATACAGTGCACCTTCGTAATGTTTGTTCATATGCATAATAAATAGTTATTAGACGCGATCTTATAGTAAAAAGCACACAATCACGCTAACATGAATGAAAGTGCATAATTGTGTATAATGTGTGCATAGACATGGCATAGAATCTGATCAATCAATGTTGCTGCAATATTGTTTCTAAACAATAAAGTAACTGCTGACATCTATAATATTCTATATGTAAGTGATTGGTGAGATGTCAATATTGTACACGTCCCATTTAAATCGCTATAATAATGAAGATCTTCCAACACTCTTGTTTACGTATATGTAATATTGTAGTATTGAGTGAGAAACTTCTGAAAGGGGCGGTACAGTCCCAATGCTGTAATCTGTATGGTTATAAACAAAGATGGTGATAAATCACAAGAGGGTGCTATACCTTATAATCCAATGCAATGGTAGAAAATATAAAAACCAAATATAAATGAGATTAAAAATGTATTATGTAATATAAAATAAATAGAAGAAAAAAAATGTTTATATATATATATATATATATATATATCTCAATAGACGCTCAATAAATTTAATGTACATCCTCACACTAATAGTGTTGAGAAAGTCTTTGGATAAAGTTCAAATGTAAAGCAGCAAGATGAAGGTTCCAAAAGATAGACTTCACCATGTATGAGGTAGCACTCTCCTTTCTCCTTAGCAGGTAGTTTTTCTGAAATATATCCAAACACAAAGAGGCGCCAAAATGTGTGTATCAGTAGTAAACATAGAGGATTGCACAAAGCAAAATCAAGCACAGGGTACTCACATTTCGGAAGAGCACACCAATGTGCTTGTGGATGCAGGCTGGTTATTATAGCTAACCAGCTGGCTATTCCCGGTCTTTAGAACTGGAACCTCATTCCTCACACAGGGAAAGTTAAAACAGCGGTGTCCAAAAACAATGTTTATTAAAACAAATATAAAAGACACCTTTACAACCTTCATTTTTTAGGGAGCAAATAAAAAGATGTAGTACTTTTGCAACGCGTTTCTTGGCTCATGGGCCGTTTCATCAGGCATAACTTAAAATTGTTTTTTAACCGGCTTTTGTAGCCGCTTACTACCAAACAATTATCTACTCCTCCCCTACTGGGAGTAAACTCTACTACCAATCCCTGTCCTCCTAGCTGTGGGTGTGTGTATCTCTTTCCACACATGAAACAAATTGTCAACTCGTACGGTAACACATGTAATAAAGTAAATGTTTAGACAAATAGGCATTTGTATATGTGACACCAAATTATAGTGGAAATTGGTACCACCAAATCTGCATAATGTAAAAACACTATTGTGCAAACATGCTGTCAGATCAAACTGATTGTAAAAGATCATGTGATATTAATCCGACTCCAAGAAATATATGCACTTAGTGTCGTGAATAATTTCTTCATAAACAGTTGGTTGCCGCAATCATCATGCGATACGGTGTACAAAATAATATGAATACCAGTGCAATACTATTTATGAGTATGTACTGAATTAATATTTATAAAATCCATTATTTGTCATAAAGTGTATGTGAGGTATATAGAATATTTGTGAGAATTTACTAGTGGTACAATATATAGTGTTACAATATATAAAAACGATGACACAACTGATATCAATATACTACGAGTGTATATATACTAACATAATATCAAGATTAGCGCTACTGTTCAGGAAAGTGACTATGTGTGAAACTACTGCTGTAGCTAGACAAAAAATTAAGGACTATACTATATTATTAAAATGACATAATAAATCGAGTATAATATATGAAATATTTGACAAATATGTACCTAAAGAATAATATATGGAATTCTAACAAGTGTAGCAATAAATGAAAAATTTAAATAAAGGTGTAATGGAATGTATATAGAATCTAGACCCACCACTGCCACATATACAAATATCTATATAGATCTGGGATATGTTTAACATAGTTAGATGGGCAATGTGTCAATCCCATATGAAAATGTATAGAAAATCTATACCCACCATTGCCACATATATAAAAATCTATCGCCTAGATTACGAGTTTTGCGTTAACAGGGGTGCGGTGCTAACGAGTAGTTTTCCCTCACCGCTCACTTGCAGACAGCGCTGGGATTACGGGTTTTAACAAACCCGACGTTAACCGCAAAAAAGTGAGTGAAGAGCAAAATTTAGCTCCCTATCATATTTAATATCCTTTAATTTATCCAGTAGATCTGTAGTGTCGCGAATAAAGGAAGGAAGATTTTGAACATACCCCTGCAGGAAACTGTCAATATATTCAGACAATTTGTCTGTAAGGCTATTAATGCCTGAGATTATTGGCCTCCCAGGGGGTTTATGTATTTTTGGAAGATGGTAGTAGTAGGGAACGAAGGATGAATGGGGGTTAAATATTTCCTTTCTTTGTTATTTAAAATACCCTCACTACTACCATATTCCAAAATTTCTGCAAGAAAATCTGTGTGGGATCTGCCTCTAATCTTCTATAATAGTCATTATTCTACCCCCATTCTAACCCCATTCATCCTTCCGTTCCCTACTACTACCATCTTCCAAAAAGGACCTTTTGTAGGGCATTGCCCTAAGTTAAACAGCTCTTTTACCTGAAAAAAAAAAATACAAACACCCACTAACATTACAACCCCCCCCCCCAAACCCACAAAATAAAAAAAACTATCTAAAAAAACCTAAGCTAACCATTGCCCTGAAAAGGGCATTTGTATGGGCATTGCCCTTTAAAGGGCATTTAGCTCTTTTGCATTGCCCTTAAAAGGGCATTTAGCTCTTTTACGAAAAGTCCAAACCCTAAACTAAAAAAAAACACACCCAAAAATACCTATCACTAACCCCCGAAGGTTTAAGGGTTTTTTGGGGTGTTTTTTTTTTTTAGTTTAGGGTTTGGACTTTTCTTAAAAGAGCTAAATGCCCTTTTAAGGGCAATGCCCATACAAATGCCCTTTTCAGGGCAATGGGTAGCTTAGTTTTTTTTTTAGAGTTAGGTTTTTTATTTTGGGGGGTTGGTTGGGTGGTGGGTTTTACTGTTGGAAGGGCCTATATATTTTTTTTTACTGGTAAAAGAGCTGTTTAACTTAGGGCAATGCCCTACAAAAGAACCTTTTAAGGGCTATTAGTAGTTTATTGTAGGCTAGGTTTTTTTTTATTTTGGGTGGGCTTTTTTATTTTGCTAGGGCTATTAGATTAGGTGTAATTCTTTTTTATTTTGGATAATTTCATTTGTTATTTTTCGTAATTTAGTGTTTGTTATTTTTTGTAATTTAGTATTTTTTATTTTTTGTAGATAGTTTGTAATTTTTATAGTAGTGTTAGGATTTTTTTTAATGTGTATTTTAGTTTAATTTAATTGGTAGTTAGTTTAATTTTAGTTTAATTGTTAGTTTAAACTTTGTTTTTTTTTAATTTGACAGGTAAATTTTAATTTAATTTAAGATAGGGAAATTGTAATTTTAATATAAAGTTAGGGGGGCATTACGTTTAGGGGTTACTAGTTTAAATTAGTTTATTGCGATGTGGGGGGCTTTCGGTTTAGGGGTTAATAGTTTAATTTAGTATATTTCGTTGTAGGGGGCTTGTGGTTTAGGGGTTAATAGGTTTATTATAATGGCGGTGGTGTAGGGCTTAATAATTTTAGTCTAGTGGGGAAGATGTGGGCAGATGGCAGATTAGGGTTAATAATATTTAAATAGTGTTTGCGATGTGGGAGGGTGGCGGTTTAGGGGTTAATAACTTTAATATAGTGGTGACGATGTCGGGGAGCGGCGGAATAGGGGTTAATAAATTGTGTTAGTGGCGGCGATGTTTAGGGGTTAATAGGTAGTTTATGGGTGTTAGTGCACTTCGTGACAGTTTAGTTATGAGTTTTATGTTACAGTTTTATAGCGTAAAACTCATAACTACTGCTTTTAGATTGCGAAACGGATCTTGTCGGTATAGGCTGTAACGCAAGCTTTTTAGCCTCACCGCAAAACTCGTAATAGCAGCGCTATGGAAGTCCCATAAAAAAAGGGAATTTTTACGTGTGCAGGACTGACGTTGCGTCACAGGCTAAAAGGCTTGCGGTACAGCTTATACCGACAAGACTTGTAATGGCTGTGCTGTTTTAATGCTGAAATTACCCTTTTTCAGCTTTAAAACACGAACACAAAAATCTAGGTGTTATTTTTTTCTTCCATTTTCCGGCCCCCTGTATCATGTGACAGACATCAACCAATCACAGACTATTATATGTATACCCTGTGTGCTTATGCACATGCTCAGTAGAATCTTGTTTCCCAGAAAGTGTTAAAATAAAAAGAATGTGCAATATTTGATAATGGAAGTATATTGGAAAGCGTCTTAAAACTGCATGCACTTTCTGATTCTTAAAAGTTTATTTTGCCTTGAGTGTCCATTTAAAACTGTTAATATTTCATTTCAATTCCCCAGAGAGGCTGGAGTACCTAAGTCATACTTAAAAACGGACATGAAACCCAATTTTTATTTTTATGATTCAGACATGCATACAGTTTTTCCAATTCACTTTTATTGTCATATGTGCTTCATTCTTTTTATATCATTTGTTGAAAAAAGCAGCAACTCACTACTGGGAAAAAGAACACATCAGATGAGCCAATGAGAAGGAGAATATGTGTGCAGCCACCAATCAGCAGCTAGCTCTCAGTAGTACATTGCTGCTCATGAGCCTACCTAGTTATGTTTTTCAACAAAGGATACCAAGAAAAGTAACCAAATTCAATAATAGAAGTACATTTGTAAATAAGCTCTTTATAATGGCATATTCTATTTGAATCATAATAGTTTAAAGGGACAGTAAAATAAAAATGAAACTTTCATGATTCATTTATTTTCCAATTTACTTCTATTATCAAATGTGTTTTTTCTCTCTCTTGATATCCATTATTGAAGAGTAAATCTAGGTAGGTTGGTAGGAGCTCAGGAGTGTGCACATCTTTAGCAGTCTATGACAGCAGTTTTCGAACTATGCATAACATTGCTAGAAACAATGTTGCAAACACTGCTCAAGTTCACCAAGGATTCCAAGAAAACTAAGTATAATTGATAATATTAGTAAATTGGAAAGTTGCTTAAAACTTCATTATCTGTCCAATCAATTTAGGACAAGTGTGTGAATACAATATGGATGACACAGGCGATGCAGTATCCAGGTCTGATCTGATGTGGCATTTGGTTAAAAGAGGGGGTGCAAGGGCTAGGTTTTACTCTTAGGTCTGCTGTGCATATGAGGCTGACAAAGGGGCTTCAGATCTGTTGGTGTCTGATCTGAGGTCTAGGGTGCGTATAAGCATTTGTATGAATTGAGGACTGTAGGCCAGGGCCATGATATATGTTAGAGACACTCCAGCCACCAGCAAAATTCTTTATTAGACCTTTCTTGTCATGGGTTGGGTCCAAAAAACAAGAGGACAACGTTTCAAGCCTGCAATAGTCTCTTAGTAATGAAACCTTCTTACCCAATGAATGGTTTTTATAATGATGTCATTTCATTTGCCACCTCTCTCAGGATATATAGCTGTATGTACATAAAAAGAATACACTATCTTCACACCCAAATAGTACATTCTCAACTAAGAACAAAAATAAAAAATAAGGTTTATATATACAAATAGAAACCCCTTTATCCAAACTACTTGGGACCTGAAAAGGTTTGTATTTTGGAATATTTGCATCTGTAAAATGGGACAGTTTTGAAAGGGTATGGAAAAAAAGTGTCATGTCATTTAGGCTATATTTACATGTTATGATAAAGCTTATGCAGGCATAATTTTGTAATGCTTTTCTATACATATTACCCTCAAAAAGATAGTATAAAACTATATTTAGAAAGGTAAAGGGATATGAAACATAATTTTTTTTGTTCATAATTCAGATAGATCATGCAATTTTAAGCAACTTTCTAATTTACTCCTATTAGCAATTTTTCTTCATTTTCTTGGTATCTTTATTTGAAAATGCAGGAATGTAAGCTTAAAAGCCATCCCATTTTTGGTTCAGACCCTGGGTAGTGCTTGCTGATTGGTGGCTGCATAACAGTGCACTAAAAGCAGCATATTTTGATTTGTATGAGGTTTAATATCAAAGTTTAAACATATGTCGGGTTCTCCCTGTATACTTTGTCCTCTATTGCGTATGTTTAACTAACAGAAAGCTATCATTATTTCTATGGGAGACATCTTGCCACTTGCAGGGACTGTGCCATTTTTTTATAGAATACCATGAGAGCTGCCCCTGTGAGTGTCGACATGGAAAAAACACTTCTAAACTGGTGACTTTTATAGAATCAGCCCCTTAGGGCTCGATTTATCAAGCCCTTCGCCTGCCTACGACTGCAGGTTCTTACAAGAGAACCTGCAATCAGTATTTATCATCAGGCCGCTGCTAACTAGACTCTTCTTCACCTGTAATCCTGCCCCTGCCCGTGTACAGCCAATCACACGTGGGAAGGGGGCAGGATTGCACGTGAGCACAAAATAGAGCTTGCGTGCAATCTGAAAATCCGGCAGCAAATTGCTGCCCACCAGAGTCGAGCTGGGACGGACAGGGGCGAATATGTACGCTCCTGTCTGCCCCAGCTTGATAAATCGAGCCCTTAGTGTGGCAAACTTTGTGTCATGGTTATTTTTTTGTCATTTTCCTGTATTTCTTTAGCATACATCATTCATTTTCTCAGTTTATTATTTTAACAAGGAAATATATAGAAGGAAAAAAAAACTTTTAATCATTTTAATTAATCATTAAACCTACCAATCTACCCATAAAATATCTAATTAAAGAAAAGAAAATACTTTTTCAATATACACTCAATATTTGTTTTGTCTGTGCTCAGTGATTGGTCATCTAAGAGCACAACCTAATTTACGTTTGTCTCTAATTGGCCACAGAAAAGAAGACAATGGAACAGGCTTTTCAAGAGGTGTATCTCTGAATTGTTTTTGAATTGCAAAACATTCGGCTAGATTACGAGTTGTGTGCTATGCTTAAAAAGCAGCGTTAGCCGGTCCTAACGCTGCTTTTTAACGCCCGCTGGTATTACGAGTCTTGCAGGTACAGGTGTACCGCTCACTTTTTTTGCCAGACTTGGAAATACTGCAAATCCACTTACATAGATTGCGTATCCTATGTTTTCAATGGGACTTGCATAGCGCCGGTATTACGAGCATGACAAAAAGTGAGCGGTAGACCCTCTCCTGTCAAGACTGGTACCGCATTTTAAAGTCAGTAGTTAAGAGTTTTACACTACAACGCCGTAGCATAAAACTCTTGCTAAAAAGTACACTAACACCCATAAACTACCTATTAACCCCTAAGCCGAGGCCCTCCCGCATCGCACACACTAATAAAAAAAATTTAACCCCTAATCTGCCGAACTGGACATCGCCGCCACTATAATAAACATATTAACCCCTAAACCGCCGCACTCCCGCATCGCAAACACCAGTTAAATATTATTAACCCCTAATCTGCCATCCCTAACATCGCCGACACCTACCTACATATATTAACCCCTAACCTGTGGCCCCCAAAGTTCCCTAAATTAAATACAATTAAATAAAATGATCTAAAGTACAAAAAAAGCAAAACACTAAATTACAGAAAATAATAAACAAATTACAAGATTTTAAATCTAATTACACATAATCTAATCCCCCTAACAAGATAAAAAAGCCCCCCCAAAATAAAAAAGCCCTACCCTACACTAAATTACAAATAGCCCTTAATAGGGCCTTTTGCGGGGCATTGCCCCAAAGTAATCAGCTCTTTTACCTGTAAATCAAAATTACAAATCCCCCCCAACATTAAAACCCACCACCCATACAACCAACCCTACTCTAAAACCCACCCAATACCCCCTTAAAAAAACCTAACACTAACCCCTTGAAGATCACCTTACCGGGAGAAGTCTTCACCCAACCGGGCCGAAGTCCTCAATGAATCCGGCAGAAGTGGTCCTCCAGACGGGCAAAAGTGGTCCTCCAGATGGGCAGAAGTCTTCATCCAGACGGCATCTTCTATCTTCAATAGCGGGTCCATCTTCAAAACATCCGACGCGGAGCATCCTCTTCATCCGATGGCTAAGACTGAATGAAGGTTCCTTTAAATGACGTCATCCAAGATGGCGTCCCTTCAATTCCGATTGGCTGATAGAATTCTATCAGCCAATCGGAATTAAAGTAGGAAAATCCTATTGGCTGATGCACTCAGCCAATAGGATTGAAGTTCAATCCTATTGGCTGATCCAATCAGCCAATAGGATTGAGCTGGTATTCTATTGGCTGTTCCAATCAGCCAATAGAATGCCAGATCAATCCTATTGGCTGATTGCATCAGCCAATAGGATTTTTCCTACCTTTATTGCGATTTACTGATAGAATTCTATCAGCCAATCGGAATTGAAAGGATGCCATCTTGGATGACGTCATTTAAAGGAACCTTCATTCAGTCTTAGCCTTCAGATGAAGAGGATGCTCCGCGTCGGATGTCTTGAAGATGGACCTGTTCCGAGCCGGATGGATGAAGATAGAAGATGCCGTCTGGATGAAGACTTCTGCCCGTCTGGAGAACCACTTCTGCCAGATTCGTTGAGGACTTTGGCCCAATTGGGGGAAGACTTCTCCCGGTAAGGTGATCTTCAAGGGGATAGTGTTAGGTTTTTTTAAGGGGGTATTGGGTGGGTTTTAGAGTAGGGTTGGTTGTGTGGGTGGTGGGTTTTAATGTTGGGGGGGATTTGTAATTTTTTTTTTACAGGTAAAAGAGCTGATTAATTTGGGGCAATGCCCCGCAAAAGGCCCTTTTAAGGGCTATTTGTAATTTAGTGTAGGGTAGGGTTTTTTATTTTGGGGGGGGCTTTTTTATTTTATTAGGGGGATTAGATTAGGTGTAATTAGTTTACAAATCTTGTAATTTGTTTATTATTTTCTGTAATTTAGTGTTTGTTTGTTTTTTGTACTTTAGATAATTTTATTTAGTTGTATTTAATTTAGGGAATTAATTTAATTATAGTGTAGTGTTAGGTGTAATTGTAACAGGTTAGGTTTTATTTTACAGGTACTTTTGTATTTATTTTAACTAGGAAGTTATTAAATAGTTAATAACTATTTAATAACTATTCTACCTAGTTAAAATAAATACAACACAAAAAGAAAACAGAGCGCACATAAAAACACACGTACACTGTGTAAAAATACAAAGGGCAATAAAATGTCACCACAACCAGTGTCCTCCACAAGCCGATAAAAGATGTTTCTTTTATCACTCGAATCTTGCGTGCATCTACAGGGCTTCTGGAACGCCACAGGAAGCAGCATGATACAGGGATGCTTGGGAGACCGGACTCCACGTCACAGCGGGTAACAAGGTGAAGCAGCTGAGATAATCTACGCATTTCTTCGGGTTACGACCCGACAATTTCAAGAGATGATCATAATTTCTCTTGAAAAAGTCGGGTCGTAACCCAAGAAACGCGTAGCGTATCTCAGCTGCTTTACCTTGTTACCCGCTGTGACATGGGGTCCGGTCTCCCAAGCATCCCTGTAACGTGCTGCTTCCTGTGGTGTTCCGGAAGCCCTGTAGATGCACGCAAGATTCGAGTGATAAAGAAAACATCTTTTATCGGCTTGTGGAGGACACTGGTTGTGGTGACATTTTATTGCCCTTTGTATTTTCACACAGTGTACGTGTGTTTTTATGTGCGCATTTAGCACTTCCTATTAAACGGTTTTACCCTTAGAGTGGTCTGCGCTCTGTTTTCTTTTTGTGTTGTTTCAGTGTCGATTTGGGAGCAGGAGCACAGTCCTTGCATCCGTATCCAGAGCAGCATCCACTCTATTGTATATGTTGGGGAAGTATTTGCCTACTTTTATGTAGTTTTGGCTTACTGCTTATTTTATTTATTGTTTCATTAATTTTTTATTTTTCATTATTCTAAGTCATTTATTTTTATTATTTTCTTTATGAATATGTATGTATTATGCAATTGCACCACCTGCTCTATACAGATGTGAACAATAGTGATTTTATTTGTTTACATAGTCTCTTTTGGGACACGTACTTTTATCATTGTTTTAAGAGAAAGAGAAGCGCAGCTTAACTATTTGTATGTGTTAAAATAAATACAAACTTGCCTGTAAAATAAAAATAAACCCTAAGCTAGGTACAATGTAACTATTAGTTATATTGTAGCTATCTTAGGGTTTATTTTATAGGTAAGTATTTAGTTTTAAATAGGATTTATTTAGTTAATGATAGTTATATTTATTTAGATTTATTTAAATTATATTTAAATTACGGGGTGTTAGGGTTAGACTTAGGTTTAGGGGTTAATACATGTAGTATAGTGGTGGCGACGTTGGGGGCGGCAGATTAGGGGTGGCAGATTAGGGGTTAATAAATGTAGGTAGGTGTCGGCGATGTTAGGGACATCAGATTAGGGGTTAATAATATTTAACTAGTGTTTGCAATGCGGGAGTGTGGTGGTATAGGGGTTAACATGTTTATTATAGTGGTGGCGGTGTCCGGAGCGGCAGATTAGGGGTTAATAATATAATGTAGGTGTCGGCGATGTCAGGGGCGGCAGATTAGGGGTTAATAAGTGTAAGATTAGGGGTGTTTAGACTCGGGGTTTATGTTAGGGTGTTAGGTGTAGACATAAATGTTATATCCCCATAGGAATCAATGGGGCTGCGTTAGGAGCTAAACGCTGCTTTTTTGCAGGTGTTAGACTTTTTTCAGCCGGCTCTCCCCATTGATTTCTATGGGGAAATTGTGCACGAGCACGTTACACCAGCTCACCGCTCATTTAAGCAGCGCTGGTATTGGAGTGTGATGTGGAGCAAAATTTTGCTCAACGCTCACTTCTTGTCTTTTAACGCCGGGTTTGTAAAAACTCGTAATACCAGCGCTGTTTGTAAGTGAGCGGTGAGAGTAAAACTGCTCATTAGCACCGCACCCCTCATAACGCAAAACTCATAATTTAGCCGATTGTAAATTGCAATAACAACATTTTGGAGTTAGATTGTTTTAAAAAATATGTCTTCTGCCATTCAGTGCGTCATTGGTAATGTATCTGTTAGGAGTTTAAAGTTCCTTTAACAAAAGTTTATATACACAGAAGTCACATGGGTCTCCGCTTTTTCCAGACTGAGCTGATACTTTGGAGAGTTTACGTTTCTCATATTTGACTCTTGCCATTTACGTCTAAAACTGCAGTGTTAATGTTAGATTATTATCTTGTTTAAACACAGAAAAGAATAAAAGAGCAAATAAAAAGTCAGGAAATAAACTAAACACTCACAACTTCATATCCTACCCAAAACAGTAACAGTCACATTGGTTAAACATTTCACATTACTAGAGAATAAGAAGAGCGCCAACTTTAAAGGGACAGTTTACCCTAAATTTTTCTCCCCTTTAATTTGTTCTAGTGATACATTTAATCTACTGGAGTGTATTAAACTGTTTACAAATAGCTCCTTTGCCTTAAAATCATATACATTTGAAAAAAATAATTTTTCCTGTGGTAGCCCTACCTATACTGAAAGTTTCTATACTTAAAGGGACAGTCTAGTCAAACATTTTTTTGATAGTTAGACATGCTTGACATATAGATAAAATTGTGCTAACACCCCTGGAGTTATTTATGAATCAGCCCTGATTGGCTAAAATGCAAGTCTGACAAAAGAACTGAGATAATGGACAGTCTGCAGAGGCTTAGATACAAGTTAATCACAGAGGTAAAAAGTATATTATTATAACCGTGTTGGTTGTGCAAAATTGGGGAATGGGTAATAGGGGATTATCTATATTTTTAAGCCCTTAAGGACCAGCGCCGTACCCTGTACGACGATGCTGTCCTGGGCTTCTCTCTGCTGCTATCTCACTAAAAGTGGTGAGATCGCACTATTTCTGCATGCCCCACAAGTGCATTGGGTAGCAGTGGTGCCGATTGTTGGTGGTATGGGAGGGTCAGAAGGGAGGTGGGTGGGCGGTCCATCGCTGGAGGGGGCGGGAATGGGCTGGAGGGCATTGAAAACGTGGGGCCACTACACTGCAGAAATAAAACCCTAAAAGAGTGGAAAATACCGTAAGATGTGACAGAAGGGCTATGTGAAGGATTGCTTGAAGGGGCGAGGTGGGGAGGGCAAGGGAGCGCTGCTACACTACTAAAAAAAAAAAACTAAACAAAAAACAAACAAAATTTATCTAAACTGGGTAAGATGGCAACACCAGATAGAGGGGGGAGGGTTAGAGAGCTGTTTGGGAGGGATCGGGGAAGTGAGAAGGTAAGGGGTTAATCCTACACTAAAGTAAATAATAATAATAGAAATAAAAACAAAAAGGTCTAAAACTGCATACTGGCAGACTATCTGCCAGTACTTAAGATGGGGGTGACCAGTGGTTGGGGGAGGCAAGAGAGCTGTTTGAGAGGGATCAGATAGGGATCATGGGGCTGGAAGTGTCAGGTGGGAGGATAATCTCTACACTAAAGCTAAAATTTACCTTACAAGCTAGCTGATTAACCCCTTTACTGCCGGGAATAATAGAGGTGTATTGTGCGCAGCTGCAATTAGCAGCCTTCTAATTACCAAAAAGCAATAGCAAAGCCTTATTTGTCTGCTATTTCTGAACAAAGGGGATCCTAGAGAAGCTTTTACAACTATTCGTGCCATGATTGCACAAGCGGTATGTAAATAATTTAAGTGAGAATTTTTTTTTTTTAATTTCATTTCATTTGGCGGTGAAATGGTGGCATGGGGGCCTAGTTATCAAGCCGTCAACCTCAAATACTCTGGAATTCCGCAGCGTATTTGTGGCGAGGCTGATTCGCCTTAGTTATCAAAGGCTAGAGACCGGCAAAAGTAGAATTTTGTGACGTAAGCTTCGATCCGCCGGACTCAGTCCGACACAGATCGATTCTTACGTCACTCCAGATGTTCCGCACACAAGTGCGGCACAATCTGACTACTTTTGCTAGTTATCAAAAAACTAGCAGGTACGCTCTGCACTTTTCCGGCCCAGCGTACCTGGTTTTCAATCCGCCGCCCTGGAGGCGGCGGATCCCATAGGAATCAATGGGAGTCTGACCATAGCGAAAGTTCATGTTCGCTGCTGCCAGACATCCCATTGATTCTTATGGGAGCTGTCTACACCTAACACCCTAACATGTACCCCAAGTCTAAACACCCCTAATCTGTCCCCCCTACACCGCCGCAACTAAATAAATGTATTACCCCCTAAACCGCCGCTCCCGGAGCCCACCGCAAGCTATAATAAATATGTTAACCCCTAAACCGCCGCTCCCGGAGCCCACCGCCACTCGAATAAAATGATTAACCCCTAAACCGCCGCTCCCGGAGCCCACCGCAAGCTACTCTATACATATTAACCCCTAAACCGCCGCTCCCTGACCCCGCCGCAACTATAATAAATGTATTAACCCCTAAACCGCCGCTCCCGGACACCGCCGCAACCTATATTAAACTTATTAACCCCTAATCTGCCCCCCTACACCTATAATACATTTATTAATCCCTATCCTGCCCCCCCTACACCGCCACACTGTAATAAAATTATTAACCCCTAAACCTAAGTCTAACACTAACCCTAACACCCCCCTAACATAAATATTAATTAAATAAATCTAAATAATATTTCTATTATTAACTAAATTAATCCTATTTAAAACTAAATACTTACCTTTAAAATAAACCCTAATATAGCTACAATATAAATAATAATTATATTGTAGCTATCTTATGATTTATTTTTATTTTACAGGTAACTTTCAATTTATTTTAACTAGGTACAATAGCTATTAAATAGTTATTAACTATTTAATAGCTACCTAGCTAAAATAAAGAGAAATTTACCTGTAAAATAAAAACTAACCTAAGTTACAATTACACCTAACACTACACTATACTTTAATAAATTATTCCTATTTAAAACTAAATACTTACCTGTAAAATAAACCCTAAGATAGCTACAATGTAATTAATAATTACATTGTAGCTATTTTAGGATTTATATTTATTTTACAGGTAACTTGGTATTTATTTTAGCTAGTTAGAATAGTTATTAAATAGTTATTAAATATTTAATAACTACCTAGCTAAAAGAAATACAAAATTAACCTAACACTACACTATCATTACATTAATTAAATAAATAAACTACAAATAACTACAATTAAATACAATTACATAAACTAACTAAAGTACAAAAAATAAAAAAAGCTAAGTTACAAAAAATAAAAAAAATAAGTTACAAACATTTAAAAAATATTACAACAATTTTAAGCTAATTACACCTAATCTAAGCCCCCTAATAAAATAACAAAGCCCCCCAAAATAAAAAAATTCCTTTTGGGGCCTTGGGGCCTTTTGTGGGGCATGCCCCAAAGAAAACTGCTCTTTTGCCTGTAAAAGAAAAATACAACCCCCCAACATTAAAACCCACCACCCACATACCCCTAATCTAACCCAAACCCCCCTTAAAATAACCTAACACTAATCCCCTGAAGATCATCCTACCTTGAGTCGTCTTCACTCAGCCGAGCCACCGATGGAACTGAAGAGGAGATCCGGAGCGGCAGAAGTGATCCTCCAAGGGGCGCTGAAGAAGTCTTCCATCCAATGAAGTGATCCTCCAAGCGGCGCTGAAGAAGTCTTCCATCCGGGCGATGTCATCTTCCAAGCGGCGCTGAAGAAGTCTTCTATCCGGGTGATGTCATCTTCCAAGCGGGGTCTTCAATCTTCATCCCGCCGACGCGGAACATCCTTCTTTCCCGACGGACTACCGACGAATGAAGGCTCCTTTAAGGGACTTCATCCAAGATGGCGTCCCTTCAATTCCGATTGGCTGATAGGATTCTATCAGCCAATCGGAATTAAGGTAGGAAAAATCTGATTGGCTGATTGAATCAGCCAATCAGATTGAGCTCGCATTCTATTGGCTGATCGGAACAGCCTTTTAAGGGCTGGTAAGGTAAAAGAGCTTTGAACTTTTTTAATGTAGAATAGGGTAGGGCATTTTTTTATTTTGGGGGGCTTTGTTATTTTATTAGGGGGCTTAGATTAGGTGTAATTAGCTTAAAATTGTTGTAATATTTTTTAAATGTTTGTAACTTATTTTTTTTATTTTTTGTAACTTAGCTTTTTTTATTTTTTGTACTTTAGTTAGTTTATGTAATTGTATTTAATTGTAGTTATTTGTTGTTAATTTATTTAATTAATGTAATGATAGTGTAGTGTTAGGTTAATTTTGTATTTCTTTTAGCTAGGTAGTTATTAAATATTTAATAACTATTTAATAACTA
The DNA here is from genome assembly GCF_027579735.1 of Bombina bombina. NCBI lineage: Eukaryota > Metazoa > Chordata > Amphibia > Anura > Bombinatoridae > Bombina > Bombina bombina. The sequence goes on along the minus strand of NC_069508.1, from coordinate 130,417,388 downwards.
TTCTAACTAGCTAAAATAAATACCAAGTTACCTGTAAAATAAATATAAATCCTAAAATAGCTACAATGTAATTATTAATTATATTGTAGCTATCTTAGGGTTTATTTTACAGGTAAGTATTTAGTTTTAAATAGGAATAATTTATTAAAGTATAGTGTAGTGTTAGGTGTAATTGTAACTTAGGTTAGTTTTTATTTTACAGGTAAATTTCTCTTTATTTTAGCTAGGTAGCTATTAAATAGTTAATAACTATTTAATAGCTATTGTACCTAGTTAAAATAAATTGAAAGTTACCTATAAAATAAAAATAAATCCTAAGATAGCTACAATATAATTATTATTTATATTGTAGATATATTAGGGTTTATTTTAAAGGTAAGTATTTAGTTTTAAATAGGATTAATTTAGTTAATAATAAAAATATTATTTAGATTTATTCAATTAATATTTAAGTTAGGGGGGGTGTTAGGGTTAGTGTTAGACTTAGGTTTAGGGGTTAATAAATTTATGACAGTGTCGGCGGTGTAGTGGGGGGCAGGATAGGGGTTAATAAATGTATTATAGGTGGCGACGGTGTAGGGGGGGCAGATTAGGGGTTAATAAATTTAATATAGGTTGCGGCAGGGTCCGGGAGCGGCGGTTTAGGGGTTAAACTATTTATTTAGTTGCGGCGAGGTGCGGGATCAGCAGGATAGGGGTTAATAACTTTATTATAGAGGGCAGCGGTATAGGGGGGGCAGGATAGGGGTTACTAGGTATAATGTAGGTTGCGGCGGTGTCCGGGAGCGGCGGTTTAGGGGTTAATACATTTATTATAGTTGCAGCGGGGTCTAGGAGCGGCGGTTTAGGGGTTAATAACTTTATTGAGTTGCGGGAGGCTCCGGGGGCGCCGGTATAGGGGGTAGAATAGTGTGGTTTAGTGTGGGTGCTTAGTGACAGGCTAGCAATAAAGCTGTAAAAAAGCCGAAGAGCAGCGAGATCGGATGAGTGATAACTATCACAGTCCGCTGCTCATCGCCCCGTACTTGGTGCGCGGCTTTTTGAAAGATTTATTGATAACTTAGGCGAATTTTTTCAGGTCCGCGGCGGCGATGGTAGGCGAGCTTATTATTTTATTTTACAGGTAAGTATTTAGTTTTAAATAGGAATTATTTAGTTAATGACCGTCATTTTTATTTAGATTTATTTTAATTATATTAAAGTTAGGGGTGTTAGGGTTAGACTTAGGGTTAAGTTTAGGGGTTAATAACTTTAGTATAGTGGCGGCGATTATGGGGCAGCAGATTAGGGGTTAATAACAGTAATGTAGGTTGTGGCGATGTTAGGGACAGCAGATTAGGGGTTAATAATATTTAACTAGTGTTTACGATGCAGGAGTGCGGCGGTTTAGGGGTGAATATGTTTATTCTAGTGGCGGTGATGTACGGAGCGGCAGATTAGGGGTTAATAATTTTATTTTAGTGTTTGCGAGGCGGGAGGGCCTCGGTTTAGGGGTTAATAGGTAGTTTATGGGTGTTAGTGTACTTTTTAGCACTTTAGTTATGAGTTTTATGTTATGGCGTTGTAGCTTAAAACCCATAACTACTGACTTTCAGTTTATGGTATGGATCTTGATGGTATAGGCTGTACCGCTCACTTTTTGGCCGGACAGGCAGACTCGTAATACCGGCGTTGTGGAAGTCCCATTGAAAAAGGACTTTTTAAAAGCTGCGGTAGTTACGTTGCGTTACGGCCCAAAAAGTGTGGGGTACAGATATTCTGACAAGACTCGTAATACCACCGGTAGTGAAAAAGAGCCATAACACTGCTTTTTCACTCATACCACAAAATTCGTAATCTAGCCGTGTGTTCTTTAGTGAAGTAAGAAAGAAAACACGCTCTGCACACAAATCTATACCCCCAAAACATGTTGGTAGGTATAATGAACTCAGGAGGTCATTTGTGGGGCTATGTTGGGAGGGGTCAGGTTCACAGGTGGATAGTGGATGGGATCATGGGCATTTTGGGACAGTCAGTGGGCAGGTCTGGGTGGTTCACGGGTGTTTCTATGTGGTATATGTGGGGCTAAGGGAAATTCTTCAAATCTAGACATATGGCTGTCTCAGAGGGACAACGCTCAGAATTAGGGACTGTCCCTCTCAATCAGGAACAGTTGGGAAATCTTCAAATCCTAATTGTAATGAGCTGCTGCATAGACAAAAATCATTTTACGAACAAGATAAAACACTTTCCTGGCACTATCCCCAAATTTATATGAAAACATGGGGTTGTAGTTCCATATTTTAGCTGAAACATGTAAGCTCACCTGGATCTAAACAATTATTTGACAGCATGGCTTCTGTTAAGTAAGAGTGGGCAAACTTTTTTTTTTTTTAAATGTTACACTAAAATATACTTGCACAGTTGTGGTGAAATGCTTAAAGGATTACTTTCTGTTATAATTTTTAAGCTAAACAACTAACATATTAAAGTTAATAAACATTAATTAAAACCTACTGACCTATATTTTCTCCAAAACAAAGTTTCATAACGTTCTAAAAGTTATATCTTTTATTCGCCGATGATGTCACGTTATCCTGCCCACTATTTTCAGCACTGCATGTTCAAAATACTTAAACCAATAACTTTGTGTTTAAAGCGCCATTTTGAAACCTAGGTATTGTAAACGGATTGGTACAGAGCAAAGGATACCCACGGAGTGGGTTTGGAAAACAATTAAATTTGCAGACAAGATTTCTGATATATGGTAGAGATATGTTAATTAAATGCTATTGATAAAAAGCGTATTTGGGGTAGTTAGTTAGTAACAGGCATAGAAAATATTTACTTACAGTGGCCCTTTAACTTTTAGTGAACCGCCATGTCGTACAACTTTGAAAAGTTTTTCACATCCCTTTAAGAACAAACACATTCTTCAAGGAGCCAAACATAGTCTCAATATATATTGACCTTGAACTATAAAGCAGAAACTCTTAAACAGTTGTGTTGCATCTGCTTTATTTAATCAGCCTTGACAAATCTGCAACAGGTGCATTTGTGAAAATATGGTTCAGGGATGAATGATATTTTTCTTAATGTATAATGTTGCTTAAAGGGACATTAAAAATCAAATCAAAATTAAATCTTCTTGGCAAATATTTAATCAAGGAAAGTTCCACTCCCTGTAGAGAGGCTAGCGTGCCTCCATCTTCCATCTTGCTTTTAGAGACATTAAAGTATTTTTTTCTTTATCAGATGCATCCACATTTAATCACTGTAATGCAAAATATCTTCATACAAAATATATTTTTTACAGCATTAAGAACTGTAATTTTGTTGGTAAATCTTGTATTATTTTTCATTTCAAGGACATTGTAATTCACATAGTCTCTTGAGTTTTATTTACGTCATCTCCTCAGCTGTGGCCAATTAGGGAACTCCTGCACATACCAAACAATCTCTGTGCAGCAGATTTAAATTACAGGAAAAGCAAACAAAATAAATAAGAAAAGAACTGCACGGTAACTTTTTTTCTTCTCACAAAGTCTAAATGAACAATTTCTGGGGCATTATACATAATAGGGACAGTGTGCTCAGACAAGCATCCCTTTAAGTAGGGCTGCTATCTCTCCTGCACACAGTTGTAGGCTTATTTTTTCTGATGTCTCTTGTTTTATAGTACACATGTGCAGCCGCGAAAAATTCGGTTCGGATCGATTCGGACCGATTCGTATTTCGGTTCGGATCGATTCGAATTCGGAAGAAATAGAATGAATTAATTTCGGATTCATTCGGATTCTTTCGGATTCGTGTAAAATTCGGTTTGGTTCGATTCGGTTCGATTCGAATCGATTTGGATTTTCGGAATTTCGGCACTGTTAAGTGGGATGTGCTGTGTATTGCACTAGTATACTGTACAATACTAGTGTAATACATGGCCATCTGAATCCATCCGAATCCATCCGAATAAATTCGAATCGATTTGGATTTATTCAGTAGATTTGGCACTGCCGCAATTCGGAAATTCGAATTGATCCGAATTCAACAAAATTTGTCCGAATTTCGATTCGGACCGAACCGAATCGCACATGTCTATTTTATAGCTTCTTTAGTATAGACGTAGGTTTCAACAGGAAAAGTCGTTATTTCAAATGACAAAATAAAAGTAAAAGGAAGAATACAATAGATAATAGGGAACACATTCAAGGGGAAGCAATTTTGCAGTACACCCTCCCTTTAAGTATGGTAAAATTTGCCTGTGCCTGCAACATTCTACATAGTGATTTTTTTTAGTACAGGACATAATCTCATTTCATTGTGCAAACAAAATGTAGTGATAATTTATTTTTAACATTTATTTTTCAATTACGTTCATAATTGTTAATATATGCCCTTTGATTGAATATACTTTTCATAATACTTTAACATTTAAAATGCAGTCTCTGCACATAGCAACACATTTCTGGGCAGGGTTTACCTGGTGAAAACCAGTAGCAGACTGCTGCTTCAATACACTATTGTGATTCGCTTTCTGGATAAACCTCAAGTTGTCCAAAACTGGAAGCCCCCAGAATGCTGCAGGATGCCAAGTTAACCCTTTCATGACAGGGTTAATTTGTCTACATCAGAACAATGTTCCAATATAAACAAATTGAAATCCCATGATCGTGCACGCGATCGCAAGATTTCAATTATGGGATTGGGTCAGGGGGGCGTCCCTATGACGCTAGACACGCCCTCCAGACTGCGATCACATCCTGGAAGCGCCATTGGCTTCAGGACAGCAATACGGCTAGGATGTTCTATTCCGTCCTAACGGCGCTAAAGCCAGGCGCGGTTAGGATGGAATAGAACGTCAGGATGGCGTTAAAAGGTTAAGTAACACATCCTTAAATTACCATTATAGAAACAGAAAAGAGCTGCACTCATGAGGGGGAAAAATATTAACAAAATAAATATTATAAAGAAATCAATAAAAACTATGTGGAACTGGCCTAGCAAAGGTTGTATGCATCTCACACCTACATTAGCACTTAATCATTTTATAATCAAAGCCTTTATGCTTAAGCACTGATGCTGGTCCAAAATGTAAAATACTTTGGTAGGCCAGCTCCATGTATTTTCTGTTGATTATTTAATAACATTTATTTTGTAATTTCCATATCTTGTAACTGGTTTAAAGGGACACTGAACCCAAATTTTTTTCTTTCATGATTCAGATAGAGCATGGCATTTTAATCAACTTTCTAATTTACTCCTATTATCAGTTTTTCTTTGTTCTCTTGCTATCTTTAATTTAAAAGCAGGAATGTAAATCTTAGCAGCCAGCCCATTTTAGGTTCAGCACCATGGATAGCGCTTGCTTATTGGAGGCTGACCTTTACCCACCAATAAACAAGCATAACCCAAAATGGGCTGGCTCCCATGCATCACATTCCTGCTTTTTAAATAAAGATAGCAAGAGAACGAAGAAAATTTGATAATAGGAGTAAAGTAGAAAGTTCCTTAAAATTGCTACTCTATCTGAATCATGAAAGAAAAAAATTGAGTTTAGTGTCCCTTTAACTAACAAGCACTTGTTACTGTTGTGAAACTGAGATAAAAATCCATTTGGGCAATTGATTGGCTTTTGTGCTATCATAGGGGTAGATTACGAGTGCAGAGCTATTTATTGCTTCCGCTTGTGCATTAACTTCTCTAGACTTCAGCTTTTTTAACGCATTGGGTAGTGTGTGTATTACAAGTTAAAAGTAAACCGTTTTCACTCGCGTACTAACCTGACGAGCGCAAAAAAGCCAAAGTCTGAATATTGCAAACTTTTTAATGTATAGTCCCATAGACTTCAATGGAGCATGAAAAGAAGAAAAACAATTAACACCCTCACGTACAAACCCAGTCGCATTTTTCAAGTGCGCTAACCTGACACAAAATAATAATATTTCACATTCCAATGTTCTTCACATATGTTTTATTTGTTAATTAATTTATAATATTATTTATTAATATATATGATTTTTTTTTGGTAAAATATATATTTATAACTATATATATCTATATGATTATAAATAGTTATAGATATATACAGATATATGTAGGAATATCTATTTATAAATACATAGAACATATTCCCCTATGTGCAGAACATTTGAATGTGAAATATTTACAGTACATACACAGTTAAACACTTTAGTAAATATGAATATTGCATAAATATGTTTTTTCATGTTTTCAGCTACTTGACTACAAAGGGCTGCAATGCACTTATATATATGTCTGTATATATAGCAACAGTTAATCAGAGCTCTGAAGTTGCTCTATCCTGACACGTATTAAACTCAATTGTGCTTGAGCAAACGTGTTTACTTTCAACTTGTAATATGTGCGCTACTTCCGACACAGGCAAACACCTTTTCGCTCATGCAACATTTATCCACTCGTAATGTAGCCCATAATGGGAAATGCAATGTAACTATTTACAGAGAACCAAAACTTCCCTCATTCTGAGAAATTGGTACAGATTGGGAGCTCTAACTCACTTTCCCTCCAACTGCAGCATCTGCCCTGTTTACAGCACAGCTGCCTTTGGGAGAATTTTAGGATGGTCAATGGGTGTGGCTGGGTTTCTGGGTGGCACAAGGTTTAGTTGATGCAGAAAGGATAAGTATTTAGATTTACTGTTTTGTAGAGTCAGAATTGTCTCTGGTTATGAGAGGGTCATTCTAAGGGCTAGATTTATTAAAGCTGAGGCAGACAGGGGCACGTATACGCGCCCCTGTAATTTTGCGCTCGCGTGCAATCCCGCCCCCTGCCCGCGCACAGCCAATCAAGCGCGGGCAGGAGCTGTCAATCTCCTCGGTCTGACTAGACCGAGGAGATTGAATTTCGCCACCTTAGAGGTGGCGAAGAGGTTAGGAAAGCGGCGGTCTGGTGACCGTTGCTTGATAAATTGCGGCAAGCAAGTTCTTGTGAGAACTTGCAGCCGTAGGGCTTTAATAAATCTAGCCCTAAGTCTTGAACTGTGTTGGCAGACTATGGTGGTTCTGGGATTGAGTCTGGGACTCTTTTGGCATAGTAGGGTGGTTCAGGGGCTTATTCTGGATTTCTGTGAGTGTGACAGGGGTGGTTCAGAGATTGGGTCTGGAACACTATGGGTGTAGCAGGGTAGGTCAGAGCTGAGACTGGAACTAAGCACTATTCAGGGTCTTGAACTCTCTTGGTGTGGCAGGGTCAAGAAAATAGAAGGGTTCTTTTCGGGCTGTCTTGAACTCTTTGGGTCTAAGAGGGTGGTACAGAGATTGAGTGTGGAACTCTGAGGGAAAGGCAGGGAAGATAAGAGTGTGCCTGGAACTTTGTGTTCATAGCAAGGCAGTTCAGGGGCAAATGGGTGTTGTTGGGTGGTTCAGAAATAAATGTATGAGAAAAACTCAAAAAGCTACATAAAACTTCATGTCCAGCTGTTTACTTGCATGTACCATCTTAAAAGTATATGAAACCCAAACATGTTCTTTTGTGATTCAGACAGAACATACCCTTTTAAAAAGTTTCCAATTTATTTCTATTATCAAATTTGCTTAATTCCCATGATATTCTATGTTGAAAAGATACCGAGGTAGACATCTAGAGCACTGCATGGCAGGAAATAGCGCTGCCATCTAGTGCTCTTGTAACTGGATAACATTCTTGCAAAACTGTTGCCATATAGAGCTCCAGAAATGGGCCGGCTCCTAAGCTTATGTCCCTGTTTTTCAACAAAAGATACCAAGATAACAAAGAAAAATTGATAAAAGAAGTAAAGAAGTAATTTAGAAAGTTGTTTAAAATCTCATGCTCTATCTGAATCAGGAAAGAAATATCTCTTTATAAATAGAACTACAAAAGTTAATATTTTAATTTTCTTAGGTTGTTTAAAAAAATAAAATAAAACCATCCCAAAATATTATTATAATCATTTGACAGCTTATTGACCTAATTTCATTACATATTTACTCATAACAATGAGAGACTTAATAAGTAGATGTTTATCATTATTTAAACACTAAATAAATGCTTGATAGAATAATGCATTCAATGAAAAGATTAGTCTGAGAATAACATGTAGATGTATTTTGTAGTATCATTAGTTGTTTAAATAGTGACAAAATAAGTGTAAAGTTTGAATGTATATAAAACACTGGGAGCTGCCATTTTGTAACTTAGGTTACCTTCTCTGCTGTGGCCAATTAGGGACAGTTATAAATAGGTCACTAGAGTGTGTGGCATATAACAGTGTTCTGTACTTCCATTTCTAACAGAAACTGAAAAGCTCACAATTTAGGAATGGAATTACATGAAAGGGGCACAAAATAAATAATAAAAGTATATTGCAGATTTATATACTGTATATATATATCAGTGACGTGCAGTGAGGTCAGAGGCTGGTGAGGCACTAGATATGATACGCCAGAGAAAAACACATGTACAGAGGGCCGCAAGTACCCCCAACAGGGCAGGTTTAAATGATAGCTGAACCAGTGCACAGGTGACATAATCAGGTGATGGATGAGAGCAAGTTAGTAACCACTGAGTTACTGATCAGCTGATTACTTCACCTGTGCACTGATTCAGCTATAATGAAAACCTGGCCTGTTGGAGGTACTTGAGGACCATTGTTGAGAAACACTGCACTAAAGCACTAGCTCATCGGAAATGTATTGATTACCTGGAGAATAAAGCACACATACTCTGCTCACTGACACCCATACACCCACACATGTTCACATACACACTCACACAATTCTGTGGCACAGTGTCAGTTACTAAGCAATTAGAATGATACACAATCTCTTCTCAATCTCTTCTCTACTCACTACTGTATTGTAAAAATAGAAATAATTTACCATACAAGTTTTACACAAAGGACAATTTATCAATACTGCCAACACAGCTGCTGCAATATGGTGTTCAAGAAACGCATGTGCACATCCCACTTAGTTATGCTCTTCAAGTGCACATCCCACTTAGTTATGCTCTTCAACAAAGGACACCAAAGGATACCAAAAGAATGAAGTACATAATAATAAAAGTAAAATAGAAAGGTTTTTTTTTTTGTTTTTTTTTTTGTGCAATTTCTATCTAAATGATGGAAATGTAATTATGACTTTCATGTTGCTTTCAAAAACTAATTTGATTTGCTGACATAGGGCCAGTAACAGTTGATGCTAATTCTCAAAATATAAATAACTAGAATAGTCTATAAAAATAGCATGCTCTACCTAAATCATGAAAGTTTAATTTTAAATGTCTCCCTTTGACTATGTGTTTAACCAGTTACTTTACAGTGGCATTATTTCTAAAAACATTTAACAACTGCAATAATTACATATATTTTTTAAATGACTCATTATCTCCTTTTATTAATATAAACTTGTATAAAAGCAGCAATATTAAAAACACAATGCAACAGCTTTCAATTGATTTGTGAATTACAAGTTCACAGCAGTGACACAGAGAAAAATAAAAATAGATACTGCATCCTCTGACCAAACAGACATAACATATATGGAGTTTGTACCTAATTAAATCAAATAACCATGAAAAAGGGAGGCTTAGCAATATTCAATGTCAAAAACTTTAATTTAAATAATGTGGACACTGCACACAACTTCAAACTCTGGGTTTTAAATGATGGATTTAACTTTGAATTGACCCTTTGACTTCCTGTCAGTATTGGGTTATGCTCACTTACTGTCCCCCTGTTAATGAGCTGCATCTGAACACAATTTGCGAATCACAATAGATGTAGAATACTACTTTACTCTTCTGCTTGGGTTATGCTCACTTACTGCCCCCCCTCCCTGTTAATGAGCTGTATCTGAACACAATGTGTGAATCACAAGAGATGTAGAATACTACTTTACTCTTCTGCTTGGGTTATGCTCCTTTACTGCCCCCCCCCTGTTAATGAGCTGTATCTGAACACAATTTGTGAACCACAAGAGATGTAGAATACTACTTTACTCTTCTGCTTGGTGTCATCTGTTCTTAGGTTACCTCAGCTTCCAGTTGTGTCACATGACCCTGCTCACTGCATTCTCCTTCTGATTAATCTATATATCCTTCACTTGCTAGGAGGCATCAAGAGGGGTGCCTCCTATTGGTACCAATTTCTGCTGCTAATATATTGACAGAACACAGGTGGCGCTGCAGCACAGCTTTTCCTTTGACCCATGTACTGCAATGGAGAGAAGCATTCCTGTACCTGCCTCTCCATAGCATTACATGGGGGGAAAATATTTTTTGGGGGACTTTTTTTTTTTGTTTTAATTAAAATTTAATTAAACTTTGGCCACATATGGCAGGGAAGGCACTGCCTCCCCTGCCTCCTATGAGTGCATGTCCCTGATATATATTTATATATACAGGTGGCCCTCGTTTTACAACGGTTCAATTTACACCGTTTCAGAATAACAACCTTTTTTTCCAGTCATGTGACTGCTATTGAAAAGCATTGAGAAGCAGTGCATTGATTAAAATAGCCAGTAGGTGGAGCTGTCTGCTTGTGTTGCAGCAATGCCAAGCAAGCTGAAAATATTCAGTTTAACCAGACCTGAGCTATCAAGCAGATTTCAAAGGAACAAGATCTTCCTGTCTATAAATCAGTCCAGATTGGAATGCATAGAAAGAACTGTTTGCAGAAAAATGCAAGTGAAGTCTGTGTTGTGTGATTATTTTATTAGGTTTATAATGCTGTTTAGCAAATGTTTTTGTTAATTTAACTTAGGTTAATTAGATATTCTGTGTTGTGTGATTATTTTATCAGGTTTATAATGCTGTTTAGCATTTAAAGACTTCATTTCAAAGCTTTAAAAATAATGTATTAGGTGTTACTTATGACAATTTTGAGAGGGGCCTGGAACCTATCTCCCTCACTTCCCATTGACTTACATTATAAACTGGGTTTCAATTTACAACGGTTTTGATTTACAACCATTCCTTCTGGAACCTAACCCCGGCGTAAACTGAGGGCTACCTGTATATATATATATATATATATAGCACACAGAGAAAGTCCAGCACTCACTTACAAGCTCACAACTAAGATAAAAAGCAGCAATGGAAGAGTTAGTTATCACATCTGGCCAAATGGGAAAAGCACACAATGCAGGCTCACAATCAAACAACTGTGTAAAAATGAAGGGTGCACAGGCTTATGTAATCTCCCCAAACATATACAAAATACGGGAGGGGTCAGCACTCTCAGGCCTGACCGGGTACACATCCTATGACCCTGTAACATGCACAGCCCTGGGTGCAAAACAGCACTCTCAGGAAGCTGCACTGTCACTGGAGCCACAGGCAGTTAACCCCAGACAGGCCTGGGTGCAAGACCCAAACAGGGACAATTACAAAAAAATAATACATTAATATAGCACACAGAGAAAGTCCAGCACTCCCTTACAAGCTAACAACTAAAATAAAAAAGCAGCAATGGAAGAGTTAGTTGCCGCATCTGGCCAAATGGGAAAAGCCCAGGTACCTTGTCAAGGTCTCTTCCAAAGACCTGGGTCCCTAAACAGCCACACAATGCAGGCTCACAATCAAACAACTTTGTAAAAATGAAGGGTGCACAGGCTTATGTAATCTCCCCAAACATATACAAAACACGGGAGGGGTCAGCACTCTCAGGCCGGACCGGGTACACATCATGTTTTGTAAATGTTAGACTTGTACGCGGCAAAAAAATTTTTTCGGTTTGTTTCGGATGTTTTCAAATTTCGTTTTCGGATCGATTCGAATTTCGGATACATTCGAATGCATTCGTTTCAGATTCGTTCGGATTCATTCGGATTCAGATAAATTTGGATGTATTCAGTTCGGATTCGATTCGTAAATTCAGAAGTTCGGTATGTGTTAGGTGGGATGTGCTGTGTATTAGACTAGTATTACGTACTGTAAATTAAAAGAAAAAATGGGATCAACACAGTACAGCTCCTGCATGTCCCAAAGACCAGAGGTGCGCCAATCCACTATAGCTCAACCTATATATATAGTGAAATATAATCAAATAAAAACCTGTATATATTATATAAAAAATAGAAAATTAAAAAGTTGTGATAACACACAAATACAATGATGTTAATAATAATATATATACAATGTGTAAAGTGTAAAAGATCTTTAGGAAAAAGTCCCAACACTCATGGAAAGTCCTATACCGAGGACTCTCACTAGTAATATCCAGTTACAAAAGATGCATCAACCGAGTGAATGGCAGCTCTCTCCAAAGTGAATACGATAAATCTGGATGTCCTGGAAGACAAGAAAAAAGAGAGGCGCCCTTGGTGCAGCAAGTCCTAAACAGCATGTAACAACTTCCAGCAATAGTGATTGAATACTCACAAGCGAACGTGCACATGCAGTGCAATATTGGGCAAGCCGAAACTTCAGAGCCGTTCGGCTGACTCACCAATGGCAGGTCAGCTGAGTGGTGAAGCAGTGTTCCGCCGGAGACACAGGGATTCAAAGCTCCAAAATGCCCAGTGTTGATCGGCAAGGAAATGTGTGTAGTCCACAGACTTATAAACAATTCTCCGGGGCAAGGTAGAGTGAAAAAAAATATTTTATTAAAAACACTTAAAAAGTTGCTTTACAACGCGTTTCTCGGCTAGAATGCCATTTCATCAGGCTACATAATTATTACACTCAACCTTGCTACCTTTTATATCTCATAAAACCAATCAACGAGCCGTTTATCACACACGCCCACATTTCTGAAAACAAAACAGGTGCCGTGTATTCCACACACCCCTAAAGGATCGCATTTGCGCTCATAAGATTAATCAAAGTTACTGGGTGTGCGGAAAACAAAGCCCCCATTTGAGCTAACATATAGATCGAACTGTTTCACAATGTATAAACTAATGTGCATACAAGAATAGAGGCATATTGGCGTGTGAGTCGACTATGTTCATATTTTTCAACAGTATGGAAATCTAGTACTCACTCGCAATCAAAGTGTATATGCGATCTATCTTAGTTCAGATAAAACATGGATACTAGTTATACGCTAACATTGTTAAGCGAGCGGGTTAGAAGTTATATATAAAATACATACATATTTATTATATAAACACATTTCTTATGAAATATATACACATTTATAACATAAACACTTGACAATTCTTGTATAGGTATATAGGTGTATATTAAATTCCTAAAAACACCAATAAGAAGTATACACATTAATTGCTTGAACCCACTATCCTAATACAGTAAATAAAGATTGTAGGAATAGTGTGACCGTTTTAATAAATGTGAAAGATGATACACTAGAGCGATACTTATAATCGCTAAATAGATATTTTAAAAGATTTCATTTGATGTTTAAATTATGACAACAAAACTGATATTAACCTAATGAATGTCCCCTGGTATTTCCGGTGTTGGATATAAATCCACGGGTAACAACAATATAATATAGGGTGTATACAAAAGTAAATAAATATTATATAATATCATGTTTATATGTATCAATAACAGTAAAAAAATCTTGCGCACCCGACTATGATATTAATTTCTAATTTATGTTCTACTATACAATTAATAAGAAAATTCAAATGCATATATATACACACAAATACCACTAATATCTGTATACATACATATTTGTACATATATGGTGCAAAATTGATACAACCCCATAGCCACTATAAATGTGTCAGATCCATCATTTTTATATATAATAGTAGAGGGTCTGCTGAACCTACTAGATGGAAAAAGTACAAATGAGTAGTGTATCTCAAAAAAAGAGAGAGAAGGCCCCTTCGTTGGTAATATTATATGGATGAAATATCTATCTATCAATTAGTGATGTGTCCTAGATGACCAGTCCTGATGTGATGATATGTGATGATGTGTACATTTTATTCTATTTTCCTATATATAATTTGTTATTTCTCAGTGTGACTTGTGACCAGTTCTATGGTACTGGTTAGTGGTTAACTGTGTGTGTTCACTGTATGTGAGTTTATATGAATGCATTCCCTAGGGTGTAAAATGGCGTGTACAAAAATTAATCTAGCTATAACTATAAACCTCAACCGAGGTGTCATGATGTAATAATATGTGATTAATAAGCGTGAAATATTATCCTGATATGGGTGAAGTGAAGGGAAGGTGCAGGGACGGGATAAAGATGCTGTGACAATTAATTGTATGGGATAAGATATGTGTATAAGTTACCTAATGTCAACAAATAAAGTGTTATGAATATACATAAACTAAAACATACTATGGGAAAAAGAGGGAGAAACATTAAAATGCTGCTAGATCCACATTCAAATTTAACCCTGATGGGTGCATAGTTTTCAATTTGTGGATCCAGTATGTTTCTCTCCTTCTTAATTTAATAAATCTATTGTGAAAATGTGACATAGGAATTTCTTCTATGGGAATGATAGTGTAACAATCAGGGTTCCCTTCCTGTTTCTTATGAGAATGCTTAATAACACTATGGGATTTTTTATTATTAATAATACTTCGATAATGTTCTGACCAACGATGGCTGAGGCGTCTAATAGTGCGACCAATATACTGTACCTCACATGTGCAGGATATTAAAGAAATAACGTAATGTGAGGCACAAGTCAATCTACTTTTAATCTTATAAGATTTTTTTATCAATATGGGATTGAAAAGAACGTTTCCCATGGCCAATATGGTCACACATTTTGCAATTGGTAACGTTACATTTAAATGCTCCTCTATTAGTGACAAGTGAATTATTTCTATTATTGATTCTATTGGTGAAATTGTGAAATCCAGTTTTTTTATTTTTCATAATTTTACTAGGCGCCAGAATGTTTTTCAGACTTGGTGCCTTCTTGTAAACTATAAGTGGACTATCTCCTATCAATTCACACAAAATAGGGTCTCTTTTTAATATTCTCCAATGTTATTAAGCATTTCTCTTATGGAATTATGACTACAATTATATTGAGTAATGAATCTAATTTCAGATGATTTGATAGTATCCTGTTTATCTTTATTATTTGTTTTATATTTCAGAAAATATTCATCCCTGTTGTCATTACGAGCACGTTGGTAACTAGATTCAATGAGGTCCAAAGGATAATGTTTCTCCTTGAATATTTCCTTAAGTATCTGGCTTTGATCATCATAATCTGAGATAAGGCTACAATTACGCCTAATCCTCCTGAATTGTCCATATGGGACATTTCTTTTCCACGGATAATGATGATTACTTGAAAAGTCTAGATAGCTGTTGCTATCAACAGTTTTGAAGTGTGTGGAGCTGACTATATTGCCTAATCCATTGAATCGTAGATTTAGATCCAAAAATACAATGCTTTCAGAACGAATGCAACTAATAAATTTCAAACCTCTGTCGTTAGTATTGAGGTGATCAACGAATTGCAACGCTTCTTCCTTAGTACCATTCCAAAGAAATATTAAATCATCTATAAACCTGCCATAGAACACCAGATTCGCCTCATATCTTGACTGGTAGATATATTGATGTTCAAAGCAACCCATATATACAGGTTAACAAAACTTGGGGCGAACCTGGTGCCCATGGCAGTACCTTTGATCTGTAAAAAATAATTATCTTGAAATAGAAAATAATTATGTTGCAAAACAAATAAAATTAGTTGTAGAATGAATTGCTTTTGAAGGGGGGGGGGGGGATATACCAATCTTCTTCTAAGAAATGTGCTATAGCATTTACTCCCTGGTTGTGGGGAATATTTGAATAGAGCGCCTCCACATCACCAGTGATCCAGAGGTGATTTTCAGTAACTTGAATATTTCTTAATTTATCTAGCAAATCAGATGAATCCCTGATATACAAATCTAAATTTATCACATATCTTTGAAGGAAATAATCTATATATGCAGAAACATTCTCTGTTAAACTGCCTATGCCCGCTATTATCGGTCTGCCCGGGGGATTTGCCGTATCCTTATGGATTTTGGGCAGATGATAATAGAAGGCTTAGGCAGGTTCTTTGGGAATTAAACATTCTTTTTCTTTTTTAGATACCATTCCCTCTTGGAAACCAAAGTTGATAAGGCCTGTTAATGTTTTCAAATATTTAGGGGTAGGATCTTCCTTTAAGAGAGAATAATACGATTTGTCTTGTAAGATTCTTGTTGCTTCTCTTATATAGTCATTATAATTCTGCAAGACTATGCCCCCCCCCCCTTATCGACTTGGCGGATCACCAGCTCTGTGTTATTTTTCAAAGTTTCTAGAGCTTTTATCTCATTAGGAAACAAATTTTTATTACCTTTAACTTTGGGGAGGAGTTCCAATTCCTCTAGAACCAACTCTTTAAAGATTTCAATATAGGTGTTATTAGAAATCTGGGGATTAAAATTAGACTTATTTCTAAAATTAGTCTGAATATATCCTTCACTTAGTTGTTCCAAAAGGCTGTCGGGTTCATATATGGGAATGCCAGATACTATTCTGCTTTCCATAGAATCTGTCAAAATAGGCAGGGAATGTGAATCTTTTAATTTTTTCTCAGCGAAGTATTTCTGCATTGTAAGCTTCTGTGTATATTTATTTAAGTCTACAAAAAGGTTGAAAATATTATGAGAATTAGACGGACTGAAGGATAATCCTTTGCCTAACACTCTTATTTCATCATCTTTAGTTTTTGTAGTCTTGCTTTTTTGAGATGGACCCACTCCCTCTGCACCCCCCTTTGTGTACGGTCTTTTCCCTTTTTGGGGCTGAGTGTGTGTAGTGAGAGGTTCCAGGTAACTGGCTATTTTTCTTTGTGACCAAGACTGTTGTCTCGGTCGCTGCTCTAAAAAAGCCTGATTATTGGTATCATTCATTGGACTATTGTAGTTACGATTGTCATTGACACCATGAGCTGCTGGATGACGCATATTTGCTACCAATGGGGCAGTAGGCTCATCTAGGGCTTCAAATCTATTGGAAGTGGATACATTCACAGATGTTAAATGATCATAGTGTTCTCTTCTTGGATCTTCATATCTACTATCAGTGTCATAATTTGACTTAGAGCTATTGTGCCAAACCGGTCTGCTAGAATTAGGGCCAGATGTGGGGCCAGATGTAGGGTAGTATGTGGAATTTCTAGGATGATGAAGTGAAGCATTGTGACTATAATGGGGATTAAAAGAGTAGGTGTTAATATTAGAATTGTGATATGTTCGGTTATATTGTGTTGTCTGAGTTTCTATTGTGATTAAACCCACTATTTCTGTGGCTGTTACTTCTATCAACGATAGTCCCCTCATCAGCACCCTGTCCTCTATTGATACTTTGATTTTCGTTGGTAAACTGTCTATTTTGTGTATTAGGTGTTGCAGTGTCCCTTTCAACATTTTCCCTAAAAGGTTTATTTGCAGAATTGTTATTTGATCGGTTATTTGATCTATTTTTATTATTATTCTTATATCTACCATGATTGTATGTGTGAATTTCCCCTCTATTGTAGTCCCCCTCATCATGCAACAGTTTCTGATTTTTATTTGCTAAAAGCTCTTTCTGATAGATATCTGTCTTTTGTAATGTTTGTTTATTTAGTTCTTCATACTCAGTAGATGTTTTGAATTTCTCTAGATGTATTTGTAACTTTTCAATTTCCATAGTGACTTTAGCTACTAGAGCTTTTCTATGAGAAATCAAGATTTTCATTAAACGAAAGGAACAATCACCTAGGGTTTCTTCCCATTTGGTCAATAGGTCTAAGTCATCTTTAAACGAACAGTTTTTAAAAATTCTAAGTCCTCTAGGAATTTGCTTCCTCTCAATATATTTTCTAAGCATTTCAGCATCCCACCAATGCCTGCACTCAGTGTTGATCAATTCTTCCAGTCTAGAAAATGAGGAATGGATAGATAAATTATCAATATTATCATTATCACAGAGTGCAGGATTAGTGGGAGAAACAGATGACACCAAAGTAAGTCTTTTGTTGACCCTTTCATTAAGAGAAAGCATGATGGCAGCAATATCCTATATTATAAAAGACAAGAGTTTGTCTGAAGCCGTCATGCGCAGTTCAGACAAACTCTTGCAGCTGATCGCACGCGCACCCACCCGGCAGCAGCGCGAGGACCCGGCAGCACAGCTGATCGCACGCGCAGGGTTGAAACAAAGCAGCGCGGGGAAGAGAGAGAGAGAGAGAGAGAGAGAGAGAGAGAGAGAGAGAGAGAGAGAGAGAGAGAGAGAGAGAGAGAGAGAGAGAGAGAGAGAGAGAGAGAGAAAAAATGGGATCAACACAGTACAGCTCCTGCATGTCCCAAAGACCAGAGGTGCGCCAATCCACTATAGCTCAACCTATATATATAGTGAAATATAATCAAATAAAAACCTGTATATATTATCTAAAAAATAAAAAATAGAAAATTAAAAAAAAAGTTGTTACATGCTGTTTAGGACTTGCTGTACCAAGGGCGCCACTCTTTTTTCTTGTCTTCCAGGACATCCAGATTTATGTACTGTAATATTAGGTGTAACCCATAGCAGAGTGATATAACCTAATATACAGTACAATACTAGTGTAATTGTGATTAGTCCATGGCCATCCGAATGTTACGAATAAATCCAAACTAATTTGGATTTATTAGTTAGATTCGGTGCTACTGTAATTCGGAAATTCGAATCAATCCGAATCTCCGAATTTGACAAATTCGTCCGAATTTAAATTTGGAACGAAACGAAATGCACATGTCTAGTATATGTTTAGGGAGATTACATAAGCCTGTGCACCCTTCATTTTTACACAGTTGTTTGATTGTGAGCCTGCATTGTGTGGCTGTTTAGGGACCCAGGTTTTTGGAAGAGACCTTGACGAGGTACCTGGGCTTTTCCCATTTGGCCAGATGCGGTAACTAACTCTTCCATTGCTGCTTTTTATCTTAGTTGTGAGCTTGTAAGTGAGTGCTGGACTTTCTCTGTCTGCTATATTAATGTATTATTTTTTTGTAATTTTCCCTGTTTGGGCCTTGCACCCAGGCCTGCCTGGGGTTAACTGCCTGTGGCTCCAGTGACAGTGCAGCTTCCTGAGAGAGCTGTTTTGCACCCAGGGCTGTGCATGTTACAGGGTCATAGTATGTGTACCCGGTCCGGCCTGAGAGTGCTGACCCCTCCAGTGTTTTGTATATATATATATATATATATATATATATATATATATATATATATATATAGAAACAGCACTTAGAGAGACAGACAGAAAAGTAAAATCAACCAGTATACACTATATGCTGTATATAATGATTAATTACTATATAGAACAAATACAAGTGTATACAACACCACTGATCCAGTTCTTAAATTTCAAGCTGTCGGATAGTCCACAGATGTAATATATCTCTTAACGACCCTGGGACAAGTTCCACTGTGTCCCAGTTATTTGCAGCTTTGTCCAATATAGAGTTTCCCCTCCAGATGAGGATCCTCCCAAAGATTTCTGAAAAAACGAAAGGATGGGCAAGCGCATGAGAGGGCACTCCTAGTATAGTATGTGTTGATTTAATATCAGATATAAAGTGAGAAAAACAAATGCACACTCACATGATCCAACCTAATCCATTATGAGGTATGTTTACAGTCTGAGTTAGCCAAATGTTATCTGCCAGTCACTCTCCTTAGTCCCACCGCTTCCTCAAATCTTGATCTGCTGCAGTGTATCTGCTATTGGGCAGTGACACCACTAGTAGACGGAGCTCCTCCTCCTGCTGATTCCACAGGTTAGTACAGGGATAACTGGTAAACGCTTGTTCCTTCACACCAGAGGTGCAGCACCGTCTGGCTGCTTTTGCAAAATTTAGAAACGCCACCTGCTCCTATATATATATATTTACAGTATATATGATTTATTATTTTATATTACCATCTCAAAGTGTTTAATGTCCCTTTAAAACATTTATCAATAGCATGAAAGTGTTAAAGAGACATTGTACACTAGATTTTTTCTTGTTTTGTAGATGATCCATTTATATAGCCCATTTGGGAGTGTTTTTGTAACAATGTATCGTTTGACTTATTTTTTAATAACATTGTGCTGATTTTCCTAACCAATCCCCAAAGTTTAATATGTAGACCCAAGTCTACAGATTTGTTTGTGTAATCTGCCTTTTCATATGCAGGGGACGGGGGAATGTCTGCTCTTCCTAATTTTCCAGCCCCTTTCACTGGGTGTCCCAGCCTAACCTCATTAACAGTGCTAAACTGGGAGCTTCTAAGTTTTTAAAATGTTTTTTACTGTATGTTTAGATCAGTATCTGTGCATATTATTCTTTATAGTAGTGTCTGTTACATGCAGTTATATGAAAATTGGTGTATACTGTCCCTTTAATACTAATGACTAATAATGGCAATACTGAGTGCAATGACTCATTCATTTGTATATGATATTAAAAAATAATAATAATGAAAAACCAGCATAGTTCTGCATTAGTAACTTATTTTACATACTAACAACATATAAACCACTCATCATCCGCAAGGCTGTATACCTTGACCCCCGAGTGGCAGACATTATAACTACAACAAACATATATTAGTATCCGCACATAGGTTATTTGATGAATAACATTTTTTTTGCCTCTTTTTAAATGGACATGAAATAGTAATTACATTTCATGCAACTCCCTCTAATTATGGGTGCAGCCACTTTGCAACCTAGGTTTAAGTGCAGAGAGCGGAAGGAGAGTTGCTGCACATATGCAGACATATTAGCACTGGAATGCAGTGAAAACTAGATTTTAACACTAGACTAAAGGGAGGTGGAGGAGAATAACTTAAATACTTTGTACTACATTCTAAGTACATTACTTTGGGGACAAATAGCTATATATATATATATATATATATATATATATATATATATATACATATATATATATATATATATATATATATATATATATATATATATATAATGATAATGTTCATTTAAAGGGACACTGAACCCAAAAAAAAATATTTTGTGATTCAGTTAGAGCATGCAATTTTAAGCAATTTTAAGCAACTTTGTCATTTACTCCTATTATCAATTTTTCTTCGTTCTCTTGCTATCTTTATTTGAAAAAGAAGGCATCTAAGCTATTTTTTTTGGTTCAAAACCATGGACAGCACTTGTTTATTGGTGGATGAATTTATCCACCAATCAGCAAGAACAATCCAGGTTGTTCACCAAAAATAGGCCGGCATCTAAACTTACATTCTTGCATTTCAAATAAAGATACAACGAGAATGAAGAAAATGTGATAATAGGAGTAAATTAGAAAGTTGCTTAAAATTTCATGTTCAATCTGAATCACGAAAGAACATTTTTGGGTTCAGTGTCCCTTTAACAGGGAGAGTTTCAGTTTTAATGAGAAATTATACCTGTCAGACAAGCTATTATTTACTAAGTACATACATGCTAGTAAACCATACATACTGACTTCTTAAAATGTTTTTTTCTCAAAGATCAAAGGGAGATTTTACAACTTTTCTTTACAACATTTTTTATTGTGTAAAAACTCAATATGCTGTCCTATGTCATATAAAAATGTCAAAATGTAAATAATAAAGTTTAAAAATAAAAATAAGGAACTGAAAGATGTCACAATTAAATAATATGCCAGGATGTATCACACCGAAATACCATGTTTATTAAAAAAACAACAACCTTTCTTTAATTCCAAGATCAGCATGTTTTTACTGCAATTGGTAAACTAAATATTATATACACAACATAGCCAGTTATTGACAGGCAAGTGAGTGCCAAATGTGTATGCCTCAGTGGTTGTCTAATAGTGCAACGTTTGTTTAATTGGCATGCTGAAACACTATCACTCTGGCAATATCATTCCTTGTATTAAGTATTGTGCCTTGTATATATAGTATCCTACCTTGTATACAGAATTCTGCCTTGTATACAGTATCCTGCCTCATATGCACTATCCTGCCTTTTATGTAGTATCCTGCCTTGTAGACTGTATCCTGCCTTGTATACAGTATCCTGCCTTGTATACAGTATCCTGCCTCGTATACTGCATCCTGCCTTGTATAAACTATCCTGCCTCGTATACTGTATCCTTCTTTGTATGCACTATCCTGCCTCATATACTGTATCCTGCTTTGTTTGCACTATCCTGCCTCGTATACTGTATCCTGCTTTGTATGCACTATCCTGCCTCATATACTGTATCCTGCTTTGTTTGCACTATCCTGCCTCGTATACTGTATCCTGCCATGTATGTACTATCCTGCCTTGTAGACTGTATTCTGCCTTGTATGCACTATCCTGCCTCGTATGTAGTATTCTGCCTTGTAGACTGTATCCTGCCTTGTATACACTATCCTGCCTTGTATACTGTATCCTGCCTCATATACAGTATCCTGCCTCATATACAGTATTCTATATACTGCCTTGTATGAAATATCCTACCTTGTTACCACTATCCTGCCTGGTATTTAGTATCCTGCCTTGTATACAGCTGTGCCTGTGATTTGTTGTAGTCACCTGTGCTCTGTTTAAACCGATTACTTAGTACCTGACCTCTGGCTTTGCACTCTGCCCCTTACACTACCCTTTTGTACCTAACCTTGCCACTGGACTGATTACCTGGTACCTGACCTCTGGCCTGGCCCTGAATTCTGCCTTTGCCTTGTTTTATATCTTATGTTTGATTCCTATAAATAAATATCATTATATCTGTGTTCACTTCAACTAACCCTCTTCCTTACAAAAATGGGGAGAGAGAGAGAACATTTTTTTATGATTCAGATAGAGCATGCAGTTTTAAGTTATTTCCATTATCAAATTTTGCACAGTCTATTTATATTTACACTTTCTGCAGAACAAGATCCTACTGAGCATGTGCACAAGCTCACAGGATATACTCATACTAGTCTGTGATTGGCTGATATCTGTCACATGATAAAAGGGGCCGGAAAATGGAAGAAAAAACAATTTTTTTAGAAAATAAACTACTGGGGCGCGATCCGATATACGGCGTAGTTTGCGGCGCAAGTGAGGGAACCCGCGTCACCCGCAGTTTCAGCTCGCATCTCGAGCTATCCAATATACGTCGCCGTCAGATGCTAACGTGCCGTAAGTCAGATAAACCAGCGATGTCCAGAAATCAGCGCAAGTACAAATTTCTGGCGTCGCCAGTGACTTGCGCCACGTTAGAAACTGCCGGCGCCTACAAAACCTGACTAAAGTATGAAATCACCAGCACTGTCTAACATGCCTCCCTAACATAGCCCGACACGTCTAACACGCCTCCCTAACATAGCCCGACACGTCTAACCCTGTATCCGCTATCCCCCCTCACTAGCCTAACAATAAAATATGTATTAACCCCTAAACCGCCGCTCCCAAACCCCGCCGCAACCTAATAAAGTTATTAACCCCTAAACCGCCGCCAGCTATATTAAATCTATAACCCCCTAAAGTGAGCCCCTAACACCGCCGCCATCTACCTTACCTACCCCCTAAAGTGAGCCCCTACCCCGCCGCTATCTATTTTAAAATTATTAACCCCTAATCTAATCCCCCTACCCCGCCGCCATCTATATTAAATTATTTAACCCCTAAAATACTAAACTATCCCTACCACTAAACCTAAGTCTAACCCTACAAATATCCCTGAAAAGGGCTTTTTGCGTGGCATTGTCCCAAAGTAACAGCTCTTTTGCCAGCCCTTAAAAGGGCTTTTTGCGGGGCATGCCCCAAAGAATTCAGCTCTTTTGCCAGCCCTTAAAAGGGCTTTTGGTGGTGCTTTGTCACAAAGTAAACTGCTCTTTTGCCTACAATCTACATCCCCCTACACCGCGGCCACCTATAATAAATGTATTAACCCCTAATCTAATCCCCCTACACCGCCGCCAGCTATATTAACTATATTAACCCTAATTATATTAGGGTTAATATAGTTAATATAGTTATTATATTATATATATTAACTATATTAACCCTAATTATATTAGGGTTAATATAGTTAATATCGTTATTATATATATATATATATATATATATATATATATATATATATATATATATATATTAAGTATAATAACCCTATCTAACTCTAACATCCTAACTAAACTCTTATTAAAATAAATCTAATATTAATATTATTAATTAAAATATTCCTATTTAAATCTAAATACTTACCTATAAAATAAACCCTAAGATAGCTACAATATAATTAATAATTACATTGTAGCTATGTTAGGGTTTATATTTATTTTACAGGTAAATTGTTAATTATTTTAACTAGGTATAATAGCTATTAAATAGTTATTAACTATTTAATAGCTACCTAGTTAAAATAATTACCCAATTACCTGTAAAATAAATCCTAACCTAAGTTACAAATACACCTACACTATCAATAAATTAAATAAACTACAAATATCTATCTAAAAATACAATTAAATAAACTAAACTAAATTACAAAAACAAACAAACACTAAATTACAAAAAATAAAAAAAAGATTACAAGATTTTTAAGCTAATTACACCTATTCTAAGCCCCCTAATAAAATAATAAAGCCCCCCAAAATAAAAAAAATTCCCTACCCTATTCTAAATTAAAAAAAGTTCAAAGCTCTTTTACCTTACCAGCCCTTAAAAGGGCCTTTTGTGGGGGCATGCCCCAAAGAAAACTGCTCTTTTGCCTGAAAAAAAAAAACACAATACCACCCCCCAACATTACAACCTACCACCCACATACCCCTAATCTAACCCAAACCCCCCTTAAATAAACCTAACACTACCCCCCTGAAGATCTCCCTACCTTGCCTTCACCACACCGGGCCAAACTCCTCATCCGATCCGGGCGATGTCTTTATCCAAGCGGCAGCAAAGTCTTCTTCCATCCGGCAGCATCTTCCATCAAGCGGCATCTTCAAACTTCATTCGTCGCTCCTCCAACGCGGAGCATCCATCCCGGCCGACGACTGAACGACGAATGAGGTACCTTTAAATGACGTCATCCAAGATGGCGGCCGTCGAATTCCGATTGGCTGATAGGATTCTATCAGCCAATCAGAAATTAAGGTAGAAAAATCTGATTGGCTGATTGAATCAGCCAATCAGATTCAAGTTCAATCTGATTGGCTGATTGGTTCAGCCAATCGGATTGAACTTGAATCTGATTGGCTGATTCAATCAGCCAATCAGATTTTTCTACCTTAATTCCGATTGGCTGATAGAATCCTATCAGCCAATCGGAATTCGACGGACGCCATCTTGGATGACGTCATTTAAAGGTACCTCATTCGTCGTTCAGTCGTCGGCCGGGATGGATGCTCCGCGTTGGAGGAGCGACGAATGAAGATTGAAGATGCCGCTTGATGGAAGATGCTGCCGGACGGAAGAAGACTTTGCTGCCGCTTGGATAAAGACATCGCCCGGATCGGATGAGGAGTTCGGCCCGGTGTGGTGAAGACAAGGTAGGGAGATCTTCAGGGGGGTAGTGTTAGGTTTATTTAAGGGGGGTTTGGGTTAGATTAGGGGTATGTGGGTGGTGGGTTGTAATGTTGGGGGTGGTATTGTGTTTTTTTTTTCAGGCAAAAGAGCAGTTTTCTTTGGGGCATGCCCCCACAAAAGGCCCTTTTAAGGGCTGGTAAGGTAAAAGAGCTTTGAACTTTTTTTAATTTAGAATAGGGTAGGGATTTTTTTTTATTTTGGGGGGCTTTATTATTTTATTAGGGGGCTTAGAATAGGTGTAATTAGCTTAAAAATCTTGTAATCTTTTTTTTATTTTTTGTAATTTAGTGTGTTTTTTTTTGTAATTTAGTTTAGTTTATTTAATTGTATTTTTAGATAGATATTTGTAGTTTATTTAATTTATTGATAGTGTAGGTGTATTTGTAACTTAGGTTAGGATTTATTTTACAGGTAATTGGGTAATTATTTTAACTAGGTAGCTATTAAATAGTTAATAACTATTTAATAGCTATTATACCTAGTAAAAATAATTAACAATTTACCTGTAAAATAAATATAAACCCTAACATAGCTACAATGTAATTATTAATTATATTGTAGCTATCTTAGGGTTTATTTTATAGGTAAGTATTTAGATTTAAATAGGAATATTTTAGTTTATAATATAAATTAGATTTATTTAATAAGAATTTAGTTAGGGGTGTTAGGGTTAGATAGAGTTAATATAGTTAATATAAATACTATAGTAACTATATTAACTATATTAAAGTGAATGTAAATTTTGATGCTAAAGTGCCCGGTTTTTAAAACTTCGATTAAAAACAGGGGCACTTTAATTCATAAAAATTTTCATTTCACTCCTGTTGTGAAAAAAAACTTACCTTTTAATCTTCACAGCAGCTCCAGCTTCCTCCACCTGTTTCAAAGCCTCTTCCTGGGTCTAAAATGAGGCATCGGTTTCCTCCAATCACAGCAGTGAATCAGACACTGAATCCCCCGGGGGGGAAGCTGTGATTGGAGAATGACCTATCAATCATTTCTGACATCAGAAATGGCTTGTGAGACCGGAGAAAGCTGGAGCTGCTGTGAAGTTTAAAAGGTAAGTTTTTTGTCACAACAGGAGGGAAATGTAAATTTTTATGAATTAAAGTGCCCCTGTTTTTAATCAAAGTTTTAAAAACCGGGCACTTTGGCATCAAAATTTACATTCACTTTAACCCTAATATAATTAGGGTTAATATAGTTAATATATATAATGTAATAACTATATTAACTATAATATACTTAGGGTTAATATAGATAATATAGCTGGCGGCGGGATAGGTAGATTAAATTAGGGGTTAATCATTTTAATATAGATGGCGGCGGTGTAAGGGGCTTACATTAGGGGTTGATACCATTAATATAGGTGGCGGCGGTGTAGGGAGGGCAGGTTATAGGGCAAAAGAGCTGTTAACTTTGGGGCAAAGCCCCGCAAAAGGCCCTTTTAAGGGCTGGTAATAGAGCTTATTACTTTATGGATATTAGATTAGGGGTTAATAATATTAATATAGCTGGCGGCGGTGTAAGGGGTCAGATTAGGGGATAGATCAGGTAGATGGTGGCGGTTTTAGGGGCTCACATTAGGGGATAGATCAGTTAGATGGTGGCGGTTTTAGGGGCTCACAGTAGGGGATAGATCAGTTAGATGGTGGCGGTTTTAGGGGCTCACAGTAGGGGGTTAGTTTATGTAGATGGCGGCGGTTTAGGGGTTAAATACTTTATTAGGAATTGCGGCGGGGGATCGCGGTTGACAGGTAGATAGACATTGCGCATGTGTTAGGTGTTAGGTTTTATTTAGCAGATCGCGGTTGACAGGTAGACATTGCGCATGCGTTAGGTGTTAGGTTTTATTTAGCAGATCGCAGTTGACAGCTAGATAGACATTGCGCATGCGTTAGGTGTTAGGTTTATTTAGCAGCTAGTTTAGGGAGTTACGGGGCTCCAATAGTCAGCGTAAGGCTTCTTACGGCTGCTTTTTGTGGCGAGGTGAAAATGGAGTAAGATTTCTCCATTTTCGCCACGTAAGTCCTTACGCTGTATATTGGATACCAAACTGCGCTGGTTTGGTATACCTGCCTATGGCCCAAAAAACTACGGGCGACGGCAGAAATATACGCGCGTAACTTCTAGGTTACGCCGTATATAGGATACCAAACCCGCGCAAATATTGGCGCCGCCAGCTTTTGCGGGCGACGATTTTTATCGGATCGACCCCCTGGTTATTTGAGATTCAGAGTAGATGTTATTGCATTGTATTTTTATTATGCACTTGTTAATTGTGCAATTCTATTGCATTGAGTGGTCCTTTAATAGCTTCACTTAGTGTTTCTTGTTCAGCTAAGTAGTCGTTTGAAAGTCTAGCCTGTTGGGCACTTTGATTTATTTCACTAAATTTAGATACTCTGTGTATACTTTAGCTGTATTTTAGACATTCAGTAATAGATGTAGCAACATTTTAGTCCATGTGGTAACACATTGCATTTGACATATTGCAGATAGCTGCTATTTAATCAGCATTTAAAACAATTTCACAAAAAAAGGCTTAAATATTTTACTGGACAAAATAAATGTACTTTTTATTAGGCGTTGATGTCTGATTACTGCTAAAAAATATTTGTGTGTGTATGCTGATGCTGGCTTGTAGCAGTAGCACTACATACAGCTTTAAAGGGACATTAAACCCCATTTTTTTCTTTAGAAAGAGTGTGCAATTTTACTTAACTTTCCAATTTACTTCTATTATCTAATTTGTTTCATTATCTTGATATTCTTTGCGGAAAAACATATCTAGATAGGCTCAGTAGCTGCTGATTGGTGGGTGGGCATAGATGCCTCAAGTGATTGGCTCACCCATATGCATTGCTATTTCTTCAACAAAGGATATCTAAAAAAATAAAACAAATTAGATAATAGAAGTAAATTTGAATGTTGTTTAAAATTGTATTCTCTAACTGAATCATGAAAGAAAAATGTTGGGTTTAGTGTCCCTTTAACTTTATTTTAGTTGCTGTCCAGCTGATCCTCTGCTGCCCTAAAGATGTTCCCCATGGGAAATTTCTGAATGAGACCATCAGTGAAAATTTGTCAAAACAAAAGAAACTACTCATCTGAGCATTATATGGCAGCAGTTTTGGAAGAATTTTATACATTTGCAAGAGCACTAGATTACAGCACTATTTACTGCCAAGTAGTGCACCAGACACCTACCTTGGTTTCTCTTCAACACAAAATATTATGGAAACAAAACAAATTTGATAATATAAGTAAATTTGAAACTTTTAAAAAAAAAATATTTTCTGTCTGAATAAGAAAAATCACATGAAACCCAATTTTTTTTCTTTCATGATTTAGAAAGAGCGTGCAATTTTTAACAACTTTCTAATTTACTTCTATTATCTAATTTGCTTCATTCTCTTGATATACTTTGCTGAAAAGCATATCTAGATAGGCTCAGTAGCTGCTGATTGGTTGCTGCACATAGGTGCCTCGTGTGATTGGCTCACAAATGTGCATTGCTATTTCTTCAACAAAGGATAGCTAAATAATGAAGTAAATTAGATAATAGAACTAAATTGCAATGTTGTTTAAAATTGTATTCTCTAGTTGAATCATGAAAGAAAAAATGTGGGTTTAGTGTCCCTTTAAGTAAAGAGCTTGGTATATGCTCCCTCTTCTCTTTAGCACTGATTAAGCTTAGTTAATTAGTAATAATTTATTAAGCAGGTATTTAAACAGACATATATCCCTTTGTAATCTCCATCTTATAACTGAATATATTTATATATACACAATATTATTCACACCTAAAAACCCTAGTATGTCCACTGCTATTGCAAATAATGGTCTTCCTATCATGAATGTTTATGCAAAACTAATAATCCACCATAAAAGAGCAAATGACTAGAGACAAAGGACAGATTCCTTAAAGCTCTCTGGTCTGGCAAGATTCTGTAAGATGCCTTGTCATTATTACAAATGTTTTAAAGGTATTTGTTACCTTGGAAACGATGTACCTCATTAATATATGTTATGGAGAAGATTTACTTTACAATATAGTGCTTAGTAAAATAAGATGATGATTTTTCTCCATGCTGGCAAGTTTTTGTGAATTGGGCCCAAGGTAAGAGAGGAGGGGGAGGTCAAGAGTAGTTCACAGAAAATTAGATACAGTATTAACCCAAACCTCCCTGGTAGAAGGGGGAGCAAGCACAAATGTAACGTATTTTACAGAAAAAAAAGGAAGAAAAATACATAATGAACACATATTGCAATAATGTGATACTTTCAATAATGAAACATTTTATGCATTGTTGAAATTTTAAATCGAATGGCCATTTAAACTAAATGGGCACCAATGTTAGTTGCTTCCTGGTGTGTAGAATCCTTTGTAAATGTCAGTTGCAGTATGTTAGTACAAAAGCTGTTACTGTAGAGGGAGCCAGTACTCGAGTTACTGATAGTGATGTTTATCAGCTTCTTCATGTTTTATGAACGCTGGTGAGTCTGTTTCAGTAACTTGCAGTCATGTTTTCCAGCGAAAACAAAGGTGTGTCTCACAAGTGTAAACACACTATTGCATCGTAAGACTATGGGGTAGGTTCTAATATTTAAAGGGACACTAAACCCAAACATTTTCTTTCATGATTCAGGAAGAGAATACAATTTTAAATAACATTCCAATTTACTTCTATTATCTAATTTGCTTCATTCTTTAGATATACTTTTTTGAAGAAATAGCAATGCACATGGGTGAGCCAATTACACAAGGCATCTATGTGCATCTACCAATCAGCAGCTACTGGGCATATCTAGATATGCTTTTCAGAAAAGAATATCAAGCAAATGAAGCAAATTAGATAATAGAAGTAAATTAGAAAGTTGTTTACAATTGCATGCTCTTTCTAAATCATGAAAGAAAAAATTTGGGTTTAATGTCCTTTTAAAGGGACATAAATCACAAAGTAATTACAAAACCTTTCTGTTCTTGTGCAATAAATTAAAGGGATATAAACCCCCAAAGAATCTTTTGTGATTCAGACAGAGCATACAAGTTAAAAATACATTTCTATTTACTTATATTATCAAATTAGCTTTGTTCCCATGGTATTCTATGTTGAAGGGATACCTAGGTAGGCTAGTGCTGCAATCTGGCATGAGAAAGAAAAATCCAGCGAATCGTCTTGAAATCATCAACATCTGTTTATTTCATATCAGGTACAAAAACAGCACATCCAGATAAAAACTGTATAAAAATATAGCTTATGCCACCAGATTAAGCCGTAGCCGGTCTTACGCGTTTCGGTTTGAAAAATGCCTTAATCATAGACCATACAGCTACATCTCTATTTACTTATATTATCAAATTAGCTTTGTTCCCATGGTATTCTATGTTGAAGGGATACCTAGGTAGGCTAGTGCTGCGATCTAGTTGCTCTTGCAAATGGATAACATTCTTGCAAAACTGCTGCCCTATAGTGCTCCAGAAATGGGCTGGATCCTAAGCTTACATCGCTGCTTTTCAACAAAAGATTCTAAGAGAATGAAGAAAATTTGATAATAGAAGTAAATAAGAAACGGCTAGATTACGAGTTTTGTGGTATGAGTGAAAAAGCAGCGTTAAGGCTCTTTTTCACTACCGCTGGTATTACGAGTCGTGCAGGTTTAGGGGCACCGCACACTTTTTTGGCCGTAACGCAACGTAACTACCGCAGCTTTTAAAAAGTTCTTTTTCAATGGGACTTCCACAGCGCCGGTATTACGAGTCTGCCTGGGAGGCTAAAAAGTGAGGATTCATACCGTAAACTGAAAGTCAGTAGTTATGAGTTTTACGCTACAAAGCCGTACCATAAAACTCATAACTAAAGTGCTAAAAAGTACACTAACACCCATAAACTACCTATTAACCCCTAAACCGAGGCCCTCCCGCATTGCAAACACTAAAATAAAATTATTAACCCCTAATCTGACGCTCCGGACATCGCCGCCACTATAATAAACATATTAACCCCTAAACCGACGCACTCCTGCATCGCAAACAATACTTAAATATTATTAACCCCTTATCTGCCGCTCCCGACCTCGCCGCCTCCTACATTATACTTATTAACCCCTAATCTGCCGCCCCCAATGTCGCCACCACCTACATTACAGTTATTAACCCCTAATCTGCCGCCCGACACCTACATTACACTTATTAACCACTAATCTGCCACCCCTAACATCTCCGCCACCTACCTACATTTATTAACCCCAATCTTCCACCCCCAACGTCGCCGCCACTATGCTAAAGTTATTAACCCCTAACCCTAAGTCTAACCCTAACACTAACTTTAATGTAATTAAAATAAATCTAAATAAAACCTACTATTAATAACTAAATAATTCCTATTTAAAACTAAATACTTACCTGTAAAATAAACCCTAAGCTAGCTACAATACAACTAATAGTTACATTGTATCTAGCTTAGGTTTTATTTTTATTTCACAGCTAAGTTTGTATTTATTTTAACTAGGTAGACTAGTTACTAAATAGTTATTAACTATTTTCCAACTACCTAGTTAAAATAAATACAAATGTACCTGTAAAATAAAACCTAACCTGTCTTACACTAACACCTAACCTTACACTACAATTAATTAAATAAATTACATTTATTAAATACAATTAACTAAATTACAAAAACAAACCAACACTAAATTACACAAAATAAAAAAGAAATGATCAAATATTTAAACGAATTACACATAATCTAATAGCCCTATCAAAATAAAAAGCCCCCCATAATAAAAAAAAAACCCTAGCCTAAACTAAACTGCCAATAGCCCTTAAAAGGGCCTTTTGCTGGGCATTGCCCCAAAGAAATCAGCTCTTTTACCTGTAAAAAAAAAATACAAACACCCCCCAACAG
Source organism: Bombina bombina (assembly GCF_027579735.1). NCBI lineage: Eukaryota > Metazoa > Chordata > Amphibia > Anura > Bombinatoridae > Bombina > Bombina bombina. The sequence continues at coordinate 130,385,017 of NC_069508.1, read as the reverse complement.
TAAAACCCACCACCCACACAACAAAACCCCCAAATAAAATCCTAACTAAAAACATTTAGCTCTTTTTCTGCCCAAATCCTAAGATAAAAATAAAACCCACCCAATAAACCCTTAAAAAAAACTAACACTAACCCCCCGAAGATCCACTTACAGTTTTTGAAGACTCGACATCCATCCTCAACGAAGCCGGGAGAAGTCTTCATCCAAGCTGCAAGAAGTCCTCAACAAAGCCGGGAGAAGTCTTCATCCAAGTGGCAAGAAGTGGTCCTTCATCCAGACGGCATCTTCTATCTTCATCCATCCGGCGCGGAGCGGCTCCATCTTCAAGACATCCGGCGTGAAGCATCCTCTTCTTTCCACGGCTCTTGACGAATGAAGGTTCCTTTAAGTGACATTATCCAAGATGGCGTTCCTTGAATTCCGATTGGCTGATAGAATTCTATCAGCCAATCAGAATTAAAGGTGAAAAAATCCTATTGGCTGATGCAATCAGCCAATAGGATTGAGCTTGCATTCTATTGGCTGTTCCAATCAGCCAATAGAATGCAAGCTCAATCCTATTGGCTGATGCAATCAGCCAATAGTAGGGTTGCACCGATACCGATACTAGTATCGGTATCGGTACCGATACCAAGTATTTGCATGAGTACTTGTACTCATGTTATGTAAATGCACTGATACTTAAACCGATACCTCCACTTCCTACCCATATGCTATCGTGTGACTTTTTTTTCAAACTGCATGTTCCCATTTCATTTTAAGCTGGAGTGGGACTAAACTAAAAATTGTTTACTATTGTTCTGCCAATACAAATTGTTGTTATTTGTATTATTGTAGGAGAGATCACTGTACCTCGTTCAGACAAACCCCTGAAGTACTGGGCTGTTAATAAACTGAGATTTCTAGCACTGGCTAAAATGGCCCAAAAATATCTTTCTGCCCCATGCAGTAGTGTGGAAAGTGAGACTGTTCAACTTAGAGTCAAACCTCCTTACTGATAGCAAAAACAGACTAATAGCTGGACATGCAGAGATGCTTCTGTTCTGTTCCTTAAAAAGAACTTGCCACTAAGTTTTGAAAAACTATTCTTATTACTTGATTGCCTTTTTTACTGCTAGTTCTTATCTTGCACAATTATGTTCAAAACATAGTGTACTCTGAGGAACATCCATATCCTTAGATTATATAATTGCAGGTAGGGTTGCACCGATACCATTTTTTTTTAAGACTGAGTAAAAGTACCGATACTTGTTTTCAAATACTTGCCGATACCAATTACCAATACTTTATGTTTACAAAGTACTATTTAAGATTCCTTCTTTATAATTATGAAGGACTGTAACTCAAAATACATTATGAAATAATAAAACTGTTTTATTTGTCACAAAGTTCACAGAACATGTTTATAAATAAAAATATTACAATAAAATATATTAACAACAACAACAATAAATAACAAATATAAAATTTGCAACCAACCAAAAGTGCAATACAGTAAAAAATAGAACAGTGCACTGTTTAATCATGGGAAACAACACTATGGGCTAGATTACATTTGACTGGCAAGCTTTACCAATGATCCCATTACATGTCCTACTCCATTAAAGTCTATGGAATTGGAAATGTGAACAGAGCATTGGTAAAGCCTACCAATCAAATGTAATCTAAATCTAGTCAAAATAATTGCAGGATGAGTGTTCATTGGAATTAACTTAATTTGTCCTATGAGTACTCTTCCTGCAATATATATATATATATATATATATATATATATATATATATATATCACATATAAAATCACACTTGCAAGTGAGAAGAGGGATTGGCCTGATGTGTTTTGGCTTATGTCATCATCAGAGACATGTGACACACATATGGATTGAGGTTTGAACAAGTAAGTGGACATCCAAGAGAGGAGAACTTATTACTACGTTTATATTCCACGTATATACGGCTACCCATTTCTTGCATTATATATATATTTTTGTTTTATTTATTTATATGCCTGTGACACTCTGGTTTAGTTCTCAGTTTGCATGTTTGTTTAAAAGCATGCATTATGTGACTGGTTAGGGTCCCAAGAGTGGAGAGACCTTGATGTAGTCCTGGGCCTAAACCGTTTGGCGCCAAATGCAACCAACTCACCCACTTTTTCTTTTAAATATTACTGTGTGCCTGCTAGAGAGTGCCAGGTTTTCTCTGTGTTTTGTTGATAATTTTGTTTTGTAATTTTCCCTATGGGCTTGTCACCCAGGTTGCTTGGGGTTAACTGCCTGGGTTTTTGTAAACTGTACAGCTGTCTGTGAGTATTCAGGGCTGTGGGTTTTTCATATGTGTACCCAGTGCAGTTTGAGAGTGCAGTCCATTTCTAAATATTGTGATACAGCTATCTCACGGGATACCTGTTTTCAGGCAGAACAACACAGTCCTCTAGGGTATAAACATTCACAGACTTGAAATTGCAAAAAAGAGCAGTTTTTATTCCAAAAATAAACATATGCCACACTTGGCTTTAAATCACATTCACAGGTGATATCAAAAACAACTATAAACAAAAGCCTAGCTCTTTTAGAGAACTAACTAAACATGTATCAATCCTTACTAACCAGTAGAATAACCTAACAAACAACATAACAGTTTTCGCCAACCTTTCTAATTAAGAGCGAGATTATGAGTAGAGCGCAAATGTTTGGGCATGAGCGATAAGTGGTTTATCCCTGGTGTTTTTGCTTGTCAGGTTTATGGCTCGTATTATGAGTTGACAGTAAACGCAATCACATGAGCGCAATAGCGATTTACGCTAGAATGATTACCGGGACTTCAGAGCTCTAGTTAACTGTTTTGTGAAACAAAAAAGTTGGACAAAACAAATCAATAATACATTACAAAGTATAGTTCCACTCATAATAACACTTTCTAATACAAATTGTTCCCAAAAAATATTGCACACAAAAGTTAGAAGGGTTCAAGCATATGAGGTCTCAGGTGGTAGAAAAACAAAGGCAGTCAAAGGGCTTTAAAGTGCCATAACACATGTTGAGATCTGTGCATATCCTTAAAAGGCTAATTAATTTAAAAGTTTGCATTAAAAAAATGTTTAAAAATTGTTGGCAAGTATTTTAAAATAATTTTCTAAAATAAGCAAAATTAATTACATAGCTAAACTGCCTGGAGCAGCTAATTCCACCCCTCTTATTAGTGTTTAGACACAGGCATTGCATTTCAAGAGTTCAAATCTTCTAGGCATGCTCCAGCAGATAATCCTTATTCACTTTTGCATTTTACCAAATGAACAATAAACATAGATACAGCCATAAAAGGAATTGTGTGGGGGGAGTTAGAGCTTTACAATTCAGAAACTAAAAAGAAAGGGTTAATAGTGAGGCACTGCAGTATAAATTTGCAGGTAAACAAATTAAAGGGACACTAAACCCACATTTTTTTTCTTTCATGGTTCAGATAGAACAATTTTAAGCAACTCTCTAATTTACTCCAATTATCAATTTTTCTTCATTCTCTTGTTATCTTTATTTAAAAAGCAGGAATGTGATGCATAGGAGCCGACCCATTTTTGGTTGAGAACCTGGGTTATGCTTGCTTATTGCTGGGTAAATGTACGCCTCCAATAAGCAAGCGCTATCCATGGTGCTGAACCTAAAATGGGCTGGCTGCTAAGATTTACATTCCTACTTTTTAAATAAAGATAGCAAGAGAACAAAGAAAAAACGATAATAGGAGTAAATTAGAAAGTTGTTTAAAATTTTATGCTCTATCTGAATCATGAAAGACAAAAAATTGGGTTCAGTGTCCCTTTAAAGTACATAATATATATATATATATATATATATATATATATATATATATATAGAGAGAGAGAGAGAGAGAGAGAGAGAGAGAGAGAGAGAGAGAGAGAGAGAGAGAGATACATAAATATACATGCAAAGGAAAATGGGAAAGAATTCCAAAAAGAAGAAATGCCCTATTAGCACTCTGTGCCCAGACTGTTCACCCAGCTTTTAAAATGAAATATTACAAAGTTAAAGGGACACTCAGGTTAAATTAAATTTTCATGATTCAGATACAGTATGTCATTTTAAACAACTTTCCAATTTACTTCCATTAAAAAATGTGCACAGTCTTTTATATTTACAATTTTTGAGTCACTAGCTCCTACTGAGCATGTGCAAGAATTCACAGACTATACGTATATGCATTTGTGATTGGCTGATTGCTATCACATGGTACAAGGGGAGTGGAAATATACATAACTTTGAAATTTGTTATAAAACAATCTACTACTCATTTGAAGTTCAATCTAAGTGCTTTTGCATTGTCTTGTTATCTTGCATTTGTTGATTATGCAAATCTAATGTGTTGACTGGTCCTTTAAATGTTAAATTGTGCTGCCGCAAATTTAGTCTGGGCACAGTGTACTAATAGGGCATTTCTTCTTTTTGGAATTCTTTTCAAATTTTCTTTGCAATTAAGGTATATGCCAGCACCACTCCCCTAGTAAATCCAAATCACAATTTGAGTTACATACTTTGTGAATCACAATATAATTATAGGGGAGTTTGCCTACATAGTGCCTTTGTGTATATATTTACATACATATACATGTCTAAATATTTATATGTATGTATGTGTACATACATATTTATATATTTATATGTGTATATATGTATTTACAGACATATGTATATATACATATGAAAACACATAAATGCATATGTATACATATATAGACATATATAAGTGCATTAGAGCCCTTTGCAGTTAAGTAGATGAAAACATGTAAAAGCATATTTATGCAATATGGGGAATACAATGCAAGGGTTAGCACTGTAGGTTAGATAGCAATAGTGTAAGATCATCTGTTCATATCTCCTAAGTGAACATTTATAAGTGAGGCACAACAAATTATACAAGAATTGAACAAAGATTGGACAAGGGATAAGGCAAGTTCTGGTTTTATACTGATTTTTATACACTGTCTGACTATTTTGTAAAAATGCTAAATATCTTCATATTCCTTTTTGCCACCTTTTACCTCTCACCACCTGCATTACTCATTAGCCCATCTCTTTTAACCTCACCTTACTTTTGTATTAATGAACTTCATACATTCCTAAAGACTCTCTCTCCCCCTTGCAACTCATCACAAATACAGTCTTGCTACTGCAAATCCGCATCTCATCTCATGTCACTCTCCCTCTTGCTCATACTAGCTGCTGGCGACGTCTCCCCTAATCCTGGTGCCCCACAACTTCCTTGCCCTGCACACCCATGTGTGCCCTTCAATAGACGTCAAAAACAAAACTCTGGTAACCTTAATCTAATTCCTCTTGCATCTAAAGCCACCACCCCCTTCACGTGTGCACTAAAGAACTCTTGCTCTGTTTGCAGCAAACTCACTTCTATCCATGTCCTCTTTATCTCCCACATTCTCAATCTTCTGGCTCTCACAGAAACCTGGCTCTCTCCTTCAGACTGCTTCCTCTACTGCATTGTCACATGGGGGTCTCCACTTCAGCCACACTCCTAGGTCTGACAATAAACAAGGAGGTGGTGTTGGTATTTTACTTTCCTCTCGTTGCACCTTTCAACAAATACATCCCTTCTCTTCCCTCACATTTTCTTCATTCAAAACACACATGATTCGCATATTCTCTCCCCTCTCTATATGCTTTGCAGTCATATACCGCCCCCTGGCTCCGCAACTCTATTTCTAGATAACTTTGCCGCCTGGCTACCTTACTTCCTTTCCTCAGCTACCCCTGCCCTAATTCTCAGTGACTTCAACCTCCCTGTTGATAATCCCACTGCCTCCTCTGCAAAACAACTTCTACAACTCACTTTCTCTTTCGGCCTGTAACAATAGACTAACTCTCCCACTCACAAAGATGGTCACTCCCTTGATCTGATTTTCAGTTATCGATGCACTATCTCAAACTTCACAAACTCAACTTTTCCTCTTTCTGACCACCACCTTCTCACTTGTACCATCACCTCCCTCCCTACAACTCTCCCTCCTTCTACCCCTCATACTAAAATTCACAGAAGAATAAAGTCATTAGATTAGCAACAGCTCGCTAGCTCTCTCGAACCTCTTCTCTCTTCCATCCCCTCCTTTTCCTGTCCTGATGAATCCACCTGCCACTATAACTCCACCCTTACATTGGTCCTTGATAACCTGGCCCCACCTAACATAGCTCCGAAAACATACACTCATCCTCAGCCTTGGCATACTCCTCTGACACGGTACCTACACAGATGTTCCCGTACTGCTGAGTGACACTGGAGGAAATCTCAGAGTTCTGCTGACTTTCTTCACTATAAGTTCATCTTGAACTCTTACTATTCTGCCCTTAAACTATATAAGCAGCATTACTTCTCTACTCTTATCTCTACTCTTTCTTCAAAACCAAAACGTCTCTTCTCTACATTCAATACTCTTCTCTGCCCACCCCCACCTCCCACCACAACTTTTCTCTCAGCCCAAGATTTTGCCAGCTACTTCAACAACAAATCACCATCAGAACTGAAATCAGCTCTTAACACCTCCCACCCCCTCAAAAGCTCACAATCATCCAAAACTCACATAGCCATACATTTAGCTCTTTTGCCCCTGTTACAAAGGATGAAGTTTCTGCCCTTATACTATCCTCTCACCTCACTACCTGTCCCCTCGACCCCATCCCCTCACAACTACTCCCCTCTGTCAGGGTTTTTTCCCTGTTTTGTTTGCCATGTGCTGCTGACAGCCATTTTACTCACCTCTCTTGCTGACTCTGGTGCATACTGTGTGATGCTGCTCATTTCCTGCACTTCCTTTTATGGCCGGACTGGTGTACATCATCTGTGTGAGACAGGATGCAGTCTCAGAATTGTGATGTCATCACATTATTTAAAGGGCCTCTGTTCAGTATGCTTTGCCCTTGCGTTGTCTCAGACCTGTTTGTGAGAGCTCCTGTGTATTACCTAGCTGTCTGACGTCCCTCCTGGTACCTGATCCCTGGCTTGTTCCTGACTCTGTTGTTCTCCTTGTTCCTGATTCCGGCTCGTCTGACTACTCACTTTGGCTCCTGACTCGGCTCGTCTGACTACTCGCTTTGGTTCCTGACATTACGCAAGGGCCATGAATCCTGATGGTGCTAATAATCCACCTTTACCTGCCATAATTTCCAGGATGGATGAACAAGATCACCGCTTGGATCAATTTGCACTAGCCCTGCAAACCCTGCTGACTCGCACTGCACATTTGGACCAAAGTGTTCCGCAAGTTATGGCTGCTCCTGTTTCCGCTGCTGCACCTAGTCCTACCAGGAGCATGTCCGGTTCTGCACCTCTACCTCAGCAATATGGAGGCGATCCTAATCAGTGCAGAGGGTTTTTGAACCAGGTGGGCATTTACTTTGAAATGTTACCTCAGGCGTTTCCCTCTGACATAGCTAAGGTGGGATTTCTCATCTCGTTACTCTCTGACACAACTCTTGCCTGGGCTAATCCCTTGTGGGAGACTAATAAGCCTGTGATTTCAAATTACCCCGAATTTGTGGCCTCCTTTCGAAGGGTATTTGTAATTCTGGCTCGCTCCTCCTCTGCTGCTAAACGACTCATGTCCATTCAGCAAGGTACAAGATCTGTTGCTCAGTATGCCATTGAGTTCCGTACGCTTGTCGCAGAAGTAGGTTGGAACAATGAAGCCCTTGTTGCCGCCTTCTTTCATGGGCTCTCTGATGTGATTAAAGATGAAGTTGCTGCCAGAGATTTACCAGAGGATCTCGAGGCATTGGTGTCTTTTTTTATCCTAATTAACATCAGACTCACAGAGAGGCCCTCTTTCAAGGAGCACTTGTGGAAGCCTCCTTTTCCGTTGTCTCCTACGTGTTCGTTCCCACCCATGCCTCCCTACGCCTGATGGTTCCTTGCATCCATGTGGTTTCTTCTCTAAGAAATTGTCTCCAGTGGAGTGCAATTATGAAATTGGCGACAATTGACGAATTACTGGCCATAATTTTGGCACTCAAGGAATGGAGGCATCTACTCGAGGGTACTAGAGTGCCAGTGCTCATTCTTACTGACCATAAGAATTTAACTTATCTATCTGAAGCAAAACGTTTGTTGCCCCGACAGGCCAGATGGGTGCTATTTTTGTCTCGGTTTAATTATGTGGTCTCCTACCTGCCTGGTAGTAAGAATGTTAGGGCTGATGCCCTCTCTCGTCAATTTTCGTCTCTGTCCAAGGAGGAATCTGTACCTACTCCAGTTATACCTCCTGACTATATTTTGGCTACCATACATACTAATTTGACTTCTCCCTTGGGGGAGGAGATCCTAACTGCACAAACCAATGCACCTTCTGAGAAACCTAGTGGTAAGTGTTTTGTTCCTGACAATCTTTGAATTAAACTTTTGCACCCTTACCACTATCCTAAAGCCGCAGGTGACCCAGGCAAGTACCAAATGATTTGGTCTGTCACTCGACAATTCTGGTGGCCAGGTCTTCGTTCTGATGTTGCTGCGTATGTTGCCTCCTGCTCAGTTTGTGCACAGAATAAGACTCCTCAACGTCTTCCTGTGGGTCTTCTTCAACCTATTGCTAATGGTGAGCGTCCTTGGACACATCTTTCCATGGACTTCATTGTCGAGCTCCCTGTTTCCAATGGCAATACTGTTATCCTTATGGTGGTCACATTGCATTCCCTAGAAGAAGTTGCCTACCGCTCAGGAGCTTGCTTCAATTTTTGCCCGGGAAGTCTTCCGTTTACATGGGTTACCCAAGGAGATAGTGTTGGACTGGGGTAGCCAGTTTGTCTCCAGATTTTGACGTTCCTTTTGTGCTCAAATGGGGATCCAGCTTTCCTTCTCCTTGGCATATCACCCTCAATCCAATGGGGCTGCGGAACGGTCTTATCAAGCTTTGGAACAGTTCCTCCGTTGCTATGTCTCAGATCACCACAATAATTGGTCTGAACTGTTACCTTGGGCAGAGTTCATGGCGAATTATGGGTTTTAACCATCCTTGTTGCCCGATTCATTCATGTCTCAGGGTATTCCGGCTTCGGAGGAGCATCTCCGGTAACTCCGTTCTACGTGGGTGCAGATTCAGGATTGCCTTTATTGTTCTATGCAGCGCCAAAAGTTCCAGGCTGATCGTAGGCATCTGCCTGCTCCTTCCTACTAGGTTGGTGAGAGAGTTTGGCTGTCCTCCCGCAACTTGAACCTTTGTGCGCCTTCTAATTAACTGGCTCCCCGTTATGTTGGTCCTTTTCGAATACTCCGATGGGTCAATCCTGTGGCCTATGATCTTGACCTTCCTACAATGCGCATCTCCAATGTTTTTCATGTCTCCCTCTTGTAACCATTGGTTTGTAATTGGTTTACCACTGTGTTGCCTTGTCCCCGTCCTATCTTTGTTGACAAACATGAGGAGTATGAGGTCAGCAGCATTATTGACTCTTGTATGTCCAGGGGCCGCGTACAGTATTTGGTTCACTGGAGGGACTAAGGTCCTGAGGAGCGTTCATGGGTTCCTTCCTCTGATGTTCATGCTCCCGCCCTCCTCCGTGCCTTCCATGCCCATTTCCCCAATAAGCTTTTTGTCCTCCCGCGGGGGAGGGGTCGTTGAGGGGAGGGTACTATCAGGATTTTTTCCCTGTTTTGTTTGCCATGTACTGCTGGCAGCCATTTTACTCACCTCTCTTGCTGACTCTGGTGCATACTGTGTGATGCTGCTCATTTCCTGCACTTCCTTTTTTTTATAATTAAATCTTTTTTATTGACTTTCAAAATTTACAGAATCATGAAGAAAACAATAAGAGCATAACATAAAATAATAACAATAATAGTGATAACAATAACAGGGGTCTCCTGAGGCAGCGTAACCCCTAAGGCAGGGGCGAATTCTCTGTGAAGAAGTCCTTTAATTCAAATGGAGACCATGAACAGTAGGACAACAGAAGACTCTCCATCTAGTATATGTTGTACTACTTGCAAAGAGAAGCAACCGCAATACAAAGATAAACAATATTTGTTGATGTGTCTGCATGAAAAAGAACAGCAACTGGGAGGGGGAAGGGGCAAAAAGGGCAAGGGGGGTAAAAAGTCCTGCACTTCCTTTTATGGCCAGACTGGTGTACATCATCCGTGTGAGACAGGATGCAGTCTCAGAATTGTGATGTCATCACTTATTATTTAAAGGGCCTCTGTTCAGTATGCTTTGCCCTTGCGTTGTCTCAGACCTGTTTGTGAGAGCTCCTGTGTATTACCTGGCTGTCTGACGTCCCTCCTGGTTCCTGATCCCTGGCTTGTTCCCGACTCTGTTGTTCTCCTTGTTCCTGATTCCGGCTTGTCTGACTACTCGCTTTGGCTCCTGACTCGGCTTGTCTGACTACCAGCTCTGGTTTTGATTCCTGGCTTGTTATTTGACTTGTGGAGTTTTTATTATTTTTTGCTATTAATAAAGGTGTGATTATTTTTGCACTTCTCGTCTCAGTCTGATTCCTAGCATCCTGACACCCTCCCTCTCTTCTACCCTTTACCCCTATACTCACACACATCTGTAACCTCTCCCTCAGCACTGGTATAGTTCCCACATCTCTTAAACATGCATTAGTCACACCTATCCTCAAAAAACCTTCTCTCGATCCAACCTCCCCATCCAACTACTGCCCTATTTCCCTACTACCTCTTCTTGCCTCAAAGATTCTTGAAAAGCTAGTATATGCACGTCTATCCCATTTCCTTACATTAAACTCCCTCCTTGACCCACTGCAATCTGGATTTTGCCCCGTTCACTCAACAGAGACAGCAATTGTTAAGGTTACCAATGACCTACTTACAGCAAAATTAAAAGGCCACTTCTCTCTACTTATCCTCCTTGATCTGTCTGCAGCCTTTGATACTGTCAACCAGGGCCACCATCAGGGGGTGACTCCTGTCAGGGGCCCAATGGGCCAGGGGGCCCCATGAGGCAAGAACAACTTATTTTAATTTTTTAATTTTTTTATTTTGGCAGCCACCAGAGGGTACTACAGCAGAGTGCTATTAAGCATGGGAAATGTTATTACAAGGAGTAAAGCATTAGCATTTGAGAGGATTTCTGAGTGTGCACTAAACCACTATGCACAGTGTGAGACAGACTTGGCACTTAAGTTTGTACAGTGTGATCCTGAGTCAGACGGAAGATCACTTTCATTTGCAGAGAAGGTAGGACTTACTTATTAAATGTTTTTTTTATTTCTTTGTGCAATTTCGGAGTGTAACTTCAGTGTGGTAGTAGTTGTATGGTGGGGCCAGGGGTCCATAAAAACACATTTTTATTAGAAATATGCAGCAGTGTATTTATGATTATTTGACAATGCTGTAGAAATTCTATATTTAAAGTCATGCAGAAATGTCTCCTCCTCAATACACAAATGGTAGGTGCCCTTTTGGCAGATCTAAGTTTTTTTTATAAATATATATATTTTAATTACATTCCAGTTTACTGCCCCTTTATGCAAGGACTTTCCAGATGCAAGGAGGCATTTTATCTAAGATTTTTACATCTGCATAAAATACTCTCAGACTAAGATTGCTCAGTGTTTGAAATGAGACAGGTTAACTTAACACTGTTCAGTTTACACTACAGCTGACTTAATTTTGAAATATATACAAACAAGCCTAAATCCTGCATTTAACCAGATCTAATGGTATGAGTACCACTACTTATAGTTCCACCAAGACCATATAGAGAACAGCATTTTCAAAATCCATAAGTACAGCTGACAGATGGGAACATTTGTACACTATATTTGAAGTGGTACTCTTGGTTGGGGAAAATGGGGGAAAAAACAAACATATGTCAACCTTTCAAAAGTAATTTTCGTCATCTAGCCATCTACCCAGATCATTAATGTACAATTTTGAATTTAAAGAATTATTTTTGTTTGCACATTTACAAATATGATTCTTTAAAAAGTGATCTCCTAATTTCTGCAATTTTTTCATGCATGTCACACACTGTTGATATAGGGGATGCAATGTGCAGAAATTTTAGCTCCTGGGAGTGTTTCTGTGGGTGTCTGTTTATGTTTTTGTGCTTTTATTTGTGTCTCTATGAGTGTGTATATATTTGTTTTCTGTGGGTCTCTCTGTGAGGGTGGGTGTGTATGTCTGTGCATTTTCTGTGGATGTCTGTGATGGTGTGTGCGTATGTCTGTGTTTTCTGTGGGTGTCTCTGTGAGGGTGTGTGTATGTCTGTGCATTTTATGTGGGTGTCTCTGTGAGGGTGTGTGTGTATGTATGTCTTTGCATGTTTTATGTGGTTGTCACTCTGTGTGTATGTGTCCTTGTGTGTTTTCTGTGGGTATCTCTGTGTATGTCTTTATGTGTTTTCTGAGGCTGTCTCTGTCAGTGTTTCCTTGGGTGTATGTGCAAGTTTGTGTTTGAGTTTGTGTGTGTGTGTGTGTGTCCATTCTCTGTTCCTTTATAGGACATTTTGACCTTACTACTGATTATTCACATCTTTCTACAGACTTTGAGACTAATGAGACCTTTCCAGAAGTCACCAATCCACCATTTAACCTTTCAATTATTGTTTAGGTACTTCAAGGCCCTTCCTTTCAGCCACTGCATGCTGTTGTCATTATTTATTTAGTATCTTCCTTAACAAAAAGATAATCAGAACTCCATATTTTATTTTCTAAATCTCCTTTTTTGACAAAACTGTAATACCTCATTACTTGTAAGGTCAATGTAAACAAGTGCTGAGTGTCTGTTTGGGTGTCTGTGCCTGAGTGTGTTTCTTTGCGTGTCTGCTAGAGTGTCTATATCTGAATCCTTATGTGTGAGTGTGTGTTTCAGTGTATGAGTATGTATGTGTGTTTGTGTGTTTGTGTGTTACTACCTTTACAACATTTCCAAGTTTGACTACACTTAAGAATAAAGTGCATCTACGTTTTAGTAACTTGGTCAAAAATTGCACATGTCAAAGGGGGGCCCTGATCAATGGTTAAGTCAGGGGCCCCAAAATTTCTAGTGGTGGCCCTGCTGTCGACCACCCTCTTTTGCTCCATACCCTCCAATCCTTCGGCATCTGTGACACAGCTCTCTCATGGTTCTCTTCCTATCTGTCTAACCGTACCTTTAGTGTAGCCTGGTACCCTCTGCCCCGTTACCTCTTTCTGTTGGGGTACCGCAAGGCATCTCTCCTCAGTCCCCTTCTCTTCTCAATCTACACGTCCTCACTAGGTTCCTTAATAAAGTCCCATGGGTTTCATTATCATTTGTATGCCGACGATACCCAAATCTACCTCTCTGCACCAGAACTATCTCCTTCCTTGCTAACCCGTGTCACTAACTGTCTCTTTCATATTTCATCTTGGATGTCCTCTCACTACCTCAAGCTAAATCTCTCCAAAACTGTGCTCCTCATTTTCCCCCCTTCTTCCAAAATCTCCACCCCCCATGTCTCTAAAACTGTTGACAACTCCATCATTACCCCAACCTCACATGCCCAATGTCTTGGGGTCACACTTGACTGAGATCTTTCTTTCACTCCTCACATTCAGTCCTTGGCTAAAGCCTGCCGCTTCCACCTTAAAAACATCGCTAAAATTAGACATTTCCTTACACAAGGCACAACAAAGATTTTAATCCACTCTCTCATCCTTTAACGCCTCAACTACTGCACCTCTATCCTCTCTGGTCTCCCTAGCTGCCGCCTAGCTCCTTTACAATCCATAATGAATGCCTCTGCCAGGCTCATCTTCCTTGCATGTCGCTCTTCATCTGCTGCACCTCTCTGTCAATCTCTTCACTGGCTTCCTCTTGCCTCCAGGATTAAACACAAAATTCTCACTCTGACACCCAAAGCCCTCAATTGCATTGCTCCCCCCTACATCTCAGACCTTGTCTCCAAATACTCTCCCTCTCGTCCCCTTCACTCCGCTCATGATCTCCTACTCTCCTCCTCTCTTGTTACCTCCTTACATTCCCGTCTACAAGATTTCTCAAGACTGGCTCCCATCTTATGGAACTCTCTGCCTCGCTCCACAAGAATCTCCCCTAGTTTTAAAAGCTTCAAGTGCTCCACTGCTATCCCCTAAAACTCCATAGCATGTAAGCCTATGAGCCCAGCTGTTTGTAGTTCACCTTCATAAGAGCCGACTACAACAGTGCAACTCTCGGCAGGACCCTCTCTCCCCATTTGATCCCTGTAATCGTTTTTTATATACCACCCATGTTCATAGCGCTGCGGAACCTGTTGGCGCTCTACAAATACCTGATGATAATAATAATAATATTCATATTCAATAAAATGTTATACTGTGTATTTACTGTAAATATTTAAAATTCCAATGTTCTGCACATAGCAGAATATGTTCTATGTATTTATAAATACATATTCCTATATATAGCTGTATATATCTATACCTATATATAATTATATAGATAAATAGGTATAGATATATATTGTACAAAACCCATTAGATATATATATATATATATACATATTTATTAATGAATAAATAAATAGAAGATATTCTTGTATGTGAAGAACTTTGGAATGTGAAAAATTCATATTTTCACGTCAGGTTAGTGCACATAAGAATATGCAATCAGGTTTGCGGGAGATTGGGTGTTAGGTTTCACTTTTTTCTCCATTAACTGTAATGGGGGAAGAAGTGAACGTGCACGCAATATTGTAAGTTTGACTTTTTGCGCTCATTGGGTTAGCGCAAGAGCAAAAATAGTTTACTTTCAACTCATTATACAAGAGAACACGACGAGCGTGGTAAAACAAATATTCTCTGCCTTGAAATCGGCATCATAAAGGGAGATGCACATAGGTGCCTCGTGTGATTGGCTCACCCATGTGCATTGCTATTTCTTCAACAAAGGATATTTAAAGAATGAAGCAAATTAGATAATAGAAGTAATTTGAAAAGTTATTTAAAATTGTATTTTCTATCTGAATCGTGAAAGTAAATGTTTGGGTTTAGTGTCCCTTTAAGTATTTAGCTGCTACTAATTAATTAATTAATTAGCAAGAGGTGAGTGGATATAGACTATGAAGGATTCTGGGTCCTAAATACCTTCTCTCGGCTTCCCTTCCAGACACACTGTGAATACTTAATGACTCAACAAATATAAATGCATTGGAATGGATATTCTACAGCACAGATACAAAAGTTCTCTTCATCTCTGAGATGCTAATAATACAGGGGAATTCTGACTATTGCTTTGCAATTACATTGTCAACTCATAGGGACTTTTTCATAAAAATAGGTTTCCTGCATATTTACAAAAGAAAGTAAATTGTTTTAGAATTAGGTTATAAAGATTTTGGTCTATTCATATTTACATAATGTGAAATTTGGAGCATCCCTGGAATAAAACAATAATGTTTTTATAACTTAAAGGGATATGAAACTCAACGTCTTCAGATAGAGCATGTGATTAAAAACAACTTTCTAATTTACTTCTATTATCAAAATTTCCTTGTACTCTTGTTCTCTTTTGTTAAAAAGCAGGGACGTATGCTTAGGACCCGGCCCATTTCTAGAGCACTATATGGCATCAGTTTTACAAGACTGTAATCCATTTGCAAGAGCACTAGATGGCAGCACCATTTCCTGCCATAAAGTGCTCCAGATGCCTACCTAGGTATCTTTTCTACACAGAATATCAGGGGAACAAAGCAAATTTGATAGAAGTAAATTAGAATTTTTTTTTTAAATTGGTCTGAATCCCCCCCAAAAAACATTTCTGTGTTTCATATCCCTTTAAATACATGGCTCTAGGTCACTTGCTTACCACTAATTTAGATTCACTAGGTTCCCTCAAGGTGAACAAAAAAGTCAATTGCTCCTCCCCATATTCATATTTCCTTAAAGGAACATTATGCACTAAATACATTCCATGCACCTCCCTTTAATTATGAGTCATGCTACTTTGGAATTTAGGTTTCAATGCCAGCATCAGAAGGAGAGTTTTTGTTCATATGCAAATACATGTGAGCAATGGAATGCAGTGAAAGCTAAATTCAACATGGTGAAACCAATGACTAGTGTACAATGTCCCTTTAAACAATGGAGGCGTGTCCCTGTTTCTAAATAGAGATATGGGAGTTGTATTTATCCGTTAGTGGGCAAGTTACACCACATTAACATTTATTCTTGATGCAACTATGAGAAAGAAAATGTTTCATGATGTATACCTGAGTTTTTCTTGTTTTGTTACAACTAAGATCATTTGCATGGTAAAACAATACAGAAAACAAGCAGCAGGGCATATTTAATCATAACTAATTAATTTCTTTTGAAATTCAGTATCATAAATGCACACTGTCATTCTGTCCTTTTAATTTGATTAATGTAATCAGTGCTCAGTGGTTTTAAATGATATAGTTTATTTTAGTGTGACTATAAATCCATTGCCAATTACACCCTTAACCCACTTAAATTACACATGTTCGGGGTTAAAAAAAATATCAATGAGAAAATATGTGAATCAATCTTAAATACTAAACATCCAAATATGATGAGTAGTTAACTCAGAGATCACAGATTATATTCCAGATTACAAGTGGCACTCTAATAATTATTATTCTTTATTTATAAAGCGCCAACAGATTCCACAGCGCTGCCCATGGGTACAAGGATAACAGTACAATGGAGAAACAATACAATAAAAGACAAAATTTTACAGACAAAATACAGGGGGAATTGAGGGCCCTATTCCCGTGGGAATTTACAATCTAGATGGGTAGGAGGATGGGAAACAGGAGGTGGGGACTGCAAAGGTGAGGATGATATTAGTGAGGAGATAGAGGGCAGCTGTTAGTTAAGTGAAGTTAGTTTGTTGATAAGTTGGCTGATAAGCTTCCCTGAACAGAAAGGTCTTTAGGGAACGTTTAAAGGAGGAGAGGTTAGGGGCAAGTCTGACAGCACGAGGAAGTGCGTTCCAGAGGGTTGGTGCCGCACGAGAGAAGTTCTGTAGTCTAGCATGAGAGGAGGTGATGATAGTGGATGCAAGAAGCAGGTCATTGTTGGATCTTAGGGGGGCGGGCAGGAGTATATTTGGTAGGATGGGGCAGCATTGGTGAGGGCTTTGTAGGTCAGGGTGAGAATTTTGAATTTAACTCTGTTGTGAATGGGGAGCCAGTGAAGGGACTCACAGAGAGGTGCAGCAGAAACAGAGCGTCGAGAGAGGTGGATTAGTCTGGCAGATGCATTTAGGATGGATTGGAGGGGAGAGAGGCGGGAGAGAGGGAGGCCAGTTAGTAAGTAGTAGCTCAGGTCACGATAAATGACATCGCTGGACCACACTAAGATTAGCACGCAACTTGATATTAAAAGCCCATGTTAAGTGCATTTACCAGAGAAGGATTAGCACATCAAACATTGTTCTAGCGCAACCTATACTTTCAATGGATATTACAAACTTTTAACTGCACTAGAATATTTAGAGCAAATTGAGACCTTTAGTAAAGTGTAGGGGTTATCACAAAACAAATCAAAAACACATTAAAATAAACCATTACACAAATATTACCCATTTTTAATAAAAAATATATAATTTTAATATTGTTCAAAATGTTTTAAAATAGTTAAAAAGTATATGGTATATGGCAAGGAGTTTGACTGGAAAGGGCTCTATTGTATATCGATATTTTAACATTTGTGTTTGTATATATATATATATATATATATATATATATATATACATATATATATATATATGTGTGTGTGTGTGTGTGTGTGTGTATATATGTGTATACATGTGTATTTATTTGTTTATATGTGTAAAATATGTGCACACACACCATACACATATACAAATGTGTATACAAATATATACACTTTTGAGCCCTCTACCGTTAAATACCTTGAAATATGCTATAACATTTTTATTCATTTTTAATATGTTTTGAAGAGAAATACTTGAAATTCCTATGTTCTTCACTTAGAAATTTTACATTTGGATTTTTAAAGATATATATATATATATATATATATATATATATATATATATATATATATATATATATGTGTGTATATATATATATATATATATATATGTGTGTGTGTGTGTGTGTGTATATATATATATACATATATATATATGTGTGTGTGTGTGTGTGTGTGTGTATGCAATAGATATCTATATGATATCTGTATGTATTTATATAGATCTATAGGTATAGATATATATTTTACAAAATAATTATATTTTTTTTATATATTTTTTAAAAGATAGCTCTTTTACCTTTATTTTATTTGAAATAATTGCTTGAAACCACCGCCTATGTTGAAAATTTGCAATACTGCAGTATTCACTATAAAAAAAAATATGCAAACAACTGACAACAGCAGAAGTCAACCCGACAGACAGAGAGCAAGGTCTCTGACTATTTTACAGGGTGTTCCTGCAAAAGCTTTGAATACAATTAACTTTTATCAGCCAGGTTGCCTGAGTTCATCATGTCTCTTTAAATTTAATGGACAGCAATGTCTGTAACAAATGACAAGTGTTATTCATCCGAAAAACAAAAGTGCAAATACAACAAAAAGATACTTCAGTTCTTCAACATATGTATTAAATTCTGTCAGTGGGAAATTAAGCAAATTGTTATAGAAATGGAATCATGGGATATATTCAACTCAGGTCATTGTGACCTTATCTGATTCTTTATACTGCATAACTTTAGCTATTTCAGTTTTTATAGTCAAATTCACTTTATTAATTCATACACCAGAAAAAAATCACTATGCAGTTCTATACATATCTTCACATGTGGATCTGTATAGTATTCATAAACCTGTGAGCTTTTAAAAAAAATAAAATAACAATAATAATTAAAAAAAACAATAACCCTGCTAACTGCAGAAAAAGTTCCAGCAAAAAAATTGACAGTCTGTAGTTGTCTTGTCTACCATATAGAGTAAAGAGGGATATGTTTGGGGCTGGTTGGAGAGAAGGAGGGGTGGAGAATTAGAGGAAGTTTTTTTCTCCCAGAGTGAAACAGGAAGTCCTATTACAATTGGTCCCTTACCTGTGAACATGCAAAGAAGAATTGATGAGCTGCTGACTCAGTGACAAGAAGGAACAAAGTCGACACTGGACTGGAGTGGAGTGGAAAGGTGACAGCAGCAAGGGCGCAGAGTTTCTGGAAGAGGATCCAGTGTTTTTATTAATTTATTTCTGTTTAATTCATCTATACTGAAGAAAGATGCCTTTGGGACTGAGAGGGAGGAAGAAAAACAAACCCAAGGAGAGCTCAAAGCTGGTGGAGAGCGAGGAGGTGGATGACAGAGTGCCTGGCACTAGCGCAGGCAAGGGGACTTCCATGGCCAACGGTGCGGCCGGATTACCCCCTCCTCCAGTTAGTATGCGCCCCAAACTGGTCTTCCATACGCAGCTGGCACATGGCAGCCCCACTGGTAGGATCGAGGGTTTCACTAACGTCAAGGAACTGTACGCTAAAATAGCAGAGGCTTTCCATATCAGCCCAGAAGAGGTAAGGACTTGGCACATCTAGAATCTGGATACATATTTATATACTATACATATTATATAACGTTTTTAATTTTATTTTGTTTGTCCAGAAGGTTATTAGGAAAGTATTTTCCAAACAGTCTTACCCATTTTGTATGCATTGTAAATTATGAATAGGTTTGTGTGTGGGTATTACTTGCAAGTTGCATAATCCCCTTATAAACAGAAAGCACTACTGTACAACAATTTGCAGCCCATTCTGATGCCAATACTTCAATTCCAACAACACTATCACTATTCCACCATTCTACCAGGCACTGAACGGGTTAAGCAAAACAACCATTCATCCTTGTGTCATACAACATTTATGGTGATATGACGTCAGTGTTACCTTGGGGTGGGGATTATATATATGATCACCTTATATAGTTGTTTGTCACCTGTTACTTTTGTTTCATCATCACAATATCAAAAATAAAAGTCATTTTGTGGTTTAAATATGTTGTATGATAACACTAAAATAATAATTTCCTATTAAACTGAAGGGATTACCAGATGGAATTTATATAGTATAAAGAATATATATATATATATATATATATACACACATATATATTTTACATATAGATGTTAGTATGTTTGCTCATTAACTGTAGGATGCACTCTTGGCAACTATTGCTAAAATCTAAATAATTGTAACTTTAAAGGGACACTGGACCCACATTTTTCTTTCATGATTCAGATAGAGTGTGCAATTTTAAGCAACTTTCTAATTTACTCCTATTATCAAATTTTCTTCATTCTCTTGCTATCTTTATTTGAAAAAGAAGGAATCTAAGCTAAGGAGCCAGCCAATTTTTGGTTCAGCACAATGGACAACACTTGTTTATTGGTGCTGTTCAATCAGCAAGGACAACCCAGGTTGTGAACCAAAAATGGTCCGGCTACTAAACTTACATTCTTGCTTTTCAAATAAAGATAGCAAGAGAATGAAGAAAATTTGATAATATGAGTAAATTTGAAAGTTGCTTAAAATTGCATGCTCTATTTGAATCAAGATAGAAAAAAATTTGGGTTCATTATCCCTTTAATGTAATTTGCACAACACATACCTTTTAATTTAGATTGTGAAAAATATATAGTTTGTGCTGTTCTACAATTCTAAAATGTTTAATTAAAGATACACAGATATTATCTTAAAGTCAGACTATAGCATATTACTAAACTGAAATAGACACAAATATGTGGACTTATTGAGATCTTGATTAGTTTTATATATTTGTTTCATAGCTTTTACTAAATACATACATAGAACATAACATGAAAACATAGGGCATTTATTTTAAAGTTTTAAATAACCCTCTCGAGGCTAGTAATGGAAATGCAAAATGAACAGAACATTGCAGAATATAGCACCATTTATTTTATGTTTAACAAACAATGGACAGCTCTACCAAAAGGTATTACAAATCAAAACAAGAGCAAAATAAAATGAATCTCTTAATAATATATTAAACTATTATAATAGCAGCCGTTATAGAAAATGACTAGATAAATAAAAAAACACACAAAGAAAACAGCACTATAAAATCATATATACAAAATATTTATTTCCAAATTAAAATGACTAACAATCTATAAAAGACACAAGGAATATAAATATATCTGTCTGTCAGTGAGCTCAAACAATGTTGGGCCCACATATCACTTGACACCATTAATTATTATTGCATGATCTCTTGTTTGAGCAAAATGTCAAGGTATCAATAGGTGTATATATAAAAAAAAATATTGATACAATAAGATACAACATGAACTGTGGTCTGTCTAGGCAAGTGTTGCTATTCACAGCTTCTTAGCATTTTTGTTAGCATTTTTTTAGTATCCTATATATATTTTTGTTGTTGTTACTGTTTTCTATCAGATACAGTGTTAGCAATTCATATGTTTTACATTCTGCATAAGTTTGTATATGAATTATACTGCTAGTAACTAGTGCATTCTTCTTTTAGCACTGTCTTAAAGGGACACTGAACCCCAATTTTTTCTTTTGTGATTCAGATAGAGCATGCAATTTTAAGCAACTTTCTAATTTACTCCTATTATCAATTTTTCTTTGTTCACTTGCTATCTTTATTTGAAAAAGAAGGAATCTAAGCTTCTTTTTTGGTTCAGACCTCTGGACTGCACTTTTTTTTATTGGTGGATGAATTTATCCACCAATCAGCAAGAACAACCCAGGTTGTTCACCAAAAATGGACCGGCATCTAAACTTATATTCTTGCATTTCAAATAAAGATACCAAGAGAATGAATACAATTTGATAATAGGAGTAAATTAGAAAGTTGCTTACAATGTCATGCTCTATCTGAATCACGAAAGAAAAAAAATTGGGTTCAGTGTCCCCTTAATGCTTACTATTTATTACGCTTCTAGCATTCTGTATGTTTCATTTCCTGTATTGATATGCACATTACTCATGCAGGCCCATTTATCAAGCTCCGTATGGAGCTTGAAGGGCCGTGTTTCTGGCGAGTCTTCAGACTCGCCAGAAACACAACTTATGAAGCAGCGGTCAAAAGACCGCTGCTCCATAACCCTGTCCGCCTGCTCTGAACAGGCGGACAGGAATCGCCAGACATCAAACCCGATCGAATACGATCGGGTTGATTGACAGCTCCCTGCTGGCGGCCGATTGGCCGCGAGTCAGCAGGGGGCGGCGTTGCACCCAGCAGCTCTTGTGAGCTGCTGGTGCAATGTTAAATGCGGAGAGCGTATTGCTCTCCGCATTTAGCGAGGTCTTGCGGACCTGATCCGCAGTGTCGGATCAGGTCCGCAAGACCTTTGATAAATGGGCCTGATGCTGTCAGTATTTAGTGTGTTTCCTAGCCCTTTTTAATATATATATCGCCAGCATTTAATGTGTCTTGCATTTGACTTATTGTATCAACATATTTTATATACACCATTTGCTTGTTTCGATACCTTGACATTTTTGATTTGTTAAAAGTTTGCTCAAACAAGAGATCCTGCAATAATAGTATATAGTGATAAGTGAGCTCCACATTTTTTGATCTCACTGATATATTTATATTCCTTTTATCTTTTATAGACTCTTTCACTGATTGTTAGTCATTTTAATTCGGAAATAAATATTTTGTATATATGATGTTATAGTGCTGTTTTCTTTGTGTGTATTTTTTATTTTATATTTAATGTTAAAAGTTGATACAAATGAGACATTTAAACATGCTGAAAATGCTTATTTCCTTGAAAAATGTAAGGACAGGCTGTTTAAATTGAAATTGAGACTACACTATAAATTGGGTAAATCCTACTAATGATTATTGTCTGTTAAGGACATTAACTACAACTGTATTGGGGGAGAATGTGCATTTGCAGTACTGACTTGAAAAATGATGGTTTATTTAGAGTACAAACATGCATTTTTTCAAAACACAAAAAAATATAATAATTTGTAACACCCTTTTTTAATGAGAGAAAAAAATATGTACACTGAAAGCCTTTTAATACAGAACTTTATATGTATAGATAGTAAGCCCTTTGGCATCTAAAAAAAATTCACATGAATAATGGAAAGGGAGGGGTCTCTTGCGGTTGAATACACACAATTTTACAGGTGCCCTGGAGGTGGGAACTTGGCTCACCTATGAGTATGCAGGGCAGAGAAAGTATTTTAAAATAACCCTGGTTCTTATGTACAAGCCACTTTTCCTTAAAGGCACAGTCAACTCTAAAATGTTTATTATTTAAAAAGATAGATAATCCCTTTATTATCCATTCCCCAGTTTTGCACAGTTCTTATAATATACTTTTTACCTCTGTGATTACCTTATATCTAAAGCTCTTCTGACTGCCCCCTAATCACATGACTATTTATCTATTGACTTGCATTTTAGCCAATTAGTGCAGTGTTGTGCACAACTCCACAGGAGAGAGCACAGTGTTATCTATATAGCACACATGGATTAGCAGTCTCTTGTTTTGAAAAGCAATTAAAAAGCATGTGATTAGAGGCTGTCTGAAGTGGCTTAGAAACAGGCAGAAATTTAGTGGTTTAAATGTTATAAAGTATATTATTATAACAATGTTGGTTGTGCAAAGCTGTGGAATGGGTAGTAAAGGAGTTATCTATCTTTTTAAACAATAACAATTCTGGTGTAGACTGTTCCTTTAAATTTAACTTCCTTTTTTAGCACACTTTTAAGATTTTAGCTCTACAAAAATCGATAGAATATAAATTGCTGTAAAGTGATACAGTTTTTTTTGTCCTTATAACTGTTCTATTAAATAATTGCTAAACTGAATTATGTATTTAAAGGAAAGTTTAGCTTGAGAGTTATATTAGTTGATTACATTATAAAACAATGATATGACCATAAAGCGATAGGTGCAGCCATATTTCCATCTCTGCTGAGGCCAGTTAGAGAATATTTTAAAGGGGTCACTAGATTGTGTAACCAGTGACTGAGTGGAATATAGCAGTGTAAGTCTGGAGTCTGCACTCCCCTTTTATCAGGCATTTGAAGACCCACAATTTTTTAAAGTAAATTACAAGAAACCGGGACAAAAAAAAAGAAAGTACATTTTTTACCTAATATAATAAAAGGGACAGCAAACTCATAAATTAAACTTTCATGATTCAGATAGAACATGCAATTTTTAAACAAGTTTCCAATAAACTTCTATTATTTCATTTGCTTTGTTCTATTGGTATCCTTTGTTGAAAAGCATACCTATGTAGATTTAAGAGCATCAATACAGTGCATTGCTGCCCTTTAAAAGAAGGGTACACATAAAATAAAGTAAATCTGATAATAGAAGTCAATTGATAAGTCATTTAAAACTGTATACTCTAAATCCTAAAAAAATAATAGGGGTTCATGCCCCTTCTAACATTAAACAAGTGTTTATTGACCCTGTTGGAGACATGAAAGTCTGATGTGAAATAGACAGTAGTGCATTTCACATTTGAATCTAAGCATTTTTGCACCACACATCTATTTGTCAAATGTAATATTTTGTGAGATACCTTTTTACTGTTTTACTGTGCATGTGACCCACAGAGCATTCGGCAGAAGGTCTTATCTATGTATATTCATCTGTGAGTTCTGCTGTAGAAGGGAAGCTTGGTGTCAGCGGCAGTCTGGCCTGTGTGAGAGGCGAATGACCTACTGCTGCATACTTGGTAGGTTGTTGCATGCACAGTAAAAGTTATCTGAAAAATATGCTAACATTTAGAAGAAGCATGTTTGCAAATATATGTATATTCCGAAAATGCTTTTATCCTGATTTAAATTTCACTTTAAAGGGACAATAAACACGTTGAGATCGTAATATAAAATGATAAATTGTATATATAAAAAAACTCTACAATATACTTTTATTATTTATTTTGTCCCATTTTCCTGCAATTCCATTCTGAAATTGTGAGCATTTCAGTTCCTGTTAGAAATGGAAGCGCAGAACACTGTTATATTCCACACAGCCATTGGCTGCACACTCTTTAACTGTCCCTAATTGGCCACAGCAGAAATAGTAACCTATGTTACAACATAGGGGCTCCCATTGTTTTATAAACACTAAAACTTTATACGTATTTTGTCACTATTTAAGCAACTAATAAAACTTAAAAAAACTATCTACATGTATATTCATTCTCAGACTATTATTTTCTTTGAATGCATCATTCTATCTAACATTTATTTAGTGTTTAATGTCCCTTTAAGTCTTGACTTTGATATATATTTGATTGGAAATTGATGTATACAATAGGCTTAGCATACCACTTGATCCCCTTACCTGTAGTCCAGCGATTGGGAGGAATTTGCTGCATCTAGCTGCCATCCACATATTTTTTAGAATGTAGACTGTGAGGCCCATTTATCAAGCTCCGAACAGAGCTTGAAGGGCCGTGTGCGGCCCATAGGCCGGGAGTCTGCAGGGGGCGGTGTTGCATCAGCAGCTCTTGTGAGCTGCTGTGCAATGTTAAATGCGGAGAGCGTATTGCTCTCCGCATTCAGCGAGGTCTTGCGGGACCTGATCCGCACTATCGGATCAGGTCCGCAAGACCTTTGATAAATAGGCCCCTATGACTTTCTTGCCAGGTTTAACACCTTGGTTGCCAATAGTATGCTGCTTTTAGATACACAGAGCCATTAACTGCAAAGGTGGATGAGAACAGGAAGGCGGGCCAAAAAATATAGTTACCCACAAAGGACCCAGATGTATGCTCACAAGGAGGTATAACCAATTATTGTTTTATGTAATGTGAGGACATTTTCTGTTTTCCTCCACTCTCTCCTCTGACCATATACTGCTTCTGCTGCCCTACGGTGATACAGCCTCTTACTTTTAATTGGTAGATATAGAACATGCATTTTAAGAAATTATTCAATTTACTACTATTGTTTAAATTTACTGTGTCTTGGAATGCAAATTGGAAACTTTTTAAAAATGGTATGCTCTGTCTAAATCGCACAAATATATCATTTTTTAATATTGGCTTCAATTTTAGCTGGGTGGTCAAGAAAGTCAGCCAGGTGGTGCACCCATTAAATAGCCCCTCTTTTAGATTGGTTTGCTTGGTAAAGGTTCCCACACTCCGTGTCCAATATCCTGACCTGCTGTGCACCACTGAAAATCTGTTCATTTTTATACAAGAGAAAAAAAACAAAAATGTCTCTAAAAATATGATTTTTATTTATAAATTGTTAATATGTAATATATAATGAAATCTGCTAATTTGAATTGTTTGTTTACTTTTCCTTTGTTTGTAGCTACTGTACTTCACAGCTAGTGGAACATATTTTTGTCCATCTGCCACTACACAATGTGGTTGGATGAGATCTATCTGTGCTCTGGCAGTTTTGGGCAGGGTATACTCACTTTTTTACATAAGTAGAAAATCTGGTTCTGGCACTAATGTTTATTTATAACTTGTGAAGAGCGAACAGGAAGTGAATAAAATACACCTGCGCAGCAAATTGGCTGCTAGTATAAAGAACCTTGCTACTGTAATTGTACAGATAATATTCTATTTTGTTTTCCACCAATTATACAAATATTTCACAGGAGTTGTAAGTCATAGCTTAAACCCCCAATTGAAAATTGACATGGAGTTGAAAGGGTTAATAGACTATTTTGCTTTGATGCACCTTTGGCTCATAAAAAATACACCCAGTGACTCAACTGACGTAATAAACTATGGAAATAAGAATGTGCTAATCTTGCTGTAAGATACATGGATATAGTCATCAGATTTTCTGTAAGATTGAGACACGATATGAAACACTATTTATAGACTTTAAAGGGACATACAGCTGCAATGAGAACATATTCTAATGCATTTGTGCATTTTCTTATTGCACTATTGACTTCTTGCCTGTTTAATGGAATAGTAAGCACTTTGTAATATACAAGAGATTTCTGTCTGGTTGCTTTAGAATAACATATCAGCCGAATCTTAATGTTTTTAAAACAAATAGCACCCTTTTTACTGCAATCATTTTTAAATAGCCCTATATTACCCTTATTTGAAGTAGGACAATCTGGGCTTTAGTCCGCAGACAACAAGGTTAGCCACCAGTTCCGCCACTAGAAATTTTGTGGCCATTTACTAAGCCGTTGACTGCCCCCCCCCTTGACCTGTGCAATTTTTGGTCAATTTACTTTATTTGAGTGTAGTTAAACCGTTGCATTGTAACCGTAAGTAAAAACACATACACAGCAATACTCACACAGAGACACACAGAAAAACTCACTCACACAGAAACACACCACACAAATACTCACACCAGACACCCACATAAAAACTCACACACTCGCACAGAAACACACATACACACTCACACAGGACACCCACAAAAAACTCACACACATCACACACAGAAACACACACAGACACCCACACAGAAATCACAGAAAAACTCTCTCACACACACATGGAAACATCCACAAAAAACATACACTCACATAGAAACACACATACTCACACAGACACCACAGAAACTCTCCTCTCTCTCACACACACACACACACACACACTCATGCAAACATCCACAGAAAACACTCACACGCACACTCTAGATCCTGTTTACCACTGACATGACCAAGTAATAAGGTAGAACTTCTGATAATATATTTGGGAAGGAAAGATGCCAACTGTATGCAGTGGCTGAAAAGGGAGGCCCTTAAACACTAATTTAAATGTTGCATGGGGTATTGGTGACTTCCACAATGGCCTTATTAGTGTCAAAGTTTGAAACTATTCAGCAGTAAGGTCAAACTGTCCTAAGAAAGGAATAGACACTGGACACACACACAGACAGTAAACACAGTATGGGGCACATAGGAGTAGTAGACAGTAACACAATGTGGGACACAAGGAGAGACAGACAGTCATACAGGTGTGGAGCAGATAGGAGGGGGAAGGCAGTCACACAGTGTGGGGGCACATAGGGAGGGGCAGACAGTCATACAGTGTAGAGCAGATAGGAGGGGCAGGCAGTCAAACACAGTGGGGCAGGCAGTCACACAGTGTGGGGGCACATAGGAGGGGAAGGCAGTCACACAGTGTGGGGCACATAGGAGGGGAAGGCAGTCACACAGTGTGGGGCACATAGGAGGGCAGACAGTCATACAGTGTGGAGCAGATAGGAGGGGAAGGCAGTCACACAGTGTGGGGCACATAGGGAGGGGCAGACAGTCCATACAGTGTTAGAGCAGATAGGAGGGGCAGGCATAGTCAACACAGTGGGGCAGGCAGTAGTCACCTGTGAGGGGCTTATAGGAGGGGCAGAACAGTCACACAGTGTGGGGAAGATATGGAGGGGCAGAACAGTCATCACAGTGTGGAGCAGATAGTGAGGGGAGAGGCAGAGTCCACACAGTGTGGGGCACCATAGGAGGGGCCAGACAGTCATACAGTGTAGATCCAGAGCAGATAGGAGGGGGCAGGCAGTCCAAACACAGTGGGGAAGGCAGTCACACAGTGTGGGGCACATAGGAGGGGAAGGCAGTCACTCATTGTGGGGCAGATAGGAGGGTCAGGCCTGTCACACAGTTTGGGGCACATAGGAGGGACAGGGGACAGACAGTATACCGTGTGGAGCAGATAGGAGGGGGCAGACAGTCCAGCACAGTGTGGGGGCAGATAGGAGGGTCACGCAGTCCACACAGAGTGGGGCACAACTGTACAAGACGCAAACTCTTAAGGATAAATACCTTCCAAAAAATAATGAAAGAAATAACAGACTTCCAGCAGTAGTTCTGAACAAGAAATTTATGTGTACTCTTAGGAGAAAAAAACAAGCTACAAGGATAGTAGCAAAATATGTCGCCAGATGTCACATGACCAGAACCCCCAATCAGATTAAATGAACTGTTACCATATACCCCACTATACTTTATAAATTGTTATTGATCTGTTTTATTGTAACATATTAGTTTGGCAACACAGTAATAATGTCATGCTAATAAAGTATTCTTGACTTGATAGGGTGGGGCACACAGTGTGGGGGCACATAGGAGGGGCAGACCAGTCACCCAAGTGTGGGGAAGATAAAGAGGGGCAGACAGTCACACAGTGTTGGGAAGATAGGAGGGGCAGACCAGTCACACAGTGTGGGAAGATAGGAGGGGCAGACAGTCACACAGTATGGAGCAGATAGGAGGGTCAGACAGTCCCCACACAGTGTGGGGCAGATAGGAGGGGCAGACTGTCCACGCAGTGTGGGGCAGATTAGGAGGGTCAGACAGTCACACAGTGTGGGGCAGATAGGAGGGGCAGACAGTCACAGTTGTGGGGCACATAGGAGGGGCAGACAGTCACACAGTGTGGGGCGAATAGGAGGGGCAGACAGTCCACACAATGTGAGGGCACATAGGATAGGGTGACCAGACGTCCCCGAATTTCTGGGGACAGTCCCCGGATTGAGGTGACTGTCCCCAGACAAATTATGTCCCCGGAAGACAGATGGTCCTGTACCGCTCCTGTTACAAAAACATTCTCCACATCTTCAGCACGTTCAGCTGGCCAGGGGGTGGAGCGTACTACTAGCGGTGCAGAAGTTGCTATATTCAGTGCAAATCGGCAAGCACATGCACTGTGTGACTGTATTTTGTTCAGCAAGCACACGCATTAACAAACTGTGCGGCATAGGTGGCAGCTCTGTAAGTAACACTATCCTACCATAAGTTATTTAGGTGCACTTGGCCCCGCCCACCTCTTCCTTGCAGCACACTAAACATGTATACCAGTCTGTACCATCAGCAAGCATGTCCAGGAGAGGAGGTGAGAGGGCGCTGGCATTTGATCCCTGACATTTGTGTGCTTGATTTAAACTTCTCCCTCTGTGCTCTGCCACATCCCGCTCAGGGATCTTTTCTGCAATAAGGCTCTAATTGAGCAGAAGTTTAGGTGAGGGATGGGGCACACAGACAGCAAGAGACACTAGAAGAACTGGAGCCAGGTTATGTTTTTTATTATATTATATTGCCCCCTGTGTCCTTTTTACATCTGCCACTAGCCGTTGAACCCTGCTGCTTCCTGAGCTGTCTGTCACAGTAAGCAGCCAGTGAGATAAACACTGCAACGTCCTCATTGCCTGACAGTCAGCCTCTATCACTATTTGCTTAATTAGTAGGAATATATTTTTAATTGCTGTATTTTATTTTTATAATATTGTTTCCCTGGTCTCCTAA
This sequence comes from Bombina bombina, assembly GCF_027579735.1. Taxonomy (NCBI): domain Eukaryota; kingdom Metazoa; phylum Chordata; class Amphibia; order Anura; family Bombinatoridae; genus Bombina; species Bombina bombina. The sequence goes on along the minus strand of NC_069508.1, from coordinate 130,354,804 downwards.
TTCTCCAACCAAAATGTTATTATACCCCCATGCGTATCACCCAATTTGTAAGCAACTGTGGAGTATCCTGTGCTAATAAAATAGTTTTTTACCATTTGCCAATAAAAAATTTCCCCCCGGATTTCATTTTAAAAATATGGTCACCTTAATATAGGAGGGGCAGATAGTCATACAGTGTGGGGCAGATTAGGAGGGGCAGACTGTCAGCACCAGTGTGGGGCAGATAGGAGAGGCAGACAGTCACCACAGTGTGGGGCACATAGGAGGGGGCCAGACTCACACAGTGTGGGGCACATAGGAGGGGCAGACTGTCACCACAGTGTGGGGCCAGATAGGAGAGGCAGACAGTCACACAGTGTGGGGCACATAGGAGGGGCAGACAGTCACACAGTGTGGGGCACATAGGAGGGGCAGGACTGTCACACAGTGTGGGGCAGATAGGAGGGGCAGACATTCACACAGTGTGGGGGCACATAGGAGAAGCAGACAGTCATACAGTGTGGAGCAGATAGGAGGGGCAGAACAGTCACACAGTGTGGGGGCACAATAGGAGGGGCAGACAGTCATACAGTGTGGAGGCACATAGGAGGGGCAGACAGTCACACAGTGGTGGGGCACATAGGAGGGGGCAGACTGTCATATCCGTGTAGGGCAGGATAGGAAGGGCAGACAGTCACACAGTGTGGGGCAGATAGGAGGGGCAGATAGTCACACAGTGTGGAGCAGATAGGAGGGGCAGACAGTCACACAGTGTGGGGCACATTGGAGGGGCAGACAGTCATACAGTGTGGAGCACATAGGAGGGGGCAGACCAGTCATCCAGTGTGGGGCACATAGGAGGGGCAGACTGTCCATACCGTTGTAGGGTAAATAGGCAAGGGCAGACAGTCGCACAGTGTGGGGGCAGATAGGTAGAGGGCAGATAGTCACACAGTGTGGAGCAGATAGGAGGGGGCAGACAGTCACACAGTGTGGGGCACATTGGAGGGGCAGACAGTCTATACAGTGTGGAGCACATAGGAGGGGCAGACAGTCACCAGTGTGGAGGGCACATAGGAGGGGCAGACCTGTCTAAACCGTGTAGGGCAGATAGGAAGGGCAGACAGTCGCACAGTGTGGGGCAGATAGGAGGGGCAGACAGTCAAAAATGTGGAGCACATAGGAGGGGCAGGCAGTCACACAGTGTGGGGCAGATAGGAAGGGCAGACAGTCACACAGTGTGGGGCACATAGGAGGGGTAGGCAGTCACACAGTGTGGGGCACATAGGAGGGGCAGGCAGTCACACAGTGTGGGGCAGATAGGAAGGGCAAACAGTCACACAGTGTGGGGCACATAGGAGGGGCAGACAGTCATACAATGTGGAGCACATAGGAGGGGCAGGCAGTCACACAGTGTGGGGCAGATAGTCACACAGTTTGGGACAGATAGGAGGGGCAGACATTCATACAATGTGGGGTACATAGAAGGGGCAGACAGTCACACAGTGTGGGGCACATTGGAGGGGCAGGCAGTCACACAGAGTGGGGCAAATAGGAGGGCAGACAGTCATACAGTGTGGGGCACATAGGAGAGGAAGACAGTCATACAATGTGGGGAACATAGGAGGGGCAGAGAGTCATACAGTGTGGAGCAGATAGGAGGGGCAGACAGTCACACAGTGTGGGGCAGATAGGAGGGGCATACAGTCACACAGTGTAGGGCAGATAGGAAGGGCAGGCAGTCACATAGTGTGGGGCACATAGGAGGGGCAGGCAGTCACACAGTGTGGGGCACATAGGAGGGGCAGGCATTCACACAGTGTGGGGCACATAGGAGGTGCAGGCAGTCACACAGTGTGGGGCAAATAGGAGGGCAGACAGTCATACAGTGCGGGGCACATAGGAGAGGAAGACAGTCATACAATTTTGGGAACATAGGAGGGGCAGACGGTCATACAGTGTGGAGCAGATAGGAGGGGCAGACAGTCATACAATGTGGGGCACATAGGAGGGGCAGACAGTCATACAATGTGGGGTACATAGGAGGGGAAGACAGTCATACAATGTGGGGCACATAGGAGGGGCAGACAGTCACACAGTGTGGGGCACATAGGAACGGCAGGCAGTCACACAGTGTGGAGCAGATAGGAGGGGCAGACAGTCACACTGTGTGGGCAGATAGGAGGGGCAGACAGTCACACAGTGTGGGGCACATAAGAGGGGCAGACAGTCATACAATGTGGAGCACATAGGAGGGGAAGGCAGTCACACAGTGTGGGGCAAATAGGAGGGGCAGACAGTCATACAATTTGGGGCAGATAGGAGGGGCAGACAGTCACACAGTGTGGGGCAGATAGGAGGGGCAGACAGTCACACAGTGTGGGGCAGATAGGAGGGGCAGACAGTCACACAGTGTGGGGCAGATTGTAAGGGCAGTTGAACAGTGTGGGGCAGATAGGAGGGGCAGACAGTCACACAGGGACATGAGTGAGACTTTTTTTAAAAATAGTTTTTATAAATGAAGTACATAATAACATTGGCAGTAAGAATTCCAGTAGCAGTACAAATATTAATGGGAGATTCTGGTGAAAATTTAAATGCAGATGAATTACATGTTTGAATAGAAACATATTTGCAGTATACATGTATTGGTAAAAATGCTTCTAGTAAAAGTAACCACTGTTTTAGTGTTAGTATTTTTCTATGCTTATGCATGTGAAGCATAGCTAGATATCCTCTGTGCATCTGCATTTTAAATATTACAGCTGCTCAAAGCACAAGTGGGGCTTGTATCATGTCAGCAATTAACAAATTGAGTCATTACCAGATGGTACAAGCACCTTAGGCATTCTGAGCAAGTGTTGTGTTTAAAATGCCAGCTATAGCTTTTATCAGAAAAGTTTATATTACAAAACTGCTTCTATTCAAAACTGAAATGCACCCATGTGGATTTCAATGTTGGCTGGGTTGTCCCTTTAATGACATCAGTAGCAATCAAACAAGTTCGTACATGCTGATTGGGACAATGCACAGAAATACAATAAAACACACTATACTGTTAATTGTATTTGTACCCAATCTGGGTAACAAGTGTATGTTATTCTTTAAAATCTGTGTGGACATATCTTACTGTTCAATATCTCCTGGCCAAAATCTCTTGAGATTATTAACATTATTCTTTGCAATTTAAGCAACAAAATTAGCTACATAAAAGGAAGGGGGAAAGAATAGTGAAATGTTTTCAATAAAAAACAAACAGGTGCCAACTTGTATCAATATGTGCCTTGGGGGGTCCCTTCCTCCCAAGTCCACACGCGCAGCTCTGGGAGCCTTAGTCTCTTCCCATGTGCAGAACTGAAGCTCCTCCGCACAGGAGCCTCTTCCTTTTCCTTTGCACCAAGCAGGAGTCCCTCCATTTCTGATTTGCCAGTCCATTCTGCACGGCATTCGGGGACTTGTAGTACTTCTCAGCTGTGCAGCCTAGAACGGACCAAGCCGCACTGGATTCAATTTCTGCTGCGGTTGGTAGTATCTGTCAGAGGAGGCCCCAAACTAGGGTACCAGCACCCCGTCGGTTCCTGGGCCCCTGCCTAGAGTGCCCCCTTGCACCCCACGATGGAGGCCCTGTTAGCCACTGTTATAAAGGTTAGTATAAAATGCAAAGTCTTGCAGTAGTTATCTGATAAAGCCTGTTAGGTAATTATTTAGTAGAGTAACCCTTGAGAAGAAATTACTTAATTTTCAGAGCATTATATATATATATATATATATATATATATATATATATATACATACACACATATACACATTTTACTGTGCTTTTAACACCTGCAAAATCACTAATGGGGGCCAACAAGGTGGTGGCTTTTGATGTTGCACTGAGGTCTGATATGAGTATATAGTTCTCAGAGGGACTTCATGGAAATCAGTCTGATCTGAGGTCTATAGGTGTATGACTGACAGAGGGCCTATGTGAACATGGGTGTGATTAGAGCTGTAGGGCCCATGATCCTTATCTAGGATCTAATTATGCATGTGGCTTATATTGGGGCTGCAGGGCTAGGGTTTGATTTGAAATCTGATGTGAGTTGGAGGATGACAGAGGAGCTGCAAGGCCAGGGTTATGATTTGAGGTCTGATGTGGGTATGTAGATGACAGAAGCCTTAGGGTCTGCATTGAGGTCTCTTGTATGTGTCTTATAAAGGCACTGCAGGATCAGGATTCTAATGCTGGTATATGTAAAATAAATGAGACAGAGCTTGATAATAAAATATAAACAATATTTAATAAAATGCCAAGTCCAGTAGATCAATTAATACATTAAATTATGAATTTATCATCATATTATTTATCCACTAAACAGAGTATAGTAACATTCTCTTATACAATCATTGATGGAATAATTGCCATATTATACCGGCATATATAAAAAGATAATGTGAAAACACTGTCTGCTAAATAAAAGAATTGTAACCTCAATAAACTACATATAAATAAAGTACAAAGTACTTGCATGAAAACGCTGAGAGTGTAGTCTCCAATTGGTGCAGGTCTGGCCAGACTACACCAAACAACAACGCGTTTCAGAGCCATGGACCTTCCTCAGGTGTAAATAGGGTTAGATCTATCTTTACTTAGAACAAATAAATTACTGGTTCTGATTATTTGCTTCAAACATAATTTTTCATGTAATGGGATGAGTGTTAATTAACACAGTAGTCAATTAAATAAGGAAGGAGAGAAAATAGGCATCAGACAGAAAAAATATTGAGTAAGTGCTGCTGATGTCTATTGGTTTCGTTGTAAAACTTTGCTGTCAAAAATTGACAGGAGCAATTTTCTGCATGATATAATATTCTCAGATCAAGCAACAACAAGTAGCAATTACACAGCATGATAAAAAGTAAATTATATCTTTATCTCGGACCATGTAAACATTGAACATAGAAATATTTAAATCTTAGTTATCATACATTTCTAAGATCTTCAATTTGCAGGTTATAGTTTTTTATATATTGAGTAGATACCGGTACCCCAAAATCCAGAATTATTCCAAAATCTAGTCGTTTTCATTAATATTTTATTTTGAAAAGATTTTTATTGTTTTTCCAAAAAAATAGTAATAACAAATACAGTTACAATGTTGCAAAATTAAAGAAGATTAAAAAGTGAGCTCACGGTTTCATTAATTTTTTATAAAAAATGTAATTTAGTAATTTTCTCTGCCAGTAAATCACAATCTTCCCTGCCTGTATCTTTGTTTTGTTTTTTTCTGTTTTAAAATGCAAATGCTTCGTTATTTTTATTTAAAATAACAAACATTGCCTTTCTCATTACAGTACTGTACCATGTTTCTGATGGTACTATGTATGCAAAAGTATTACAAATGATATAAAACTTCCTTTATGTTCCATGACATACATATTATCCAAATTACTTAAAGGGACACTGTAACCAAAATTTTTTCTTTCGTGATTCAGATAGAGCATGACATTTTAAGCAACTTTCTAATTTACTCCTATTATCAAATTTTCTTCATTCTCTTGGTATCTTTATTTGAAATGCAAGAAGTAAGTTTAGATGCCGGCCCCATTTTTGGTGATGAAACTGGGTTGTTCTTGCTGATTGGTGGATAAACCTCATCCAGCAATAAAAAAGTGCTGTCCAGAGTTCTGAATAAAAAAAAAAGCTTAGATGTCTTCTTTTTAAAATAAAAATAGCAAGAGAACGAAGAAAAATTGATAATAGGAATAAATTAGAAAGTGGCTTAAACATGTCATGCTCTATCTGAATCATGAAAGAAAAAAATTTGGGTTCAGTGTCCCTTTAAGATATTGCTGTTTGCACTTTTTTTTTGCATTTTACAGATACAAATATACAACTATTCAAAAATCCAAAGCTTTTCATGTCCCAAGAAGTCTGGATAAAGGATTGTGTACCTGTATATGTACATATATTTAGCTTTTGCAGGGTCAATATTATAGTATATATTTTATTCCTGTGCACCCTTCCCTTGTTTTCAGTTTGTTTGGATTTGAAAGCTTGCATTGTGTGGCTGTTTTAGGGTCTCAGGTATTGGAAAGGACCTTCACGTGGTACCTGAGCTTGTCCGATTTGGCCAGATGCGGTGACTAACCTTTCCATTTTTGCTTTTAAATCTTAGCTGAGAGCTTGTGAGTGCTGGGTTTTCTCTGTGTGTTATATATATATATATATATATATATAAAATGTATATTATTACTATTGCTGACTAATCATAAAGTTACCTTCAGATTTCCCAAACAAATCTTTGCACAAGGGCACTCTGTTGAGAAGGTCTGCAATGCAACATTATGTTTCTTTATGTTTAGTATTGCACAAGCAGATCACGCTGAAATACATCCTATAAAAATAGATACCTTCAAATTAAATCACAGACACTCCTGATTTGATGGATTAGGGGTAGACATATACGGAAAAAAAAAAAAAAGAAAAGAAAGAACAATTTAGAAGTTTAGAGAAAAATTACACTTGATCAAGCTAGGCTTGTAATGTAGTATGAAATTCCTATCCAGCTATTTCTCTGCTTAAATTACTGATTTACTAGTGAAAAGCAAAAAACATTTCCTCACCTTAGTTCTACAGTGAGGTGAGGGGATCTTAGTCACCAGCAAGACCATAAAATGAAAGGAAAATTAGATCTGCCCTTATCTAACAATTTCCATTGAATAAATGCCAATATATTGCAATGCTCTTAGAAATGAATGTAGTTTTTATACTCTATTTTTTATTAAAGGGATATGAAAACAAAAACATTTATTTTATGAGGGACAGATAATAACATTTAAAAAAAGTTTCAAGTTTACCTTCTATTATCAAATCTGCTTCTATCCCAATATATTCTTTGTTGAAGAGATACCTAGGTAGGCATCTGGAGCACTACACAGCAGGAAATAGCGCTGCCATATAGTGCTCTTGTAAATGGATAGCATTCTTGCAAAACTGCTGCCATATAGTGCTCCAAAAATGCGACAGCTCCTAAGCATACGTCCCTGCTTTTCAACAAAAGATACCACGAGAACGAGGAACAAGTTGATAATATAAGTAAATTAGAAAGCCTTTTTAAAATCACATGCATTTCTTATGATTAAAGAGATATTTTTGGTTTCATATCCCCTTTAAAGTATTTGGTAAGAAGCGAAAAACAAACAAACAAGATGCCTCTTGCATTGCATGCAGCCTGCGTAAGGAATAATATATGTTATGTCTGCCAGCTATGATCGGTTTTCCCATTCTTTTTGACTCACAATTACCTCTCCTGGTACAATTAGTGATATCTTTCCAAGGACCCTCCTCTCTCTATTTCTGTAAAATACACTGTTGCTAGCCTAGAAAACTGTGGTTTTATGTTGGATGATTCTGTTAGGCTCCACAATTCTTAGTATGATAGGCATTATCACACATTTACACTCATCATGTATTTCCATGCAGGAAGTAATTCACTTTTGACGGGGACGTGGAATATTTAAACACCTCCCATTTCGTGATAATGATCAGTTTTTCCTTTATTTTCTTTAGTTTCTGTGTAAGCATGGGAGTTATCACTGTTTTAGTGTTTCCATTTTTCTCTGCACGTGCATGTGAAGCATAGCCAGATATTCTCAGTGCACAAACATTTTAAATACTGGAGCTGCTCAGAGCGCGAGTGGGGCTCGTATCATATCAGCAATTAACAAATTGAGTCATTATTAGATGGTGTAAGCACCTTAGGCTCTCTGAGCATGTGCTGTATTTAAAATGCTGGTGCACGGTGCATACTTAAATACACTTTTGAAACAGCTACAGCTTTTATTAGAAGCATTTTTGCTAATACATTTATAATACAAAAATGGTTCAATTAAAAAAAAATGCATCCAGTTTTGGGCTGTAATGTCCATTTAAATAGCTTCCAGTCATTTAAAAAAAATAAAAAAAATTGTCATTGTGCTCTGGAACCTTTCATACTATTTATTTTTGCCTGTTGTCTTTTAACAGAAATACATGTTTGTGGGTTTAATATGTATATGTTTTACTCATTGTGTAACCCAGTGCATTGAAAACTGTACAAATCTAACTACCTGCTTGTAAATGTTTTATGGAAGTCTCCAATTGCAGACGTAGTTTCAGTTAATAAAGTAATTGATATTATATAATATATATATATATATATATATAATATATATATATATATATATATATATATATATTGTTGTGATCTATATTTGAGACTTCCTGCAACATCTGCTTCTATTTGCTGCACGGTCTCATCCTGCTTTTTTGGCTGTGTGCCTTGGCGATGCAATGAACCCCCCAGGATAATACATTGTAGCATAGCCTTGCTTGCTGGGAAAGTGTCCTATTGCAGAATGGTAGGTTAAAGGACACTGTATTTTGGAAAGGAGCCAACAATTTGGGAACAGATGAAGGCTCTTGTAATGTTCCCTACATGTTTGCAGAGATCTTTTGATATTTACTGAGGCCTTTGTAATTGTCTCTAAATTACCATCTGTTGCAGGTCTATAAGACTCCAAATCAGTAAAGGACACATGCTGGCTTTTGAAATTAATAGAGTATGCCTTTACTAATGTAATGACTCCTTTAAAGGGATATGGAACCCTTTTTTTTTTCTTTCATGATTCAGATAGAGCAGGCAATTTTAATCGACTTATTCACTCCTATTATCAATTTGTCTTCGCTCTCTTGGTATCTTTATTTGAAAATCAGGAATGTAAGCTTAAGAGCCGAAGCATGTTTGGTTCAGCACCTGGGTAGCGCTTGCTGATTGATGGCTAAATGTATCCACCAATTAGTAAGCGCTACCCAGGGTCTCAACAATCAGTCTCTAGGGATGTGAATTTAAGAGGACATTTGTATAATGAAACTTTTGCAATAAGTGGTTGTTGTATTCAACATATTCAGTGTATAAATATATTATAATATATAATATATCTGTTTTGCTAATACTTTATAAATAAACACCAAAGATGTATTCAGGCAATTTCCTTATCACATATTATATCTATGTGTGTCTGTGTGTGTTTATCTGTTCCAGGCATCTTTACTCGGAGACATATAGAATACCTTTAAATAATGTTTTTTTTCTTCCTAATAGTAATCTACAAGATGAAAAAGATCTTAATTTTTTGATTAAAAAGGATTCAAATGTTTCAATCTTAGCCTGAAATGAATAACTGTATAGGATTAATTCTATTCAGATACTACTTATCTTTATTTAAATGGATACTCAAGTCAAAATTTAAACTTTCATGATTCAGATAGAGCATGCAATTTTAAAGAACTTTTCAATTACTTCCATTACCAAAATGGGCACAGACTATTTATATTTACACTGTTTGAGTCACAAGCTGGTACTGAGCATGTGCAAGAAGTCACAGAATATAAGTATATACATTTGTGATTGGCTGATGGCTGTCACATGATGCAGTGGGAGTGGAAATAGACATAACTTCAACATTGTCAGAAAAAAATCTACTATTCATCTTGAAGTTCAAACTAAGTGATATTGCATTTTCTTGTTATCATGCATTTGTTTATTATGCAAATCTACAGTATTTACTGTACCTTTAATGTATTATACAATTTACAGACCTCCCAACCATCCTGATTTGAGAGGACTCCCCCATGGATCACCAGTTGCACCCACTAAACTGGTCAGATGCACCTACTGCCCACCTAGTTATGCCCACAATCACCAACGACCCTGAGAGCTTCCTCCTGCCACAACAAAATCTCCTAATCTCCTTAGTCATGGATACTCAGCCCACAAATGTTGAGAGCTATGTCTGCCATTTCCATGTTACATACTGTCTGTGTATATATATATATATATATATATATATATATATATATGTAACACGGAAATGGACTGCACTCTCAAACCAGACTGGGTACACATCATATGACCCTGCAAAACTCGCAGCCCTGGGAGTTCACCAGCACCCACAGACAGCTGTTAACGTGAGTGCAAACATAAAGAAAATTACAAAACAATTATTAACTGAACACATAGAAAGTCTGGCACTTTCTTGCAAGCACACAGCTAGATTAAAAACAAAATGGAAGAGTTATTTACAGCATTTGGCCACATGTTGATAATCCCAGTACCACATTAAGGTCTCTTCCTGCCTGGGTCCCTAGCCTACAGCCACACAATGCATGCGTACAACTAAACACACGGAGTTCCAAACAAGGGTGACACAGGCCCTTTGTAGTTTCCTGGACACATCGAAAAACACAGAAATGGACTGCACTCTCAAACTGGACTGGGTACACATTTTATATCCCTGCAAAACTCACAGCCCTGGTGCTCACCAGTGCTCACAGACAGCTGTACAGCTTTCAGGGACTCCAGCAGATAACCCCAGACAAGCCTGGGTGCAAAGCCCTAGGAAAAAATACAAAACAGAATTATTAACACATAGACAGTCTGGCACTCTCTTGCAAGCAACACACAGATAGATTAAAATCAAAAAGGTACAGCCTATCCCGTCAGATTCGTACCGCATTTTAAAGTCAGTAGTTATGAGTTTTACACTACAATGCTGTAGCATAAAACTCATAACTAAAGTGCTAAAAAGTACACAAACACCCATTAAACTACCTATTAACCCCTAAAACCGAGGCCTCCCGCATTGCAAACACTAAAATAAAATTATTAACCCCTAATCTGCCGATCCGGACATCACCGCCACTATAATAAACATATTAACCCCTAAACTGCCGCACTCCCGCCTCACAAAACACTGGTTAAATGTTATTAACCCCTAATCTGCTGCCCCTAACATCGCCGCCACCTACCTTAATTTATTAACCCCTAATCTGCCGCTCCCAACATCACCGCCACTATAATAAACATTTTAACCCCTAAACCACCACACTCCCACCTCGCAAACATTAGTTAAATATTATTAACCCATAATCTGCTGTCCCTAAAATCACCGACACCTATCTACATTTATTAACCCCTAATCTGCCGCCCCCCAACATCGCCGCCACTATACTATATTTATTAACCCCTAAACCTAAGTCTAACCCTAACACCCCCTAACTTAAATATAATTTAAATAAATCTAAATAAATTACTATCATTACCTAAATAATTCCTATTTAAAAATAAATACTTTACCTATAAAATAAACCCTAAAATAGCTACAATATAACTAATAGTAAAATAAAACCTAACCTAAGTTACACTAACACCTAACACTACACTACAATTGAATAAATTACCTAAATTAAATACAATTAAATAAATTAAATACAATTAGCTAAATTGCAAAAAAAACACACACTAAATTACAGAAAATAAAAAACAAATTACAAGATATTTAAACTAATTACACCTAATCTAATAGCCCTAATCAAAAATAAAAAAAATAAAAAAATTAAAAAAAAACCCTAGCCTAAACAAAATTACCAATAGCCCTTAAAAGCTCCTTTTGTGGGGCATTGCCCTGAAGAAATCAGCTGCAATCCAATCAGCTAATAGGATTGAGCTCCTATATAAACTATACTATTGGTAGTTTAGTTTAGGCTAGGTTTTTTTTTATTTTGGGGGGGCTTTTTTATTTTGATAGGGCTATTAGATTAGGTGTAATTAGTTTAAATATCTTGTAATTTGTTTTTATTTTCTGTAATTTAGTGTTTGTTTTTTGTATATTAGCTAATTGTATTTAATTTATTTAATTTAGGTAATTTATTTAATTGTAGTGTAGTGTTAGGTGTTAGTGTAACTTAGGTTAGGTTTTATTTTACAGGTAAATTTGTATTTATTTTAGCTAGGTAGTTAGTAAATAGTTAATAACTATTTAGTAACTATTCTACCTAGTTAAAATAAGTACAAACTTGCCTGTAAAATAAAAATAAACCCTAAGATAGCTACAATGTAACTATTAGTTATATTGTAGCTATCTTAGGGTTTATTTTATAGGTAAGTATTTATTTTTAAATAGGAATTATTTAGTTATTAATAGTAGGTTTTATTTAGATTTATTTTAATTATATTTAAGTTAGGGGTTGTTAGGGTTAAACTTAGATTTAGGGGTTAATAAATTTAGTTTAGTGGCGGCGATGTTGGGGGGTCGGCAGATTAGGGGTTAATACTATTTAACTAGTGTTTGCGAGGCGGGAGTGTAGCGGTTTAAGGGTTAATATGTTTATTATATTGGAGGCAATGTCCGGAGCGGCAGATTAGGGGTTAATAAGTATAATGTAGATGTCGGGCGGAAGATTAGGGGTTAATAAGTGTAAGATTATGGGTGTTTAGACTCGGGTTCATGTTAGGGTGTTAGGTGTAAACATAAAATGTGTTTCCCTATAGGAATCAATGGGGCTGTGTTACGGAGCTTTACGCTGCTTTATTGCAGGTGTTAAACTTTTTCTCAGCTGGCTCTCCCCATTGATGTCTATGGGGAAATCGTGCACAAGCACGCACAACCAGCTCACCGCTGACTTAAGCAGCGCTGGTATTGGAGTGCGGTATGGAGCACAATTTTGCTCTACGCCCACTTCTTGCCTTTTAATGCCGGGTTTGTAAAAACTCGTAATACCAGCGCTGTAGGAAAGTGAGCGGTGAGAATAACGTGCAAGTTAGTCCCGCACCCCTCATAATGCAAAACTCATAATCAGGCCATATATAATTAACACAACATATAGAATGTCTAGCAAATAGGGAAGGCACTTGACCAGGACTTAAAAACAGTTACTTTATTATTACATGTTACTTTTCGGGGGGCCCCCGTCTTCAGACATGACAATTAGCATTGTTTTCTGTCTAATGACATAACCCTTGAAAAGCCCCGTGTTTATTTTTTCAGATAAAAATAAAAGATATAAAAGAACGCCTGCACTTTTCAAGCAATCACTGTGTAGAATGTTTAGGGTTAAAGAGATATAAAAAAATGTATAGGCATATATGTAATTACAAGTTGTTTACTAACAAATGAATACCTTATTTACTGCAATGAAAATATATTATGCACTATTAGACATTATGTACTATTAGACTATTAGATTACATTTACAGTTTACTATATATTCAATGTGATATTTTTGTTCCACTTTTACCTTTAAAGTAAATAATACAGGACTGAACATGAATCTATAATATTATTGCATTTTTGATAGTGTTGCTTAGTAACAAACTTTTAGCCACTGTTAGAAGTGCTAGAGAGCGCTCACATATAAAAGATTGTATCTGTGAGCATGTAAAAGCATGAAGCCGTTTGCACAAGGCTTGGCAATAGCCAGAATGTTCTCTAAAATAATCTACAAAGTAAAAGTAAATCTTAGTAAGTCTGCTGGGAAATGTAAATCCTCAGGGCAGGGCTGAGACAATCTTTGTCACTTGTTGAAGTGTTTAACCTTTATATTTATTAGGGAGACTTCCAATCAAATATGATTCAAATCATGTTAACATTATAGAAGATGACTGGGATAGATAGGTACATATTAGATAGATGGATAGATAGACAAACAGACGGATAGAAAGAAAAAAAAGAGAAAAAGAAAATTCTTGCTTTGTTTTTGAGCCTATTTTATATTTGTGTAAACCGATTCGGGTACAATTCATGTATTTTTTAAAAACAAGTATCTAAAATACGTGAATGACTTGAAGGATAAAAAAGATTTTTTTATGTTTTCAGGTGTTTGAGTGGAAAGGGCTCCAAAGTATATATACATATGTGTATATGTGTATACATGTGCATATATGTGTTTATTTGTATATTCATGTGTGTGTGTGTGTGTATATATATATATATATATATATAAAACACATAAATACACGTTTTCACATACATACAAACATACATACACATATTTAGACATCTATATGTATGCATATATATTCATTATAGCCATTCAAATACATTGTCAAATACCATATACCTTTTAACCCTTAACTTTTTTAAATATTTCTATGAATACTTTTTATCAGATAGTGTATATATGCAACACTTTATTTTAATGTATTTATTTTGTGTTTGGTGCAACTTTTCATTTAGCCCTAAACCTTTACGCGAGGACTTTATTAGCGATAACCCGACGAGCACAAATTTAGTTTGTGCTTGTACGGTTACGTTTAATTTCAACTTGTAATACGAGTGCAAGTTAGCACAGGCGCAATATTTCATTATCATGCGTGCTAACATTAGAGTTCCAGTTGTAATCCAGCCTATAAATGTCTTCAAGCAGTAGTGCAATAATGAAATGCCCTAACAGATTATTTTATTAATGCTCCTTTATGTCCATTTTAATGTTTGAGAGCAGAACAGTTTATGACAGATTAAGACTAGAAGCAAATAGGTATGCAACTTTGAAATGTTTATGCTTAGAAGGCAGAAAGTCATCCAGGCATCTGAAGCAACAAGTTAAAAGGGATGTTAGATAGATGAATGTTCTAACAGCATTGAGATGGTATTGTAATCCAAAGTAGCCAAATAGTTGGTCAATAGTTGCAGTAACAATGGTAAAGAGCTAAAATGTAATCAATACTAAGACTTTTGGTAACACATAGATGCAATGGCAGTTCTGAGAGGGGAAAACCCCCAATATTTCAGCTAGCTATGGAGGGGGGACGAAACAGCCACTCTCAGCCATGACCAGGACAGCTCAGTCATGCCCCGAACCACTCAGTAATGCCCCTGGACTCCATGCAAGGCAAGGACCACCGGCAGCCTGGCCCCACTTATGCAGAATTAATTCCCGAACCACCCATGACTGTGCTTATTTTCCTCTCCCATTTGTTGCTTTCTAGAATCACCACTACATATTTCCATATATAAGGTTCATTTTTAATTGACTAATTATATTTTACTCAGCCTTCTTCTTTGATTTAATGGTTTACCATAGAAAAGGGCTCTACATATGAAATTTAGTAATCATCATTATTTTACGGACAATGTATAGACTGTGCATGCAGATGTAAGGTTAAAACAACTGTATAGGTTGCTTTTATATCTATAAGCTCACAACGGTTCCTGCAACCTGGCATAGGTAGAATCGACTAGACATGTGCACTTGTTTAGTTAAAAATGCATATTCGTTAATGAAACGTGGATATTTGCTTTATTTTCACTAAACAAATATCCGAATGATTGCACCACAAATTTTAAAGAAAACAAAGAAAATACTGATTAAATTCATCAGTATTCATTCATTTCCATTAAATTACCTTGGGGTTAAAAGTACTTACCTATAGCCGCTGTAATCTTGACCCTTCTTCACAGAGCCCAGGGTCGTCTATAATTTATTGAGCTCCACTTGTAATTTATGCCATTATGTGATAAGAAATTTTGAGTTTAATGTCTCTTTAACAGATCATACAGTAAGTTGTATGTTCAGAGTAGAATTGAAACACTGAGTCACTAACGAAATGGCACTAACAACTCTGTAAGTGCCATTTCTTCAGTGGCTCTCTGTTTCAGTCTGAGTAATTAAGTAAGATAGTACACACCTGAGTAATAGCCATTCTGGATAAAGCAGTAGTAATTATTTGTTCAAGTTATATTCTTAGGTAATTATTATTTCTCTACACTTTTTTTGCGGCACACCTATGTTTGTGAGTATCTCGTGTTGGAGTAGACTGTATGATCCAACCTCTATATTTTTTGTGTTTATAAATGAATATGAGCTTTCTGCTCACCTATATCTTACCTTGGGTGCTTTCATAACTGGGTAGAAAAGACCTATCAAATTAAAAGTTGTATATTTTTCCAAAAAGAACATTTGATTAGGCATAAAGGGGCATGATGCTGCAGTAATAAAATAGCTTTTCTGCCTTTTGGCTAAGATCAAGTGTAGTACCTGCCTTGCATTGCACATTGGATGTAGTAGGGGCGACCTGGTTTTACAGTGGCTTTCCATTATCACCCTCAACCCTCATAGCAGGGCACTGGGAACCTTTGTTCAGTGCCTTAAATAAAGGGACATAAAACCCAATTTTTTCTTTCATGATTCAGATAGAACATCTAATTTTAACAGCTTTCCCATTTATTCTATTATCAATTTTGCTTCATTATCTTGGTATCCTTCGTTGAAGGAGTAGCGAAGCACTACTGGGAGCTTGCTGATCACATTGGCAAAGCCAATGATAATAGGTATATATGTGTGGCCATCAATCAGCAGCTAACTTCCATCTCCTGAGCCTACTTAACCAAACTACAAAAGGTGATAAGAGAACAAACCAAATTAGAAGTGAATTTGAAAGTTGTTTTATATAGTATGCTCTATCTAAATCATGAAATAAAATGTTTGGGTTTTATGTCTATAGGGGATAGACAATTAGTAATTACTCACACAACATATATACAACATGCATACATATATAGTATAGTACATATATAATATACAAACACATGTAAGCCTTTAAGAGAAATGCCTTTTAGAAATGTTACACTGGTATTGCCCTCTGCTGTTCTGTTCTCAAGCAGTGTTATTATCTAGAAAGTGTGGGATGTCACATTCCAAAGGAGATAGTGCTACCGCACTAGTGTGAGAATTTTTGGTTGTTATGAGAACACTCTTATTTTTGCTAAACGCTCACTAAATGATTTACATAACCTTAGACATGCATATTAAACTGTACTTTAATTATTAGAAATGCTGAGAGGGAGGCTGGAGGTTGGTGGGCAATAACTTAGAGAGAAATATCAGACACAGAACCTGTAAAATCTGCTGCGTGTGTCCCACTGAATGGTGATGCTGACTGTAGCTGTACTCATCTGCCTGTGCACCATTGTACGCTTATATTAATGCCTTATTTGAAACCCAAAGATAAGCAATGCATTTATAGTTAATCACTGCCTTTCTGTATAAGCTTTTATTATTCTACTGCATTCTCGTGAATTTCCATTTTTAAGTACTATAGTGAGACCTAGTTTGCGCTTCCCCAGTACCAGGACATAACATTTTATCTTTCACCAGCGCCAGGATATAACAATGTCCCTTTTACGGCTAAGGGAAGGCGGTGTTTCCTTGTATTGAGGGGAGTGAGAGACCCTTATTTCCAAGAACCTTGTTGTCCAGAGCATACAGTGGGTGGTCGTCCTGGGTACACCAGCTTTATTTTATACATATCTATTTCTTGTTTTATATTATGATGTTATTTTATATCTATATCTTATAGGGATGGCGAATGTTTCTGGCTCCTAAATTTATGTGCTGGCTCCTAGATTTTTAACAAATTTGTCAAGCCCTGCTGTAATGAATTAGATCATTTTCATATTACAGCTTTGTGCCATTTTAAATGATAGACTGTTGAGAGACCAGTTGTAGTTGAGAGTGCATAATTGGATTTGAAAAATAAGAAATAAATGTTCATCCTCTACGATTATGATGACGGCTAAAGGCATTTAAAATACTTTTAGCCAATTCCTTTGAGACAGCAACATATAAACTTACTGCCAAAGCATTAGTCTCACACCATTGTTTGATTTTTGATTCTCCTTAAACAGGTATGAGGGCAAGGTGACATCTTAATCTCAGATTCAATTATGAATTGCCTGTGATTGTGAAACTTAATACACCTTCTTTGTTAATATGTGAATCCAAGGAACAAGAATTTGGCACTTTGACCAGGAAGTCTGTAGCTTTGAATTACGCAAATAAAGAACAAAGAATAGTAATTACTCCATTGCTGTAAACGAGAATATAATTAGTAGGTTAAACAAAGACTCAGAAGAGTGTCATGTGTGGCTATTATATTTTGTGTCACCAACAGTAGGGAATTTAAATGAAATGTTAGACTGAACAAAGTATTTAAGGGAAAGCTTAGTCTGAGAATGATATATGCAGATATATTTTTTTTAAAATTATATTATATTAGTGTTTAAATATTGAAAAGTGTAAAGTTTTAATGACCATAAAGAAATGGAGCAGAGAATAGTTTGCAGGGAAGGGGAACCTTGGCCCTCCTGAGGTTTCAGAACTACATTACCCATGATGCTTATGCACTCTCAAGTCCAGTTGTGCATCATGGGAAATGTAGTTCTGAAACATTTTGAGGACTAAGGTTTCATATCCCTGGTATAGAACATGATATGTAAAACAACTTTCCGTTTTACTTCTATTATCTTGTTTTGTTCTCTTGGTATTGTGTGTTAGAAAACATACTTAGGTAGGTTCAGGTGCAGCAATGCACTACTGGAAGGTAGCTGGTGATTGGTGGATACACACATATGCCTCTTGTCATTGGCTCACCAGATGTGTACAGCTAGCTTCCAGTAATGCATCACTCCTCTTGAGCATATTCTGATAGTGGAAGTAAATTAGAAAGTTGTTTAAAACTTCATGCACTGAATCATGAAAATATTATTTTGAGTTTGACTGTCTCTGTAATCGTATTAGACGTAAAAAATATTAGAGGGGGCACCACCTCTTCACAATTATTTTTGCAGTGTCAACCCTCTAGAACAGTGGTTCCCAAAATGGGCGGTACTGCCCCTTGGGGGTGGTGAGATTACTGAGGGGTCACTAATAGGCATTAGAAGTGGATGAAGGGCACTGGAGTTTCCATAGGGGGCGCTTGTAGGAAATTAGTGGAAGAGAATGTTAGTGGGCCCCTCCAAGTATAATGTTGTGCTTTATCCTAGATGTGTATAGCAAAACAACTTTCTCGATTTGTATTTTTCTTCTATGATAGTTCAGGTTTATCAGCAACTTTTTTCTCACTATAAGATAAACTGTAGCCACTTGTACTGTAGCCTTGCATTCTTGGTTTGGCTAATGCTTTACATTAGCACATATTAACGTTAACTGCACAGTTTACAATCATTGTGTAGTAGCAGAAAACATAACAAAGGCCTGTTGTGCTTGTATGAGTAGCTTTGTTCACAGTCAACCAGTAAAGTTTTTTATATTATGGTGCACTACATAACACTTAGGTAAGTAGAATACACTTTCTATAAAGATGATTTATTTGTGCAGTAGTACAAATACTGTAAACTCCAAGGAAAGAAATCAACTCAAGATCTCTGACGATGGCGATTTAAGACTCTTGCTAAGTGACATGAAACCAGAATTTTGGAAACCGGTATCACTTCGTCAAGTTTATTAATTGAACTAACAGTTTTTCAACAGTGAAGTAATTACTTAAAGGGACCCTCAAGTCAAAATAAACTTTTATGATTTCGATAGAGCATGC
Organism: Bombina bombina; assembly: GCF_027579735.1. Classification (NCBI taxonomy): domain Eukaryota; kingdom Metazoa; phylum Chordata; class Amphibia; order Anura; family Bombinatoridae; genus Bombina; species Bombina bombina. The sequence continues at coordinate 130,335,644 of NC_069508.1, read as the reverse complement.
CGTTTTAAAGGGACAGTATACACCAATTTTCATTTAACTTCATGTAATATACACTACTATACAGAATAATATGCACAGATCTAAAAATCTAGTATAAAACCGTTTAAAAATTTACTTAGAAGCTCTCAGTTTAGCTCTGTTAAAAATGTAGCTGGAACACCCACTGCAAGTGGGAAATTGTAGACACTCCCCCTTCATTTGCATATGAAAGACCCTTTACACAAACAGGAGCAAGCTGGAGTAGGTATACATCAGTGTTCTCCTAAAACTTTGATGCTTAGTTAGGAGTCTGAAAATCAGAGCAATGTTATTTAAAAAATAAGCTATAATAAACTATACATTATTAAAACAAACAAACTGTGTGGGCTATATAAATGGATTATCTACAAAACATTTATGCAAAGAAAAATCTAGTGTATAATGTCCCTTTAAGACACTTTCCAATTTACTTCTGTTATCAAATTTTGCACAGTCTATTTATATGCACATTTTCTGGGGAACAAGATCCTACTGAGCATGTGTACAAGCTCACAGTGTATACGTATACTAGTCTGTGATTGGCTAATATCTGTCACATGATACAGGGGTCCGGCAAATGGGAGAAAAAATAAATTTTTCCGAAAAAAATCTACTGCTTCTTTTAAATTCAGAGTAGGAGGGCGATTTATTAATGTGCAGACGGATTTATTAATGTGTCTGCCGCACATCGATAAATGCAGACAGCATACACTGTTGGCATTTATCATTGCACAAGCATTTCATGTGAAATGCTTGTGCAGTACCGCCCCCTGCAGATCCGCAGGGGTGTCAATCAACCCGATCGTATCCGATCAAGCTGATTACTGTCCTCCGCCTCAGAGGTAGTGGACGAGTTAAGCTTCTTAACTCCTGTTTCCGGCGAGCCTGAAGGCTCGTGCGGAAACAGATATATTCTGATCAATACGGGACATGATAAATAGGCCCCTAGGTGTTAAATAATTGTTGTTTATTTGTACTTGTTAGTTATGTAATTCTACTGCATTGAGTGGTCCTTTAATGTGGTTTATAACATTCTTGCACTATCACTCTAGACTTTGGTATCAGAAGATGAAAATAATACAGTTTAATTAAAAGTTTAAAAATATTCTAAAATTTGAATATGTTTAGTTCTTACTCCTGTAGATTTTATTGTGTCATAATCTTTATTAAGGTTTGTGCACTGCTGGGGCCGCATTTAAGAATGCTGCTACTTTCCTCCCCACCTCAATTCTCGTGGTGTTATATAATCAGATAACAATCACACAAAAGTAGGGGACACGGCTGCACTAGCAATTGCTTCTGCATTGTTAAATGCAGGCAGTGTACGTCATGTCTGGTGGACAAGGTTCCCGGAAGCTACCCTTGTCCATCCGAGCTTTAATAAATGTGGCCCCTGGTCTGAATATATTTTTTTATGGATTATGTTAGAAGGGTGCTGATGGTGAGTTTATAGAACCAATGCGGCAGTGACCTGAAAAAGTTTGGTAAGCACTGCTATAGATTTTGCATTTGCACTTGAGATATGTCAACGATATCTTAATCAGTTTGTCACGTGTTTCCTGGATTATCGTGTCTTTCATGGTCTTTTTTCTTTTTTTGCATCTTTCTTGTGGTTTGTTTTGTTTTTATTTAATATACCATCTTTTTGTGCTTTCTTTTTCTTTTTTTCCATCATTTTGACACAGGGTTTGCTCATTTTTATCTTCTTTAAATGTATGTACTTCTTATTTACGGCGCTCATTTCTATTTCTTGATCTTATTTCTCTAGGGTGTGCAATGGTTTTCTTCTGACTGATTCGTAGTATTCTGATCCCTTCAGTTTAACTATTCATTGACTCCTGATTCAATACTTTTGTACCTGAGTTCCAGTTCTGAATACTGACTTCTGCCTGTCCCTGACTTGCTTCTGGTTTTTGTGTGTGTGACCAAGCCTGCCTGACTAGTCTTCTGGGATTGTCCCTTTACAGTGTCTTCCACAGATTTTTGCTGATGTTCCTGATTGCTATAGCCTTATAAGTCGTGGGTCATGTTCAAGGTTTTACCCTGTGTACTGAGGAACTGTTCTTATATTCATTGCTCAGCCATAGGGTCCATCCTGGACTGACATAATCTGCCTAGTTATGCAATTACAGAAAAGTGGTAGGTTCAGAGAAAAAAAAATATATATATATAAAAAAGCCTTTAAGTGAAAGCGCTTAGTAATAGATATGTGCAACAATTTGTTTTCATTATTCATGTAAAACGTATAACACATTTTGAATGTATTTTGCCTGAAATTTAGTCATTAATTAAACAAATTAGTGAACTAATAGGCAAATCCATGAAAACATGGACATGAGGCCTAAAATTTAAAAATGAGCGCAGAGACCAGATTTTGGATTTGTTTGTCAGTTGAGGTGCTATATATTTTGAATATTGCAAAATAATTATGATTTTTGTTCATCATATCATGGAACTTGAAACTATTAGGTTTCACTCAGATAAAACAAGATAAATGAGCAGTATTTTACTTATTTTCATATAATGCAATGAAAATATGCATCTTTGACAAAATTAACGCTTGATACTTCAAAATAAGGGTTGGCATAATGATAATAAGATGAAATTTCACACATAAGTGACTAAATAAAAACATACAATAATGAAGGTGATTCAGTTACCAAAAAATATACAAAAGTTGTATTACTCCATCAATATCTGACCTATGTACCATGAAATTCAGGTTTGTATTAAGGTTCCTCAATGCAAGCTAAATACCAAAATGAAGTGGTTCCATGATATTTTTTACCCCATAATTTGCCCTACAGGAATAATCAAATGCTTATAACAGAATCACAACATTCTGTTCAGCTCCCACTTTCAATGTTTAATTATTTTTTTCATTGGTTGCTTCCCTGATGAGGAAGTTGATTGAACATGAAATGCAAACCATTTACACAGACCTGATCAGCTGTTTCCAAAGTCCCTTGGTAAATTGATTATTACAGGCTATGAGTTCGATGGAAAGGATGTGGTTAATGAAATTGGTGGTACATTCAAAAGAACTGTATGGAGGGCTTTCATTGGACGAACTGTAATGAATAGCGCCAAAGAGTTATATCAAGTTACCACCAAAAACATTCAGAATATTAAAATCATGTTTTTCAGTAAGGAGCAGATTGATGAAAACCATGTCATGTTAAATGAAAGATGGGAAAGAGACGAGTAGTATCTTCTTTGCCACAAACATATCAAACTCATTATGTTAAGCCAGTAGGAAGAGGTATTGTAAAATACAAGCCCTATTCCTCATTACTGGAAACGAAAATACACTCATTTATGGACATGCACAATGCAGAAAGAAAGAAAAAGTAATAATAATCCTGGTGAATTTATTTTGATTGAGCAGGCAGACAAATAGTCTGTAAAGAAGTTTGTAGCTCAAGTACTTACTGTCGATGAAATAGAACTTGAAGTTTCATTCCTTAGGAAGCAAAATACTTCAGGTTTTATTTTTCCAGCAAGAGAGGACAGATGTTGGGTAGATAAAATGACAAGTGCTGAAGTTGTTGCAGCACGCGAATATTGATAACAGACAGCGTTATTATTTTATTTGTCCTATTAAAGAAGCTGAGTAAATCTACATATCAAGAATATATATGTTTGCATGATTACTACATTTCTTATTTTGAATTGGTTTGTGGTTTTACTTCTTATTATCTTAATTCATATTATACGATGATCCAAGTCCAGCTTGACGCCCCGTGATGATCCAAGTCCAGCTTGACACCCCGTGTTTCTGGCGAGCCTGCAGGCTCACCAGAAACACCAGTTATGAAGCAGCGGTCTAAAGACCGCTGCTCCATAACCCTGTCTGCCTGCTCTTATGAGGCGGACAGGAATCGCCGGAATTCAACCTGATCGAGTATTATTTGGTTGAATGACACCCCCTGCTGGCAGCCAATTGGCCGCGAGTCTGCAGGGGGCGGCGTTGCACCAGCCGCTCACAAGAGCTGCTGGTGCAATGCTAAATACGGAGAACGTATTGCTCTCCACATTCAGTGATGTCTGTCGGACCTGATCCGCACTGTCGGATCAGGTCCGACAGACATATGATAAATAGGCCCCTTGTTCTAAAATACGCTGTAAAACAGAAGTAAATAAATTCTAACCTACTAACTTATAATCAATATAATTCTTTACTCTACTGATATTGATTGAGTTATTCCGGTACCGCAGCATGGTGATTCTGTTACTTTATTAAAAGATATGTACAAGGTTAAACAAGTTGTCAACTTTTATGAAAATTATGTACAAAAATCTCCCACATGTCACCATCATATAATAAAATTACTCAAATTTAGAGGTAATTCTGGAAGCTAAATTTATCGATTTTGTATGAACACTTGTAATACCATATCTCCGGACTGGTGATTATGTTACCAGTTTTCATTGGGGATCAGCTTACGAAGGATAACTCATACATAATAATATTTACACTGTTTTGATAGATTTTTTAGATGGGCTTCTTTGTGAGCTATTGTATTATGATTATTTATTTACATTAGTGTTGGAAAAAGTGTAATGAATGTAGTTTTTAAGTGTAAAAAGGTGATTCCGTTACTCATGGTATTGCCGTAATACTAAATTTTGTTAATTAGATTTAGTTTCCCCACACCTATATGGAGAAACTTAATTTATTAATGAACACATTCTGTATTCATTTGTTTAGTCAGTGAGGCCTATTTATCAAAGGTTTTGCGGACCTGATCTGACAGTGCGGATCAGGTCCGCAAGACCTCGCTGAATGCGGAGAGCAATACTCTCTCCGTATTCAGCATTGCACCAGCAGCTGCTGGTGCAATGCCGCCCCCTGCAGATTCGTGGCCAATAGCAGGGAGGTGTCAATCAACCCGATCGTGCTCGATCGGGTTGAGTTGTGGCGATTCCTGTCCACCTCATCAGAGCAGGCGGACAGGGTTATGGAGCAGTGGTCTTTAGACCGCTGCTTCATAATTGCTGTTTCTGGCGAGTCTGAAGACTCGCCAGAAACACAGGCCCACAAGCTCCATACAGAGCTTGATAAATGGGCCTCAATGGCTGAAGTCTGAACAAAATTTGTTAAAATGTGATGTTTATTTTACAATTGAAAAATGAAAACATTTCTACCTAGTAAAAGCGAATACAATGACCTTACAGAATACAACACATTTTAATATATATATATATACGATCACCAATCACTTGAGATTTGATTAGGTCCCATAAACAAAAATATTCAAATGTAAGGACACAATGTTTTACTAGTAAGTCCTCTTTGTCTTGATATCCGTCTAGTGAAAGATTAACAAGATATCTGGAACAAGAGGTACTGCAAGGCTGAAGCACACTGGTTGCACAAGCTTAGTTCAGAATACAGCAAACAGTGTAGCTAAAATAAAAGGTACTGCATGGCTAAAGCAATGTCTTTCCTCAAACCCAGTCTAGTACATGGCAAACAGGGACGTCAGACAGCCAGGTAAACACAGGAGCTCTCACAAACAGGTCTGAGACAACGCAAGGGCAAAGCATAGTGAACAGAGGCCCTTTAAATAATAAGTGATGACATCACAATTCTGAGACTGCATCCTGTCTCACACAGATGATGTACACCAGTCTGGCCTAAAAGGAAGTGCAGGAAATGAGCAGCATCACACAGTATGCACTAGAGTCAGCAAGAGAGGTGAGTAAAATGGCTGCCAGCAGCACATGGCAAACAAAACAGTTAAAAACCCTGACAGTTGTAGATTTTATTTCTGGCAAATGTCAAAGATACTTCCACTTTCCCTATTCCTTGTATCATGTGACAGCAATTAGCCAATCACAGGATGCATATATTTATATACTGTGAACTCATGCTCAGTAGGAGCTGGTGTCTTAAAAAATGTGCATATTAAAATTATATATATATATATATATATATATATATATATATATATATATATATATATATATATATATATATATATATATATATATATATATACAATTAAATATAAAAACCATAAAACAAGATTCTTGTAAAACAAAAAGTTATACTTGCATTAATAAAACATGAGATGATGTCTGCTAACAGTTGTCTGTCTGTCCAACCCCTTGGGGTAGGTAAACACAAAGCATTATAGGGTTGCTAGTGATAATATTACATGCCCTAATGCATGGCTCGACAAACCCAGAAGCCAGGGAGCCACTGATTCCTAGAATATTACCCATGGCTCCTAACTTGTTGGGTTATTCTCCATATATCTATATACAAATACCACTGTCTGGCTCCTAAATGTATGTCTGGCTCCCAAATAGTTTTAATGGCTCCTAAATTTTAAATAGCATTGTCAACCCCTGCCCTAACTAATTTAGGGAATGTCATTTTTTTTAAACTATAATGTCTCTTTAAAGAGTACATAACTTGTGTTGTGCTGACATGTCTAGCTTGAGATACATTGTATCAGGCTGTCAGCTCTAATAGCTAGATTCCTGAAAACGAAATAGGAAGGGAGGATTTCTAAAGAGTAGTGTAATACAAATATTTTGCTGTAGCATAACTCTAATTTTGTTATCTGTTTTTCTGACACCATGGAAACCTGGTCTGAGTAAAAACATCTATCAACTAAAGATGAAAAAGCAGTGGTTTAACTGGGCAGTGTTTTCTGATGGTGCCAAGATAAGATGTTGGTGCATTTGTGAAAAGCTACTTGACATCAATGTTTGATATTTTCTTAACGGGACTTTGATTTATTCTTTTTTTCTTCCTAAAGGGACAGAAAACACCAACATTTTCTTTCATGATTTGGATAGAACATACAATTTGAAACAACTTTCCAATTTACTTCTGTTATCAAATTTGCTTCATTCTCTTGTTATCCTTTGCTGAAGGAGCAACACTGCACTACTGGCAGCTAGCTGAACACATCAAGTTAGCCAATCACAAGAGACAAATTTGTGCAGGCACCAATCAACAACTAGCTCCAACTACTGTAGGATATGTGCATATTTTTTTTTTAACAAGGGATATTAAGAGAAGAACAAAGCACATTTGAAAATAGAAGTGAATTTAAAAATACCTTAAAATCACATGCTCTATCTGAATAATGCAAGTTTATTTCTAACTTTCTTATCCCTTTAAAGGGGCCTTTTAAATCTTGTTTTCATAAAAAAGTGGATGTTCATATGCTTGTGGGACATGTCACTGTGAACTAATAAAGCTGTTGAAATTATCAGACAGAATGCAACTTTCTATATGGATGAGTTGTGCAGAAACACACATCTGTTAGTTTAAAAAAATCCCATAAAAATATGCAAACTTATACAAACTTATACATTCATTATTTAATGTCAGCAACTGCTGCTGATGATTGGCTGAGCGACTGTATCTGCTTGGGGCCAACAGTTTTCTTCAGCCATTTAATACACTAGATTTGCATCAACCAGTGCATAACAAAAAGATAATGTAATGGTATTTTAGTCTGAGATTTTTAAAATGTCTTCCATTTTCCTGCCCCCTCTATCATGTGACAGCTATCAGCCTTTCACAGCCTATATGCTGTGGACTCTTGCACATGCTCAGTAGGAGCTGGTGTCTCATAAAGTGTGCATATAAAAAGATTGTTCACAATTTGATAATGGAATTCAGATAGAGCATGCAGTTTTAAAGTGAATGTAAAGTCAGTCTGCATTGTAAACTTAGCATTAAAATTGAAGGTAAAATGCCTGCACTTTAATTCATTATTTTTTTAATAAATTTGTAATTACCGCTTATTTTTTGTTTATATCGTTGCGATCGTAATTTGAATCCTCCGTCCGCCATATTGGATTATTGATTTACATTGGAGGCTCGACCTTGTCGACCAATAATTGAATCCCCCTGGGGGGACCAAACCCCTTTTGTTGACATCACGCGTCCGTATTGCACTTGCATTAGAAATCTGTTCTAACAATGATCTCTGACGCGCGTGCACATTTCGCGCATGCGCTATTTAACATTTGTTGGACTTAGTCATTTATTAGAATATAGTTTACAGTAATTATCGTTCGTTACGGTCAGTCCAGCACTGAAATACCAGGCAATTCCTCTCTGAAAAAGGAACACAGCATCCCCAGATGATCGTTTCGGCCTTCCTTGGGCATCGTCAATGAGGTGTAGCCATATTCCTCTAAGCACACTGAGCAAGGAGTCCACGTCTGGTTGCCCCTTTTTCCCATAGGGAGACTAAATACATACAGAGAGAAGTGCACTCACAGGAACAAACAACTGGTTCAATACCATTGTTAGCATGTTCTATGGCGATTTACCACCTGGGTGCAACATTTTAGCCCAGTAATGCTTTTCACATAGTAGAACTTTCCTGTACTATATCATTCTGATCCCGCCTATTACGGTCAGTCCAGTGCTGAAATACCAGGTAATTTCTCTCTGAACAAGGAACACAGCAACCCCAAACTCGATAATAAATGGCCATGGTTGACAACTGGACATCCGGACAAGGTCCGCATACCAGAACCTGTGAGGCCATGCTGGAGCTTCCAGAAACACAAACGAATGTTCCATGATGATTTTGGAAATCCCTCTTGGAAGAAGAACTAGAGACGGAAAGATATAAGCAGGTTGGTAAAACCAAGGAACTGCTAACACATTCACCGACTCCACCTGAGGATCCCTGGACCTGGATAGGTACCTGGGAAGTTTCTTGTTTAGATGAGAAGCCATCAGATCTATTTCTGGAAGACCCCACATCTGAACAATCTGAAAAAACACATCTGGATGGAGAGACCACTCCCCCGGATGTAAAGTCTGACGGCTGAGATAATCCGCTTCCCAATTGTCTATACCTGGGATATGTACCACAGAAATTAGACAAGAGCTTGATTCCACCCAAGCAAGTATCCAGGATACTTCTTTCATAGCTAGGGGACTGCGAGTCCCGCCCTGATGATTGACATATGCCACAGTTGTGACATTGTCTATCTGAAAACAAATAAATGGTTCTCTCTTCAACAGAGGCCAAACCTGAAGAGCCCTGAAAATAGCATGGAGTTCCAAAATATTGATTGGTAATCTCGCCTCTTGAGATTTCTAAACCCCTTGTGCTGTTAGAGTTCCCCAGACAGCTCCCCAACCTGAAAGACTTGCATCTGTTGTGATTACAGTCCAGGTTGGACGAACAAAAGAGGCCCCTTGAATTATACGGAGGTGGTCTAACCACCAAGTCAGAGAAAGTTGAACATTGTGATTTAAGGATATTAATTGTGATATCTTTGTATAATCCCTGCACCATTGCTTCAGCATACAAAGCTGGAGAGGTTTCATATGAAAACGAGCAAAGGGGAAAAAATCTTTTCACAGGAGGTCTTACTCTGAATCCTATTTGATACCCTTGAGAGACAATGCTCTGAATCCATTGATTTTGGACAGCATCTGCTCAAATGTCTTGGAAAAAATTTAATCTGCCCCCCCACCAGCTGAACTGGAATGAGGGTCCGCACCTTCATGCAGACTTGGGGACTGGCTTTGGTTTCTTAAAAGGCTTTATTCCAATTTGAAGAGGGTTTCCAATTGGAACCAGATTCTTTGGGGGAAGGATTGGTTTTTTGTTCCTTATTCTGTCGAAAAGAACAAAAATGATTAGAAGCCTTAGATTTACCCTTAGATCTTTTATCCTGAGGTAAAAAAACTCCCTTCCCCCAGTAACAGTTGAAATAATTGAATGCAACTGAGAACCAGACCTCGCTGAATGCGGAGAGCAATACGCTCTCCGTATTCAGCATTGCACCAGCAGCTCACAAGAGCTGCTGGTGCAACACCGCCCCCTGCAGACTCGCTGCCAATGGGCCGCCAGCAGGGAGGTGTCAATCAACCCGATTGTACTTGATCGGGTTGATTTCCGGCGATGTCTGTCCGCCTGCTCAGAGCAGGCGGACAGGTTATGGAGCAGCGGTCTTTGTGACCGCTGCTTCATAACTGCTGTTTCTGAAACATGGGCCATCAAGCTCCTTTCGGAGCTTGATAGATAGACCCCCATGTCAGCATTCCAATATTTAAGCCACAAAGCTCTTCTAGCTAAGATAGCTAAAGACATAGATTTAACATCAATTTTGATGATATCAAAAATAGCATCACAGATAAAATGATTAGCATGTTGAAGCAAGCGAACAATGCTAGACAAATCAGGATCTGTTTACTGTTGCGCTAAACTTTCCAACCAAAAAGTTGATGCAGCTGCAAAATCAGCCATAGAAATTACAGTCCTGAGCAGATAGCCAGAATATAAATAAGCTTTCTTTAGATAAGATTCAAGTTTCCTATCTAAAGGGTCTTTAAAGGAAGTACTATCTTCCATAGGGATAGTAGTACATTTGGCAAGAGTAGAGATAGCCCCATCAACTTTGGGGATTTTTTCCCAAAACTCCAATATTATTGCTGGCAAGGGATACAACTTTTTAAACCTAGCATAAGGCATAAAAGAAGTACCAGACCTATTCCATTCCTTTGAAATCATATCAGAAATAGCATCAGGAATTGGAAAAACCTCTGGAGTAACCACAGGAGGTTTATAAACAGAATTTAAATGTTTACTAGTTTTAATATCAAGAGAACTAGTTTCCTCAATATCCAAAGTAATCAACACCTCTTTTAACAAGGAACAAATATACTCCATCTTAAAGAGATAAGTAGATTTGTCATTGTCAATCTCTGAGGTAGGATCTTCTGAATCAGATAGATCCTCATCAGAGGAGGGTAAATCAGTATGTTGTCGGTCAACTTTAGGAGAAGTTTTAAAAGACCTTTTACGTTTATTAGAGGGCGGAATAGCAGACAAAGCCTTCTGAATCGCATCAGCAATAAAATCTTCACAGGGATATCATGTAGATGTTGAAGGAACAACAGGCATTGTACTAGTACTGATGGTGATGGATTCATTCTCTGTATGTAAAAGTTTATCATGACAACTGTTACATACTACTGCTGGAGATATAATCTCTACTAATTTACAACAGATACACTTATCTTTGGTAGAACTGTTATCATACAGCAGGAATCCAACAGTGGTTTCAGAGTCAGGAACAGATTGAGACATCTTGCAAATGTAAGAGAAAAAACAACATATAAAGCAAAATTATCAATTTACTTATATTGCAGTTTCAGGAATGGGAAAAAATGCACACAGCATACCCCTCTGAGCATAGAGAAAGGCAAGAGGCATATAGGAAGTGGGGTTTAAATAATTAAATTATTTGACGGCAAGTATGACGCGCAATGCAAAATTAATTTTTTTTGGCGCTAACAACATCTGGAAATGACGCAACTCGTGTCATGGCAGACGCAACCTTGTGCAAGGAAGATGCAGGAAATGGCGACCTTGCGTCAACGAACGTACCTTCACGCAATAAATAATAGCATTTTGCGGCCTCGCGAGCCTAATTTTGCCCCCGAAAATGAAAGAAAACAGTCAATTTTGAAGAAAAGACTATACCCCAGGTAAGAAAAAATAACTTTCTAAATACGTTTTCCCAATTTTGAAACTGATAGTCTGTAAAAGAAAATATACATAAACCTGAATCATGGCAAATATAAGTACAATACATATATTTATAACTTTACATTAATACATAAAGTGCCAAACCATAGCTGAGAGTGTCTTAAATAATGAAAACATACTTACTGAAAGACACCCATCCACATATAGCAGATAGCCAAACCAGTACTGAAACAGTTATCAGTAGAGGTAATGGAATATGAGAGTATATCGTCGATCTGAAAAGGGAGGTAGGAGATGAATCTCTACGACCAATAACAGAGAACCTATGAAAAGATTTCCCGCGAGGAGAACCATAGAATTCAATAGGTGATACTCCCTTCACATCCCTCTGACATTCACTGTACTCTGAGCGGAATCAGGCTTCAAAATGCTGAGAAGCGCATATCACAGAAGAAAATGAAGCACAAACTTACTTTAAAACCTCCATAGGAGGCAAAGTTTGTAAAACTGAATTGTGGGTGTGGTGAGAGGTGTATTTATAGGCATTTTAAGGTTTGGGAAACTTTTCCCCTCCTGGTAGGATTGTATATCCCATACGTCACTAGCTCATGGACTCTTGCCAATTACATGAAAGAAATGGCATTGAGCCGGTTGTTCATTCGTGTGAGTGTGCTTCTTTCTGTGTGTATTTAGTCTCCCTATGGGAAAAAGGGGAAACCAGACGTGGACTCCTTGCTCAGTGTGCTTAAAGGAATATGGCTACACCTCACTGAAGAGACCCAATGAAGGCCGAAATGATTGTTTGGGGTTGCTTTGTTCAGAGAGCATTGCCTGGTATTTCGGTGCTGGACTGACCATAATAGGCGGGATCAGACTGATATGCTACAGGAAAGTTCTACTCTGTGAAAAGCATTACTGGGCTAAAAGAAGTTGCACCCAGGTGGTAAATCGCCATAGAACAGGCTAACAATGGTATCTTCCCACCTAGCCATTCCCCTATACAGCTTAGGGACATCCCTAACCAAGCAGTAACTCACTTGGCCCCCCTAATGCACAGAGCACCCGTTCTATAAAGTAGACATTAAGAATTTGAGAGAGTTTTGTGTGGAATGCTGCACAGTTTGCGTTATAGTAGGAAAAATACATTACATACCTCGTTTTATTGCACTTCGCAGATATTTTTCTTTTTACAAATTGAAGGTGTGTGGCAACTGTGTTGAGCAAGTATATTGGTGCCATTTTTCCAACATATATATACATATAAACACATAAATACACATATATACGCATATATTATATACACATATAAATACACATGTATACATGTATAAACAGAAATACACATATGCAAAACAGAAAGAGAAGCAGTCTGCCAGGAACGAACAGCAGCATCAATAGCTTGTTCTATGGCCGGTTGCCACTTGGGAGTAGCTTCTTTCTGCCCAATTGTGCTTTTCACAGAGGAAAACTTTCCTATAGTATATCAGTCTGATCCCGCCTACAAGGTCAGTCCAGCCCCAAAATACCAGGCAATTCTCCTCTGAACAAGGAACATAGCAACCCCAGACAATTGTTTCGGCCTCCTTTGGGCCTTGTCAGTGAGGTGCAGCCATATCCCTCTAAGCACATTGAGCAAGGAGTCCACGTCTGGTTTCCCCCATCACCCTTTGGGAGACTATCCCCAGGGTCATATTTACATATACACATATATACACACCACCAGCAAAAAGATTACAACTCACTGAAGGCTCAGATGATGGTTAGCATTTTTTAGCAATAAAGTATTTTTTAAATATGGTATGTACATTGTTTAGCCATAATGCTATTGCACACTTAATAGACTAAAGTATAGTGTAAATATAACTCACTTTATTGCTATATTTGCTTTATTGCAGTGGTCTAGAACCAAACCCGCAATATCTTTGAGGTACACCTGTACATATTTATGCATTTATTTATATACATATTTATGCATTTATTTATATACATATTCATGCATTTATTTATATACATATTTTATGCATTTTTTTATCAGCAGATTGTTTAGAAACGATAATCAAACTTTATATGTCTTGTTTTTATATCCTAAAATAATAGTTTCTTTCCTTTGAAGTAGTGTATGTTTTTGTAGATGTAGTATAATTATGAACAAACAAAATTGAGAAAGGAAACATATCCTGTATTTTGCAGGAATACTGAATTTTTCAGTTAATTTGATGAGGTTTGCATTATAGTTTTGCTCTAGTGAATTACCACCTGCTATTCTATACATTATTCTGTTTTAGAAATGTTGGTTATTGTTACATCAGTATTTACCTTGGTTGTAATTGTTTTTTTTTTTACTGTACTAATACTACTAGTTTGAGAAGCTGTATTTAGTAATAAAATTGACTCAGAAATCATATTACAAATTCTAATTTAACAAATTGCCACATTGAAATGTGTAAAGTTGTTTTCCATACTCCCATAGAGTATTTTTCAAAATATATTGCAGCACCGTAGTCATTTGAAAATGATCTTCCACTCCTATGTATTGTCAAGAAGTGCCCTGTGTAAAAAAAAATGCATCTGATTTAGAAGTTGCTTACACTATATAATTTGTTTCCACTGCAACCTAATGTGAAAACCATGCGCTGGCTGCATGTATTTGTTTTTAAAATAATTAATCAGTAAATCTCCCCCAGAATCACTAAGGTCTGACATGTTCCTCCAATGCTTTAAAAAAAGTCGCAGTGTATACAAAGCATAGAGCAAAAACTAAACAAATCACAGTTTTTTTTTTTTTTTTTTTAAATATATTAAGGTTTTAAGAGCAATGTTAACAATAAGGTTTTGGATTGGGGCAGGCAAGGATTGAATGTATTGAAAAATGTAATAATATATACACAGTATTTCACTCTAAATTAATTAGAATATGAGTTCAACATTCTAATGTTTATTCAGTTATTTAGATTTTAACATATTATATCTTTTAGTTCAGATATTCAATCTATTTAAACTTGAATGAAAACAATTGATGTAAATACAGTCTTCTCCCCAGGACTATTCTAGCGGGTGCACCACCTGGCTGATTTTACTTACCACCCGGCTATTATTTTAGCCAATTAAAGGGGCAGGAACCCCCAAAATTTTATTTCATGACTTGGATAGAACTTACCATTTTAAACAACTTTCCAGTTTACTTCTATTATCAAATTTGCTTCATTGTCTTGTTATCCTTTGCTGAAGGAGCAGCATTGCACTACTGGCAGCTAGCTGAACATATTTAGTTAGCCAATCACAAGAGACAAATGTGTGCAGGCGGCTCCAATACTTTCCTATACCTTTAAGCTTAAGTTAGCTAATATTAAAGATGTTCAATTTTCATTGCACAAATTATCATTAAATACATTTATGTTAGATTCTGTAACTAATTTGTGCTTTGGATAGCTGACAATGATATGGGGCCAGATTACGAGTGGAGCACTATCATTTGCACGCTAGCGATATCGGGTTTTCACGTTTGTTTGCGTGCAAGTGAAATTGCGCTCTTATTACAAGTTGAACGTAAATGCGATTAATTGTAGTTAGCGCTCATTGGGTTAGCGCATCCTCAGAGCTCTGGTTAACTGGAATTTACTTCAGTTAAATCACATGAAAATGTATAAATTGTCAGGGCTTCATAATTATTGACAATTCTTTATCCTTAAAGGGACACTGCACTGTACAATTGGTATCCCATTATGGGCTAGATTAAGAGTGGAGTACACATTTTTACTCCTGCTAGTTCTTTATCTGTGCTAAACTTTTTTTTTACCAGTTCCACACGTATTACAGGTTGCAAGTAAAACATTTGCGCAGTGGCATCCTCACGCATAATTTTTTTTTATTGAAATCAGATATATGTACAGTATGTAGTTTAAAAATAAAATTAGCCAAAGATGGCTGCCATTAGTGGGTGGGGAGGGCTAGAGAGCTATTTGGGAGGGATCAGGGAGGTGGGAGGTGGGAGGGTTGAGGAGGATTACTACACTGCAGAATTTATTTTACAAAAAAAAGAAATAATAAAAAAAACCTAAGCTGCATACTGGCAGATTGTCTGCCAGTACCTAAGATGTCGGAGATGATGGAGGGTGGGTGGATGATTGGGGGGGGGTGAGCTATTTGAGGGGGATTAGGGTGTGGAAGGTGCCAGATGCGAGGGTAATCTCTCTGTGTACAAGTAGTTTATCCTTGCACCGCAAAGTAGGTTAGCTTTATCTTCAAATAATAGTTTCCCTCATGGAACTAAAAAACAAAAAATAAAACTGCAGCGGGAGGGTAATCTCTACACTACAGCTAATATTAACCTTACAAGCTACATGAATAACCCCTTAACTGTCGGAAATAATAGAAGTGTGGAGCACAGCTAAAATAAACAGCCAAAATCAATCACAAAAAAAGCAATGGCAAAGCCCATAATTGCACAAGTGGTATGTAAAATAAATCAGTGAGAAACCCAAGGTTTCGGATTTTTTTTGTTGTTGATATGATCGTAATTGACAGTGAAACGGTGGAATGAAATATATTAAGATGGGCCTTGGGTTGTCTACTTAACAATATATATATATGTGTGTTTGATCAGATCTCAGTTAAGACAACTGAGACCTCTGTAGTTATAGCCATGATTGCTTGCATGTAACTATGTGTTTAAACTCTGTAAAAGTGTTAAACACATAGATAAAGTCAGTTCCAGAGCAGCAATACATTACTGGGAGCTAACTAAATACATCTGGTGAGCCAATTACAAGGCATAAGTGGATTACCATCACTCAGCAGATCCCTCATATTACTGTATTGCTTCTCCCAAGCCTATCTAGGTATGCATTTCAGCATAAGATACCAACAACAACAAAAATTACATTTTATAATAAAAGTAAATTGAAAAGTCTCCTATATATTTTATAAAGATTGGCAAGTATTTCTTTTCAATTGCTATAATGTTTCCAGCCAATCTGAAACAATTTCATTATGAACAATGTAGTTACACTGGCATTCAAAAGTTTCATTAGAAAGTTCACTTAAACATTTCCCTATTTTCCATGAAAACATACATGAAATGAGTTTGAATAGGAAATATTATCATTGACAAGGTTAGAAATAATGAATTTTAAATGAAATAATAATTGTGTCCTTGAAACTTTGTTTTCGTCAAAGAATCGCTCATGTGCAGCAATTACAACCTTACAGACCTTTGGCATAGTTGTTAATTTGTTTAGGCAGTCTGAAGAGATTTCACCCCTTGCTTCCTGAAGCACCTCCCACAAGTGGGATTGGCTTGATGGACACTTTTTACGTACCATACGGTCAAGCTGCTCCCACAACAGCTCAATAGGGTTGAGATCTGGTGACTGTGCTGGTCACTCCATTAAAGACAGAATACCAGCTGACTATTTCTTCCCTAAATAGTTATTGGCTAGTTTGGAGCTGTGCTTTGGCTCATTGTCCTGTTGTAGGAGGAAATTGGCTCCAATCAAGCACAGTCCACAGTGTTTAGCATGGCGTTGCAAAATAGAGTGATGCCTTCCTACTTCAAGGTCCATTTTAACCTGTATAAATATCCCACTTTACCATCCCAAAGCAGCCCCAGAACATTACATTGTGCACTCCTCCAGCGTCTTTTCATTTGGTCTGTGTCTCACAAATCTTCTTTATGATTTGAACACCTCAAACTTAGATTTGTCTGTCCATAACACTTTTTTCCAATCTTCCCTTGTCCAGTGTCTGTGTTCTTTTGCCCATCTTATTCTTTTCTTTTTATTGGGCTGTCTGAAATATGGCTTTTTTTTTACAACTCTGCCTAGAAGGCCAGTATCTCGAAGTCGCCTCTTCGCTGATGACGCTGAGTCTCTTGTTTTGCAGGTACTATTTAAGGAAGTTGCCAGTTGTGGACCTATGAGGCGTCTGTTTCTCAAACTAGACACTCTAATGTATTTGTCCTTTTGCTCAATTGTGCACTGGGGTCTCCCACTCCTCGTTCTATTCTGGTTAGAACCAGGTTACTGATGAGTTTCAGAAGAAAGTTCTTGGTTTCTGGCCATCTTGAGCCTGTAATCAAACTCACAATTGCTGATGCTCCAGATACTCAACTATTCTAATGAAAGCTAGTTTTATTGCTTCTTTAATCGGAACAACAATTTTCAGCTGTGCTAACATAATTGCAAAAGGGTTTTCTAATGATCATTTAGCCTTTTTAAATTATATACTTGGATAAGCCAAGTGTGCTATTGGAACACAGAATAAATGCTTGCTTATAATGGGCCTCTGTACGCCTATGTAGGTATTCCATAAAAAAATAGCTAAAATTGTCATTTACAACATTAACAATATCTACACTGTGTTTCTGATCTTATGTTATTGTAATGGACAAAACAATTTGCTTTACTTTCAAAAACAAGGAAATGTCTAAGTGACCCCAAACCTTTGAACACTAGTGTAGGTTTGTAAGGGTATTGTATAATTGCATACACTAGTTGCATCATGTAAGAAAGATTTTGGCTTTCATGTCCCTTTAAGTCAATGCACCAGAATATGCATTTGTGTTTATTGCATTATTTTCCTTTTTAGATAGACAGTGGTAAATTAACTAAGATGTCTCTATAGCATCTGCAGCTTCACTAGTTTCCCGTATTCTACGTGGCAAATTAATTAAAGAGACACTATACCCAAATTGTTTCTTTAATGATTCAGATAGTGCCTGCAATTTTAGGCAACATTCTAATTTACTCCTATTATCAATTTTTCCTTGTTCTCTTGCTATCTTTATTTAAAAAGCAGGAATATTAAGCTTAAAGGGATACTGAATCCAAATGGTTTATTTCATGATTCAGATAGAGCACGCAATTTGAAGCAACTTTCTAATTTACTTCTATTACCAATTTTTCATCGTTCTCTTGCTATCTTTATTTGAAAAAGAAGGCATCCAAGCTAAGTAGCCAGACAATTTTTGGTTCAGTACTCTGGACAGCACTTGTTTATTGGTGGGTGAATTTCTTCACCAATCAGAAAGAACAACCCAGGTTGTTCACCAAAAATGGGCCAGCTTCTAAACTTACATTCTTGCTTTTCAAATAAAGATACCAAGAGAATGCAGAAAATTTGATAATAGGAGTAAATTAGAAAGTTACTTAAAATTGCATGCTCTATCTGAATCACGAAAGAAAAAAAAAATGGGGTTCAGTGTCCTTTTAAGAGCCAGCCTATTTTGGTTCAGAACCTGGGTTATGCTTTCTTATTGGTTTGCTAAATGTAGCCACCAATAAGCAAGCACTATCCAGGGTGCTGAACCTAAAATGGGCCGTCTCCTAAGCTTGAAATTCCTGCTTTTAAATAAAGATAGGAAGAGAACGAAGAAAAATTTATAGTAGGAGTAAATTTGAAAGTTGCTTAAAAGTGCATGCTCTATCTGAATTGTGAAAGAAAAAAAAATGGGTTTAGTGTCCCTTTAAAATATGGACAGATAAGTGAAATATAATATCATAGGAGCTAATGAAACTGAAGAGGCTGGTGAAACCAGCAGAACTATATATTGCCTAGAGCAGTGATTTTTAACCTTTTTTTTGCCGTGGCACACTTTTTTACATTAAAAAATCCTATGGCAACCCCCATCCCAAAATTTTAAAAAAATCACACATTGTAGCCTAATACAGCATATATATATACACATACACACAAACACACACATACTGTATGTATTGTGCTGTTATGCCATGCCTCCTACAAACTACCCCTGCACTGGGTAAAAAACAAGCAAAGTTTAAAAAATATGTCACACTGTTGTCAGTCTGCCGTGGCACACCTAAGGATCTCTCACGGCACACTAGTGTGCCACGGCACACTGGTTGAAAAACACTGGCCTAGAGAGCGTTCTTAGTGATTTTCTTTCAGTGTTTGCCTTTGCATGTGCAAACATATACCAACCTCCCGGCTGCATCAATCAAACAAGCAAAAAAACTATATTCCTATTAGCAGTTATAGGAACACCCTAATGTCTTGCCTGGAGTAAGATTGTTTGTGGAGATAACTTAGCTGTATATTTTTACAAACCTGGTGCATACAGTATTATGCGCATGAGACTGTCAAGATTAGATGTGGTTTATCTATTGTTATCATAAATATAAACAGCTCATTGGTTGAACTTGGACTTAAAGTATTACTTGCGTAAATATTTTCTTTTGGTTTCAGTGTGGCTTTATTAGTATTTTACTGTATAACTCCTGATATAATGCATTATCCATCTATTCTCACACTGACTCTGTCCTAAAGGGATAGTAAAGTCCAAATTAAACTTTCATGATTCAGATAGGGCATGTAACTTTAAACAACTTTCTAATTTACTTTTATCATCAAATTTGCATTGTTCTCTTGGTATTCTTAGTTGAAAGCTATATGCTAATTTCTAAGTCCTTGAAGGCTGCCTCTTATCTAAATGCATTTGTCAGTATTTCACAGCTAAAGGGCATTAGTTCATTTGTTTCATATAAATAACATTGTGCTCATGCACGTGGAGTTATTTAAGAGTCAGCACTAATTGCCTGAAATCTGTCCGAGCCTTAAATACAAGGTAATTACAGAGGTATAAAGTATATTTCTATAACTGTGTTGGTTATGCAAAACTGGGGAATGGTAAATAAAGGGATTATCTATCTTTTTAAACAATACAATTTTTGGTGTTTACTATCCCTTTAATTAAAGGGACATTACAGCACAAAAATGACATGCTCTAATTCTTTAGGGTATGCCATTTTTACACTGTTCCCCCCACAAAGCAGTAAAGCACATAGATAGTCCCGTTTGGGTGTTACAGAGAACCGCTGGTCTTGAGCAGGAAAAAGCTGTTGAGACAAACAGCAGTGGCAGTCACACAACTTCACCAATCACTGGCTGTGTTCAGTCACGTATACTGAAATTTCATTATTGTAGTATTTGCTATAGAAAAACTATGTAAACTAGAGGCAACAAAATAAATAAACTCCACAGTGGGGATGAGAGAGAGAGAGACCCCACTAATTTGAAATGGTGATCCTGCAGCAGCTTTGAATACAATGAACTCAATCACCTGCATGCCTGAGTACATTGTCCCTTTAAGGGCTGACTGCTCACTGACTTATAAGCTGAACTCCTACTGCTTTATTAATGTGCAGTGACATGCCTCACAGGTGTAAGGACAGAAATGTGTTTCTTTCATAGCACAGGAACATCCATTTACAAAAATATGTAATACGTTTTAAAATGTGAGAAAGAAAAAAAACATTATTTCAATGTTCCTTTTCATGGAAGTAGTGATAACACTGTATATATTTCCCTCTGCATCTTATCACAATGGTATTCCTGCTGTACATTATCCATGAAAGCTGCACTTCACATTTCCCTTTAGCCAGTCATTAACTTGATTTAGTGCATTCTCTTTGACAAATGCCAAGCTGTTGTGGTTTTACCTCTGGGTGATACATTTGTTAATATCTCTTGTTACTGTTAGTGGTTAGTTGCTATGTATCTTTATAAATAACATACCAGTCCTACAAGTTATTACATTAGAGTTTTCACTGTCAGCCAGTAAGCATTAATGCAACAGTGCTGTAAACATACATTTCATGCAAGTTTAAAGGGACAGTCTAGTCAACATTAAACTTTCATGACCCAGATAGGGCATACAATTTTAAACAACTTTTCAATTTACCTTTATCATCACATTTGCTTGTACTCTTGGTATTCTTTGTTGAAAGCTAAACCTAGGTAGGCTCATAAGCCCTTGAAGACAGTTTTTCACAGCTAGACAGCACTAGTTCAAGTGTGCAATATAGATAACATTGTGCTTACTCCCGTGGAGTTACCTAGAACTCAGCACTGATTGGCTAAAATGCGAGTCTGTCAAAAGAACTGAGATAAGGGGGCAACTTGCAGAGGCTTAGATACAAGGTAATCACAGGGGTAAAAAGTATATTAATATAACAGTGTTGATTATACAAAGCTGGGGAATTGGGTAATAAAGGGTTTACCTATCTTTTTAAACTATACAAATTCTGAAGTAGACTGTCCCTTTAAATTTTGTAAACAACACAAATGTTTGTAAATATATTGTTGTATGTAATATTTAGTGCTGACCCATCTATATGAATAGTTGTAGTTATGTTCTTATGTTAATATCAATACATATAAAAGTATTTTCAAGCACATATCTGCAAAATTGCAACTAGACCTATGACTAATGCAGCACTAAATATAACATATATCAATACATTCTATAATATAATTAACTGAAAAATAATTAGCTTAAATTAAAAAACAAAAAAAAACAAATTCAGTATATCTTTGTTTTGTGACCTACGTAATAAAAATAGCCACCAATCAGCAAGTGCTGAACCAAAAATGGGCGGCTTAGCTTACATTCCTGCTATTCAAATAAAGATACCAAGAGAACCAAGAACAATTGATAATAGGAGTAAATTAGAAAGTTGCTTAAAATTGCATGCTCTACCTTAATCAGGAAAGAAAAAAAATTAGGTTTAGTGTCCCTTTAACTTTTAATATATGAAATATATGTTTTCAAATTTCATATGTATATCTTTGAATGCACTTAAGCTTTATGAATGTTAAGACTGCGAAAGCTGCATAGATAGATGCCGCACTTTAGCACTTAAATGCAATTATGATATCAATAACTTATTTTAAAAGGAAATAAAACCCAAATATTTCTATATTTAAAGGGACAGTCAAGTCCAAAAAAACCTTTCATGTTTCAAATAGGGCATGTAATTTTAAACAACTTTCCAATTTACTTTTATTACCAATTTTGAACCTCCTAAACCTAGGAGGTTCATATGCTAATTTCTGAGACCTTGAAGGCCGCCTCTAATCTAAATGCATTTTGCTAGTTTTTCATCACTAGAGGGCATTAGTACACGTGTTTCATATAGATAACATTGAGCTCATGCACGTGAATTTACCATAAAGACAGCTCTGATTGGCTAAAATGCAAGTCTGTCAAAAGAACTGAAATAAGGGGGCAGTCTGCTGAGGCTTAGATACAAGGTAATTACAGAGGTAAAACGTGTATAATTATAACTGTATTGGTTATGCAAAACTGGGGAATTGGTAATTAAGGGATTATCTATCTTTTAAAACAACAAAAATTCTGGTGTTGACTGTCCCTTTAAGAATCACATGCTGCATAAATTTGTATTACATACAATAAACTGGGATTACACATTGCAACAGCATTGTTATGATTTAAAATTCATAAGACAATAAGGCAAGCAAACAAATATATATTCATAATGATTACTTACTATTATTATTATAATTATTACATAATTACCATTATTCATATATGTAATTTTCAATGTGACAAGTTAAAAGTATTATGTGTCATGGGAATAATATTTTCAATACATATATTTAACATTAATATTATGTTTGCTCAAGCATAGTATACATTTGCAATATTTGGTCTAATCGAAAATTTTAATGAGACAAATATTAAATAATAACTTCACAACTTTTGAAGTCAGATATTTAACATGGAGTTAGTTAAATTTTATGCAAAAATATTGTTCATTGGTCCCAGGGAGAGCCTGTGTCTGCTCATATTATGTCAATTAAAATGTATTTATCACCTCTACATCAAGGCATTCACAATCTAAGCACTGCATACATCAGTGCTTATATATAATAGAGATGCACTTTAATAAACGTGCATTAGTCATGCTAGATATACTTAATGGTGACTAAAACAGGTCTATAATCATGAATGTAAGGTATTTGGCCATACCGACAGTAATGCGGACTCTTTCATGATCCAGGTAGAGAATACAATTTTAAACAACATTCCAATTTACTTCTATTATCCAATTTGCTTCATTCTTTAGATATCCTTTGTTGAAGAAATAACAATGCACATAGGTGAGCCAATCATACAAGGCATCTATCTATGTGCAGCCACCAATCATCAGTTACTGAGCCCATCTATGCTTTTCAGCAAATGATATCTAGAGAATGAATCAAATTAGATAATAGATGTAAATTGAAAAGTTGTTTAAAATTTCACAATCTTCCTAAATCATGAAAAAAAAAATTGGGTTTCATGTCCCTTTAATTTCAGTTATTCTACAACTGGATAACTCTTATTAGCTTGCTCTAAATGAGCAACCAATGTGTTTCAAGATCATTAGTCATAACTTAATTTGCACATGTAAGTTGACTAAATGTCAATTATTTAATACTGTATGAATATCTCAAACGTATCCTCAAGTATTCTTATATGGTATAATATTTTTATATAAGGACACAAACATGTTTAACAAAGGTACACATGCATATTGACATCATGTGAATAAAAATATATTAGGTAGTTATTGTAAAGCAAATAAACAGTTTTAGGAAAGATCTTAAAAACTGAATTTATTTTGAGGTTTAATTAGCAAAAAAATAGAGAATATAAATTTGGCATGGGTGTGAGATGAAAGTCACACTTAAAATGTGCTTTGGAATAAAGTAAAAAAATAAATTAAAATAGAAATGGAAAAAATAAATAAATAATGCCTGCGGCGGAGCTTTGTCTTAGGAGAAGAGGTACTTGGGGGGGGGGGAAGGGGGGGGGGGGGAGTGTGGCATCTTGTGCGACGCGCAACAGATTGTTGGTTGGGCACCACCCTTGACACCAATAATTGAGGAGCGAGTTTGAGGCCTGTGTCCACATGGCTCTTAACAGCCTCTGTAAGGCAGACAGCATTCAGGAAATCTAGTTTGTTTTATTGTCTCCTAAATGCCTGCTGCTATTTAAATCTTGTAAGCCCTATGGATGAGATGGAGCAGTCTCTCCTGATGTGAATGCACATTCCCGGGTGCCATTGGAATTTGCTGCTGTGTGAGAGTTTCTGGCACATAATTTTTGGGTGGAGAAGCTGACTCTCTCTCTATTTGTAATTGGGATGGTATCCCTGGTGTCATAGTGGTGGGTGGTGGTGACTGATGCAGTGCCATAGGAGGGTGCTGTGGAGGTGGTACTGGGGTCTCCTGCTGCCATTTAAGGTGGCTGCTGATGCTGTTGTGATGGCATATAGTATAAATGCTACAGTGGTTGTGGCATATGTTGTTGCTGCTGTGGAGGCAGTTGCATCTGCAGCTGTTGTTGCTTTTGTTGATGTGGCTTCATCTGTTGTTGAGGCTGGGCAGGCGGCTGCATCTGCAGCTGTTGTTGCTTTTGTTGATGTGGCTGTATCTGTTGTTGAGGCTGGGCAGGCGGCTGCATCTGCAGCTGTTGTTGCTTTTATTGATGTGGCTGCATCTGTTGTTGAGGCTGGGCAGGCGGGTGCATCTGCAGCTGTTGCTTTTGTTGAGGTGGCTGCATCTGCAGCTGTTGTTGAGGCTGGGCAGGTGGCTGCATTTTCAGCTGTTATTCCTGCTGTGGAGGTGGCTGCTGATGCTGTTGTGAGGGCATATAGTATAAATCCTACAGTGGTTGAGGCATATGTTGTTGCTGCTGTGGTTGTAGCTGCATCTGCAGCTGTTGTTGAGGCTGTGCAAGTGGCTGCATCTGCAGCTGTTTTTGAGGGTGTGGAGGCTGCTGCATTGGCAGCTCTTGTTGAGGCTGTGGAGGCGGTTGCATCTGCAGCTGTTTTTGAGGGTGTGGAGGCGGCTTCATCTGCAACTTTTGTTGAGGCTGTGGAGGCTGCTGCATTTGCAGCTGTTGTTCCTGCTGTGGAGGCGGCTGCATCTGCAGCTGTTGTTGCTGCTGTGGTGGGTGCATATGCGTCTGTTCTCCATAAAGATATGTTCCTTATGATGATTAGGCTGGAGAAGGGCCACTCTACTACCCCTATCCATCCATTTATCCTCCTTAACTCTAACCTAACTCTACAGTCCCTAGCTTCTCCAGCTAATAAACCTAACTAATCCTTAACTAACCTTGGTCCAAACTAACTAGACTAGCTAAAGACCCTAACCTTTATCCCTGATCAAAAAAAAACAAACAAAACAAAAACAAACAAAAAATCATAGAAGAATTAAAAGAAAGGGGAAAACGTTTAATGGAAAAAGTAGGATTGAATTAAAAAGGAATGGGAGAAATATAGAAAAAAAAGTAAAAAAATAAAGTATATGTTATAGGGAAGAGAAGGGTAGTTAAAGGTAAGATAGGTAAGTGATATGGGGTTAATTAAAAAAATAAATAAAATAAAGGCAGATGGGAAGGGGATATGAGGTTAATTAAATGGAAAAAAAAACATGAGTACGGGGTTAATGAAATTTGAAAAAATAGAAAAGAAATGTATAAATGCGATTTGTGGTGGTATAAAAAAGTGTATTTGTATATGTGTGAGGGTGTGTGTTTGTTTTATGGTTTGCTTTTCGACAAACCCGAAGCCGGTTGGCATAGTTAACAAAACATTAACTTACGTTGACTCGAAAAGAACGACTGCACGCATTGTGCAGTCTTTTTCAATAGAAACCTGGTACTAATATGGAGCCATAAGCTACTTTTAGCTGTTAGTCGCTTCGGTAGCTTACGGCTCCATTTTTAATGGCTCAGTGGAAACAAGCCCATAGTTGGTTGACTCCTGCCTGGGTCAATGTTCTCACCAGCTCACTACTAGTTGCACTGTAACCTGTTTTACAAATGATGCAAGTATACAATATGCAATAAAGATAATGGCTATGTTAATAAGGGATATTACCAGCATTTTTTGTATAATAATCACAGTAGTATAATTAATTACTGTACTTGTTTTTTTCTGTGAGACTAAAGATTCAATTAAGTGGTATAAATGGAAATGTAAATAAATTTATTTATTTTTGTAGGTAAATACAATTTTGCTCACTTTCATTCTTCAACATTTATATATACCACATATATACCTATGTAGTTTTCTGTGCAAGGAGAAAAAAATGGTCTAATGTCCCTTTAAAGGCCTTTTATAAGCTTTTTATCTTTAATAGCTTCATTGGTGGATGCTTATGGTGTGAAACTGGTTTAATCGACTATGTGACTCCTTTCTTTCTTTCTTTCTTTCTTTCTTTCTTTCTTTCACAATTTTTTTATGCTTGTTCGGTGTATCACTGTTTGTCAATAAAGCAGTTATCAGCCAATGAGCAGTCAGTCCTCAAGGGCCTATAGCACTTCCTGTTAGTGTTAAAATTAACATCTAAATAGTGTACATATGTGTCAGACATTTTTTAAGTTTTCTATCCATTAAAGAAATGCTGACTTGTGTCCATTTGTGACATAATATCAATAAACTGATGTAAATGGCACTCAAAATTAGAACACAGCTTTTTGTGGTTTTATTCCATTAATTCATCATAGTTATTGATTATACTTTGTTTTTTTTTTTGCTTTATTCAGATCTTATTTTGCACTTTGAACACACACAAAATCGATATGGATAAACTGCTTGGCGGACAGATTGGTCTTGAAGATTTTATCTTTGCTCACATTAAAGGAACCAAAAAAGAAGTAGACGTTTTGAAATCTGAAGATGCTTTAGGACTTACCATTACTGACAATGGTGCCGGAATCGCTTTTATAAAGGTATTGCTATAATGTATGGTGAGCTTGGAAGATTAAGGAATTTGTTAACATTAAAGGGATACTGAACCCAAATTTTCTCCTTCATGATTCAGATAGAGCATGCAATGTTAAGCAACTTTATAATTTACTCCTATTATAATTTTTTCTTCGTTCTCTTGGTATCATTATTTTAAAAAGCAGGAATGTAAGCATTTTTTGGTCTAGCATCTTGGATAGTGCTTGCTGATTGGTGGCTAAATTTAGCCACCATTCAGCAAGTGCTCTTCAGGTGCTGAATGAAAGATGGGCCGGCTCGAAAGCTTACATTCCTGGTTTTTAAAATAAAGATACCAAGAGAACGAAGACAAACTGATAATAGGAGTAAATTAGAAAGTTTCTTAAAATAGCATTCTTCATCTGAATCACGAAAGACAAAATTTGGGTTCAGTATCCCTTTAAAAAAGTGCTTCATATACATTTTTGTTACTTTCTATTGATTGCTACTGAAGATTTGCCTACAGTAGGGCTTAATATGACCAGCATCTAAAAACTCCAAAACAGCTTAGTCGGGGGGACATTAAGGAGTTAAAGGGACATGCTAATGCAGAAATACAATGCTATAATGTTGTTAATCTAAAGTTTATTGATAACTATTTTTAACCCCTGAAAATGGATTATATACATAGTTAAAAGGACATGAAACACAAGTCTTTTCTTTGATGCTTCAGATAGTATGTACAATTAAAAAATAAATAAATGTTCTACTTGACTTCTTTTATCAAATGTATCTTGTCATAATTTGCTCAGGTTTGTGCATGTGTCTGGAACACTATAAGGATGCAGGTCTGCATCAGTACTTTTAACAATGTTATACATTGTGCAAACATTGCTGTCATCTGTTGTTAAAAGCATTGATGCAAAACTGCTTCCATAAATGCATTAATCAGATCTGAGTTCTGATGTGGGCATGTAACTATTATAAAGGGTGTGCTGGGGGCTGGCAGCTAACATAAAATTTTGCATTAGACATGCATTTGGTTTGAGGTCTAATGTTGACATGCACTTAGCACAGGGCTTGACAAGCCAGGGAGCCAATGGCTCCTAGAATGTTACCCCTGGCTCCTAACTTTATGGGTTATTCTCCATATATTTATATACAAACACCACTGTCTGGCTCCTAAAATGATGACCGACTTCTAAATATTCTTATTGGCTCCTAAATTTTAAACAGCTGACTTAGCATAAAATCATTGCTAAAGGCATGTAATTTAGTTTAAGCGTCATGTAGGCATGTAGCTAGCATTTGCCCATTTGCGGGTGTACAATAATTAATCAGCCATTACTAGTGGCTGGTTATTGCTACCGCAAGCTTAGCACTTATAAAATTAACCAGAGATCGGATCTCTGGTTAATTTTATGAATGTGCCACAAATGCCCCCAAAATACTGTGTAGTGTATTTTATTAAAAAATAAAGATAGCAGCATCTTTATTTTTTTAATAAAATAACTGCACGAGGCAGTATTTTTGGGGTAAAGTTGGCGGGAGTGGGGTGTTAGAAGAAAACGGCACTGAAAAGTGCCTTTATATTGCGGTCTATGGGAACTGTGTGTACCCTGTAAATATATATGTATATGCTTATACACTTAAATATATATGTATATAATCATATACATATATATTTATATTTGCTGCCATCGCCGGGCTACTTACCTCCTTTGCTGCACTTAGAGTCTGACACAGTGTTAATTTTGGCAGCAAATTTTGATTTAGTTTTAGTCGTAGTCTTTTGACTAAAATGCCATTTTAGTTTTAGTCGTATTTTAGTCATCTGAATTGTTTTAGTTTTAGTCAAATTTTAGTCGACTAAGATCGTACTGGCGATTTTAGTCGACTAAAATTTGACTAAAACTAAAATTGAATGGGTTAAATCGTGCATTATTTAAGCATTTATCTAGAATTTCCAATCCAAACTCATTTTATATATATATACTGTATATATACGTATACTCCTGGATTAAAAATCTAATAACATTTTTATTTATGTTATTGGTATTAAGGTTTGAACATGCAAAGAATACACAGACACAGATTTAGCCGTTGTGGTAACGTCTTTATAAATAAAAGTTAGTTTCATAAACAAACAAGAATATTGCTTTTTGAAGTTTGACAAACAGAAGTGCAACTGTACTGTAATGCCATTGCACATATTACCTGACTATAAAAACTTAACAGTTCAAGTAACTTGAACACAGTACACAACAAAACAATTCTGCAGCCAGCTAGTGCTACAAGGCAGCAGCAAAGGCACATATAGCAAAATAAAAGCGTTTCATAAACAAACAACAAGAATATTGCTTTTTGAATTTTGACAAACAGAAGTGCAACTGTACTGTAATGCCATTGCACATATTACCTGAATATAAAACCTTAACAATTCAAGTAACTTGAACACAGTACACAACAAAACAATTCTGCAGCCAGCTAGTGCTACAAGGCAGCAGCAGGCATCCCTTAGCCCCCACTCTGCTCCTATTTCATTTTCAGGCTCATCAGATCAGTGCCCCTTCCTTATAAAGTCACCTGCGCCACCACCCACCAGTGAGCTGAGCCTGTCATGCCAGATTCTATCCTAAATAAAGACATGCACTTACTAGTGACTACTGAGATACACAGTACGCACACACACGGACAGGAAGCCTAACCCTGCAGGGGAAATTAATGCAGCTTCATTAATTTAGAGCTAACTCAGTCATTAGTGACAAACAGGAGGCTGACACCACCTAGGAGTAGGGTAGGACGCATTTGCAGTGCACTAGTGCATGGCGGCATAACCACGTGGCAACGTGAACCAAGATCTTAATACTTTTCTTTTGCAACTAAAAATTCAGTAGTCAATATTATTAGTCAAACAACAAATTCTAGTTGTGGATGCTGCTAGTGCTTAGTCGCCAAAGAAATCAGTGCTAATTGCTAAACAGTACTTCTGCTAGTACCTGGGACTCGGAGAGAAAAAACACCAGTCACTCCAAAATTCCACTCTCCAGACATGGAGGAGGAGTTCCAATTCCAACTTCCTCTTCTGTGGTTTGCACTGCAGGGCGTGTTCCAGAAATCCCGACTCCCATGCAGACAGTAGACAGAGGGATCCTGCGGCTGCGTCTTTCACTCTCTCTCCCATGCGTGCGTCTCACTCTAACAGACAGGCGGAGCTCAGAGGAAACTAGAAACTAAGCGGAAGTTCAGGTGACGTCCCTCCCTTAGACCCTCACTTTTTCATTTCGGTTTCGTTCCATGACGAAAATTGGAATTGATTTTCGTCATATTTTTCGTCAATTGACTTAATGATAACTTCATTTTCGTTACCTTTTCGTCACTAAAAACATGCCGCTGACGAAAACTTTGATGAAAATATTTTCGTCAACGAAATTAACACTGGTCTGACGGCATCAGAACGAGGCTCCTATTGGAGCCTATGGAAGCACGCTCTTGTGAGCTCAATGCTTCCCAGCAATGCGAACACGAGCTTGCTTTCGCATTGCAGACAACTTGTAAAACCAGCGCACATTAGCACCAGGAGTCTTTAGGAGTTAATAATACATGTAATACAATTGTATTTATTTAATAAAGTGCTTCAAATGCAAAGAAATACTATTAATTACTAGTGGAGCGTTAAATTATCACGCTCCCGCAGACGGGCAAATTTACCCGTTTGCGGGAGCACAATAATTAACCAGCCATTACAAGTGGCTGGTTATTGCTACTGCGAATCTGTGGTAGCAATTAGCTCCCCGAAAATTAACCAGAGATCCAAACTGGTTAATTTTCTAAAAGTGCCCCAAATGACCTCAAAATAGAGGGCATTATAGTTTTTTATTAAAAAAAATCTAGCTTTTGTTTAATAAAAAAACTGCACTAGGCAGTTTTGGAGCATTAAAGTTGGTGGGAGTGGGGTGTTAAAAAAAAACGGCACTGAAAGTGTCTTTACATTGCGGTATATGGGAACTGTGTGTTCGCATAGACCGCAATGTAAATATATATATATACACATATTAACACATAAATATATATGTATATATTCAAATACAGAAATAAAATATATTCAAATACATATATATTAAAAAATGCTGCCCATCACTGCGCTACTTACCTCCTTCGCTGCGCGAGGTTCTGATGCCGTCTGTGGTTCATGAGCACAATGCTTCCTAGCAATGAGAACGCTAGCTCACGTTCACATTGCGATTAACTTTTAATACCAGCGCACATTATTGATATTTAGCGCTCCACTTGTAATCTGGCCCTAAATGTTGGATGAGCTTGCAAACATTTTTGGTTTGGGTTTAAGATTCTAATCAAATTAATGAACCTCTGGCAAAAACTAATATATGTCCTAGATTTAGGGCAATAATAATGAGGTGTTAGTTTGTAGCCAAATCCAGATGTAATGTTTGTCTGAGGACTGGGGTAACCCCGAAACATCACTAAAATAAAACAGATAAGTTGATTAAGACCCAGTGAGTGCCTTCCTTGTTGAATGAATATATATATATATATATATATATATATATATATGAGAAAAAGATGTGATACCCGCGCTGTATTAGTTCTATTAAGTGACGTATAAATATAAATGTATGTATAAATACATAAATAAATCCCGTATAATATAACGGAAATAAATACAAATATATATGCGTAGTAGCACAAGTCCACAGATTTATTTAGATGTTCAGAAAGGCTGCTGAAAAAGGATTTGTGGAGACTCCCAGCTTGTCTCCACAGCTAAAAAGAAAATCAGGTAAAAAGAGTTTATATTCTGCGCCTTTCTTCTGCGGAGTATAAAGTTGTGGGGCAAAAAACAGCCCCTATAACTAAGCACTTACTTCAGGCAACCTCAATCCGTATGAGGTAAGTGATCACCAAAGTATAGATGTTGTTCCAGGATCAATGTAGGTTGTCATCCGTAAGCTGATTCACTGATGTAGAAGAAACAATATATCCAATGTGCTATGAAAAACCGGGTTGAGTGCAGAATCTTCGCCACCCAGTCAGATGTCTCCAATGATATGTGAAAAGGAAACAGACAAAAGTGCCCAACAATAGTGAAGTACGCCTTTATTAATTAAAACATATACACATATATAAGCCTCAGATGTCAGCCCACTCACACTAAGCGACCTCAATCAATATGAGGTAAGTTAAAAACCAATAATAGGAGAACATCAAGTGGCGAATCAAATAATGCACCAGCCCAGCGAATAAATAAAAATCACTCAGTTGGTACCGTACTGCGTCCCTGACGCGTTTCGAAGTTGCCTTCTTCCTCAGAGGGCTAGAAGTACGGAGATATATCCGTACTTCTAGCCCTCTGAGGAAGAAGGCAACTTCGATTGATTGAGGTCGCTTAGTGTGAGTGGGCTGACATCTGAGGCTTATATATGTGTATATGTTTTAATTAATAAAGGCGTACTTCACTATTGTTGGGCACTTTTGTCTGTTTCCTTTTCACATATCATTGGAGACATCTGACTGGGTGGCGAAGATTCTGCACTCAACCCGGTTTTTCATAGCACATTGGATATATTGTTTCTTCTACATCAGTGAATCAGCTTACGGATGACAACCTACATTGATCCTGGAACAACATCTATACTTTGGTGATCACTTACCTCATACGGATTGAGGTTGCCTGAAGTAAGTGCTTAGTTATAGGGGCTGTTTTTTGCCCCACAACTTTATACTCCGCAGAAGAAAGGCGCAGAATATAAACTCTTTTTACCTGATATATATATATATATATATATATAAAATATATACACACACATACATACATACATACATACATACATACAGTACATACATACACACACACATACATACATACAGTACATACACACTGTATATAGTGTTCTTCACAGAAAAGTTTGCCAGCCGGTGGCGTTATGAAGTGGCCTGGTGGGGCCAGTGTAGTAATTTCTAATATTATATATTGTTTTGCTATTTAAAACACATTCAACATAAATGTATGTAATGATAATTTGTACAATACAAATTGAACATGTTTAAAATTAACTAATATAAAGGTCCTGGTGAGAACACACACACACACACATTTTATATATATATATATTAATATTAAAGTGAATGTCAATTTTCAGCAATGAGTGTCTGGTTTTTGAAAATACTTTTAAAAACAGGGGCACTTTCATTGATGAAAATTTACATTGCACCGGATTTGTAGAAATACTTACCTTTTACTTCTGCAAAGCCGGATCGCCGATCCCAGCCTCAGTTCCTCTGTACTGACGTCAGAAATTACAAAACCGGCTTCCTCCAATCATGGCTTGCACCCCAGAGCGTCCAGCTCGTGATGCCCGGCTGTGATTGGAGGAAGCCAGTTTTGTCATTGCTGTGGTTGTACAGCAGGAAGAAGAAGGCGGGGGATCATCGATCCGGCTTTGCAGAAGTAAAAGGTAAGTATTTCTAGAAATCTGGTGCAATGTAAATTTTCATCAATGAAAGTGCCCCTGTTTTTAAAAGTATTTTTAAAAACCGGGCACTCATTGCTGAAAATTGACATTCACTTTAATGTATTAATATATACATAAATAATACCATAATATAGTTTCTCACTATTCCCATATACAGAATGTCACTGGAACCTCTCCACACACATGCTAAATGGAATCTCAATTTTTCTTAGTGAATAAATATTGTTCCAGGAATATAAACTGTAAACTGTATTTGTGTTGATGTCTTTTTAATCTATTAATGTGCCAACAAAGTGAAAACAGGTTTTTTATTACCCCAGTGGCAGCTAATGAGTGTCATGTTGACAGACAGATTACAAAGAAGTGACTAGATTCACTTACAGAAAGACACACTCACTTCACTCATTGCCTTTTGTTGAAGATGGATTTTCTCTTTATGTTTTTCCTGTAATTTATTAATGAGAATTTGTAGTTTAGCAATCTGTTCAGAGTTGTAAACACTAAAAGCTCCCAAGGACACAATGACTGAATTCCAGCAGGGAACATCAATGTAATCTTATTAAAGTACAATGTTTCAGTAAGACAAGTTTTTTTTGTACTCAGCATTTTCTGTTTTAGTGTTTTTTTTTTTTTTTTTTCTGGGACTGCAGATACTTTAGCAATATTATTATTGCAGGAAGTGAGGTTATTTACATTCATTGCTTTTCCTAGATAGTCTCAGATTCATTTTTACTACTGTATTTTCAATCTCAAGTTTTGTCTGCTAGAAATGTATATACAGCGCGGCTACGGAAAAGCAAATAGATCATTATTTTAAAAGACTGGATGTGGGACTTGACAGGTCAGTTTAGATAAACAAGTATTAAAAAGGACATTAACCTTTTAACGCCGTTATGCCGTTCCATTCCGTCATAATTACACTGGGCTTTAGAGCCGTTATGACGGAATAGAACGGCATAACGGTTTTCAGCTCCTGTGCCCCCTCCGTTATTTTGTTTGTTGTGGATCCGGTTGGGGGATGTGCCTAGCACCTCTGGCACTCCCCCAGGATCCAATCAGCATGGAGGGGGTGTATCGATTGTCCCCTGTAACACTGTAGCAGCCAATGAGTGGAATCATTGGCTGTTACAAGTGTATCCGCTTCCTCTCTGCTCTCAGTGCGATCTGAGAGAGAGAGGAAGACAGTTTAGTGTTGGTGTGTACTGTAGAAAGCGGAGAGGGAGAAAAAAATATAGTTACAAACAAAATATATATATTTTTTTGCTGCTGATCACAGAGCTGCTACTGTGATCAGCCTAATATAACTTGGTTATCCAGTTAGGGCTTTGATCAGTGTTGATCAAAAGCGTTGGGGGTTTATTTGTGGGGGTTACAAATATATATATATTGTTTTTGCTGCTGATCACTGAGCTGCTACTGTGATCAGCCTAATATCACAGTGATCAGCCTGTCAGGGCTTTGATCAGTGCCCAAAAGTTTATTTGTGGGGATCTTTAGTTATTATTAACCCCTTCCCTGCTGTTCCCAATCACTACCCTTCCCAGTTCCTTTTTTTTTTTAGTTTATAAAAAAAAAAAAAATATATATATATAAAGAAAAAAATCATAATTTAAAAAAAAAAAAAATAGGGAATAGGGTGGGTGGTAATTGGGAGGTGGTAATTGGGGTGGTTTAGTGGGATTTTGGGGAAGGTGAAGTGGTAATTGGTGGTGGTGAAGTGGTAATTTGTACTGAAAAAAATCCCTTATGGCACGCTATTCAGCAGAAGAGGCTTATGCCATTCTTGCCGCAGATTCAGGGAGTGAAACCCTCTCTGCTCTGTCTGACAGCGCAACCCTTACGGCATCAGATATAGAGCCCCTGAGTGATACATCTGATGCTGGTGCTCCCTGCCCGCCACCTAAAAGGAGGCGTCGCACAAATGACCAAAATTGGATACCCCCAAATTTCACTGCCCCAGAAATGCCAGAATTTACTGAGACTCCTGGCATAACAAGTGATGTTCCAGTATGTGAGCCAATAAACTATATGTCACTGATTCTGACAGATGCTATGTTTGAGCATATAGTTGCTCAAACAAATTTATATGCCAGCCAGTATCTGTCCAAAAATCCCCAATCTCTGTATGTCAGAAAAAATAGCTGGCACCCCACTGACATACCAGAGATTAAAAAGTTTTGGGCCCTGACATTAATAATGGGGATTGTGAAGAAACCCAGCATTCGTTCATACTGGAGCCAGAACCCCATCCTGGCTACACCTCTTTTTCCAGGGGTTATGAAGAGGGACAGATATGAACAATTGCTGCGGTTTCTCCATTTTAATGATAATACCAAGTGCCCCCCCAAAAATGACCCCCTGCATGACAGGTTATATAAACTAAGGCCCCTGATAAGCCACCTGTCCCAAAAATTTAAAGAAGTTTACATACCTGAGCAGGACATTTGCATTGATGAGTCCCTCATGAAATTTAAGGGGAGATTGCTTTTCAAGCAATATATACCATCCAAGAGGTCCCGCTATGGGGTAAAATTTTATAAGCTCTGTGAATGCAGTACTGGGTATACCTGGGCATTTCGCATCTACCAGGGAAAGGATAGCCACTTGGATCCACCTGGCTGCCCAGATTCAGTTGGCACAAGTGGGAAAATTGTGTGGGATCTCCTACTACCCCTGCTAAATAAAGGGTACCATTTGTGGCTCGATAATTTTTACACCAGCACAGAGCTATTCAAATTTTTGTTTTATTTTGAAACCGTGGCCTGTGGCACAACAAGAAAAAATCGCAAAGGTTTCCCCCAGAAGCTGACATATGGAAAAAAAAGTAGGGGCACAACGTCAGCTTTACGCCACAATGAGCTACTGGCCCTTCGGTACACTGATAAAAAAGATGTGTACATGCTCTCCACAATGCACAATGAAGCTACAGTGCCAGTGTCTGTGAAGGGAAGATCTGCACAGATCCGAAAGCCAAAGTGCATTGTGGAGTACAACAAAAACATGGGGGGGGGGTAGATTTAGCTGACCGGTGCCTGCAGCCATATCTAATTCAAAGAAAAACTAGAACTTGGTACAAAAAAGTAGCCTTTTATATTATGCAGATCGCAGTATATAATGCATATGTGCTGTACAAAAAAACAGGCACAGGGAAAACTTATACTTTTTTGGAATTTGTGTTAAATGTAACATCTGATATTTTGTTTAACCAGACCCCTAATCCTCCCACTGTTCAATCTGAAAATGTTGAGCGACTCTGTGGCAGGCATTTTCCCACTAGGATCCCCCCCACTGCCTGCAAATTAACACCCCAGAAAAGATGCAGAGTCTGCTATAAAAAAGGAGGGAGGAGGGATTCTAGTTACCATTGCCCTGACTGCCCCTCTCAACCTGGCCTCTGTATCACTGATTGCTTTCGAATATATCACACAGAGTTAAACTTTTAATTTGAAAGCAATCTGTATGTGTTCCTAATTTATTTTATTTTATTATTCTGTATTCCTAACTTCATAAATCCCCTGACCTTGTCCTGTCCCTTTATATGTTAAGCCCATCCACTCTAAGGCCATTATAAGTTATACAAAACAACTAAAATACTCCTTTTAGAATATCCTGAGTTATCTACTTTTGCAAATGGTATGTCATGAGGGGGGTAATTTTCATTCCTGGGCTGCCATACTGTCTCAAAGGCAACATAGGGCCAGAAAATCAATGTGCCAAATTTCTATGCAGACCCTATATTGGGCCCTGTAACTTCCTAAAACCACATAAAACCTGTGCATAGGGGGTATTGTTGCACTCATGGGAGATCACTGAACACAGATATGGGTGTATTATAGCAGTAAAAAATATAATGATGTTGATCTAAATAGAAAACATGCAAAGTCTGTGTGAAAAAAGCAAATAAAAAAATTTGACCACTAAATTTGACCAGGTTTTGTGACTAAGTGGCTACAAAAAAAGACTAAACATAGTCCTTTTTTAATACCCTGGGTTGTCTACTTTTGCAAATGGTATGCCATGGTGGGGTAATTTTCATTCCTGCGCTGCCATACTGTCTCAAAGGCAACAAAGGTCCATAAAATCAATGTGCCCAATTTCCATGCAAATTGGCAGACCCTATATTGGGCGCTGTAACTTCCTAAAACCACATAAAACCTGTACATAGGGGGTATTGTTGTACTCATGGGACATCGCTGAACACAAAGATGGGTGTATTATAGCAGTAAAACATAAAAGGATGATATAAACAGCAAAAAGGCAGTGTTTTTGTGATAAACTAAAACTGAAATATGAACATTACCTTTGGCCAGATGTTGTGACTAAGTGGCTACAAACAAAGACTAAACATAGTCCTTTTTCAATACCCTGGGTTGTCTACTTTTATAAATGGTATGCCATGATGGGGTAATTTTCATTCCTGGGCTGCTATAATGTCTCAAAGAGGACAAAGGCCCATAAAATGAATGTGCCAATTTTCTATGTAAATGGGCAGATCCCATATTTGGCCCTGTAACATCTGTAAACCCCATAAAACCTGTACATGGGGGGTACTGTTTTACTCTTAGGACATTGACAAACACAAATATGTGTGTTTTATAGCAGCAAAACATAAAAGGTTGATGACAGAAACAGCCAAAGGGCAGTGTTTGTGCAAAAAACGCATACAAAAAAAAGGAGCACTACATTTGGCCAGGTGTTGTGACTAAGGGTCTTCACAAAAAGATGTGGTATGGGCCTTTTGGAATACCCTAGGGTGTCTTCTTTTGAAAATGGTATGCCATGATGGGGTAATTTTCATTCCTGGGCTGCTATAATGTCTCAAAGAGGACATGGCACAGAAAATTAAGGTGCCAAATTTCCATGCATAAAAACTGAAATGGGCAGACCCCATATTTGGCCCTGTAACTTCGGTAAACCCCATAAAACCTGTACATGGGGGGTACTGTTTTACTCGTAGGACCTTGAAAAACACTAATATGTGTGTTTTATAGCAGCAAAACATAAAAGGTTGATGACAGAGACAGCCAAAGTTCAGTGTTTGTGCAAAAAACGCATGCAAAAAAAATGACCATTACATTTGGCCAGGTGTTGTGACTAAGGGGCTTCACAAAAATATGTGACATGGGCCTTTTGGAATACCCTAGGGTGTCTTCTTTTGAAAATAGTATGCCATGATGGGGTAATTTTCATTCCTGGGCTGCTATAATGTCTCAAAGAGGACATAGGCACAGAAAATTAAGGTGCCAAATTTCCATGCATAAAAACTGAAATGGGCAGACCCCATATTTGGCCCTGTAACTTCTGTAAACCCCATAAAACCTGTACATGGGGGGTACTGTTTTACTCGTAGGACCTTGACAAACACTAATATGTGTGTTTTATAGCAGCAAAACATAAAAGGTTGATGACAGAGACAGCCAAAGTGCAGTGTTTGTGCAAAAAACGCATGCAAAAAAAATCACCATTACATTTGGCCAGGTGTTGTGACTAAGGGGCTTCACAAAAATATGTGACATGGGCCTTTTGAAATACCCTAGGGTGTCTTCTTTTGAAAATGGTATGCCATGATGGGGTAATTTTCATTCCTGGGCTGCTATAATGTCTCAAAGAGGACATAGGCACAGAAAATTAAGGTGCCAAATTTCCATGCATAAAAACTGAAATGGGCAGACCCCATATTTGGCCCTGTAACTTCTGTAAACCCCATAAAACCTGTACATGGGGGGTACTGTTTTACTCGTAGGACCTTGACAAACACTAATATGTGTGTTTTATAGCAGCAAAACATAAAAGGTTGATGGCAGAGACAGCCAAAGTGCAGTGTTTGTGCAAAAAACGCATGCAAAAAAAATCACCATTACATTTGGCCAGGTGTTGTGACTAAGGGGCTTCACAAAAATATGTGACATGGGCCTTTTGAAATATCCTAGGGTGTCTTCTTTTGAAAATGGTATGCCATGATGGGGTAATTTTCATTCCTGGGCTGCTATAACGTCTTAAAGAGGACATAGGCACAGAAAATTAAGGTGCCAAATTTCCATGCATAAAAACTGAAATGGGCAGACCCCATATTTGGCCCTGTAACTTCTGTAAACCCCATAAAACCTGTACATGGGGGGTACTGTTTTACTCGTAGGACCTTGACAAACACTAATATGTGTGTTTTATAGCAGCAAAACATAAAAAGTTGATGACAGAG
Organism: Bombina bombina; assembly: GCF_027579735.1. Lineage (NCBI taxonomy): Eukaryota > Metazoa > Chordata > Amphibia > Anura > Bombinatoridae > Bombina > Bombina bombina. Next base: position 130,295,923 of record NC_069508.1, on the reverse strand, counting down.
ACAGCCAAAGTGCAGTGTTTGTGCAAAAAACGCATGCAAAAAAAATCACCATTACATTTGGCCAGGTGTTGTGACTAAGGGGCTTCACAAAAAGATGTGACATGGGCCTTTTGGAATACCCTAGGGTGTCTTCTTTTGAAAATGGTATGCCATGATGGGGTAATTTTCATTCCTGGGCTGCTATAATGTCTCAAAGTGGACATAGGCACAGAAAATTAAGGTGCCAAATTTCCATGCATAAAAACTGAAATGGGCAGACCCCATATTTGGCCCTGTAACTTCTGTAAACCCAATAAAACCTGTACATAAGGGGGGTACTGCTTTACTCTTAGGACCTTGACAAACACTAATATGTGTGTTTTATAGCAGTAAAACATAAAAGCTTGATGACAGAAACAGCCAAAGTGCAGTGTTTGTGAAAAAAACGCATTAAAAATAAATGAGCACTACATTTGGCCAGATGTTATGCCTAAGGGGCTTCACAAAAAGATGTGAAATGGCCCTTTTGGAATACCCTAGGGTGTCTTCTTTTGAAAATGGTATGCCATGATGGGGTAATTTTCATTCCTGGGCTGCTATAATGTCTCAAAGAGGACATAGGCACAGAAAATTAAGGTGCCAAATTTCCATGCATAAAGACTGAAATGGGCAGACCCCATATTTGGCCCAGTAACTCCTGTAAACCCCGTGAAACCTGTACATGGGGGGTACTGTTGTACTCGTAGGACATTGACAAACACAAATATGTGTGTTTTATAGCAGTAAAACATAAAAGCTTGATGACAGAAACAGCCAAAGTGCAGTGTTTGTGTAAAAAACGCATACAACAAAAATGACCACTACATTTGGCTAGGTGTTGTGACTAAGGGGCTTCACAAAAAGACGTGACATGGCCCTTTTGGAATACCCTAGGGTGTCTACTTTTGTAAATGGTATGCCATGATGGGGTCATTTTCATTCCTGGGCTGCTATAATGTATGAAAGGCATCTTAAGCCCAGAAAATGAATGTGCCAGATTTCTATGTAAATGGGTAGGCCGTATGTTGGGCCTTGTAAATTCCAGAAAACTCAGAAAACCTGTACATGGGGGGTATCGTTATACTCATGGGACATCGCTTAACACAAGTATGGGTGTTTTATTGCAGTAACATATATCAGGATGATGATATTCACAATAAAATCATTTGGAAAGCTTCAAATTTCTTAATTTCTCACACTTACTTTGATTTTTTTTATATAAAATTATAGTTGAGAAATAAATCTTTTATGCCAAAAGAAAGCCCTATCTGTCCTCTAAAAAACAATATATAATTAGTGTGGGTGCACTTAATGTGAAAGGGGTAAATTATGGTTGAAAAGACATATAGCTGAAATTCAAGGTTTCGTTTACGTTCAGAACTTGAACAATTGCCTATGTCATGAAAGGGTTAAAAGCCTCCTTTTATGTAAAAAAAATCCCCCCGTCCACACTACGTACTTAGCATAAAGGGTTTACAGAGCACATGGTCTGTGATCTCATATGGGCATATACAGAGGGTGTGTATTGGTCAGAGATCTTATACAGGCCTGTAACTAGCTGTAATAGGTTACACATGCGCACGCATCTTGTCTGGGGTTATATATGGGCATATTTCTCTTTAGTGACAAAAATCAGATTTTTTTTTAACGAAACGAATATCTGAATAAAAGCACAAAGAAAATGAAAACATACAGTATTCATTTGTTTCCTTAAAGTGAATGTAAATTTTGATGCTAAAGTGCCCGGTTTTTCAAAATTCAATTAAAAACAGGGGCACTTTAATTCATCAAAATTTACATTTCACTCTTGTTGTGAAAAAATACTTTTTTAACCTTGACAGCCGCTCCAGCTTCTCCCGGGCGTCGCAAAGCCATTTCTGACGTCGGAAATGATGGATCGGTCATCCTCCAATCACTGCTCCCCCCCTGGGGGGAATCAGTGTCTGATTCGAAGCCGTGATTGGAGAAAGACGGATTCCTCATTTTAGACCCAGGAAGAGGCTTTGCGACGGGCGGAGGAAGCTGGAGCTGCTATCAACTTTAAAAGGTAAGTATTTTCACAACACGAGTGAAATGTAAATTTTGATAAATTAAAGGGCCCCTGTTTTTAATCAATTTTTTTAAAAAACAGGCACTTAAGCATCAAAATGTACATTTACTTTAAATTGTGTTAAAGGGTTAATACCTTAACACACTCTGGAGAGCGCCATAACCCGATCCTCTTCTTGCCAGAGACAGATCTGGACTAAAGTTAGTGCAGGTCCTGGGAAACAAGAGCGTTAAGCCCCCTGTTAACGTGCCGGGGCTCTGGCAGAAGAGGATCGGGTTAGCTCGCTCTCCAGATCGCACCAGCACTACGGAATTTGGTGGCGCTATACAAATAAATGATAATAATAATAATAATAATAATTAAGGTACGTATGTAGCTACAGGGGAACTTTCAACTGTAACTTTGAAACAGTTACATTCATTTTAACAAAAACAAATGTAAATGTTTACTGAAAATTCAGTATTTATTTTGTTTTAAACTAAATGAATGCTGAAAAGTGCAGCCACCAAATATTCAGGGAAACAAATTTCCCTGAATACGAATATTTTTCACAAAACGAAAATTTCATGGCTGCACATCTCTTTTAAATACTGCTTTTCAGTTTTCTTTGAGAAAATGAGTTTATATTTTTCTTTTACTAAAATATTTAAATTTCGCCATCCTACGTATATATTTGTAATGTGACCGTTAAAGGGAGAGTAAACACCTTGAGATTTTTATATAATGTTTAGTAATGCGTCATGAAGTAACTTTGCAATATACTTTCATTATTTATTTTGCCCCTTATCTTATAATTTAGCTATGAAAACCAAGGCTTTTTTTTTTAGAATTCTCAGAATTTGAAATGCACCCTTGCTGAGTTCCAAAGGCTACCCCTGCTACATATCCATCCCTAATTGTATTTAAAAGGGACAGTCAAGTAAAAAAAAAAAAACTTTCATGATTTAAATAGGGAATGTAATTTTAAACAACTTTCAAATTTACTTTTAATCACAAATTTTGCTTTGTTCTCTTGCTATTCTTAGTTAAAAGCTAAACCTAGGAGGTTCATATGCTAATTTCTTAGACCTTGAAGGTTGCCTCTAATCTGAATGCATTTTGACCACTAGAGGGCATTAGTTTGTGTGTTTTATATAGATAACATTGAGCTCATGCACGTGAAGTTACCCTGGAGTGAGCACTGATTGGCTAAAATGCAAGTCTGTGAAAAGAACTGAAATAAGGGGGCAGTTTGCAGAAGCTTAGATACAAGATAATCACAGAGGTAAAAAGTGTATTATTTTAACTGTGTTGGTTATGCCAAACTGGGGAATATGTATTAAAGGTATTATCTATCTTTGAAAACAACAAAAATTCAGGTATTGACTGCCCCTTTAAGTGATAAGAACTCCAAAACAATGTATTTTATGCTGCCATTATGACAGTGGCTAGCCTTGTTATCTGCAGACTAAAGCACAGACTGGGCCCTCCAAATAAAGCAAATGGTGTGTGGATTTAAATAATTGCATTAAAAAGATCTTTTTTTTGTTTTAAATACATATGGATTTGGCTGATATATTATTATAAAGCAACACAACAGAAATATCATTTAATTACAAGGTGTTTACCGTCCCTTTAAAGGGATATGTAACCCAAACTATTTCTTTTGTGATTCAGACAGAACATAAAATTTAAAAAAAGTTTCCAATTTACTTCTATTATTAAATTTGCTTCGTTCACATGGTATTCTTTGTTGAAGAGATACTTAGGTAGGCATCTGGAGCACACCATGGTAGGAAATAACTGCCATCTAGTGCTCTTGCAAACGAGAATATTCTTGCAAAACTGCTGCCATATAGTGCTCCAAAAATTGGCAGGCTCCTAAGCTTACATCCCTGCTTTTCAACAAAAGATACCAAAGGAACGAAGTAGAATTGACAAAAGAAATAAATTGGAAAGTTGTTTAAAATTGTACGCTCTATGTGACTCATCTTTTGGGATGTTATATCCCTCTAACGGTATAGGAAAGTGAAAATGAAATATTCTTGAATCAGACATAGCACGCAATTTTAAACAACTCTCCCATGTGTTTCTATTATCTAATTTGTGTCGCAATGCTCCTAGGTATTTTTTCAACACAGAGAGGCCAATTTATCAAGTGTCTGTCGGACCTGATCCGACAGTGCGGATCAGGTCCGACAAACATCGCTGAATGCGGAGAGCAATACGCTCTCCGTATTCAGCATTGCACCAGCAGCTCACAAGAGCTGCTGGTGCAACGCCGCCCCATACAGACTCGCGGCCAATCGGCCGCCAGCAGGGAGGTGTCAATCAACCCGATCGTATTCAATCGGGTTGTATTGTGGAGATTCCTGTCGCCTGATCAGAGCAGGCGGACAGGGTTATGAAGCAGCGATCTTTAGACCGCTGCTTCATAACTTGTGTTTCTGGCGAGTCTGAAGACTCGCCAGAAACACGGGCCCTCAAGCTCCATACAGAGCTTGATAAGTAGGCCTCGGAATATCATGGGAACAAAGCAAATTTGATAATAGAAGTAAATTGGAAACTTTTTTTTAAATAGTTTGTTCTGTCTGAATCACCAAAGAAAATATTTTGGTTTCATATCCCTTTAAAAAAAATAAAGCAAACTACCAAATGCAAATATCTTACAAAGTATAGTAAAGTAACCACACAACTAATATTAATTTCACAAACAACAGGGGCGGAACTACCATTGGCGCAAGTGCTAGAGGAGCCCATAGCAGCCTCTCTATATACAGGCGCGTATATAATCTTAATGCAAGGGAGACTTTTATTACGGAAGGTTGCAGGTCGATCTAGCTATACTCAAAATCATTATACAGAGCGTTATATATATTATTACTACTGAGTTACCTTTGGAGGGGGGCCCACATTTTAGGGCCCTCTGTTGAGTAGATCTGCTACTGTCCTGAGGGACATCATTGATTTGGACAGTGATGATAATAAAACTGTAATTACGGTAGATTTGGGTAGGAAGATAGAAAAAAAAAAATGGCCAGATCAGAGGTACAATGATACATTTTACCATATTGTTAACCTTTTTATCATGGCTCTAATTAGTGTTGACGTTTTGTTTTTGTAGCGGATCAAAGAAGACAGCACAATCGACAGAGTAAAAGTCATCAACGTAGGGGATCATATAGAATCTATCAATGGGAAAAATATTGTAGGATCGCGCCATTATGAAGTTGCCAAGATGCTGAAAGAGTTGGAAAAAGGAGTTGCCTTCAAATTAAAGTTGATAGAACCTTTTAAAGCGTTTGGTAAGTACAAATCATTTGTTCCCTGTAGAATAATCATTTTTAATTAGAGTTAGATTATGTTATTTTTGCACTTATGTATTTTGCTAAGTTTGCGTTTAACCCCCACAAAGGGGTTTAAATTCGTAGCTAAACACATTCAAACTCTTAAAGCGGACATGACTGTTTAGCCAATTAGGAGAGGTATATGCATGTATCCACACAGGGTTAAACACATAGGTCTAGATTAGAAATGGCGCGCAATATTAGCGCTATTGTGCATTAGCGGGACATTAAACACTAAGGGCTAGATTACAAGTGGAGCACAAAATTTTAAGCACCCGCAAAAGGGCAAAATCTGCCCGTTTGCGGGTGCGGGATAATTAATCATCCATTACAAGTGTCTCGTTATTGCTACCATGCACTCACGGTGGCAATTAGCGCTTATAATTAAGCAGAGATCAGATCTCTGGTTAATTTTATAAACGTGCCCCAAATGTGCCCAAAATACAGTGTACTGTATTTTATAAAAAATTAAAGATAGCAGCATCTTTATTTTTAAAAAAAATACTGCACCAGGCAGTATATAGGGGATAAAGTTGGTGGGAGTCTTTAAGAGTTTATAATACAATTTTTTTTTTATTTAATAAAGTGTTTACAATGCAAAGAAACCCAAAAATATGAATACTAAGGGCTAGCTTAGTAGAGCGTTAAATTAGCACTCAGAAAATTAACCAGAGATCCAATCTCTGGTTCATTTTCTAAAAGTGCCCCAAATGCCCTCAAAAGAGAGGGCATTATAGTTTTTATTTAAATTTTTTTTTTTTTAAATAAAAACAAAAACTGCACTAGGCAGTTTTGGGGCTTTAAAGTTAGTGGGAGTGGGGTGTTAGAAAGAAAAAAACGGCACTGAAAAGTGCCTTTACATTGCAGTCTATGGGGACTGTGTGTTTCCGGTAAATATATATGTATATGCTTATATACATATACATTTATGTGTTAATATCTGTATATACACATATTAACACATAAATATATAGTAAAAAAATAAACAAAGTGACAGCACTATCTATGGCTTATTCTATCTAAGTGCTCATGCACGGGATAGAGTAGGGTCACCATATGGTGGTTGGGGTTTGTGTGAATGTGGATAGATTGACATTTGGACCCTCCAGAATTAATATTGGATCTGCTTTATCCACTGGGCTGGATTTTGTTATAGCTGGTAACATAATTAAATTCTTAACACTAAAGACTCTTTTGCTGGGATTTATTTACGTGGCATAAATATATATGTATATAATCATATACATATATATTTAAGATTGCTGCCATCGCTGCGCTATTTACCCCCTTCGCTGCGCGATGTTCTGATGTTGTCTATGAGGGCATCAGAACGAGGTTCCCATAGGAGCCTATAGAAGCGCGCTCTTGTGAGCACAATGCTTCCCAGCAATGCAAATGCAAGCTTGTGTTCGCATTACTGTGAACTTGTAATACCAGCACACATTAGCATGCACTGGTATTACACAGTGGAGAGCAAATATCTCATAATCTGGCCCTATATACATTTATAAGCATAGCACTGAGGTTATTCCCAAACTCTCTATAGTTGTGGGTGCCGCCATGTTGAAATCAATCTTTCACTTTGTTCCATTGGTGACCTGTTTGCACATGTACAGCAACTCTCCTTCAGATACCTGCAGTGTTACCTAGGTTTCAAAATGGCGGCACCCATAATGAGACTGAGGTGCATGAAATGTATTTAGTCTTTATTGTCCCTTTAACATAGCCTGAGTAAAATGTATAGTGCTTCTATTTTTGCTCTCATGTTACAAGTCAAACGTAATATTTTAGTGCTTGGGCGATAGTATAGGGCGGAGTAAAACATCTGGATGTTGTATAGCACGGGTGCATCCCTCACATAGCAGACTTCTATGGGGGCGTGCTGAAAAATGTATGTTGGCTATCGCTCAATCTCTGGTGCGCTTTAAAGGACAATAAACTCTGAGATTTTTTATATAAATGTCTAGTTATATATAATGAAACACCTTTGCAATATATTTTCATTATGTATTTTGCCCCCTTTTCATGTAATTTATCTCTTGAACAATTTCTAATTCTCCAAATTCTATTCCTAATTGGATTTATCAGATAACAACTGCAAAACAATGCACTTTATACGAACCTTATGACTGCGGCTTGCCTTGTTGTCTGTAGACTAAGGTCCAGATTGGCTATTCCAAATAAGGCAAATAGTGGGTGGAGTTTGGGTATTGAAAAATATCTGCAGTAAAAAAGTGTTAATTTGTTTTAAAAAAAACAAACATTAAGACTTGGCTAATATGTTATTCTATAGCAACACAAAATAAATGATGTGTAATTACAATGTGTTTACTGTCTCTTTAACCACCAGTAAAGTAGCAGAGCTCTTTAGTTAGATATATACTATCGTATTTCATTGAGATATTAGTTAAAAACACTTATATATACACACACATAAAACACACACACATATATATATATATATATATATATATATATATATATACATACACTGTATATATATATATATATATATATATATATATATATATATATATATATACAGGTAGCCCTCAGTTTACGCCGGGGTTAGGTTCCAGAAGGAATGGTTGTAAATCAAAACTGTTGTAAATTGAAACCCAGTTTATAATGTAAGTCAATGGGAAGTGAGGGAGTTAGGTTCCAGGCCCCTCTCAAAATTGTCATAAGTAACACCTAATACATTATTTTTAAAGCTTTGAAATGAAGACTTTAAATGCTAAACAGCATTATAAACCTAATAAAATAATCACACAACACAGAATATATAATTAAACTAAGTTAAATGAACAAAAACATTTGCTAAACAGCATTATAAACCTAATAAAATAATCACACAACACAGACTAACTTGCATTTTTCTGCAAACAGTTCTTTCTATGCATTCCAATCTGGACTGATTTATAGACAGGAAGATCTTGTTCCTTTGAAATCTGCTCGTTAGTTCAGGTCTGGTTAAACTGATTAATTTAAGCTTGCTTGGCTTTGCGGCAACACAAGCGGACAGCTCCACCTACTGGCTATTTTAATAAATGCACTGCTTCTTAATGCTTTTCAATAGCAGTCACATGACTGGAAAAAAAGGTTGTTATTCTGAAACGGTGTAAATTGAACCGTTGTAAAACGAGGGCCACCTGTATATATATATATATATGTACACACACACAAAAAACACACACATATATATATATATATATATATATATATATATACACACACACACACACACATACTGTATATACACACACATATAATTTCATGCTCTATCTGAATGACACCATTTTTACTTTAGTGTCCCTTTAAAGGGGAGAACACTTTACAGTACAATGTCCCTTTAAATTAACAAAAGCGAAGAAATGCCCTGCCCTTAAAGGGACACTGAACCCAAATTTTTTCTTTTGTAATTCAGAAAGAGCATGCAATTTTAAGCAACTTTCTAATTTACTCCTATTATCAATTTTTCTTCATTCTCTTGCTATCATTATTTGAAAAAGAAGGCATCTAAGCTTTTATTTGGTTTCAGTACTCTGGACAGCACTTTTTTATTGGTGGATGAATTTATCCACCAATCAGCAAGGACAACCCAGATTGTTCACCAAAAATGGGCCGGCATCTAAACTTACATTCTTGCATTTCAAATAAAGATACCAAGAGAATGAAGAAAATTCGATAATAGGAGTAAATTAGAAAGTTGCTTAAAATGTCATGCTCTATCTGAATCACAAAAGAAAAATTTTGAGTACAGTGTCCCTTTAAGCACAGTCAGTAGTAGGTGACATTTTATACAAAGTAAACTACAGTAAATTCCTGTGTGATTATAAGCAGATTACAAGCTGATCACATTCTGTACATATAGAAATAGCATACACATTAAATGATTATTAACACAATAAAAATATTAACTGTAAAAGTATATTCGTAGCTTTCATTGATGGAGACGTTTTATTTAGCTTGGGCGCACAGGCACATAATCCTCTGTGCACTAATATACAGGTAGCAGGTGTGTATATATGTCTGAGAGGTACATAACATACATTTGGTGAGCAGAGAAACCAGTAACTTGATCCCTAGAGAAAGATGAGAAGGAAAACAGAAATGATACTGACAAGTGTGTGCCCGATAATGCAGGAAGGAGTCAGGTTCCCTTAAGAAGTGGGGGAAGTATAAGCAAAGGTCAAAGGTTTAAAAAAAACCATGTTTAAAATGATAGATCTTCACTCATGTGTTTAAGGAACTTGCCTTAACCTCTTGTGTGCCAGAGTAAGTTCTAGCCAAGGGGTTAAACATCAGTAAAAATCTAATTACATTAGGAACAAGGATCTGAAGGCTTCTAATATCGCACATTAGAGGAAGAATCTTCAGCCCTATTTCTTATCATTGCTGTCTTAAGTTTTTATCAATAAAGTTTATTGATAAAGGGTATTTTAAAGGGAGGCAGAAGTGCGCAAAGATCATTTGTAAGAATAGAAATAATGTGAAAAAGTCTCCTCAGGTTGCATGCTGAGTCTAAACTGTGAAAGTTTGATTTTGAGTTTCCTGTCCCTTTAAATTTTTTATAGTATTAGTGTCAGGAAAAAAACTGTTCAAAAACTCTTCTTGACAGCAAATATATCTATATACCTGTCTCACTATGGTAGAAAAAAATGTATAAACAAAAAAGACACACTCTAGGTAGTTGGAGGATTAGGGTGATATATATATATATATATATATATATATATATATACATACACATATATATACACATATACATACATATACATATATATATATATATATATATATATATATATACACACACACAACATTTGGTTTAGCACACCTTACAAAAAGTTTATATACACATCTTTGGGAGTGCTGCCAATATGACCTTGTCAATACACAAACAAAAAGGTATTGGCGCACATCCATTTTCAAAAGCACAACATATTTTTTGAACTTCTGCAAAAAATTGCCTGCAAAAAACATCAAGAGACAACTATTCTTTTTAAATACAATTGGGATCTTACTCACACAATATGGCCATATACTGCTTAGCCAGTCACCACTTACAAGGTGCCCCAATATAGACTGGTCCTAACACTACAGTCCTTTGCCTCAGAGGGCTGAATCATTCCTGTTTTTACTCTTCATAATAGAATGAGACTCCCTGGCTTAATATGCACAACTCTATTACACTGCCATGAACTAACCTGAGCTTGGGTGGGGTGCTTAAACCAGGGTCAGGGTCAGTCTCCCTGATTATGTTTTAATACAAATGCAAAATTTAGTTTAGCACACCTTACAAAAAGTTTATATACACATTTTTGGGAGTGCTGCCAATATGACCTAATCAGGGAGACTGACCATCTCCCATTGGTTAAAGCGCCCCACTCAAGCTCAGGTGTCCTCATGACAGTGTAATAGAGTTGTGCATATTAAGCCAGAGAGTCTCATTCTATAATGAAGAGTAAAAGCAGGAATAATTCAGCCCTCTGAGGCAAAGGACTGTAGTGTTAGGAACAGTCTATATTGGGGCACCTTGTAAGTGGTGACTGGCTCAGCAAAATATGGCCATATTGTGTGACTAAGATCCCAATTTTATTTAAAAAGAATAAGTTGTCTCTTGATGTTTTTTGCAGGCATTTTTTGTAGCAGTTCAGTTTTTGTTTGTGTATTTAAAAAAGAAGCATTTTTGTAAAGTTTAATGAATGAAAGTGCCCCTGTTTTTAAGATTTTTTTTTTAGATACCAGACACTTATTAATTAAAATTTACAATCACTTTCAACTCTAATAAAAATAATAAATAAATTGAGAATAAATGCACTTTAAGATACAGGTAAAATAAATATTTAGAGATTAAAGTCCTTAGATTGAGTCTATAATAAAATTATAATCATAATAAAATGATTAAGGACTGAGGTCCGAAACGTTGTTCCATTTGTGCACCTTGGTGTCTTAATAAATTCTGCATTATCTTATACCTTGGAAGTGATGAGTGCTGCTGTCTTTTGGACTTTTGTATCAGTATTTGGGACTTGGTGTGGAGCCCCTGAGAGAGTTGCACCCTTTATTTTCCCATTGTGCTGTTCCTATCTTGACTGTGATTAGATACAAGGTAATCACAGAAAGAGGTAAAACTGTATTAATATAACTGAGTTGGTTATGCAAAACTGGGGATTGGGTAATGTCATAACATGACTAAGGACTGATTGTAGTCCTGAAACGTTGTTGCTTTGCTTTGGACCCTGACATGAGATAAAATAAAGGCCCCTTTTTAAAGAATTTTCGTGGCTGGAACCAATCCTTTATATTTAAGTATTTGGAAGTGTTCTGTGTCTGACAAAGTTTGGTGCAGTTTCCTACATTTGAATTTTTAAACTCCTCGCTAGTGACAGGATTAATTTCTGTGTAATGAGCCATTGAAAGCATTAGTGCACAGAAATACTTTGGAGTCGATTTATCAACCCCTTTGCCCAGCTACGGCTGCAGGTTCTCACAAGAGAACTTGCACTCTGTATTTAACAAGCAGCAGTCATCAGACCGCTGCTTCCCTACCCTTTCGCCAGTCTTAGGTGACGAATTTCAATCTCCCCAGTCTCGTTCGACCGGGGAGATTGACAGCTCCTGCCCGCACGTGATTGGCTGTGCACGGGCAGGGGGCGGCATTGCACACAAGCGCAAAAAAAAACCCGCTTGTGGGCAATGCTGAATTTCCGACAACGAAATTCAGCCCGTCAGAGGCGAGCTGTGGCGGACATTGGCGCGTATGTGCGCCCCTGTCCGCCTCAGTTTGATAAATCGATCCCTATGAGTCGTGTTATCTCAGACACACCTACCACAGACTACAAGTCAATCAGCAACTGCTGATAACAATTACAGGGCTATAGAAACCAGTTCTTACTAGCAAGAGCAGATTCATTTTTGCATTGCAGACAGGAAGTTAATAAGACCCAGGGATAGAGCTGCTGGTCTATTGGCATTATTTGCTGCTTGTGTTGCTTTTGCTGTAATAGCTGGATTTGTATGTGCTTTTTTCTGCTCTGTCATCTACTGCAACAGTTTATCTACATCCATTATCCCACTGACAAAAAATATTAAAATCCTAGTGCGGACTCTCAGTAGCATTAGACACACAACTGCACACTGACTTTCAGCTGTTGTTAACTTCATAGTTTAGATCATAGTTCTTTATATCACGGGTCGGGACCCATTACTGGATCGCAACACCATGTTTACTGGGTCACAACTTGTGTGTGTTTTGTAAGAGTTTGTGGTGGTATCTGTTATATGAGAGTTTGTGTGGTGTGTGTTGTATGAGTGTGGTGTGTGTGTTGTATGAGTGTGTTGTATGAGTGTGTATGTGTGTGTTGTATGAGTGTGTGTGTTGTATGAGAGTGTGTGTGGCATGTTGTACGAGAGTGTGTGTTGTATGAGAGTGTGTGCTGTATGATAATTTGTGTGGTGCATAAGAGTGTGTGTGTTGTATGAGAGTGTGTGTTGTATGAGAGTGTATGTGTGTGTTATATGACGGTGTGTGTGTGTTGTATGTGAGAGTGTGTGTGTGTTGTATGAGAGTGTGTGTGTTGTATGAGAGTGTATGTGTGTGTTGTATGAGAGTGTGTGTGTGTTGTATGAGAGTTTGTGTATTGTTGTATGAGAATGTGTGTGGTGTATGAGAGCGTGTGTGGTGTATAAGAGTGTGGGGTGTGTGGTGTATGAATGTGTGTGTATTGTATGAGAGTGCGTGTGTTGTGTTTGTGTTTTGTATGAGAGTGTTTGTGTGTTGTATGCGAGTGTGTTTGTTGTATGAGTGTGTGTGTGGTGTATGAGTGTGTGTGTGGTGTATGAGTGTGTGTGTGATGTGTGTGTATTTTATGAGATTCTGTGTGTGTGTTGTATGAGAGTGTGTGTGTTGTATGATAGTGTATATGTGTGTGTGGTGTGTGTGTTGTATAAGAGTGTGTGTGGTGTGTTGTATGAGAGTGTGTTTGGTATATGGGAGAGTGTGTGTGTGTGTGTGGTGTATGAGAGTATGAGGCTGATTTACCAAATGTCTGTCGGACCTGATCCGACAGCGCGGATCAGGTCCGACAGACATCGCTAAATGCGGAGAGCAATACACTCTCCGTATTCAGCATTGCACCAGCAGCTCACAAGAGCAGCTGGTGCAACGCCGCCCCCTGCAGACTCGCGGCCAATGGGCCGCCAGCAGGGAGGTGTCAATCAACCCGATCATACTCGATCGGGTTGAATTGTGGCGATTCCTGTCCGCCTCAACAGAGCAGGCGGACAGGGTTATGGAGCAGCAGTCTTTAGATCGCTGCTCCATAACTTGTGTTTCTGGCGAGTCTGAAGACTCGCCAGAAACACGGCCCTCAAGCTCCATCCCAGAGCTTGATAAATGGGCCTCATAGTGTGTGGTGTATAAGAATATGTGTGTGGTGTATGAGTGTGTGTGTGTGGTGTATGAGAGTGTGTGTGTACTGTATGAGAGTGTGTGTGTACTGTATGAGAGTGTGTGTGTACTGTATGAGAGTGTGTGTATGGTGTATGAGAGTGTGTGTGTGTGGTGTATGAGTGTGTGTGTGGTGTATGAGTGTATGTGGTGTATGACTGTGTGTGTGTGGTGTATGAGTGTGTGTGTGGTGTATGAGTGTGTGTGTGTGTGGTGTATGAGTGTGTGTGTGTGTGGTGTATGAGTGTGTGTGTGTGTGGTGTATGAGTGTGTGTGTGTGGTGTATGAGTGTGTGTGTGTGTGTGTGGTGTGTGTGTGTGTGTGGTGTATGAGAGTGTGTGTGTGGTGTATGAGAGTGTGTGTGGTGCATGAGAGTGTGTGTGGTGCATGAGAGTGTGGGTGTGGGGTTTGTGTGTGTGTTGTATGAGAGTGTGTGATGTGTGTGTGGTGTGTGTGTTGTATGAGAGTGTGTGTGTTGTATAAGAGTGTGTGTGGTGTGTTGTATGAGAGTTTGTGGGGTGTGTGTCTGTTTTATGAGAGTGTGTTTGATATATGAGAGAGCGTGTGGTGTGTGTGTTGTATGAGAGTGTGTGTGTTGTATGAGAGTGTGTGGAGTGTGTGTGTGTTTTGTATGAGAGTGTGTGTGTTGTATGAGAGTGTGTGTGGAGTGTGTGTGTTTTGTATGAGAGTGTGTGTTGTATGAGAGTGTGTGTGGAGCGTGTGTGTTTTGTATGAGAGTGTGTGTGTTGTATAAGAGTGTGTGTGGAGTGTGTGTGTTTTGTATGAAAGTGTGTTGTATGAGAGTGTGTGTGGCGTGTGTGTGTTTTGTATGAGAGTGTGTGTGTTGTACAGAGCTGCAGAATCTGTTGATGTTCTACAAATAACTGATAATAATAGAGTGTGGAGTGTGTGTGTGTTTTGTATGAGAGTGTGTGTGTTGTATGAGAATGTGTGTGTTGTATGAGAGTGTGTGTGTTGTATGAGAGTGTGTGTGTTGTATGAGAGTGTGTGTGTTGTACAGAGCTGCGGAATCTGTTGATGTTCTACAAATAACTGATAATAATAGAGTGTGGGGTGTGTGTTAGTACCATTTACAACACTTTCAAATTTGACTACAATCAGGAATACAGTACACACACATTTTAGTCACTTAGCCAAAAATTGCAGCTATCTTCTTGTATATTACTTTAGAAATTTTCAGACCAAGCATAGAAATAGGGTAGCAAAGGAATGTGGTACCATGGTACGGGGTCTTGGGAAAAAAGTGTGAAGAACCCTGGTTTAGATCCCACAAATCACACCATTTGTAACAGTGGACCAGGTGGCATAGCACAGCACAGCAAGAAGTAATTAAAATGTACATTGCTTTTTGCTGTCTGAAATGCACAAAGAATCTTGTCCTGCTTGCAAGAACTGGCTTATATAGCTCTCTAATTGCTTATTGGCTTTTAAATACCAGCTTGATACATGTTAGGTGGGTGTGTTAGTACAGATAGCTCAAAAAGAACATTATTTCTGGTCATTCTACTTGGAATGACTCCTTGCATGGATGGTATAACTGCTTTTTATCATAAACACTTAAAGGGACACTAAGGGCTCCATGTACTAAGCCGTCAATTCATCCGTCATTGTAGACGCGGATAAACTCGCCGTTACTCGCCGCGGGCGAAATGGTGTCCGCTGTCGCTATGTACTAATATTCCCCCAATAAATAGACAAGTCTAGCCCGCCGCGAGCAGTTGCGGATTGTTGATAAATTTGACGCCTCGCTCGCCGCGACTAAGCTGATGGTACTTAACTTTCAGTTGAATTGTCTGGCCAATTATTAACACGTGACATGCAAGGTGTCACGAACATCATAGTAGTCGCGGGAATAGAATTTCTTCTGTTATGTGTGATCAGTCCACGGGTCATCATTACTTCTGGGATATAACTCCTCCCCAACAGGAAATGCAAGAGGATTCACCCAGCAGAGCTGCATATAGCTCCTCCCCTCTACGTCAGTCCCAGTCATTCTCTTGCACCCAACGACTAGATAGGATGTGTGAGAGGACTATGGTGATTATACTTAGTTTTTATGACTTCAATCAAAAGTTTGTTATTTTACAATAGCACCGGAGCGTGTTATTACTTCTCTGGCAGAGTTTGAGGAAGAATCTGCCAGAGTTTTTTACTATGATTTTAACCGGAGTTGTTAAGATCATATTGCTGTTCTCGGCCATCTGAGGGAGGTAAAGGCTTCAGATCAGGGGACAGCGGGCAGATGAATCTGCATTGAGGTATGTAGCAGTTTTTATTTTCTGAATGGAATTGATGAGAAAATCCTGCCATACCGTTAAAATGACATGTATGTATACACTTCAGTATTCTGGGGATGGTATTTCACCGGAACTACTCTGTTAAAGGTCACTAATCCTTTTAATAACTATTTATCATGTTAAACGTTTTTTGCTGGAATGTAGAATCGTTTACATTGCTGAGGTACTGTGTGAATAAATATTTGGGCATTATTTTCCACTTGGCAGCCTTTTTTGCTTTTATTTGTGACAGTTTCGTTTCTCTTCACTGCTGTGTGGGAGAGGGAGGGGCCGTTTTTGGCGCTCTTTGCTACGCATCAAAAAATTCCAGTCAGTTACTTTTATATTTCCTGCATGATCCGGTTCATCTCTGACAGATCTCAGGGGTCTTCAAACTTCTTTTAAGGGAGGTAAATTCTCTCAGCAGAGCTGTGAGAATTCTTATAGTGACTGTGAATAAAAACGTTGCTTTGTATTTTTTATGTCAAATTTAATTATTGTTATTTTACTAATGGGAACAAACCTTTGCTAAAAGTTGTGTTGTTTTAAAGTTTGATGCTATAACTCTTTTTCAGTTCATTATTTCAACTGTCATTTAATCGTTTAGTACCTCTTTGAGGCACAGTACGTTTTTGCTAAAAAAGATTATAACCAAGTTGTAAGTTTTTTTGCTAGTGTGTTAAACATGTCTGACTCAGAGGAAGATATCTGTGTCATTTGTTCCAATGCCAAGGTGGAGCCCAATAGAAATTTATGTACTAACTGTATTGATGCTACTTTAAATAAAAGTCAATCTGTACAATGTGAACAAATTTCACCAAACAGCGAGGGGAGAGTTATGCCGACTAACTCGCCTCACGCGGCAGTACCTGCATCTCCCGCCCGGGAGGTGCGTGATATTATGGCGCCTAGTACATCTGGGCGGCCATTACAGATAACATTACAAGATATGGCTACTGTTATGACTGAAGTTTTGTCTAAATTACCAGAACTAAGAGGCAAGCGTGATCACTCTGGGGTGAGAACAGAGTGCGCTGACAATGCTAGGGCCATGTCTGATACTGCGTCACAGCTCGCAGAGCATGAGGACGGAGAGCTTCATTCTGTGGGTGACGGTTCTGATCCAAACAGATTGGACTCAGATATTTCAAATTTTAAATTTAAATTGGAGAACCTCCGTGTATTACTAGGGGAGGTCTTAGCAGCTCTCAACGATTGTAACACCGTTGCAATACCAGAGAAACTGTGCAGGTTGGATAAATACTTTGCGGTACCGGCGAGTACTGAAGTTTTTCCTATACCTAAGAGACTAACTGAAATTGTTACTAAGGAGTGGGATAGACCCGGTGTGCCGTTCTCACCCCCTCCAATATTTAGAAAGATGTTTCCAATAGACGCCACCACTCGGGACTTATGGCAAACGGTCCCCAAGGTGGAGGGAGCAGTTTCTACTTTAGCTAAGCGTACCACTATCCCGGTGGAGGATAGCTGTGCTTTCTCAGATCCAATGGATAAAAAATTAGAGGGTTACCTTAAGAAAATGTTTGTTCAACAAGGTTTTATATTGCAACCCCTTGCATGTATCGCGCCGATTACGGCTGCGGCAGCATTTTGGATTGAGTCGCTGGAAGAGAACCTTAGTTCATCTACGCTAGACGACATTACGGACAGGCTTAGAGTCCTTAAACTAGCTAATTCTTTCATTTCGGAGGCCGTAGTACATTTAACCAAACTTACGGCTAAGAACTCAGGATTCGCCATACAGGCACGTAGGGCGCTGTGGCTAAAATCCTGGTCAGCAGATGTTACTTCTAAGTCCAAATTACTTAATATACCTTTCAAGGGGCAGTCTTTATTTGGGCCCGGTTTGAAAGAAATTATCGCTGACATTACAGGAGGTAAGGACCACGCCCTACCCCAAGACAAAGCCAAAGCTAAGGCTAGACAGTCTAATTTTCGTCCCTTTCGGAATTTCAAAACAGGAGCAGCATCAACCTCCACTGCACCAAAACAGGAAGGAGCTGTTGCTCGTTACAGGCAAGGCTGGAAGCCTAACCAGGCCTGGAACAAGAGCAAGCAGGCCAGGAAACCTGCTGCTGCCCCAAAGACAGCATGAATCGAGAGCCCCCGATCCGGGACCGGATCTAGTGGGGGGCAGACTCTCTCTCTTCGCCCAGGCCTGGGCAAGAGATGTTCAGGATCCCTGGGCACTAGAGATCATATCTCAGGGATACCTTCTAGACTTCAAATTATCTCCCCCAAGAGGGAGATTTCATCTGTCAAGGTTGTCAACAAACCAGATAAAGAAAGAAGCGTTTCTACGCTGCGTACAAGATCTGTTATTAATGGGAGTGATCCATCCGGTTCCGCGGTCGGAACAAGGACAAGGGTTCTACTCAAACCTGTTTGTGGTTCCCAAAAAAGAGGGAACTTTCAGGCCAATCTTAGATTTAAAGATTCTAAACAAATTCCTAAGAGTTCCATCGTTCAAAATGGAAACTATTCGGACAATTTTACCCATGATCCAAGAGGGTCAGTACATGACCACTGTGGATTTAAAGGATGCTTACCTTCACATTCCGATCCACAAAGATCATCTCCGGTATCTAAGGTTTGCCTTCTTAGACAGGCACTACCAGTTTGTAGCTCTTCCATTCGGATTGGCTACGGCTCCAAGAATCTTCACAAAGGTTCTGGGTGCCCTTCTGGCGGTACTAAGACCGCGAGGGATTTCGGTAGCTCCGTACCTAGACGACATTCTAATACAAGCTTCAAGCTTTCAAACTGCCAAGTCTCATACAGAGTTAGTTCTGGCATTTCTAAGGTCGCATGGATGGAAAGTGAACGAAAAGAAGAGTTCTCTCTTTCCTCTCACAAGAGTTCCAT
The DNA here is from genome assembly GCF_027579735.1 of Bombina bombina. Classification (NCBI taxonomy): domain Eukaryota; kingdom Metazoa; phylum Chordata; class Amphibia; order Anura; family Bombinatoridae; genus Bombina; species Bombina bombina. The sequence continues at coordinate 130,276,891 of NC_069508.1, read as the reverse complement.
TCTTGGGGACTCTTATAGATTCTGTAGAAATGAAGATTTACCTGACAGAAGACAGGTTAACAAAGCTTCAAAATGCATGCCGTGTCCTTCATTCCATTCAACACCCGTCAGTAGCTCAATGCATGGAGGTGATCGGCTTAATGGTAGCGGCAATGGACATAGTACCTTTTGCACGCCTACATCTCAGACCGCTGCAATTATGCATGCTAAGTCAGTGGAATGGGGATTACTCAGATTTGTCCCCTACTCTGAATCTAAATCAAGAGACCAGAAATTCTCTTCTATGGTGGCTTTATCGGCCACACCTGTCCAGGGGGATGCCATTCAGCAGGCCAGACTGGACAATTGTAACAACAGACGCCAGCCTACTAGGTTGGGGCGCTGTCTGGAATTCTCTGAAGGCTCAGGGACTATGGAATCAGGAGGAGAGTCTCCTGCCAATAAACATTCTGGAATTGAGAGCGGTTCTCAATGCCCTTCTGGCTTGGCCCCAGTTAACAACTCGGGGGTTCATCAGGTTTCAGTCGGACAACATCACGACTGTAGCTTACATCAACCATCAGGGAGGGACAAGAAGCTCCCTAGCAATGATGGAAGTATCAAAGATAATTCGCTGGGCAGAGTCTCACTCTTGCCACCTGTCAGCAATCCACATCCCGGGAGTGGAGAACTGGGAGGCGGATTTCTTGAGTCGCCAGACTTTTCATCCGGGGGAGTGGGAACTTCATCCGGAGGTTTTTGCCCAAATACTTCGACGTTGGGGCAAACCAGAGATAGATCTCATGGCGTCTCGCCAGAACGCCAAACTTCCTCGCTACGGGTCCAGATCCAGGGATCCGGAAGCAGTTCTGATAGATGCTTTGACAGCACCTTGGAACTTCGGGATGGCTTATGTGTTTCCACCCTTCCCGCTGCTTCCTCGATTGATTGCCAAAATCAAACAGGAGAGAGCATCAGTAATTCTAATAGCACCTGCATGGCCACGCAGGACTTGGTATGCAGATCTAGTGGACATGTCATCCTGTCCGCCTTGGTCTCTACCTCTAAGACAGGACCTTCTGATACAGGGTCCATTCAAACATCAAAATCTAACTTCTCTGAAGCTGACTGCTTGGAAATTGAACGCTTGATTTGATCAAAACGTGGTTTTTCTGAGTCGGTTATTGATACCCTGATTCAGGCTAGGAAGCCTGTTACCAGAAGGATTTACCATAAAATATGGCGGAAATACCTATACTGGTGCGAATCCAAAGGTTACTCCTGGAGTAAGGTTAGGATCGCTAGGATATTGTCTTTTCTACAAGAAGGCTTAGAAAAGGGTTTATCAGCTAGCTCATTAAAGGGACAGATTTCAGCTCTGTCCATCTTGTTGCACAGGCGTCTGTCAGAAGATCCAGACGTCCAGGCCTTTTGTCAGGCTCTAGCTAGGATCAAGCCTGTGTTTAAGGCTGTTGCTCCGCCATGGAGTTTAAACTTAGTTCTTAACGTTTTACAGGGTGTTCCGTTTGAACCCCTTCATTCCATTGATATAAAATTGTTATCTTGGAAAGTTCTGTTTTTAATGGCTATTTCCTCGGCTCGAAGAGTTTCTGAGTTATCAGCCTTACATTGTGATTCCCCTTATCTGATTTTTCACTCAGACAAGGTAGTTCTGCGTACTAAACCTGGGTTCTTACCTAAGGTAGTCACTAACAGGAACATCAATCAAGAGATTGTTGTTCCATCCCTGTGTCCAAATCCTTCTTCAAAGAAGGAACGTCTTCTACACAATCTGGATGTAGTTCGTGCCCTCAAGTTCTACTTGCAGGCAACTAAAGATTTTCGCCAAACTTCTTCCCTGTTTGTCGTTTATTCTGGACAGAGGAGAGGTCAAAAAGCTTCTGCTACCTCTCTCTCTTTTTGGCTTCGTAGCATAATACGTTTAGCCTATGAGACTGCTGGACAGCAGCCTCCTGAAAGAATTACAGCCCACTCCACTAGAGCTGTGGCTTCCACTTGGGCCTTTAAGAATGAGGCCTCTGTTGAACAGATTTGCAAGGCTGCAACTTGGTCTTCGCTTCATACTTTTTCCAAATTTTACAAATTTGACACTTTTGCTTCTTCGGAGGCTATTTTTGGGAGAAAGGTTCTTCAGGCAGTGGTTCCTTCTGTATAATGAGCCTGCCTATCCCTCCCGTCATCCGTGTACTTTTGCTTTGGTATTGGTATCCCAGAAGTAATGATGACCCGTGGACTGATCACACATAACAGAAGAAAACATAATTTATGCTTACCTGATAAATTCCTTTCTTCTGTTGTGTGATCAGTCCACGGCCCGCCCTGTTTTAAGGCAGGTAAATATTTTTTAAATTATACTCCAGTCACCACTTCACCCTTGGTTACTCCTTTCTCGTTGATTCTTGGTCGAATGACTGGGACTGACGTAGAGGGGAGGAGCTATATGCAGCTCTGCTGGGTGAATCCTCTTGCATTTCCTGTTGGGGAGGAGTTATATCCCAGAAGTAATGATGACCCGTGGACTGATCACACAACAGAAGAAAGGAATTTATCAGGTAAGCATAAATTATGTTTTTGCTCCTATAAAAGTTCAACTTATCTAAACAACTTTATTATTGTTCAAAATTTTTTGAAGAGTGATAACAGAGCGTTATTTTTGTAATATTTATTTACAATTTGGATATGGCTTCATCTGGATCTGATAATATATAAATATTAATATAAAAATAATTATAAAGATTGACAACTAACAATACAAATTTAAATAGATTACTCTTTAATTACAGTAGACAAATTGGGCGCAATTTATGTACATGGAAATGAGAGACAAATTAGACGCCAGTTATGCTGTAAGTACAATGCTGATATTACTGCCTTTTATATATGTCTAGACTGGCGTCTAGATTGACTTTCCTATTGTTTTGTACCTTGCCCGCCACCTAAAAGGTGGCGAGGCAAAAATAGCGAGGTGGGAGCGGAAATTGTAGCGAGCGGACAAATAGATTTTTTAGTACATTCGTTTTTTGGCGAGTTGGTGGTCAAATGTGTCTAATTACAGTGAAAAATGGAGCGGTAGCGAGGTTTGGCGGATAAGTACGCTCGCAATTTTAAAGATGCGAGTTTTAACATAATTGACGGCTTTGTACATATCAGTTTGCGAGTTTTGACGCGAGATTTGTTGCTGGTAGCTCGCTGACTGCTTAGTACATGGAGCCCTAAAACCACATTTTTTTCTTTATTGATTCAGATAGAGCATGCAATTTTAAGCAACTTTCTAATTTACTCCTATTATCAAATTTTCTTCGTTCTCTTGCTATCTTTATTTAAAAAGCAGGAATGTCAATCTTAGGAGCCGGCCCATTTTTGGTTTGTAAACGTATCAAAATACGTCAATGGTGCATTTAATCTTCTTCAACATAGGGACTTCCTGATCTGTCTGGTACCAAAAATGCTTCTTTTTCTTCTCACTTTATTATAAATTCTAACACATTAAAACAATAAGGGATGACACAATATAATATTTGGAATATCAGCAGAAATGTAGAAATATTTTTTACTTCTCTTGTTTGTGTATGTAAACATCTTTCCTCTAGATGACGCTAAAACATTATAGTAAATAGCAAATAAGTCTCTAGGACAAGACTGCTTCTTTGTCTATGTCAATAGCCATAGGTTTTGTATTTACTAATGAACAAGAAGCATTTTAATAAATTAAACATAGAAATGTTAAGTAAAATCTGTGAATAAACCAATGTCCTTTACTTTTATTTGAAGTGCAAGGTTCCTATTGAATTAAAGTTCATATTCTGTTTTAAAGTCACCCTTTCTTTTTTTACAATTCCAAAAGATGTAAAATGTTACAGCATTTTATTATAATATTGCAGTTGCTATTATATAATTTAGTTTTTATCCCCTGCAAAGGAGTTAACACAATTAAAGTAAGCTTCATGCGATACCTGGGTAGACTCAGAAACTCACTGCACTAATGGGACCTACCTAAACACATCTGTTAAACCAATGACAAGGGACATATGTGTGTAGTGACCAATCACCAGCTAGTTCCCAGAAGTGCATTTATATATATATGTACGTGTAATAGGGATACTATACTATACTATACCAAGTTTTTTTTCTTTCATGATTCAGATAGAGCATACAATTTTAAGCAACTTTCTAATTTACTTCTATTATCAATTTTTCTTTGTTCTCTTGGTATCTTTATTTGAAAAAGCAGTAATGTAAACTTAGGAGCCGGCCCATTAAATGTAACCACCAATTAGCAAGCACTACCCAGGTGCTGAACCAAAAATGGACCGCCCCCTAAGCCTTTATTCCTGCTTATCAAAAAAAAGATACCAAGAGAATAAAGGAAAATTGATAATAGGAGTAAATTAGAAAGTTGCTAAAAATTGCATGCTCTACCTCAATCATGAAAGAAAAAGAAAAATTGGATTTAGTATCCCTTTAAGGTTGCCAGCTCTCCTCCACAAATGGACAATCTGCAAGTGACTTGACTTGACGGTAACTAGGAGGCATCAGTCAATGCCTCCCACCGCTGAAAATAAATAAATGACACCTTAGCCCAACTCTTGATCCCACCATGTATATTTTTAACAACTGAGCAGTCATTGGACAGTAACAACAATGTGACTGCTCTCAGTTCTTTCTGCTCCATATTTGTAATGAATGAAGGAATAGTAGGCCCTTTTCATTTAGCGAACACTCAAGGACTTAACAAAAATCTGTACATTTAAGTGTCCAGTATTTTTGGGAAGTTTTTACTGGACAGACTGCTAAAATACTGGACTGTTTGAATACTGGGCACCTGGCAAACCTAGCAGCACTTGAGCAGGTGATTTTTGCATTGGAACATTCATTTAAAATTTGCTGGGGCTATACAAACCAATCTTAAAGGGACAGTTTACGCTACATTTTTCTTTCCTTTAATTTGTTCCCAATAATCCATTTTATCTGATGGAGTGTATTAAATTATTTTCAAACAGCTCCTTTGCTTTTGTATCAGCATTTGGAATAGCTGATTTTGTCTGTGGTATCCCTACCTAAACTGACAGTATCTATACCACTGGTTTTCAAACCTGTCCTTAGGCCTCCCCAACAGGCCAGGTTTTCTGGATTACCTTGGATGAGAGCAGGTAAAATAACCATGTTTACTAATCAGCTGATTATTTCACCTGTGCTCTAGTTCAGATATCCTCAAACTCCAGCCTGTTAGGGAGGTCTGAGGACAGGTTTGAAAACCAGTGATCTATACTGAAGTATAGACTATTGACATGCTGTGTAAGCACAGACAGCAGAAGAAATTCCAATCCCAGTGGGGAGTGGAAGAGATAAAGTATTCATTTCCAATGGTTGACAACAGAAATAAGAAAGGAAATCATTTGAGTGATAAGATAAGGATGTCTGATTTCTCTGCAAGCTTAGCCTATTTCATGGGTTGATGTTTTAAAAAGCAAACCCCACTATTTAATTTACAAAAATAAACATAAAGGGGCAATTTCTCATACATTTTATACTCTGTAGCTCATATAAGAAGTATTTCGGAAAACATTAAGAGGAAACAAATGTTATAGTACACTGTCCCTTTAATATACAGTATTGTGTCTCTTTAAACAAAGTGGCAAGTGTTTTATGGATGTTGCCATAGTTTGCCAGCTTGTTCTGTGACATTTAGATGAAAATCAAGTTAGTTATAAAAATATGGAATAGCTGACAGTGTAAAACATAATTAATTATAAAACAGCAGTATTCCTTTCATGGTGCAATTTTAACATACAAGGATTATATTGAATCTCTATCACCTCCCTCTTTTTGTTCCATATGCATTTTTTTTATTTCTGTGCCAGAGACTACACATGTGAGTTATTGTATATACTGTAGTTTGATAGTTAGAAGTTTAGCCACACCATGAAACTCAACAGCTTTATAATGGCACCACCTAGTGGCGAAAATGCGAATAAGCAAGGAATTGAATAAAGAATACCACTACATATAATAAAGCTTTTTAAGGCACATGAAACTCAAAAAATGTTCTTTCACAATTGATAAAGCAGGCAATTTTAAACAACTTTCTAATTTACTTCTATTATAAAATTTACTTTGTTGTCTTAGTGTCTTTTGATGAAAAACAAAATGGAAACTTTATTAAAATTGTATGCTTTGTCTGAATCACAAAATATTTTTTTTATCCCTTTTAAATCCTGAAAATATTTTTTAAACCTCTCTCTCACACACACATATAGCTCAGCAGTTCTGTTAATGAACATTAACTAATTTAAAAGGCACATGAAAGTCAAAATTACAGTTTTAAAGTTCGGATGGAGCATGCAATTGTAATAGACTTTTCAGTTTACTTTGCCCTATACCATACCAAGGTAGGCTCAAGAACAGCTTACGGGAGCTAGCTGTGATTGATGGCTACATTGGTGGTCTCTTGTCACTGGCTCACCAGATGTGTTCAGCTAGATACTAGGGGGCCGATTTATCAAGGTCTGTATTGATCATAATGTATCTGTTTCTGTGCACTGAAAACAGGAGTCAAGAAGCGGCGGTCTTAAGAACGCTGCTCCTTAACTCGTCTGCCACCTCTGAGGGGGCGGACAGCAATCAGCCTGATCGGATACGTACGTATAAGTATAACCTATGTAACTGCTCTTCTTTCATATTCACAATAGATTTATTTTTAGTTGATCGTCCCTCCCAGGGCTCAAAAGTTCAAGCCCTTAGCTACTAGCCAACCCAAAATGTCACTTGCCACTTTTGATCCCACCCAAACCACACCCACTGCCCCCCCTCTTTGCATATGTTTAGCCGATTTGAAACACCTTATTGTGCAGTAATTTTTAAATATTGTTTTTGTTTTATGACATAAGTTTAAATAATGATACATACAGTGATAAATTAACAAAAATAAGTGCATAGCAGTTAGTCACATCAACTAGAGGTTCTGTGGAAGAGAACAGCTGGACAGAAAAAGGAAGTTGTTGAACTGAGAGAAAGCAGAGAGTGTTGACATTAATGTGAGGTCCTAGCAGACCTGACAAATTTGTCTCTCATCTATGTTTCTCCACTGTCTCTTCTCTTCAATCTCTCTTTTTACCCCCTCGCTCCTCTCTCGGCCATATCTTCTCTTTACACTCTATCTCCTTTCTCATATCTCTTCACTCTCTTTTTTCTCTCCACTCTTTCTTTTTCTCCACTTTCACTTTTCCTCTCCAATCTCTCTTTGCCCCTGTTTACCCTCTCAGAAGTAACAGTCTAAGCACTAATGGGGTCCCTATAGCTCTAGAGGAATATCATATCCTTGCTCTTTCATGCATATATAATATCCCATTAGATAATATTTGTAGCAGGTAGCCCAACATTCACTAACTGTCACTCGCCATTGTTAAATTTCCACTTGTCAATGGCTAGGGGGCTAGTGGAAATTTTGAGCCCTGCTCTAATATATGTAATCTAATAGAGCAGCTCACATCAATACTAGAAACTACATGACTGGCCTGGCTTCAGACTAAAGTGTTTCATCCCCACTTTTTTTTAACACTGCAGTAGAACTGCTACTTAGTTCTTTAAACCAGGGGTCAGCAACCTTGGGCCGCCAGATGTTTTGGAACTACATTTCCCATGATGACTTAAGAGTGTCTTAGCATCATGGGAAATGTAGTTCCAAAACATCTGAAAGCCCAAGGATGCTGACCCCTGCTTTAAACTAATGACTCTAAGTAATCTGAGCATATACAAGACATTTGATGGCCATCTTGGATAAGGAAATGCTAAAAAACAAAACTAAACTAAAAACAAACCAACAGAAGGATTTCATTTTAGACAACCAAGAGGTAGAAGGGTTAAACATACAAGTAGAAATGTTCTAATTGTGTTAGAGCAGTAATGCACAATTTCCTAACACTTGGGCTACAGGTTATTTTTTTAGAAGCCTTAAAGAGACAGTCTAGTCAAAAATAAACTTTCAAGATTCAGATAGGGAATGTAATTTTAAATAACTTTTCAATTTACTTTTATCATTAAATTTGCTTTGTTCTCTTGGTATTCTTTGTTGAAAGCTAAACCTAGGTAGGCTCATATACTAATTGCTAAGCCCTTGAAAGCTGCCTCTTATTTGAATGCATTTGTTCGTTTTTCACAGCTAGACAGTGATAGTTCATGTGTGCCATATAGATAACATTGAGCTCAGGCACGTGAAGTTACCTAGGAGTGAGCACTAATTGGCTAAACTGCAAGTCTGCCAAAAGAACTGAAATAAGGGGGCAGTCTGCAGAGGCTTAGATACATGGTAATCACAGAGGTAAACTGTGTATTAATATAACTGTGTTGGTTATGCAAAACTGGGGAATGGGTAAAAAAGGGATTATCTATCTTTATAAACAATAACAATTCTGGAGACTGTACCTTTAAGCAAATCAATAAATAGGAAGCCTAAAGGGCACACAAATGATAATATATTAGTTCCTTGGTTGCCCACTCACCAGAAGTCTCCAAAGCTTAATTTTTTAGTTCTACTTTTTTTCGTGAAGCCACAAAAACTAATGCCCAGTGGTACTTGTGGCCCTTGGGCTGCCAGTTGGCTGCCCCTGTGGTTTTTATTGCATTATTATTTGCATATAGCAATGTGTTTGAAGCTGGATTTATGTACTGTATTTAACCCCTTTGCAGGGATCAGAGCAGCAATGCTCTTCTGGGAGCTAGCTGATCACATTTGTTGAGAGTAATAAAGAAACAATAGGCTCAGTGTACTTGTCATTTTTAATGCGGTATACTGTCTAAATATTATCATAACAACTTGGTAAATCCATGTTGATTTTCATATTCTGTCTAGCAACAACACAGACAGCTTTATTTACAGATTTATGTGACAGGTTCTGCAGTAACTGTTCCTGATAAAACTAGACTGTATATTATTCTTCATCTTCACTCTAGCAGTTTCTTCTGATGCTAGTACATGATCTCTCACAGTGTAAAATCTTTATTCATACGCATTAAATATCAGCAATAAAGTATCTGCATGCAAAATACATATTGGTTTCAAAAACATTAAAGGGATATTAATTGTTACTGTTTAATATTGTTACAGTTTTTCTTGTTTTGCCTTCAGCTCAATTCCAAGTTTTTCTCTAATGTTAAAGGGACACTCAAGTCAAAATGTAACTTTTATGATTCAGATAGAGCATGCAATTTTAAACAACTTTCTATTTTATTAACAAAATGTGCACAGGCTTTTTATATTTACGCTTTTTGAGTCACCAGCTCCTACTGAGCATGTGCAAGAATTCACAGAATATAGTATATGCATTTGTGATTGGCTGATGGCTGTCACATGGTACAGGGGGAGTGGAAATAGACATAACTTTGTAATCTGTCAGCAAAAAAATCTACTACTCTTTTGAAGTTTAGACTAAGTGCTATTACATGGTCTTTTTATCAAGCATTTGTTTATTATTGTGTGTGCTAACCTGCAGTGCATAATACAGCTGCAATAAAACCTTCAAAGTGTTCAGCATTTTTGTCACAGGGTACATAAATATGTGAGTTTCAAGATGGAGACACCCAGCATGAAAATGTGGAGCTTTAGCCTGTGTCTCTAAATGGTTAAAATAAGTGAAATCTCTGCAGAGAGCTGCAGGCAGGCAATAGTGCAGTGAGTAGTAACAGTGCTATTAGTTGTCCAATAGTCCCTTTAAATTGTCATTTTGTTACCAAAATGTAATTTGTTTTGCTGTCCAGGAATAAAGTCCCTTGGAAAAAATAATGAGTATATTTATGTTATTTCCTTTGCTGTGGCTAGTTAGATATAAATGTACTCCTGCGTTGATCAATTAATCACTGGGTAGAATGTTGTTGAGTCAGTGTTCTTTTGCAGGATGCAGTCCAGCCTCCCCAGGGAAGGGAAACACCTCACTTGTTGTAGTTAGATACTCTCATACATACCCCAGACATTATTGAATTAGCTTAGAGTATTAGATCTTAACACCTTTGATGGAAGTTAGTTCCAAGAATCACCATCCCTTTCTGTGAGATAGTGTTTAGATGGAAATATGTGCAGTCCTAAATTCCCTTCTGCATCTTATCTGCTGTCGGAATTTATGTTTCTGTGTTTCATGCTTCTAGTCTCAATTTTAAGCAAAACATATTGGGAAATATATAGAACAAGCCAGAATTTGGAATTTCAAATGGACACAAAAGTCCCAAAGATTAGGCATCTCTGGGACCCAGCATTCATATAATCAGACCATCTGGGCTGAGCGCTGTCTACTACACCTGGAAATACTGAATCTGCAGAGACCTTTGAAACGTTGTCTATGTATATGTTTTAATGACACTCAAGAGAAATTAGAAACAACAGGAGGCTCTGAAATGGAAGATGGTTTTAGACACTATCGGATATATTAAAACTATGGAGGAACAGGTTTACTTAATGAGGAGCATGATCGCTATACAATGAGATCTGGGATCCATGTTATTCCTTAGATTCTCCATTTAAAATATAGTGCAGTAAATTGAGTGTCTAGTAAGTCGCCAGTTCATGACTAGATTCTACATGGGGATCCTAGGGGAGATGGCTTAGGGGAAATCCTATTGTTTTCTTTCATCTATTTTTTTCTTCTCCTTTTTTCTTTACATCCTCCTGGATTATTTCCTTGTCTTTTCTGTCTTTGAAGTCCTGCTAGATGAGTATGAATAATATACTGTTCTCTTGGTATCCTTTGTTGAAAAGGATACCAAGTTAGGCGCATGAGCAGCAATACACTGCTGGAACCTAGCTGGTGAGTTGTGATTGGTTCAAGGCCGGATTAACGCATGGGCTATTGGAGCTGCAGCTCCAGGCCCATGCCCCAAAATATGCTCATGCCACAGTTTTTTTTAGTTTGTTTTTAATGTACAACAGATTGTTTTGGAAGTGCATACTTCATTCTGAAGTGCACAAAGCTTGGTGAGAGCACTGTTTCCTATTTACAGGAGAAAGCGACACGTGCAAATTGTTTATCAGTGGCCATTTTGAATTACGCTATAAAAAGTCCTGTGCTATAAGAGGAAGCACCTCCCCTTTTAGCTTTCCTGTGACCAGTTATTTAGGTCATGTGATCCATCATGTGCTGCAGTTTAGCTCGTTAAAACTGCTACATTTTTTCTTTGCGTTGCTAATATGTGCGCGGGGAAGTTATGCAGGGGGTGAGTAGAATGTTGACAGTGTTTAAAATCTGTTATTTTCTGGCTGCTGTAGAAGTGGATATTACAAACACTGATAGCTTCAGAAGTCTACCGGTCATCATTAATCACAAAGCTGTCTGATAATGTGTAAATTAAAGAAAAATGAAGGAGAGCATTTGTATCATCTGCATACTTGTTAGTTTCCACCACTGATGTTTTTTTGCGATCTGTCTTTTCTGATCTGTGTACCTCTGTGACCTAAGTGCTCCATTTATCTTTTTTTTATGGCTGTGTTACTAGCTCATTTTGTTTAAACTGTTAGAAAGTGCTTATCAAGATATTGCAAAATGAGAAGGATTATACTCTGGGAGATTGATTCTCTGACCATCAAGCAGATTTAATGCACATTAGTTGAGGATATAGTGGTTATGTCTGAATGTATTGAGTTTTTTTATTTTTAATGTAATTATCAGGACCCCGAGTTGGAAGGGATGAGGGTGCCATAAATGTGAGTTTACACATGGGGCATAGTACAGTTTAGAGCAGATCTAATTGTGCAATCCTATCTCTTTAGAACAATTTTGAGCCATATCTATACTATAATCGTGTTTGTAATGCGTCCGTCGCCATGGCCAGTTGCACACACGCATCCTCAAAGGAATGTTTCGGAATCCACCTGGATGCAGCGTAGGCAAACGAAGCCCACACAAAGTATTAAGAAAAAAAAACTTAACCCCCGCACAAAGTATTAAGAAAAAAAAAAACTAACCGGCCGCACGAAGTATTAACCAAAAAAAACCCCTAACCCTTAAACCATTAAACCCCCACAACAGAAACTACCTAACCCTTAAACCGCCAAAACCTCACAACGCCAACAAAATAAATTACAATATTAACCCCTAAACCGCCAACCCCCCACATCGCAATAAACCTAATTAACCTATTAATCCCTAAACCGCCATCCCCCCCACATCACAATAAACCTGATTAACCTATTAACTCCTAACCCTCCAACCCCCTACAATGCAACTAACTCATTTAATTACTAAGCCCCCCTGAATTAACCCCAATTACATATACTAAGTTACAATTAAAATAAAAAATCCTAACATTAATTTAAAAATGAAACCTAACATTAAATTACAAAAAATAATCTAAAATTACAAAAAATAAAAGTCTAAAATTACAGAAAAAAAACCTAATTATCAAAAAAAAAAAAAAAATTAAACCTAATCCCTATGAAAATAAAAAGCACCTCTGCTCCGCGCCGCATTCACTCCGGATGAAGATAGAAGATGATAGAACTGTCTGGAAGAAAACCTTCACTGCTGGACTTCAGGAACTGTGAGTACCTATTTGGGGCTTAGGCTTTTTTTTTTTTGGGGTGGCTTTTTTTTTTAGATTAGGGTTTTTTGGGCTGTAAAAGAGCTGATTGCCCTTTTAAGGGCAGTGAAAGAGCTGAGAGGCCCTTTTAAAGGGACACTGAACCCAAATGTTTTCTTTCGTGATTCAGATAGAGCATGAAATTTTAAGCAACTTTCTAATTTACTCCTATTATCAAATTTTCTTCATTCTCTTGGTATCTTTATTTGAAATGCAAGAATGTAAGTTTAGATGCTGGCCCATTTTTGGTGAACAACCTGGGTTGTCCTTACTGATTGGTGGATAAATTCATCCACCAATAAAAAATTGCTGTCCAGAGTACTAAACCAAAAAAAAAAGCTTAGATGCCTTCTTTTTCAAATAAAGATAGCAAGAGAACGAAGAAAAATTGATAATAGGAGTAAATTAGAAAATTGCTTTAAATTACATGCTCTATCTGAATCACAGAAGAAAAAAATTTGGGTTCAGTGTCCCTTTAAGGGCAATGCCCATACAAATGCTCCTTTAGGGGCAATGGGTAGCTTAGGTTTTTTTTAGACTTAGTTTTTTATTTCTTTATATTGGTTAGGGGGTAATTTTTTAAAGTAAAATAGCTGTTTAACTTAGGGCAATGCCCTACAAAAGGCCCTTTTAAGGGCTATTGGTAGTTTAGTATTAGATTAGGGGGTGTTTTTATTTTGGGGGGATTTTTTATTTTTTAGTGGTATTAGTTTAGGTTTAATTTTTTTTATTTTGGATAGCTTTGTTTATTTTTTCTGTAATTTTTTATTTTTTTATTTTTTGTATTATTACCTTTTGGGGTATATATATATATATTTTTAAATAGACTGCCCTGTGGGCAGGCTTATTGCCTAGTAAGTATATAAAGTATCAATGGAAAGTTCCTTTCTGAAGTCCAAAAGGTTTAAATATCAGCCACACAAATGTTATAAGTTAACTATTGAAAAAACCTCTGATAAAGCGCATGTGCACATGTGTGAAATGCGTAAGGTTGCTTTTAGTGTACCTTTGAGCTTTGTAATATCGTAGTGACCATTAAACATTGAATACTTTGCAGGTATGTAGTCTGTTGCTGCTTTCGTTTTAGACAACTGCAGATCTAATTGTGGCTTGGAGGATTGCTGAGAGACAGTAATAGAAGACCTTTTATTGATGTTAGGTATAAACTTATTCCTATTACCAGCCTTATAGATTCCTCTGATGCTGATTAGATGTGTTTGGTTTAGTCTGCAAAATAAATAGATTTGTATTGCTTCCTTTCCTGTCCTGATTGCATACGTTTTATAAATTATGGGCCATATTACGATTGGAGCACAAACGTTTGCACCCGAGCGATAAGGGGTTTGCACTCGTCGGTCTTGCTGCTCGCATTACAAGTTGAACGTAAACGTGAATGCTTGAGCGCAATCGCGATTTACTGTAGAATGATTACCGCGACTTCAGAGCTCTGGTTAACTGTTTTACAAAACATACGTGTCACAAAACACATCAAAAATACATTACAAACTACAGTTACACTCATAATAAAACTATCTAATAAAAATTATTAAAAACAAAATATTGCACACAAAATATGAGGCCTCAGGAGTTAGAAAAAAGGCAGACAAAGGGGTTTAACATAGCCATACACACACATACATGTCTAAAGATGGATATGTATGTATATATTTATGTCTATATATGTATGCATATGTATTTATATGTGTGTATATGTATTTACAGACATAAATACACATATATACAGATATATAGAAGTGCATTAGAGGCCTTTGCCGTTAAGTAGATGAAAACATGTAAAAGCATAATTATGCAATATTCATTTTTTATAAAGGTTTTAACTATGTATTTACTGTAAATATTTCACATTCCAATGTTCTTCACATAGCAGAATATGTTCTAAGTATTTATAAATAGATATTCCTATATAGGTCTGTATATATTATCTATACCTATATATAATGAAGTATATATAGGTATAGATATATATTGTACCGAAATACCATCAGGTATATGTAGAAATATGTATTTATGAATAAATAGAACATATTCTGCTATGTGCAGAACATTGGAATGTGAAATATTCATATTTTCATGTTGGGTTAGTGCAAGTGAGAATATGCGATCAGGTTTGCACGAGAGTGTTTTTTTTTCCTCCATTGACTTCTATTGGGGAATACATGAACACTCACGCGATATTCAAATTTCGGATTTGTGCTTTTCGGGTTAGTGTGAGATCTATGACGAGCGCAAAAATCTTACTTCTGGCACAATTAACGCTCAAGCAGAAGCGTTAATTTGTGCTCCACTTGTAATCTTGTCCTATGTTGGGGGTTGAAATGTTATACCCTAAATATAATATGCACTTTTTGTGGCCAATAAAACTGTACATACTTACACACAGCCTGTAGACAGGTTTCAAGAAGTGTAAAAACTTTTATCCTGTTAAAATGATTGAGAGTGATGGAGATGAGTGATGTGTGTAAATGTGCTGTGTATTTGTTAGAGAGTGTCAGTGCCACTTCTGCAATGTGCTTTTAAGTTTTGCTCCTTTTTTTTATTATTTTTTGTGACTTTTCAATCTCCTGCTTGCAAATTATTTTAAAGGTACAGTGAACACCTTAACATTTTATATATACTTTTTTTTTTAGGTATGTGTAGTAAAAAGTTTGCAAAATACTTTTATTTTGCATTTTACCCCATCTTCATGTAATGTAGCACTGACAATTTGGGATTTTCTAATTCTTAAAACTGGAAATGGGTAACATGCACCCTGCTGACTCTGTAGGAGACACTGGGGGCCTATAATATAATGTAATGGTCTTGAAAACAATCAACAACAACTGTATGTTTTGGAGGATTTTGTTTGGTCTAAGGCTAATCCGTCTCACAGTTAGACATAAAGGGTGATTTGCTGAATGAGATATCTCTGAGTTTAGGGACAGTAAAAATAATGTATGCTGAGAAACCTCAATCAGCTTTTTAACTGTTAACAATTCTCTTTCTCAGCAAAGAGTCAGAGTGTTATGGCCAGGCCAGGCTATTTCTAGGTTGTGTTATTTGGTTGTATTACACGCACTACTTCCTACGAGCGCAAGAGACGCAATAAGACCTGCAGGAAACATGAGAAAACAAGCATCACAACTGCACACACACACATATATATATATATATATATATATATATATATATATATATATACAGTATATATATATATATATATATATATATATATATATATATATATATATATATATATAAGCAAACAAATGCACTCTCAGTGGGTCAACAAAAATGTATTGACGTTTCGGGGTTCACACAGACCCCTTCATTCATTCTGATGAAGGGGTCTGTGTGAACCCCGAAACGTCAATACATTTTTGTTGACCACTACAAAGAAGACCTGAGAGTGCATTTGTTTGCTTCCATATTTATTTCATTTTTGCACCCAGGCTGATGTCCCAGGAGGGTGGATTCACTTTTTGGGAGTGTGTTTTATATATATATATATATTTGTGTGTGTGTGTGTGTGTATATATATATATATATATATATTTGTGTGCGTTTGTGTGTATATATGTATGTATTTATATATATATATATATATATATATATATATATATATATATTTATTAGGGCTGGGCGATTAACTGCATATGCAGTTTTAAACCGTGATTTAAAAACCGTGAGAGTCCGCACCTTTTATGGGGGGGGGCGGGGCCAGAGGGGACATCACCTCACAACGTTCGTGCCGTGTGAATACAATGGAAGGAGCCGGTTCGGGACCACCGGTAACTGAGTGACATGTTCTGGCCTAGCATATAGCTAGGCAGAAGAGCCGTGCACACACAGCAGTTAGAAGAGGTGGTACTGCTGGGCATAGAAGAGTGGAAACACGTGGTCAAGGTGGGTTGCTCACTCAGGCTACTGGAAGCTGGAGGCAAGCAAGTAAGAAACTTGCACTAAGGGCAGGATAAAGCAGCAATCTGACTGCACTTCCACTGTCTGCAGGGTTATAAATCTAAAGTAAACAAGCTCCGGGGAGAGGGAGGGGGAGGGAGGCTCTGTGGAAGTGAAAGCAGTCTGAATAACAGATGTGGCACTGCCCTGGCAAATACTTATACCTGGAGATGTATCCAATAAAATACTTGTTTTTATTTTCATACATCTACACAGTAAGTAAAAAACTTTAATGGCTAATGCTTTTCAATTCCACTGAGCCTGTCTCCCCCCTCCCTCTCTTCCCCTCCCCTCTCCCCGGAGCTTGTTTAGAAAATTAAGGTGTTTTAGTAATTTTTAAGAATTTTTAAGAAAATTTCAAAATTGCAATTTTCATTTTTGCCCATATCGCTCACCCCTAATATATATATATATATATATATATATATATATATATATACATATATATTAAAAATGCAGTAAAAACAGTAAAATAAGTGCAGTAAAAACATAAAATTGGAGATAAAATGACTATTGTTCATAGGCTAGGAAATTTGCAAAGCAAAGATAATATGAAGTAAGCAAAAACAATATTGATTTCCCAGGAAAAAGTAAAAGCAAAAATACTTGCCGAGTCACCAGATGAAGGGGCGTGTCCTTGAAACGCGTTGTGTTGCTGTTCAGTCTGGCCAAACACTAATCAGGACTTTGAAGAGATTCTTATTCTCTAGCCATTATCAGCTATTAACATTGCTGTTATGGGGAATTGAAGATAGAATATTATAGGAGTTATCAATTTTGACTGATTGTGATCGTTTTGATGGGAAAAAAAACAATAATGTCAGATCCCATTTTCTATATTGAATTAGAATTCTTAAAAAAAAATTGTAATCAACCCAAATAGTTACATACAAGCAAAGGTGCAATAAAATGCTTTAAAATATTCTACTTCTGAAAGGAAGGTGCAGATCTGGAGAACTCAATCCACTATTTCACCACTATGGATAAGCATAGATCTCCAATGAAGGATATAACTTTTAGACACTTGGGATGAGAATCCACAATAGCGTATGTCAAACCATGCAAGTGCACTAATGGAAGATACTCTCTGTCTGCTGTTGTTTACTGTACTTTTTGTTTTTCAGTTCAACATATTACAGCATTTTCTCTTTGTGCTTTTACTGTGTCAGGGAATAGGTGGGTGACATTATGTAATATATATATTTAAATACATACATATATGATATAGAGAAATAATTACTTTGTATGTGAAAATCTGGATAATTTTAAGTTGCATTAAATGCTGAAATAAAAATTTAACCCAAACCAGTTGCCAGTTGAATACACATCGGTAATCTGAAAAACACAATCAAATAGAAGACAGTTGTCTCAAATGAAAGGAGATCACTTCAAATGACCATTTGATCACTGCCTGGGAATGTGTAATCAGATTTCCTATTAGATCACCTGACCCCTGTAGGGAGGGAGACTAAAAGTCTAAAATAAGGGGCAGAATTTTCAGGATGTATAAAATTAGCACAGGCATATTGATTAACAAATGATTAATCACAGGGCCTCCCTGAGCCTTCTAAATACACAGATACCCAGACGTGATTTCAGTTTAAATCTTGATATTAGCAGGAGAAACGTAAGAAATTTTGTGTTGAAAGCATATAAGATTAAAACTTTAAAACTTAAATATATGAAATGTATAATTATCAGATCTATTTAAAATATTCAGATTATATAAATAATATATATATTGGTCTGGGAGATATACCTTTATGCCTGATATACTATATTAGATAAGTGTCTGCTGTATTGTGTGGGTAGCTGTATTGATGAATTTGAAATATTTGACTGTATTTCAAAATAAAACTACATTTATTTTTCTTTGTTTCAGGAATCTGGTGTGAAAATGAGGTTCCAAATATCACTAGTAGATACTGGTATATAGGAAAATATACTTTTCTGTAGTAGTATTTCCTAATGAAACTTCATTCCATTGCCTATTGTCCCCTGGTGTTAAATACAAGAATTGCAACCAAAGGGTATTTTAAATTCTCAGCGGATTTAAAATTACCATATGCATTTCCAAGGGCCAATGAGAGATAAGCTCAGACTAAAAGTGCGTACCCAGAGAATTACATTGGTTGATTTAGCAATGAAGGTGAAATTGGTCTCAGACAAAAAGACTATGCAAAGAAGGGAAGGGACACAAAAACACACTTTGGTTTGGGGCCTGACTTGGAATAACTCTCTGTTGAAAATAGAGAAATACCTCTGTGTTTTGTGATACCCTGTTTGCAAAAATACCTTCACGTATGACTTTGGAAAACTCTGATTGAAAAAGCTGAACTCTCATATTGGTTACTGGTAATGTATTAACGGTTGTTTTATATTTTTATAGTTTTATATTTTTAATGTTTTAAATCAAAGGCATTCTATAGCTATAGTTACATTGTAGCTGTGATTTAAAGGTGTAATTTATAGTTATAATTTACATTTTAGAGACCTGTGTAGTTCACAAATAATTATATTAGTGCTAAGTAAATTTATTATTTAGCAGGATTTTTGTATTTTTAAGTCATAAGTTAATTTGAGTTACTGTGATATATTTTAGAAATTGCATTTATTATTGTGACTAAATTGTAACTATTTAATGCTATATTAAGTGGTACATGTTGAGTTGATACATTTGTGTAAAAATCTCTGATTGATTAAAGTATTATAAGACTATTTTGGGTACTATAGTGAATTGTATTCCCAGGAAATGTCATCAGATTTGTGGGATATTTTGAGTTAAGGTTAATTTATAGAAATATTGTGTCCATATTAATGAGGTACCTTTAATTCATTCTGAGCAAAGGTTCATTTATAGAAATATTGTGTCCATACATGGGATAATAGACAATATCTATTGAATAGTAATTAATCTAAATGTTTTATAGCCTGCTTGATATAGGATGTTGTAACAACTAGACATATATATTTGGTCATAATCAATTTACTATTTTCTGCATAAATATAATCAATGTGTTTATAGAGATTAACTGGCTAGAAGTTAGGAATTCATTTTATTTGAGATTAAATATTAATATTTATAATAATTTTATTGTCATAATTTCTAGATATCTCAATAGCATTTTGGAATACACTACAGAGATTATATAACGTTTCACTGGAGTGTATTGACAAATTCTACTATATTCATTGGAGATATTGCTGACAATAATTTTATACCGTTATTTATTATTAATATTCATAATTACAATACGTAATACGTTGGTGGAAATAGCTGCTGATAAATATACCAACATTACTGGAGGACACTCCTGAGACGTATCAACAACTGTATGCCTCTGAAGCTGCGGACATCAATCCGCTCGATCGGGTTGATTGTCGCCCCCTGCTAGCGGCCAATTGGCTGCAAATCGGCAGGGGGCGGCATTGCACAAGCAGTTCACCAGAATTGCTTGCGCAATGTTAAATGCCGACAGCGTACGCTGTCGGCATTCAGCGATGTCTGGCGGACATGATAAGCTACATCGTATGAAGGCCACCAGACATTGATAAATTGGCCCCTTAGTGCTATTGCATTGTCTTTTTATCATGCATTTGTTGCAGGATATTATGACTTCATGGCCAAAAAGTTATCAGCTCCTGGACACATATTTTAATTTACTCCATCAAAGTGATGGTAAATTTTCATTGTATTAAATATAGATTATATGTCTGTGAACCTTTTGAGATAGGGTTTCACAGATCTAGCTTTCTATTACATTCACAATTTTTTTATTATTGCGGTTTATAATTGTGCTGATGGCACCACCGCCTGCCTACTTCAAATGTATGTTTTTATCTTGAGGTGGCATTTGTACCTCTGAATCAATTGCTGATCTAGCTGTACTGTGGTGCCCTGCTAGTGTCAATATTTAAAAAAAAAAATGTCTTTGTTTAAAAAAAAAAATGTAATACATTGTGAGCACGGTGTATTAAATTGTTTATAATTTAACTATGTTGTGTGCACGCAACAATCATAAAGGCGTGCACACAAAATACTCGGTCCTAAAGATGTAGTTAGATTGCGCACAAAATAGTTATTTTGTGCACAAGATGTCACTGTTTAAATATGGCCGCAGCTTCCTCTTCATCCTTGGCCAGCAAGTGTAACGTGACCGGTAGGCGGGTAGGGTCATGTGACCGGTAGGCGGTTATTGTCTTTCTCCATGTCTCTAAATTATTACTGGCTTACTGCATAGATTTCTCCTGGTAGTAGTCATGTGATTGATATGGAACAGGGCAGGGCTGTAGACTTGGAACTATGGCGAGCTGTACAGAGCAGCAAAGGATAATGCTAAGCCAGCTTGCTTTACCTATATGGTACCACACAGGGTATACCCTCCAACTGGTCACGTGTCCCTACCCGCCTACCGGTCACGTGACAGTTGCCAGCTAAGTAAGAAGAGGAAGCAGCGACTATATTTAACTATTTAGTGTGCATAATGTAACTGCAACTTTGGGGCCAATATTTTGTGCGCACGCAACAACCATTAAGGCGTGGCACAAAATAGTCATATCGTGGGAATAATATAAAACACTGTGCTCAGAGTAGTAATGTTTGATTATTTTTTTTAATAGTGCCATTGGCAGGTGCTCTGTACTGCACGGCTCTGAATAAAAAATAAAAAAAAGCATTGTATTGCTGTCTTTTTAGAGAGCGGATCCCATCCGCTCTTTACATCACTACATAGCAGAAATCGAAAAGGAATGTGGTGGAAGATAGAAGGGAAAACCTTCTCAATAATAAATCTAATTGAATTTTTTTTTTTTTAAAGTAAATAAAGATAATAGTTTGCAAAAACATACGGCTAGATTTAGAGTTCGGCGGTAGATGGGCTGTTAACGCCACGCGTGTTTTATGTCTAACGCACGGCATTGTTTGACTCCGGTATTTAGAGTTAATATAAGACCATCTAACGATGCTCCTAACGCGTGTATGTCACACGCGTAATCCTGCCCGCGTTAGACAGTCTCCCATAGAGAACAATGGGAAAGGCAAAAAATAGCTTTTTTCACCTAACACTCGATCTCGCGAGAAATACGCACAGCTCGGTCATATGACGCATACCACATCATGCACAACAATAACACGCCGCAAATGTCACAACATCAATCAATCAACAAAGCACACAAGCATTACACATTCACAAGCGGGGGAAGTTTTAATACTATTTATACGGGGAATACGCATATACTTTAAGATGCGGAAAATCGCACAATAACAACAAGGATTAAAAAATATATACATACACTAAAAAAAAAATCGCATTCAATATCATTATATATTATGAAAAACATACATATACAACACTTCACGAAGAACACACCATCGCAAATTCACATTTAAAAAGAATACTATTGGACAATGTTAGAGAAAACGACCACTATGACATCATCGCATTCTACACATTCCACAAATACCAACTCAAAATGAGCATGCGCAAATTAACACACCTAATACACATTGCAATAATATTAATTGCTAATAAAGCACACCTGAACACTAATTACAATGGAAATTGGGACATCATTAAACATTTACACAGGGTATATAAGCACCACACAAGCAGGGCTTCTTTGACTGTGTTGCTGGTGGGTCTTTGGAGAGTTAAGAATAGAGATTTTGCGATTTTTTGAGAGTGAGTTAGTGTTAGTGTGAGAGAGTCAGTTGGTAGTGTTAGCGTGAGAGAGTCAGTTGGTAGTGTTAGCGTGAGATAGTCAGTTGGTAGTGTTAGCGTGAGAGAGTGAGTGAGTTAGTGGGAGGTAGCGGGAGTGGGAGAGAGTCTGTTAGTGGGAGCGTGAGTGAGTTAGTGGGAGTTATTAGTGATAGTTGTTAGTGTGAGCGTCAGTTAGTGGTAGTTAGTGAGCGTTAGTGGGAGTGTTTGTTATTGAGAATTAGAAGTAGTGTTAGTTAGCGAGCGAGTGATTTATCTGTACACTTAACACATTTACACGCAAACACATTCAATACATACATACACTTATCAATAACACTACATACACTCCATACCCCCTACCCCCTCATACTACACTCCATACCCCATTCCTTGTAGTCCCATTCCCTTTCATCCCATTTACTCTTATCCCATACCCCATACCCATCCCATACCCATCCCCTAGTTACATTTAGTTTACATATCCTCCTTTTAGTCTTATTCTTTTCGTTTATTTAAATACTCCTTACCCTCTTTGTTTTTTTTTACATCCCTCACACTTTAAGCACCTTTTTTGTCTTTTTAGTTCTTTATTTTGACCCCCTTTCATTTCATCACACTCACTTTTTTTTGATTATTTGGGGTTTAGTTTAGGGAGGAGATGGAGGCCAGGCAGGGGACAGGTAGAGGGGGGAGTAGAGGGAGGGGGAGAGGAACAGGGCAGGAAGGGGGGCAGGAAGGGGGGCAGGAAGCGGGGGTGGAAGCGGTGGGTGGACCCAGCCACTTGGTTCAAGATGACCAAGTGGCTGGGCCCAGTGGCGGTCAGAGTAGGGCTTCACAGTCCGGGAAACAGAGGGCATCGTCACAGGGGAAGGCCAAGGCGACTAGGGAGGCGAGGTTTACGATGGAGGAGAAGGAGGCCCTCGTAGAGGCCTATATGGCCAGGTATAGGATGCTGCAGCACCAGAAGACTACCCCGACTGACAGGAGGAGGCTCTGGAACGAGATTCGGAATGCAGTCAATGCAGTGGGTTGCCGGAACAGGGATATGGATTCCATCAAACATCGGTACCGGGACTGTAAACTTGAACTTAAAAAAAAGTTAAGCCTGGAGGCCCGACATGCCGCAGGGACCGGTGGCGGCCCTGCCCTTGAAATGGAGTACTGCAGATGGGAGGAAATGTTGCGGCCCAGCATCTCCGAGGTGGAAGTAGTCGGTATCGGAGGAATCGATACCGGGAACCTGCCACTCTCATCTGACGGTAAGCTCATTTAACAATAATTTCACATACGAATGTATTTCAATGGACACTATACGCAAACATTTACTTTCATGATTGAGGTAGCGAATACAATTTGACAAAACATTCAAATGTACTTATATTACATAATTTGATTCATTCTTGAGATATATTTTAATGAAGAAATAGCCATGCACACGGTGAAACAATCACAGGAGGCAGCTATATTCAGCTAACAATCAGAATCTTATAAACATATTTAGATATGCTTTTCAGCAAAGAATATCCAGAGAATGAAGCTAATTAGATAACAAAAGTACATTCGAAAGTTGATACTAAATGTATGCTTATAAATCATGAAAGATAAAACATTGGGTTTCATGTGTTAAGGATCCGATTAATGCTATTACGCTGTTTACACGCATTCTATTACTTAGCGGTTACATCAGTATCTAGGCTATAGGTTAGGTGTGCATTTAAACAGACTGAAAACAAACGCAAAAACATTCACATTGACCAGATATCACAAACACTGTTTAGAAAAAGCGGAAATCGTATTGATTGTTTGTTAGATTTCAAAGTGGATTAATGATTCTGCATTTGTAATTGTATCGTAAGCTAAGTCATTTAAACCTTTATTTGCAAATATGCTAATATATACATTTCTTTTTTTATTTTTTTTTTAATATACAGAGTCTGGGGACGAGGCAGCACAGCCTCCTGCATCTCCCCGGGATGAGAGTGGTGGTGAGGAATTCCCACTTCGGAGGGAAGAGGCCCCCCGTGACGAACAGCGCACGGGAGATGATCAAGAGGCCCCGGAAGCACAGGAGGATGCCGCTGAAGCCGCGGAACCCGAGGTCCCTCAAAGACCCGCACTCCGCCGTGCACGGGCACCCCGCCGTGCACGGGTTCAACAGGCACAACAAGAAGAAATAGCGGAGGTGCGGGTTCTACTGGAGTACATAGACCAGATGCGTACCTCCCGGATAGAAAACATAGAAGGACGACGCAGAATACTTGATGGGCAGAATCAAATAATTCAAGGCCAAAACGAAATAATCAGTATACTGAATACAATACAAGAAGGACAAACAAGAATGTTCAATCTTCATCAGGAAATGTTCACATTTTTCCGGGAGGCGCATGCTGGTCTACCTCCTGTTGCTGGGCCTCTTGTTGCTGGGCCTCTTGCTGCTGGGCCATCTCCTCCTGCCGGCCCATCTCCTCCTCCTCCTCAGCCATCTACTCCTCCTCCTCCTCAGCCATCTTCTCCTCCTCCTCCTCAGCCATCTTCTCCTCCTCCTCCTCAGCCATCTACTCCTCACCTTGGTCGTCCCAGTACTCTTCCTTCCACTCCTCCCACAACAGCTCCAAGGAGGACTCTTCGGAGTCGGCAGTTGCCTCTCCCAGAGCCTCAGCCCCGTGGGAAGAGGGGAAGGAAGAGGAAGTAATTTTTTTTTTCCATCTTAAATTTTGTTTTTTGTGTAATGGATAGGTATGTGATGATGTGGTTTTCATACACTTGTGGACCACACTCTGTATATAATCGACTTCTATGGGACCGGGTCCATGGAGGAAGATTCTTTGCAGAGTGTGGGTTATAAGTGTGTGAAAACCACATCATCACATACCTATCCTTGTTCATGATATTGATTGGTTTCTGTGATGTGATGTCCAAACTGTTTCCCGAATCGCTAACTAAATTACCATAACAATTATCCATGATGGCATATTACTGTTTGAATGCCAATAACACAGCTTAAAGGGACAGTCAGAAAATTATTGATTACAAAGAAAACACTGTATTACGCATTATAAAGTTTGAAACAACAAAACATGGAGAAATACATGTGTGACTTATGTGCTTACCCTTGTATCTATGACTATGAAAAATGACCACTTATTTGTTGTTCTGACATAACAACATTTTAGATATCAATGATCAATACATGGTCAATAATATGCTGTATGAGCACAAGATTTTACATATACAAATGCTATCCAAATGCCCTCTAGTGCTCAAATTGTATAATGATTACAAGCACTCTTCAAGATTTAAGAAATGAGCACACCAACCTCATAGGTTTAGATAGCAAATTTAGATAGCAAATGTTCAATTGTTGAGAAACATTTGATATCCTTGTTATTACAGAATTGACTTTTCGAATAATGTAAAAATATTTTTTTTCGAAACTGTCCCTTTAACAACATTACATATGCTAACACATTTTAAGCTTGTTGCTATATCTACATGTACTTTGTAAAAAAAAATATTTGAAAATCACATTTATATTGACGTGTTAAATAAAGTCTATTTTCTTTAAGAGACATTATTGTGTTAATATTTTATTGTAACTATTTTTATTTTAACAATGAATATGGTTTAAAGTCCTTTTAGGAGTGGGGGGGTGAAATATGCTAACAAAAATATATTTGAAGATTAAACTATGTGGATCTCATACATGATACAAAAAAACAACATTTGCATTCAAGGGACAGTATCCTATATTTTTTACATAACTGTATGTAATAGACACTACTACAAACAACAAGATTACCATATACTGATAGCAATATTAAAAATCTTCAAACACTTGCAAATAAAATAGGGTTAGCTATATTTTAAATATAGATGAACCACCATTACAACCGTAAAACACAATACCCCATCATTAACATATGAAAAGAACCTTTACACAAACTGGACAAAGCTGGAGATGGTACTCACATGAAACTCATTGGCTTTGCGAGGAGTAAGAAAATTACTTACATTTTCTTACAACACAAGACAAAATAAACCTATTGGTTAAACAATGGACTATCTAACTAGAGACAAAATCAAATATTTTTATTTATAATGTGAGTGTCTAATGAACCTTTCATAAAATATACAACGAAATTACATTTAGAAGAAGTCGGCATCATATATTTAGCATATGATAAATGCATATTGATTACTTTATTCAAACACAATAGCGCATATTTATTAATTAGATATGTTCAACATTAAACACAACATTAATTTTTAAGAAAAAGGAACATTGTTGACAAACATATTAAACATGGACTGTAGAGATTTGCACTTGCCTAGAAATATCCTATGCATGAAAACATTTTGCTTTCGTTCGTTGATTCAACCAGACATCCAGCAAAAGAGAATGTGTTGGTCTTTATCAGCTACGGGTCAACAATGTAACATGATGCAAATAATACATATTCGCAAGCTTTTTAAAATTGCATGCAGTCACAAACGTTTTTAACGTGCACAAATATTGCGGGACTACGCAATCCAATCACACGTTTTTTTAACTTTACATGTGCCGTCTTAACATGGCGCTTCCTTGATCACGTAAGAACGCCATCCAATGAAAGGCACATTATTGATCACGTAAGAACGCCCAAAAAAAAAAGGCGCATCCTTGATCGCGTCAAAACGCAATCCAATAAAAGGCATATTCCTGATCACGTAAGAACGTCAGTCAATACAAGGAATCATTGGACAGCCTGGCAGGTGACGTCTTAAGCAACATGGCGCATCCGAGATCGCTGAAAAACCGCAGACAATACAAGGACTCAGTGACATCTTGGCATATCATTAAGAAACGTATTTATATTTTAGGAACTAGTATGTGTGTAGATTGCTATCTAGGAATGTCACCAAATCATGAATCATCTTTTCGGACTTGACTGTCCCTTGAACTATAGCTATGGTGTATATCTTTAACATTTAAAAGATACACATGAGAAATACATATGCCATTGATGTTTTAAGATATCTTTGGATTGTTGTTGAATAACAATAGTTATACATGTATTGATTAAACGTGTCATTTATTCAAGTTTAATTATGGTCAGCCTACCTATAGCCATATATGGGAGGAGATGTATTTTGTTAACATATTAGTTAACTAATATTCATCATCTACATTATTTGTATTACACACAGAGATTGATTTGGTTACACTTTGACAATAATATAGATTAGAAAATGAAATACAGGTGCTGTCAACATTACAATAAGATTGTTTATTAATAAAACTATATGTCCTTGTTCTTGTAAAAAGGACAAAAACGCTTTACAAATGGAAATACATTCATTTACAATAGTGATCAACATCACTTAAAGGGACATTATTTTGTTTTTAAAAAGAGCATACACATAGTCAATACTATTTAAATAAAATGAACACTTTACAGGGATTATATCATTGTATCAATACTCAGATCATTTGGTAAAGGTGCATCAATTCATGCAGAGTTTATAAATACACACATGGATATGAACATTTAAATATACATATATACACAAATACAAAAATATATATACATATATAAAGAAATTACTCTGCTAATCATAATCAGGCAATGATAGAGCTAAGAGAAAATAATATAAACACAAATAATAAGATTACATTGGAGATGTTAATCTTAAAGTCATTTACTATTGTCTTACATATATGATTTCATTATAACAAATAGATTTGTTAGGTCCCTTTAAGGATAAACAACATAAACTAGAGCTTGCAAAAAATAACAGGAAGAATGAGGACAAATATTTGTGAAATAAAATTTATTTTATTAGTATGTAAGAAAACATACACAACGTTTATAAATAATCTTGTAAAAATAAGGAATATATGAGCCATATGACAAGGTAACACAGTGCATCACAGTCCATGAAGAGAGTTGCCAAGGGCCAGCATAGCCCCATTGGAGACACATGACAAGGTAACACAGTGCATCACAGTCCATGAAGAGAGTTGCCAAGGGCCAGCATAGCCCCATTGGAGACACATGACAAGGTAACACAGTGCATCACAGTCCATGAAGAGAGTTGCCAAGGGCCAGCATAGCCCCATTGGAGACACATGACAAGGTAACACAGTGCATCACAGTCCATGAAGAGAGTTGCCAAGGGCCAGCATAGCCTCATTGGAGACACATGACAAGGTAACACAGTGCATCACAGTCCATGAAGAGAGTTGCCAAGGGCCAGCATAGCCTCATTGGAGACACATGACAAGGTAACACAGTGCATCACAGTCCATGAAGAGAGTTGCCAAGGGCCAGCATAGCCCCATTGGAGACACATGACAAGGTAACACAGTGCATCACAGTCCATGAAGAGAGTTGCCAAGGGCCAGCATAGCCTCATTGGAGACACATGACAAGGTAACACAGTGCATCACAGTCCATGAAGAGAGTTGCCAAGGGCCAGCATAGCCTCATTGGAGACACATGACAAGGTAACACAGTGCATCACAGTCCATGAAGAGAGTTGCCAAGGGCCAGCATAGCCCCATTGGAGACACATGACAAGGTAACACAGTGCATCACAGTCCATGAAGAGAGTTGCCAAGGGCCAGCATAGCCTCATTGGAGACACATGACAAGGTAACACAGTGCATCACAGTCCATGAAGAGAGTTGCCAAGGGCCAGCATAGCCTCATTGGAGACACATGACAAGGTAACACAGTGCATCACAGTCCATGAAGAGAGTTGCCAAGGGCCAGCATAGCCTCATTGGAGACACATGACAAGGTAAAAGAGTGCAACAGGCACAACAAAAAACTCATAAAAAGGCCAAATGGCAACAATATAAATACAAATTCAACATGTGGACAGAGGATTATTATCTGCCACCATGGAGCATATCCAGATCCTCCACTTACTGGTCATCCTCTTCATTGTCCTGTGCATGTCCAGCTCCAGATTCAGGCCTTGAACGTAATTGCATAATTTCACGCAGAGTCAAGTCCTGAACCCGGAGCTGGGCCTGCATGGTGTCGTTCATCCCTCTCAGGACAGCTGCGTTCCTCAACACGGCCTGCTCTACTCTTGCTATCCCTTCTAGCATGAGCCATGCTGAGTCACAGCCTAAAATAAAATAAAAATTAATATTAAGGATAATTACACAACAGAATAAAAGATTTTAATACATACATTGTCATCATAAAGACAAATAATTATTTACATCAATTATTTTTCATATATTCTTTACACATGAATTAGGTTATTCAGACAGACAGAAATCATTAAAGGCTCATGTTACTCAAACATGTTGAACCCTTTAATTGGTTTTAGATGATCCACTTATACAGCTTGAGTGTATCAAATCTTGTTAAAGGATTTACATTGTACTTACATTAGCAATTTAAAAATTCAATTTAGACTGTGGTAGGCACACATATCCTTAAACATTTTGGCATTGAGGACAAGCTGTGTAAACATAGCAACCAGAAGAAATTACATTCCCACTGGGTTAGACAAGAGATAATGTATCCACATTTGGACATAAAATTTTGTATCCAAGTAGTGGTGTTTGGTATATGTAGTGATATCCAATTAAAGGGACACTGAACCTAAATATTTAATGGACTGATTCAGATAGAGCATGACATGACAAATCTTTAGAAATTACACATATTCATTATATGTTTTAATTGTCAAGCTATATTTTGAATGCAAGAATGTTGGTTTTTATGGAAGCCAATATTTGTTGATGAACCTTGTTTGTGCATGCTGGTTGATGGATACATTCATCCAACAATAAAGAAATGATGGCCACATTTATTTTATTGTTTAAACTAATTATAGGAATAAGTTGTTTTCAATTAATATATCAAGAGAATGACGAATAATTCATAAGAGTATTCTATTATACATTGGCTTAACATTGCATGCTGGATTTGAATCACAATTTAACCAATTTAACTTCACTGTACCTTTAAGTATCTTATAAAGTGTATTTAGAATGATACTTACAGCTGTGCCTGGGAAGGACAATCTGACACCCAGGACAATGAAGGTTTAAACAGGGGGGAGGGATGGGATTGGCTCGGGGAGGGATGGGAATGGCTTGGGGAGTGGTGAGCTGCTGCTCCAGGGTAGGCCGTACAGCTGGGGAGTGGGGAGTTTGGGTCTGGGCAGCTGTACGGGCCAGAATACGGGGAGAGCGGCGAAGGGGGGTGTATGGGCGTTTTTTGGGAGGGACAGGATATGAAATATGGGAAGGGCTGGCAGTGGTCGGGGCATGGTCATGGGTTTGGTGATGGGAAGGGCTCTGGGTGTGTGCAGAGGTGTGGCCATGGTCAGGGGTGTGTGCACGGGGAGGGGTCTGTGACTGGGCAGGGGCGGAATCCAGATGACCAGAAGTGGTGGATCCATCTGAAAATGTAAAATAAATATATTAACATCTCATACATCCTGACATCAAATCAACGCATTTAAAATTGATTATGTTTTCAATATACCTCGAAGTGTGTTTGAATCTGTAAACTATTCTGAAATGAGGATATGGTATCTATATAGGCACTCAGATGAATCTCAATGACTGTCTGTACAATGTGAAACTTATTATTGTGTTTTGGCATGGAATATGCATGTGACATAATGATGGCATGAATTATATATTCTTAAAAAAATATATACAAGCAGATTTTCATGCTGCCTGATATAGAAAGGGGGCAGTAGTGTATTTGAACAGACAAATAATATTCCTTTTTAAAGGGAAAAAGCTGTAGACTTTGAATGTCTTCAATAAAATGATTTCAAAAAAAGAAACATGTTGGAAACATGATAGATATATTTCACATACCATCAGACTCCAAGGCAGCCTCTTCCTCCTCCATCCCACATGTGACATCAATCTCTGTAAAACATAACATGTTGTGTACACCTTAAGATCAGATATTATAACATATGTTACTGTTGCTCAAATACGCACATCAATGTTGCATTAAAGATATACACACACAAAGTTATGATTTACATCATTTTGATGGAGCATACAAATGACAATAGATTTGTTATTGTCAATAAATCAGAATATTAATGTATTGTTTGTCTTAATGTTAAATTCATAAAAGCATAGTACATAGAACATTTAAGATTTCTCATGTGTGTATCACTTGATGACTGTTGTTAAAAAAAAAAAATTTAAAAAAACATATGTTAGACATCTTATGAATAACAAATGTGTAGAATAATAAAGTAGAAATTATTAATCGCTCAATATAAAAAATAAATATATAATCAGAAGATAAATTCTATGATTTTTTATAATGTTATGCTTCATCGGAATCATGATCATAATATTGATTAGCAATACACCTTCAATTACATATAAATGAGTCAATGGACTTACCAGGAGACCGCAAAGGCGGCTCTATGTCACTGCTGGATTCCTGTGGGCTCCCCACACCAACTCTCTCTATGAATGATATAGATATATATTATTAAACACATTTTGGATATCACTAAATCACATCTGTCTAGAATTTTAACATTAATCAACTTTAAAATGTGAAGAATAGAGCAGTCATTACACCAGAAAATGCTTGATTGAATCAAGGGGATTCTGTAAACATATCTGTATTCAACATATGTTTAATGTCAGACTACATTAGACATCAAATTCATCTCAGATGCTGCTATTGCATATCTAAATATACCCAATGATCAATGTTCTTAACCCTTTAAGGACACAGCTTTCACTTAGCTCAATTGTTTTATGACGGAATAATTCCGTCATATGTCCTTAAGAAGTTACAAGAATACACACAAACCACATATTGAGGAGCATCTGTTGACAAATCTAAACAAACATGTGTCACATCGAGCCATTTTTTCAATGTACAGTAATCTTGTTTAGGACACAACACATATTTATCACAATACATAACAAACTTTATTATTACAAATATGTAATCATGGTGCTGTTAGAGTATGCAGATATATATAAAGTAACTCCAACAGATAATTAGATTTATATATCAATAGTTTTTAATAAAAATAATGTAATGATGAATGAATCTATTTTGTCTTAAAGGGACACTGACATGATTAATTTAAATAATTGATTTCTATGTTCAAACTGTAAAAAATGATTTAACATTGACTCCTATTATAATTCGAATGTTGTTCGATATTAATCTTAAAGGCAGATAAGGAATATTGGATTCAATAAATATTGTTTGTTGAAGGTATCCACCAATCATCAATATAAACCCAGGTTGGTCAACAAATATTTAGATGCACATAAACGTACTTTATTTATTTTAAAATACATTTAGCAATAGAATATGTCACATATGATGATAGTATTATATTTTATGTTTATTAATATTGCATACTGTATGTGAAAGACAATATTAATAATTGTAGTTCAGTATCCCTTTAATCTAAAATTAAATAGATTCCACAATGTTGTTGTTTGTTAATGAATTATCTACTCCATATGTTGATGTAATGAATGGTATTGAGCATGCAATTAAAATCAAATATGTTATTTAAGTATATCCGAATAATTATATAATTTTCATCTATTAAATAGACATTACATATAAATATAGAACAATGTGTATTTAGTATGTAATGTTCATTCCATGTTTCTAAGACAAATGTCAATTAAAATGAGACATACCATACTGTGACAAGCCCTGGCTTGAGGATCCAGCAGCCACATCCATATCTGTAATATATTAAATGAGGATTGCATATCATTAATACTAATCATGCCATGTTTAAAATATTTACATTAATAACAAATCAATAGAAAAATATTAATCCTTTGGTAGTCCCATGAGTTAATAGTTTCCGCAATTAAATGAATGATAAATATATCCTGGACTCTTATTTTCAATCAGTTGTGTTGTTTACTGTATCTTTAAGAATATATGCTTGTTATTACATAATCATCAATTGATGGCCATATGTTATAATTTATTAGTATTATTCGTTTTTTATTAGATATAATATTTAAAATAAGAATACTGTATTCTTCACTAATCTAAGATTTTCCATTTAATTTTTAACAACATGTATAAAGCAATGCCACTTTCCGCAAACCCATGTTAACGTGGATGAGAAATGCCATTTTCGCGATCATTGCGCAATGATTCCAAGCGGAATTACGCATCCGTCATTTGACCAACATGTATAAAGCAATGCCACTTTCCGCAAACCCATGTTAACGTGGATGCGAAATTAGATTTCCGCTCTGTGACGCATATTCTGTAGAGCGCAATAAACATCATTCCAATTTCATGTATCACTAATGTAAAATCAGATATCTAAACATCATATGTAGTGTATGTTGTGAGATCTGTATAGGTTTAGTATCTGACTAAATACACATTTTGGATTTTTAACATTATAAATATTATATGAAGTTGGATAATTACCTGGTTCAGATTCTCTATCGGGTCCTCCCAGGCCACCGGACGGAGAAGCATCTGCCCTGTCCCCCGCGTCAGGACTTTCAGATCCCGCAGCTGGGAGGGAAGAAGAGGAGGCCGAGGATGGCGAGGATCTAAATCTTTTGGGGACCCGGAGATTGAGGAGCTCGCATAAAGTCACCTCATAAGGGAGTAGGTACAGTTTCCGCGGGGCCTTTCTTTGGCCCCCTCTTTTACGGGCTTGTACCCAGTCCCTTATGAGGTTGACTTTTTTCGATAAACGCAACCTCATATCTCCGAATCTCCTCATGATCTGATCCTGGGTCCTCTGGACGTCACACACCAATCTAACCGCATTGGTGATAGACTCCCAGAGGGCCTTCTTAACAGGCGCATCTGTCGAGCTCCTCTTGTTCCCAAACAGCTGGGGATAAAAGTCCTTGACGGCGTGGACCAGTGCAGCGCTCTCCTCCTTGGTGAACCTGGGAACTGACATGCCTGCTCGGTTGGCTACTAAATATATTATAATAATATTAATATATAAGACTGCCTGCATGCATTAGAGAACTGACAAAGATGGCAACGTGTAATGGACTTTTATATGGTGAAGTAAACATGAGATGCACCATGGGACAATTTATCTGTACATCTGATTGGATAAAAGTTTGAAATATTGTTATAATGTCTGTGAGACCATCCTGACTCAAGTTGTGTTTGTGTGATGAACTCTGATTGGCCGTTCCTTAATGTTTCATATCTTAGTAACTTCCTTACACATACCGCTTGGTGGTGCTGTAACTTCATTTTTCATGTAGACTTATTTGTAACTCATGGGCCTGTCATGCGGATATGTGTGACGCAGATTTAATATCCGTGATCCGTGAAATATTAATGATTAAATACTCTTTAAAATCTCATCCTGTCACATTATTAATGTTGTAGACATTTCTCGGTTTAATAACGGTCTGTTTCTTTAATACAAATACACATTTAATATTGTATGTCTTTATTGTTCTTTAAATAAATTGATTGTGAAGTATTGACATTGCTCTATTAAATGTATTTATAATGCACATTGATTGTGTGCTATTGCGTGACATTACACTAATGTTTAAATATGCTAATCTGGTGTTTGAAGATGCGTTTCCAACGCAATATTTATTAATGTTAAAATTCCGGGAAGAATGTCAGTAACTTTGATAATCTGTTTATAAATGTTAAACTACAGCTTTGTTATTCGCAAATAAACCTCGAGCTTGTATTTCTCTGAAGTGCTCATATATGTTATTGTGCAATGGCGTCTTTAGTTTTAAAGAGACATTACAAACAATTGTATCAAATGATCTGTAGAGATAGAAGATTGTTTAGACTTTAAAATGTAAATCATTTTCTCTTAGTATTTATATATCCTCAACATAAGAAATTTAAATGCACATGGTTGAGCCAATCACATAAGGCATCTCTGTGCATCCACCAATCTTCATCTACTGAGCCTATCTCGATATGCTTTTCAAGCAAAGTATGTCAAGATAGGAAGAGAAGTAAATACACTATTTCAAGCTCTTAAAGGGACACTGTCCAAACAAATTTACCATTGGTGATTGAGCATTAAATTTTAATCAACTTTATTATTTAATACGATTATCAAATGTTAAGTTATCTTGTTATGTTTCTTTGAAAATCAATAATGATATTTTATATTACGGACAATTGTTTAATAAAAACCTGGGTTGTCCTTGACGATTGTTGCATCAATTATTCCAAACAATCAAGTTCTGTCCAGAGTACTGAAGCAAATAAATTAGCTATTTACTGCCTTATTTCTAAAGTAATGATAGCAACATCACAATGAGCATTCATAATATGAGACAAGTTTTAAAGTTGATTAAAATAGAATACTCATTCAGAATGTATAAATCATTGTTTTTTTAAATGGCTACCTTTAAGTATATTTTGAGTTCATGTCCCTTTAAATAAACATTTCACAATAATGCTTAATATATCATAAACCTAGGCACCTTCCTTTTGCTAAATGAGTCTAACATATGAGTAAAGCAAATTTAGATTAACTTCTAGATTGTTTTACACACTGACTGAAATATATTTATTAAATGAGGTATTTTTTAGCCTTCAGCGTAGAGGGACATTAAGCTATATGTTATGTATGCATTTTGTATCATAATCTTATATTTGACCAACTTAATATGTTTTGTTATTCAATCATTATATTGTAATTATATATATTCGTGGATTAAATACATCTCTACATAGGCTATTTTGATGCTGATTGTTGTTTGCATATAGATGCCTTATATCATTCACTAAGATATGTGCATTTATTTTTATTTTAACAAGTATATTTAAAGACTGAATGTAATTCTATAGTACATTCTAAATATGTTTAAATTCTTGTATGATATTTGTAACAATGTATACAAAATATACATTTTGAATGACCCCTTTAAGGACCCAAACATATTGTATTTTTATTTAACATTGACAAAATAAACTAAAGGGGAAATTACATTCTATATAGATATTTGATGTCTAACCCAAGAGGTAAGATTGTAATAAATACATAATATTACTAAGTATAGTTAAATGACTCCACTAGAAAATTACATAGATTAACCTGGCATCCAATAACTAATTATTAAAAATTATAAAGTTAAATGACCTACCATTTATAAATGTAATAATTGTAAAATATTTTCTAATAATGTTTTGAGATACCTAAGGAAGATACATGATCTTATACAATTCTTTTTACATTCAACAACACTGTCACTTTCATGTAATTGAACCACTTCACCTTATTAAATGTTAAAACAATCATAATATTAATACATATCCTAAATATTTTTAATATATACTTTTTCAATATAAAAGCATTGAAGAATATGACTCCCCAATTAATGTTAAAATATATCTTTTAATATTCTCTGAAGAATTTTATTTTCTACTATTAATGCATTATTTTCTCTTATGCATGTGCTTGTCAAATAGCCAACTACCAGTCATGGGAGTCCAAGTTTTATTTATTTACAGATTATATTGATATATATTAGAATCTGCTAAAAAAAAAATATATATTTAATAGAAAATAAATAAATATTCCATGAAGTCATCAGATGCCAATCTGAAATGACAAATAATAAAAATGGAACAAAGTTAATACACACGTTGTAAAATATTCATAAAATACATTTAAAATCATATGGTGTCTATGCTCTAACTTTGATCAACATTTTTTAAAGATAATCATTACATTCATTTTAAATTAATGAAATACATACACCATTATATTGTTGATTAAAAATAATATTTAAATTTCAAAAATTAAATTTATACATAATAATGTATATCACATGTAAACAATATATGTATGCTGAACATAAATGTAATATTTCATGTCCATTCAAATACCTCTATATCAACTATAATATGTATTCCTTTTTCTGATTGTGATCCCTAAATATCTAATTAAGAACTAAATATGACTAATGTATGTAAGCTACTAATATTCTACAGTCTTCACTAGCATGCATTGGTACACCAACCTGGACAATGCATGGTCTTTGAAAGTCAATTCAGGGGTAAACAGTTGATCTTCAATAGGTGTCTTATTCATCAGTTCATTAAATAGAGGACTGGGAAATACCATCTAAAAAAGTAAAATCATCTAAGTGTCTGATTGTGATCCCTAAATATCTAATTAAGAACTAAATATGACTAATGTATGTAAGCTACTAATATTCTACAGTCTTCACTAGCATGCATTGGTACACCAACCTGGACAATGCATGGTCTTTGAATGTCAATTCAGGGGTAAACAGTTGATCTTCAATAGGTGTCTTATTCATCAGTTCATTAAATAGAGGACTGGGAAATACCATCTACAAAATAGAAAATCATCTAAGTGTCTCCAATAGGATGTCTCCACAGCCTTATTCTATCAAATAGTTTGCACTTACCATGTGAACATGTCTTTGTATGGTTTTCAAGGTCAGCAGAATTTAAATATGCCAGACATGATCCCATTGGTATACTTCAATTTCAATCTTGGCTTTTTCCCCACTGTCAGTCTTGGAAATCTTCACTGTCAGGCTTCAAATTGTTCCCTTTCAGTCTTTATATTAAGTCATCTCCCTAATGTAAGAAATTATATATAAAGATTTCATACAAGTGTGTGAATCAGTTCTGTACCCCTCTCCCACCCCCCATTTCATAATAAATATCTATCACTAGCTTACTAAGCCTGTGTATGAACCTGTGTTATTTTCTATCAAGTGTGAAGATGAGTCATATTGAGCAGAACAAACCTCTGTGTGACATTGAACCATAGTCATTCTAGAGTATCCCTTTCTGATTATGTACATAAGTAATGTGTAAACAAAGTTATATTTTTAAAAATTTATGCCATATTATGTATTTGTGTACAAATCATGCCAGCAACAGTCCATACATTTCTACTTACCATCTGATGTCCTCTATAAAAACCAGGTGGCAAAGACTCGCTATAGGACCCAATGCCCAGAGCATCACCTATATTATGAGAAATAAATATTATTATAACATTTTATCAATACTAACATGTTTGCACAATTCTCTACTTGTCATTTCCCTAGAGTTCACATCTATTGAAAATACTCCAGTGTAACTTCTATTATTTACCGTCTAAAGTGGCGGTTGATGACGTCTGCTCTGACATCAAGTCCCTCGTCCTGGAATTCCCCCTCTAGAACAGGATCATCCTCCTCATCTCTGAGGAGGTCTCTGTCCACCGGGACGGCCTGCAGCATCCCAGCCCGCTGTGCAATATTATGCAGGACGCTACAGGCTACAACGATCTTAGCCACCTTCTTTGGGTTGTACTGGAGTGCTCCTCCAGAACGGTCCAGGCACCTGAATCTCATCTTCAGGAGCCCGAACATCCTTTCAACCACCGCCCTGGTTCTCTTATGAGCCCTATTGTAGCGCTCCTCAGACACATCAGTTGGGCTACGCAAGGGGGTAATGAGCCAAGGCCGGCTCATGTACCCAGAATCACCTATAAATTTAGAACAGAACATAATTCAAACAGAATACTTAAACTAGTATATTGTTGTATAAATATATTTTTTAAAAACCATAATCCATATTAAAAGTTGTCAGAAACATAAAAAAAAAATAAAAAATTATATCTAAATCTGTATCTAGCCATTTCATCGAAGACATGCTACATATGCGTATTTCTCCTAAACCAAACCTTGTGTAAAATGCTAACTACATGTTTACATTGCATTCTCTATATGAACACTTAAGGTAAGACATGCTACATATCTGCATTTCAATAAAACTAGACATTAGCAGAAAAATAAAATGACAGGGTTAAATTGCATGAGATAATATATTGCCATTTCATCTAAGACATGCTACATATGCGTATTTCTCCTAAACCAAACCTTGTGTAAAATGCTAACTACATGTTTACATTGCATTCTCTATATGAACACTTAAGGTAAGACATGCTACATATCTGCTTTTCAATAAAAATAGACATTAGCAGAAAAATACAATGACAGGGTTAAATTGCATGAGATAATATCTTGCCATTTCATCTAAGACATGCTACATATGCGTATTT
Organism: Bombina bombina; assembly: GCF_027579735.1. Taxonomy (NCBI): domain Eukaryota; kingdom Metazoa; phylum Chordata; class Amphibia; order Anura; family Bombinatoridae; genus Bombina; species Bombina bombina. Next base: position 130,237,628 of record NC_069508.1, on the reverse strand, counting down.
CTCCTAAACCAAACCTTGTGTAAAATGCTAACTACATGTTTACATTGCATTCTCTATATGAACACTTAAGGTAAGACATGCTACATATCTGCATTTCAATAAAAATAGACATTAGCAGAAAAAGACAATGACAGGGTTAAATTGCATGAGATAATATCTTGCCATTTCATCTAAGACATGCTACATATGCGTATTTCTCCTAAACCAAACCTTGTGTAAAATGCTAACTACATGTTTACATTGCATTCTCTATATGAACACTTAAGGTAAGACATGCTACATATCTGCATTTCAATAAAAATAGACATTAGCAGAAAAAGACAATGACAGGGTTAAATTGCATGAGATAATATCTTGCCATTTCATCTAAGACATGCTACATATGCGTATTTCTCCTAAACCAAACCTTGTGTAAAATGCTAACTACATGTTTACATTGCATTCTCTATATGAACACTTAAGGTAAGACATGCTACATATCTGCATTTCAATAAAAATAGACATTAGCAGAAAAAGACAATGACAGGGTTAAATTGCATGAGATAATATCTTGCCATTTCATCTAAGACATGCTACATATGCGTATTTCTCCTAAACCAAACCTTGTGTAAAATGCTAACTACATGTTTACATTGCATTCTCTATCTGAACACTTAAGGTAAGACATGCTACATATCTGCATTTCAATAAAAATAGACATTAGCGTCGGTAAATAACAAATGGTTAAATTTAATCCTATAGCTGAACATGACGCTAACAGTTAAAAAATACAGGGGCAATTGTCAAAATAATTAACCATGTTGTGCACAAATACTCACCAACGAGATAACCAGGGGGCATTTGTCTTTCCTCAAACTGTCTCCACAGGGACGACAGAGAGAGGATGCGGGCATCATGACAAGCACCTCCAAAATTCGCATACACATGCATAATCCTCATCCGTGCGTCACAAACATACTGCACGTTGAGGCTATGAAAATGTTTGCGATTTCTGAAGGGCAAGTCATCAATTGGAGCACGCAGCGCAATGTGGGTACAATCAATGGCTCCCAAGACATTGGGCAATTGAGCAATATCAAAGAATTCCCGCTTCAGGCGCCTCCAATCACCATCATTCTGTGGGAATCCTATGTATTGCTTACTGATACGTACCATGGCGTTCAGAAAGTTATCAAACACCCCAGAGAATGTACCTTGAGCCAGGCCATGCATGTACAGTTCTCCGGATTGAAAACTCCCGGAGGCCAGGACGTATAGACAGCTTAGCATCTTACTCATGGGGGGAACAGCAGTCCTTATTTGTATACGTGGCTCCAAATGAGGTTTAAGAAGCTCGTAAAGGCCAATGAGCTGTTCGCGATCGAGCCGATACTTATCAAAAACCTCAAAGTCACTCATGTTTTCCAAGGTGGGTCTCACCCTGTAGACACGAGGACCTCGAACCAGACGACCCCTTCGTCTCGGTCTGAGCCGCCGAGGCTGCCTGATTCGACCAACAGCTAGTTCGCCAATAGCACCACCAGCAGCGTCTACCATGTCATCGTCATCCATCTTTCAAAACAGCGTAACAAGGTAAGCACTTGATCTGATGTGGATCACAAGTGATGCATTGGCCATGTTGTTTGGGGGATTTATAGTACAATTAGTCCAATGGTAGTGAGTTTGTAATGATTGCTGATTGTATTCACCTGTTTGTATGTGAGCGGCGCGAATGCTTTCACAGTGGGCGTTTATTTGTTGTTTGCTGAAATGTTATTTTCAAACAATGATTCTCAATGTGAAAGTGTCAAATATCACACATACAGTGCATGTTTGTAATGTTTGTTCATATGCGTAATCAATATTTCCTAAACGCGATGTTATAGTAACAAGCACACGTCCAGGCTAACATGAATGAAAGTGCATAGTTGTGTATAATGTGCATCAAATGTGATCGATCAATGTTGCTGCAATATTGTTTGTAAATGATAAAGGAACATCTGCCATCTGTAGGATTGTATATATAAGTTATTGCCGAGCTGTCAATATTGTATGCGTCCCTTTAAAATCGCAATAATAATTCAGAACTTCCCGTCTGCCATCTGTAGTATTATATATATAAGTGATTGCCGAGCTGTCAATATTGTACGCGTCCCTTTAAAATCGCAATAATAATTCCGAACTTCCCGTCTGCCATCTGTAGTATTGTATATATAAGTGATTGCCGAGCTGTAAAATATTGTACGCGTCCCTTTCAAATCGCAATAATAATTCCGAAATTCCCGTCTGCCATCTGTAGTATTGTATATATAAGTGATTGCCGAGCTGTAAAATATTGTACGCGTCCCTTTCAAATCGCAATAATAATTCCGAAATTCCCGTCTGCCATCTGTAGTATTGTATATATAAGTGATTGCCGAGCTGTCAATATTGTATGCGTCCCTTTCAAATGGCACTAATACTGAATAACTTCCGGCTGTCATCTGTAGTATTGTATATATAAGTGATTGCCGAGATGTGAATATTGTACGCGTCCCTTTCAAATCGCACTAATACTGAATAACTTCCGGCTGTCATCTGTAGTATTGTATATATAAGTGATTGCCGAGATGTGAATATTGTACGCGTCCCTTTAAAATCGCAATAATAATTCCGAACTTCCCGTCTGTCATCTGTAGTATTATATATATAAGTGATTTTCGATCTGACGATATTGTATGCGTCCCATAAAAATTGCACGAATACTGAATAACTTCCGGCTGCCATCTGTAGTATTATATATATATAATTGATGTGCGATCTGACAATATTTCTGAATTGTCCCATTGAAATCTCCATAATAATGCTGTTCAAAAGTGTGTTTTACGTATATGTTGTATTGTAGTATTGAGTGTTAAAGTTCCTAAAGGGGCGGTACAGTGGTGAATCTGTGATGTGTATGGTTGAATCTTGTAATGACGTCATGATATTATTAACCTGCCTATGTAGTTGTGAAATCCTCATTGTGTTGTTGTATTGTGCTACATTGTTATTGTGTGCTGAATAAAATCTAAATGTGTGCTTTGTGGTTGCGTGATGGGTGATGCGTGTTATGTACATGTACGTATATATTGTGATTGTGTCCCACATATGCTGACTTCTATATAGCGGTCTGGCATTGTTGTTCCTTCCCATAAAGTGACATCTGTAATCTGGTGTAATGATGTTATTGTTGTAGGTAATTCCTAATGGTTTCTGGTGATGGAATCATGATGTTAAAAGTACAGTAAAATCCATATGTTGTGTTTTGTGATTCCTCGAGAGAATGTAATGTGTTTTTCCCCCATCATTTGAATGCACATGTATGAGTGAATGTTAAAAGTAATGTATGTGCATCCATGAGTGATCATGTGTTAAGCCTATGTAGATATGCAGTTGCTGCAAGCATATGAGTTGAATAACAGAAATGCAATAATAAAGGTAAATGAGAGATGTTTCCCATTGTGTAGTGTTTGTGAATCCAGAAATGTGTATTGAATTTTATTTTAATTGTAAATGTAATTTTATTGAAATAATAATGTGTTACTAGTGATGGGGATTTGTAGTTGATGTAATCTAAAAGTGTTAAAAATATTTATGGTGTGGTGAATATTTAATATTAAAAAACATAAATCCACCATAGGGAAATAGTCATTTCTTGATCTATTTATCATAGCTGGGTCTAACGCATAAAAGCATGTATTTTCTAGCGCTGGTATTTGGAGTTTTTCCGTCTACGCTATTTGCGTGCGTTAGGGAAATGAGGGTTTCGCGTGCACGAGCACGTCTTCCCAATAGAAGTCAATGGAGGCTCCAAAGATTTCTATATTTTTTTTTCTAAGACTGGTTTTCCTCGTAAAGTGAGTGACGTCATGAGCTTGTGTGAAAAAGTAACTAAATCGTGTTCTTTTTGTAATAAATAAATATTTTGTGTATGTAATGTGGTGTATATTGTTTGTATGCATCGATGAGTGTATGTTTGTGATAATGTTATTCGTTAGATGTAGGTATATGAGGGTCTTTTCCCGTATGTCCATGTAAGTCAATGGGAAAATGGATTTGTGTGGATTTTTTTCAAACACCCGAGATCTCGCAACTTTAATCCTTTGTATTTTAAAGAAAAAATAACAATTCCGAAAAATAAAGATAGTGTTGTGTTTGTATGAGTGTAAGTGTACTTTGTGTAATATTTGTTTTGTGATTCGTGGATGTTTTTTTGTGCGGTATATGTTTACTACTGGGTCTGAGGTGGCGGTAGAAAGTTGAGCGTTAGGTGTATTTTGAGTCGCGGTAAATAAACTCTAAATACCGGAGTGCGTAAAAAACCCGCGTTAGGAGCCTCTAACGCTGGTTTTGACGGCTACCGCCGAACTCTAAATCTAGGCCATAATATGTACAAATAAAAACTTACGTTTAAACATGTATAATTTACCATTACTTTAACCCCTAGGTGCAACAACCACATCCTTGGAGGTGTAATTTTTCTCAACGCGTATAAATAAGAACATTTATTATTACTTTTTTTTTAGCTCTATCTTGATATGAAAACTCATCTCTCTCTGTAATCAGTGCATTTGTTATGGAAAAAGAGTGCTGCTGCTTGCTTACATATTTATTTATTTTTGAGGAAAATGTAATAAACTCACATAATCCAGACCTGCACAATAAAGAACAGGAAACTTTTTTCTTATTTTCAAGTTTATAGGTACTTTATTATTTTGATCACTGAGCACTACAAATCTTTATCACATCTGGAAGAAGATACAAATATATCATTTCTAGTTATTTTTCAGTTTGATCATTTCAGGTGCACTCTAATTTACCGTAAATTAGATTCATTCCGTAGCAGCCATAATGCGTTTTGTGTGCAGGTTTCCATGAACACATCTGGCTCTCTACCCAGAAAACGTAGACTCATGATTTAATTTCCTACTTATTATTTTATATATATATTACAGGCTTGTGGGAGCTGTAAATACCATGTCAAATAAACCTTGTAAAGGGCAGTGAACTCTGCTATAAATTGTTGCCAAGATTAAATTGTCATAGTGACTAAATTACAAATATTGTCAATGTCTATTTATAAAAAACATACTCGGGAGTCTTCAATAATGCAATGCTAGCCCACTGTGGTTTTTGTGTTTGTTGTAAACAATTTTTGCTTGGTGACGTCAAATGCTTTCAGCAACTTTATCAGGCCTAAAACTTTGACTACACAGGTGAAAAAGAATAACGGCTAGATTACGAGTTGTGCGTTAGGGTAAAAAATCAGCGTTAACAGGTCCTAACGCTGCTTTTTTACACCCACTGGTATTAAGAGTCTTGCAGGTTTAGGGTCACCGCACACTTTTTTGGCCTTACCGCAAAACGACTTACGTAAACTTCTTAAAGTCTTTTTTCTATGGGACTTCCATAGCGCCGGTATTACGAGTCTGTCCTGGGAGGCCAAAAAGTGAGCGGTACACCCTACCCCATCAAGAGTCCTAACGCATTTAAAAGTCAGTAGTTATGAGTTTTATGTTACAGCGTTGTACCATAAAACTCTTAACTAAAGTGCTAAAAAGTACACTAACACCCATAAACTACCTATTAACCCCTAAACCGCCACACTCCCGCCTCACAAACCTTAGTTAAATATTATTAACCCCTAATCTGCCGTCCCTAACATTGCCGCCACCTACCTACATTTATTAACCCCTAATCTGCTGCCCCCAACGTTGCCGCCACTATACTAAATGATGTTAGGGACGGCAGATTAGGGGTTAATGATATTTAACTAATGTTTGCGAGGCGGGAGTGCGGCAGTTTAGGGGTTAATATGTTTATTATAGTGGCGGCGACGTTGGGGCAGCAGATTAAGGGTTAATAAATGTAGGTAGGTGGTGGCGACATTGGGGGCGGCAGATTAGGAGTTCATAAATATAATTTAGGTGTCAGCGATGTTGGGGGCAGCAGATTAGGGGTTCATAACTATAATGTAGGTGGCGGCGGTGTCCGGAGTGGCAGATTAGGGGTTAATAAGTATAATGTAGGAGTTGGCGATGTCGGGGCGGCAGATTAGGGGTTAATAAGTGTAAGATTAGGGGTGTTTAGACTCGGGGTTCATGTTAGGGTGTTAGGTGTAGACATAACTTTTATTTCCCCATAGGAATCAATGGGGCTGCATTACTCAGACGGCTCTCCCCGTTGATTCCTATGGGGAAATCGTGCACGAGCACGTACGACCAGCTCACCGCTGACTTAAGCAGCGCTGGTATTGGAGTGCGTTAAGGAGCAAAATTTTGCTCAACGCTCACTTCTTGCCTTTTAACGCCGGGTTTGTAAAAACCCGTAATACCAGCGCTGTAGGTAAGTGAACGGTGAGAGAAAACTGCTTGTTAGTACCGCACAACTCAAAACGAAAAACTCGTAATCTAGCCATAAAATAGCTATCTCAAAATATGAGGAATTACATTTTTTATTTAATCTTTCTTTAATAACAAAGGGCTAGATTAGATTACGAGTGGAGCGCAAACGTTTGTGCTCAGTTGATAAGGGGTTTATTGCGAGAGTTTGTGCTCGTTAGGATTTTCGCCAAAATAATTTACCGTAACTTCAGAGTTCTTGTTAACTCTTTTGCGAAACATAACAGTTGCACAAAACACATAAAAAATACATTACAAAGTATAGTTATTATTATTGTTATTATCATCATCAGGTATTTGTAGAGCGCCAACTGATTCTGCAGCGCTTTCTAATAACAGTGCGGTCAAATAAAAATGATTAAAAAAAAATATATATTGCACACAAAAGTTAAATGCTCAAAGATTTGAGGTCTTAGGTGTTAGGAAAAAAAAAAGGTAGGCAAAGGACTTTAAAGGGATAGTAAATCCAAATATTTTCTTTCATGATTTAGATAGAATATGCAATTTTAGGCAACTTTCTAATTTACTCCTATAATAAATTTTCTTCGTTCTCTTGCTATCTTTATTTGAAAAAGCAGGAATGAAAGCTTGGAACCGGCTTATTTTTGGCTCAGTACCCTGGATAGGGCTTGCTGATTGGTGGCTACATTTAGCCATCTAATCAGCAAACGCAACCCATGTTCTCAACCTAAAATGGGCCGGCTCCAAAGCTTTTATTTCTGCTTTTTCAAATAAAGATAGCAAGAGAATGAATAAAAATTGATAATAGGAGTAAATTAGAAAGTTGCTTATAATTGCACCAAAGAATACCAAGAGAACAAAGCAAATTTGATGTTAGAAGTAAATTGGAATGTCGTTTAAAATTGCATGTCCTATCTGAATCATGAAAGTTTAATTTTGACTAGTTTTGGAGACTTTCTGACCCCAAGATGCAACTTACTTCTGCAATTCTCCAGCTGTGATCCTTGGAGATATTTTGGCCACTCAAGCGATCCTCTTCACAGTGCATTGAGACAATATAGACATACGTCCCTCTTCCTGGCTGATTCATAACATTTCCAGTTGACTTAAACGTCTTAATTATTTCCCTGATGGACAAAATGTGCATTTTCAATGCTTTTGCTATTCTCTTATAGCCACTTCCCATTTTATGAAGCTCAACAATCTTTTGCCGCACATCAAAGCTATATTCCTTGGTCTTACCCATTGTGATGAATGACTAAGGGAATTTGGCCTATGTGTTACCTCATATTTATACCCCTGTAAAACAGGAAGTCATGGTTGAACAATTTCCGGTTTCTGGTCACCAAGCTGTACTAAAAAATTGAAACTATCAGTGAGAATATACTACCAATATATTTTTCTCATATGAATTCATAGAGGTGCCAATAATTGAGCCACACATATAATTAGCATATAATGATTTATTTTTTTGGGATATACTTGCGTTTTGTTTGCAATTGTTTGATATCCATTAGAATATTTCTGTGTACAGGTGGCCCTCGGTTTACGCCGGTTCAATTTGTGTCAGGGTTTTTTCCCTGTTTTGTTTGCCATGTGCTGCTGGCAGCCATTTTACTCACCTCTCTTGCTGACTATGGTGCATTGTGGGGGATGCTGCTAATTTCCTGCACTTCCTTTTATGGCCAGACTGGTGTGCATCATCTGTGTGAGAAAGGATGCAATCTCAGAATTGTGATGTCATCACTTATTATTTAAAGGGCCTCTGTTCAGTATGCTTTGCCTTTGCATTGTCTCAGACCTGTTTGTGAGAGTTCCTGTGTATTACCTGGCTGTCTGACGTCCTTCCTGGTATCTGATCCCTGGCTTGTTCCTGACTCTGCTGTTTTCCTTGTTCCTGATTCCATCTCGTCTGACTATTCGCTTTGGCTCCTGACTCGGCTCGTCTGACTTCCAGCTCTGGTTTTGACTCCTGGCTTGTTATTTGACTTGTGGACTTTTTATTATTTTTTTTGTTATTACTAAAGGTGTGATTATTTTTGCACTTCTCATCTCAGTCTGATTCCTGGCAATTTTGGCACTCAAGGAATGGAGGCATCTTCTCGAGGGTACTAGCATGCCAGTGCTCATTCTTACTTTTCACAATAATTTAACTTATCTATCTGAAGCAAAACGTTTGTCGCCCAGACAGGCCAGATGGGCGCTTTTTTTTGTCTCAGTTTAATTAAGAATGTTAGGGCTGATGCCCTCTCTCGACAATTTTCGCCTCTGTCCAAGGAGGAGTCTGTACCTACTCCTGTTATACCTCCTGACCATATTTTAGCTACCATATGTACTAATTTGACTTCTCCCTTGGGAGAGGAGATCCTGGCTGCACAAACCAATGCACCTCCTGAGAAACCTAGTGGTAAGTGTTTTGTTCCTGAGAATCTTCTAACTAAACTTTTGCACACTTACCACTATCCTAAAGCCGCAGGTCACCCAGGCAAGAACCAAATGATTTGGTCTATCACTCGACAATTCTGGTGGCCAGGTCTTCGTTCTGATGTTGCTTCGTATGTTGCCTCCTGCTCAGTTTGTGCACAGAATAAGACTCCTCGACGTCTTCCTGTGGGTCTTCTTCAACCTATTGCTAATGGTGAGCATCCTTGGACACATCTTTCCATGGACTTCATTGTCGATCTCCCTGTTTCCAATGGCAATACTGTTATCCTTATGGTGGTTGACCGTTTTTCTAAAATGTCACATTGCATTCCCTTGATGAAGTTGCCTACCGCTCTGGAGCTTGCTTCAATTTTTGCCCGGGAGGTCTTCCGTTTACATGGGTTACCCAAGGAGATAGTGTCGGACCGGGGTAGCCAGTTTGTCTCCAGATTTTGGCGTTCCTTCTGTGTTCAAATGGGGATCCAACTTTCCTTCTCCTCGGCATATCACCCTCAATCCAATGGGGCTGCGGAACGGTCTAATCAAGCTCTGGAACAGTTCCTCCGTTGCTATATCTCAGATCACCACAATAATTGGTCTGAACTGTTACCTTGGGCAGAGTTTGCTCGTAATAGTGCTATTAATGCTTCCTCCAAGTTATCCCCGTTCATGGCGAATTATGGGTTTCAACCATCTTTGTTGCCTGATTCATTCATGTCTCAGGGTATTCCGGCTTTGGAGGAGTATCTCCGGCAACTCCGCTCCACGTGGGTGCATATTCAGGATTGCCTTCATTGTTCTATGCAGCGCCAAAAGTTCCAGGCTGATCGTAGACGTCTGCCCGCGCCTTCCTACTAGGTTGGTGAGAGAGTTTGGCTGTCCTCCCGCAACTTGAACCTTTGTGTGCCTTCCAATAAACTGGCTCCCCATTATGTTGGTCCTTTTCGAATACTCTGACGGGTCAATCCTGTGGCCTACACTCTTGACCTTCCTCCTGCAAGGCGCATCTCCAATGTTTTTCATGTCTTCCTCTTGAAACCATTGGTTTGTAATCGGTTTACCACTGTGTTGCCTTGTCCCCATCCTACCTTTGTTGACAACCATGAGGAGTATGAGGTCAGCAGCATTATTGACTCTCGTATGTCCAGGGGCCGTGTACAGTATTTGGTTCACTGGAGGGGCTACGGTTCGGAGGAGCGTTCTTGGGTTCCCTCCTCTGATGTTCATGCTCCCGCCCTCCTCCGTGCCTTCCATGCCCGTTTCCCCTATAAGCCTTTTGTCCTCCCGCGGGGGAGGGGTCGTTGAGGGGAGGGTACTGTCAGGGTTTTTTTCCTGTTTTGTTTGCCATGTGCTGCTGGCAGCCATTTTACTCACCTCTCTTGCTGACTATGGTGCATTGTGGGGGATGCTGCTCATTTCCTGCACTTCCTTTTATGGCCAGACTGGTGTGCATCATCTGTGTAAGACAGGATGCAGTCTCAGAATTGTGATGTCATCACTCATTATTTGAAGGGCCTCTGTTCAGTATGCTTTGCCTTTGCGTTGTCTCAGACCTGTTTGTGAGAGTTCCTGTGTATTACCTGGCTGCCTGACGTCCTTCCTGGTTCCTGATCCCTGGCTTGTTCCTGACTCTGCTGTTTTCCTTGTTCCTGATTCCGGCTCGTCTGACTATTCGCTTTGGCTCCTGACTCGGCTCGTCTGACTTCCAGCTCTGGTTTTGACTCCTGGCTTGTTATTTGACTTGTGGACTTTTTATTATTTTTTTTGTAATTAATAAAAGTGTGATTATTTTTGCACTCTCAGTCTGATTCCTGGCACCCTGACAATTTGGGCCTTTTCAGAGTAACAACCTTTTTTTTCAGTTATGTGACTGCTATTGAAAAGCTTTGGAAAGCAGTGCACTAATTAAAATAGTCAGTAGGTGGAGCTGTCCGCTTGTTTTGCAGCAAAGTTATGCAACTTAACAGACTGAAATTGATCTGTGTACACAGAGCAGACATTAGCTATCGAGCAACTAGATCTAGCAGCCACTTCCCTATTATCTAATATCTTCCTTTCCAGCTGCTTGAGGTGAGGGTGCCTAACTGCTTATTAATCACTGAAGATTGAAATGCATAGAATAGGTGCAGACTCAATTTTATCTAACATGCTAACAATGCAGAGAACTGATTGCAGAAAAATTCAAGTAAAAAAACGTTTTTTTTTATTAAACTTAGTTTGATGATGATGCAGTCTGTTGTGTGATTATTTAATTAGGTGCTGTTAGCAAATGTTTTTGTTCATTAAACCTAGTTTGATGATGATACAATCTATATTATTAGGTTTTTAATGCTGTTTAGCATTTAAAGTCTTCATTTCAAAGCTTTAAAAATAATGTATTAGGTGTTACTTATGACAATTTTAAGAGGGGCCTGGAACCTAACTCCCTCACTTCCCATTGACTTACATTATAAACTGGGTTTCAATTTACAACGGTTTCGATTTACAACCATTCCTCCTGGAACCTAACCCCGGCGTAAACTGAGGGCTACCTGTATTTTTTTTAACAAAAGATCAAAAGGTTAAACAATAAAGACAATTTTTCACAGCCTTCATTGCTCATATTTACCAAGTGTGCCAATATTAGTGGAGGGCACTGTAGCTCCCTCTAGTGTAGGTTATGTGCATATTCTTTTTCAACAAGGGATATAGAAGAGAACAAAGCACATTTGAAAAATAGAAGTTCATTTAAAAGTGTCTTAAAAATGACATTCTTTATCTGAATCATGCAAATTTAATTTTGACTTTCCTATCCCTTTAAACACCATAGTTTCCTGGTTTAATAAAAATCTAAATCTAAAGCTGAGAACTAAAATATTTTTTTTGAGTTTGAGGGAAACTAGAGTGACCTGTTGAGCATATGTTCATATGTTGCATGTGTAGGCGTCATTTATAATTGTGAGTGCATTTAAATTGCAGTTGGAGTTTTTACTAGAATAATTTTTGCCCATACCAGTGTAATAACAAGCTCACTAAAATAGCTCGAAAAATCAGATACCTATGTAATTAAAGGGACAGTAAACACTAAATACATTTTATGAGAACAGTATTGAGGTTATTTCCCGCCTCCCTCTAGTCATGGGTACCACAATGCTGGAATTTTTCTTTCACTACATTCCAGTGCTGATGTGTTTGCACACGTGCAGAAACTCTCCTTCAGATACCTGCGGTGTAACCTAAGTTTCAAAATGGCAGCACCCATGATTAGAGGGAGGAGCGTCCCTTTAAATACCTACATTTTTAAATTGATATGGATAACTCAGCACATTAAGAGGTCAGTGTACTGTAAAATTGTATCGCCCTTTAATTTGTTCTTGCTGGTGGTGTATTAAATGTATTACCTTTACCTTTATTTTGACATTTGAAATAGCTGCTTCTGCCTTCAGTATCTCCACCTATACTGATATTTTTAAGCAGTGGCTATAGAAAAGTTATGTGAACGTAGTCTGCAGAAGAAATTACATTCCCAGTGGGGGGTACAAGAGAAAAGTAATAAAGTGTTACTTTTTTTTAGTTGTTCTTCCTTAGGGCATGATAATCAAAAACTCATCAGCATGGAGAGAAATCACACTGTGGGATTGTTTCCATTGAGCAGTAATTTGGTTTTCACAAGGTCACAAAACTAAAAAACTGCTGTTGGAAGCCATTACGGTTATCGCCAGTTTCGAATGGCGCATTTTTCACCATTACCAGCAGCCGAAATAAAATTATGTGTCCCATAGAAAATAATAGAAGTCGAAAAGCGCAAATTTACACCCATTTTCCATTGAACGCGCAAACAGGTAAAACACTCTTGGAAGCTGCCGATAACGGCACTCTCAACTAGGTGTAAAAGAGGAAAAATAAGCTTTTTAAAGCCTACTTTTTATTGAGATTTTAAAGTTTTCAATTTATAAATTTATTGTTATATGTAATATTTATTGTTGGCCCAGGTATTTGGAGTTGCGTTCCTATTTAAATATCAATATGTATTTACATTTAAAAATATAATCAAGCGCATATCTCCAAAATGTCAACTACGCCTATACCTAGGGCAGCCTTAAATATAACATATCAATACATTTTAAAATTTAATCAAACAAAAAAATGTTTGATTAAACGTAAACTTTATAGTGTAAGGTCAAGTTACCATAGCAACGTACTTGTTATGGCACAATTTTTGAGAAATCTGACATCTACAAGATATGAGTGCACGCAATGCGCAAAATATTTAAATGGAAACTTGGTACTAAAATGGAGCCCTAAACTACTGTTAGATGTCGTCAACTTTAGTAGCTTACGGCTTCATTTTTAAAGACTCAATGTAAACGAGCCCTCACTCTTTGGGATTTTTTAGACCTTATATTATAATGTAGGAGTCTCCCTTTCAAATACAGAACTCTGCATAAATATCTCTCAAGGTAAAATTTGAATTTGATTTTTTTAAATATGTTTGAGAGAACTTACTGTATTGATGAGTCTTCTTAGCTCATCTCATTTGAGCGGAGAACTTTATATCATCGGTCCCTTAGTATTGAGCTCTGGTATACAGTTAGGTAAGATAAGGAAGTATTTTTTTATAGAAAGTGATAAGATAAAGAGGTCTGTGTTTCCTGCAAAACCAAGGTGTCAAACAACAAATCCATCTATTCCATATACAAAAATAAACCTAAATGAGCTAATTTCGCATATATTTTTTGCTGCATTTATTCCTTCAGAACAAATGTCAAATGTTTGCTGAAAATATAATTTTTTTTGTAAATGAATATTAGCTGTATTGACTGCAAAATTTTAATATTTCAGTATTAAAGGAAGCTACATTTGAATTCAAGTGGAAACGTTCAAATATCTGAATGTAACAGAGAGGGACCTTTAATATACAATTCAAATGTGAAATAAATAATTGACATAGCCCTCACCTGTAAGCTGTCAGTCACTTGAGACTTTTGCTTTCAGAAGAGACAGCTTAAAGGGATATGAAACTCACAACTTTTCTTTCATGGTTCAGATAGAGCATGCAATTTTTAAACCGCTTTCTATTCACTTCTATCATCATTTTTTCTTTGTTCTCTTGTTATCTTTTGTAGATAAGCAGAGGCGTAAGCTCAGAAGTGTGCATACTGTATGTCTTAAGCATGTAGCAGTTTTGCAAGAGCACTAAATGGCAGGATTTTTCTTCCATCTAGTGCTCGTCTAGACACTTACCTAGGTATCTCTTCAACACAGAATATCAATGAAACTAAGCAAATTTGTTAATAGAAGTAAATTGGAAACTGTTTTTAGATTGTATGCTCTTTCTGAATCACAAACTATTTTTTTGGTTTCATGTCCCTTTAAAACATCTAGCTACTGGTACTGTCAGCATCCACTGATGTTTTTTTTACAACCTTACAGAGTCTGTTATGTGATTTATACACTTTTAATTTAGCTAACGGCAGTTAAATTTAATGGTTGTAAACAGGCAGGTTTTAATCATATCTTAGAAGATTTATTTGGAAATTAATTGTAGTCTATCATCACCTTGCTATATTTTTATTGGATGTCACCTTTTTTTCTGAATGATGTGATTTCCATTTTGTTCTATATTTGAAGCTAAAGTAAGTAGTAAGGGAGTTAAAGCTTAGCATAAAGCTGAAAGCCTTGCCATAAAATTCCAAATGCCTGAAAACGCATAAATCTCGGCTGATTGATTAAATGATATTGTTAACTTGAGTTATGACTACAATTAACAGTCATGCGGTTTCAATCCAAACTGGTATGGATTTATTGAAATATGCTCATAGAGTAAAAGTCAAGGAACTACAAAGAACATAATCTTGTTAGAGAGGCACATTGATAACAGTAACTACTCTTATTCAATTTTATGGCTCTTATTTTATTTTTTGGGGATATTTGCTGTTGCCTTTTTGTTGTAATAGCAATTGCTAGCAATACACTGCAACACAAGAAATGTTATGTTTGTATTAAAGGGGCACTAAATAGTTTCATGTACCCTCTTTAATTATAGGTGCCGCCATATTAGAGCTTAGGTTTCACTGCACAATACCAATGAAGCACAGCACCTCCAGTGTAGTGCACGCTGCCAACGAAGCTGTCCAGCCTTTAATCATAAATCCACACACAGCAGCACTTTGTAATAAAAGGACCTTTATTCACAGCAAGGTCACATAGATGTGCAATGTTTCGGGCCTCGTGCATGATTGATGCCACATGCAGCATCAATATATAGCCATACCCCTAATGGGGTCACCAATCACAAACCAGGAATGTATACACCCCCCTAGTGGCTAAAAATAATTAATGCAGTATTCTTTCAAACCAGATATATATCTACTACATAAATATGTTTTTAACTGATAGTAGATATATGTTTTTTTAAGTGATGATATGAAAGAATACTGCAATAATTATTTTTAGCCACCAGGGGGGTGTATACATTCCTAATTTGTGAATGGTGACCCTATTAGGGGTATGGCTATATATTGATGCTTCATGTGGTATCAATCATGCATGATTAAGGGCAGGATGCCCGAAACATTGCACATCTATGTAACCCTGCTGTGAATAAAGATCCTTTTATTACAAAGTGCTGCTGTGTGTGGATTAATTTTAGGTTTTACTGCAGGTATCTGAAGGAGAGTTGCTTAGGGTTGCCACCTTAGCCATGTTTTCCTGGACACTTATGAGTTACACATGCTGCAGGGTGTGCAGGGAGGAATATGTATTGTTTTTCTGGACAGCAATATTCATATTCCTCCCTGCACACCCTGCAGCATGTGTAACTTATAAGTGTTTTGTATTTTAAGGGACGGGTGGCAACCCTAGAGTTGCTGCACATGTGCAAACACATCAGGACTGGAATACAGTGAAAGCTAGATTTTAACATGACGGCACCCATGACTAGAGGTAGGCAGGGAATAATCTCAATACTATTCTATAAAATGTATTTAGTATCCCTTTAAGAACATTATATGTAATTAGCCCCCTTAGAATCTGAGTATTTTGCCATATAAAAATCGAATTTTTACTCTGGTCACTGATTTGTCGTGTTCTGTTAAAACCTCCCTGATTTGTTCACAATGTTGAGGGTGTGGAATACAAAGATATAGGGAATCAATTAACTCCCAGCACATGCACTATAAATGGATCTCCTAAAGATCTGAGGTGTGAGAAAGACACAAAACGTCAGACCATCTGGACATATATCCATGAGAACACTGAGGGTCATTAAAGGTATATTAAACAGTATGAGATTGTAATATAAAATTATTAAATAAGTGTTATGTATAAAAAAATCTTTGCAAAGTCCTTTCATTATTCATTATTTTTATAAAGTAGTGTATTAACTTATGTTGCTCTTATCTGTCTTTCCTGTTGAGGACAGTTAGGGACAGATAAACAGGCAAAAAAACCCAAAAATACTGTCTAGACAAGGCTGTGAGGAACATAGGATTAGCTAAATGGGTTTCCAGACAACCTTGTTTGTACAAACAGAGATAAATAGAAAACTAGCTCAAACATGGCGACGCCTTGTCTTGTGAAAGTGCAACAGACTAAGATCTGGATTCACAAGAAGAATAGCTGAATGCTGCAGGCGGCTGCCATTTTCTGCATTCATTTGCTAACGATACCCATGAATGCACATCTCTATATTTTGGTGGCCATCAAAGGCCTTGAGTGAACTGTTTTGATGACTCTTACTGCTGTGTTCCTATAAAGGCCATTTCACAATTACATATTTTTTTTAACGTAAGGCAAACTCAACAATCTACCTTGGGATCATTCAGATGGTGACGTGTTTGTTTCCAGGATTAAAAACATAACCCTATAGTTTTATGGAGTGCTTGGGCTACTTGGCTTCACTCATATATGAGAGAGAAGAGGGAAATGGGAAATCACACAACATTCTTGTTAGCTACTGGTCAGCACTTAGATATCTACTGGTAGATCCCAATCTAACTTCCGGGCACATCTAATATAAATGTATTTTAACGCAGCAGTATTTAAATGCTCAGACCCTTCGTTGGAGCTAGGCATAACACTTTGTTATAACTTAGCATTCAGAAGAAAGAGGGGTTATTAGTAAACAAAATAAGGCTGTGAATATGGCAAAAGCTGAAATGCGTAAACTGATGTGTGCAACGCATTTTTCTGAATAACCTGTTCCTTGTTTACTATGGCCTTAAAAAGGTTACGTTTTACACTTCATCCGTTGGTGCTCCTCTGACTTTTCAACTTATATTTTATAACACTTTGTTAATTTGGTCAGTAGATAATAAACTTGTCAAAATTACTCTCTCTTATATTTTTAACTGTTAATGTCATTGCTTTACCAGCCACTTTTAGAACAATTTAAATCTGCCTGAGTAATGTAATACTAGGTTTTAGATGCCAGCTGAATGGTGGATTTGTTAACACAACTCAAAAAAACTTTGTAGTGAGCGTTGTCAGTGGTGGTGATTTAATATAAAGCGTGACCCTTGTCTCAGCCTTGCTGTCATCATATTGCAGTCAAGTCGACAGTAATCTAGCTATGCCACTGTGAGCTTTTGTTATTAAAGGTCTAATCTTAAGAGTAATGAATATAATTTTGGTTCTTTTATTACTCTCAAAAGACTTAGGTTTTTGTACTGCTCTTTATGTAGACTCTTGAAGTCTGTAAATGAAGCTTTTTCTAACGCTGTCTGGCAAAACGGTCATCTTCCTGAACATTAGCAGCATATTGAGTTTTATTTCTAAGAAATGACAGAACAGGCTGGTAGTGCTTAAGAACTGCACTTTAAACCATCTTAAGAGATTTGCACAATAGCATGGAACAAAGAGTCAGAAATAACCAAGTAATGATGATGAGAATAAAAAAGCAACATGACATTATAGGTGCAGTTTGAGTTGAGGGGATTTTGTAGCTATACTTAATTGTGCTAATTGCTGTACTGTATTAAATTGACTTCTTTAACCCAGGAAGACCTATAATATCTAGAGTTAGTATGTTGACTCATAACATCCCTGTAGGGGTAATAAATATATTGTACCCATTTGTAAGATGCACAGCTAACTACCTTCCTGTAACCACAAGATGGCTGCCAAGAATTCACCATCTAGGCCATTATGAGCATTTGACCATAGTAATATTGTAAAGTGACAAGTTGTGCCAGCTGCATTTTTTAAATCATTAAAATTAGTATAATTAATAATAATAATAATAATAATAATACATCTGGGACTGCAGCTCCTTTGTCAGCCCCATACCTTACTATCCAGTTTGACAGCTTCCCCTTATTTCCACTGACCATGGTATATTGTCTCTCAAGCACCACATGTGAGGCTTATCCAGGGGGATTGAAGGTAAAGATAGCACTAGCCCTGATTGCCACACTGCTTGACAGCCAGGCAGAAATATGACATTTGTGTAAGCTCTTGATGTGCACTTATGCCATAGTTTGCTGATCCTGACCTAGATATAAATATTTTGTGAACAGACACCCATTTTTGTACTGATAAGCCTGCCTTTGTTTTACATCTTTTAAGCAAGTTGCTTTGTATGTTCTATAAAGTGGAATTAAATGTTCTACATTATGTGCTAGATTTACTAAAGGCCACCCCGGTCTGCCCAGCATCGCAGCTAGTCGTGAGCAATATACTGCCCGCGTTTATCAGTGCATAAGCTACTGCTTGTTCAATGCTGCCCCACTGCTTGCAAGCGGCCAATTGTGCTCAAGTAGGGGCTGTCAATCATCCCAGTCGGAGAAGTACAGAGGGACTGAGAATTGCCCCTTAAAAGTTTGTGTAGTATGTTAGGACGCATTAGTCTGATGATGAGAGAGCACCCAAAGGCGTTCCAAAGCTGTATTCGCAACGATCTGATGATGATCGCGCAGTCAAAGGTGTTCCAAAACTGTATTCACAGCTTCTTAAATTGAGCCCTATATGCTTTATTTGGCTTTTTAGACAGTCATTTATGTATTTAAAATCTCATAAAAACCCAAATTTTCTCTCTTCCCGTCATCATAATACAAATAAATTGAAAAATCTCTTAAAATTGCATTTTCTATCTGAACCATGAAAGTTTAATTTTGTCTTTTCTCGTTCCTTTAAGTCAGCAAAGTCCAAGACTTTTTCAGCAAAACAGGGAACACAGGAAAACATTCTACAGTACCATAAATATTACATATTCTCTCCCCCCTCTTTTGCGCTCTCTCCCCCTCTCTTTTGCACTCTCTCCCCCTCTCTTTTGTGCTCTCTCTCTCACCCCACTCTCTCTCCCCTCTATCTCTCTCTCCCCTCTATCTCTCTCTCTCTCCCCTCTATCTCTGTCTCTCTCTCCCCCCTCTATCTCTCTCTCTCTCTCCCCTCTCTCTCTCTCTCTCTCTCTCTCTCCTTCTCTCTCTCTCCTTCTCTCTCTCTCTCTCTCTCTCTCTCTCTCTCTCTCTCTCTCTCTCTCTCTCTCCTTCTCTCTCTCTCTCTCTCTCTCTCTCTCTCTCTCCTTCTCTCTCTCTCTCTCTCTCTCTCCTTCTCTCTCTCTCCTTCTCTCTCTCTCTCCTTCTCTCTCTCTCCTTCTCTCTCTCTCCTTCTCTCTCTCCTTCTCTCTCTCCTTCTCTCTCTCCTTCTCTCTCTCCTTCTCTCTCTCTCTCTCTCTCCTTCTCTCTCTCTCTCTCCTTCTCTCTCTCCTTCTCTCCTTCTCTCTCTCCTTCTCTCTCTCCTTCTCTCTCTCTCTCTCTCTCTCTCTCCTTCTCTCTCTCCTTCTCTCCTTCTCTCTCTCCTTCTCTCTCTCCTTCTCTCTCTCTCTCTCTCTCTCTCTCTCTCTCTCCTTCTCTCTCTCTCTCTCTCTCTCTCCTTCTCTCTCTCCTTCTCTCTCTCCTTCTCTCTCTCTCTCTCTCTCTCTCTCTCTCTCTCTCCCTCTCTCTCTCCTTCTCTCTCTCCTTCTCTCTCTCTCTCTCCTTCTCTCTCTCCTTCTCTCTCTCTCTCTCCTTCTCTCTCATTCTCTCCTTCTCTCTCTCTCTCTCTCTCTCTCTCCTTCTCTCTTTTGATCTCTCTCTCCCTCTCTTTTGTTCCCTCTCTTGTGCTTTCTTTATCTCCCCTCTTGATCTCTCGCTCCCCTCTTGATCTCTCTGTCACCTTTCTTATCTTTTCCCTACCCCAGTCTCTCCCCTCTTTTGAGCTGTTTTGATCTCTCAGACTGCACAGCCTTTCATGGCCCACCTGACCCCGCCCCCTTCACGCTCGGCCACGCCCCTGACCACGATTGACCACGCCCACTTCTGCTCGCACTGCAGAGACTTAGGGAGTCGGACTGTAAGGCCAGGTGTGTTTGTCCTCGTGCTGTCTCTACTGCGCATGACAGCTTCGGACAAACACACTTGGCCTTTTATAGTATAGGATATATATATATATATATATGTATAGGATATATATATATATATATATATATATATATATATATATATATATATATATATATATATATATATATATAAAAGCACATTTTAGTGGTAGTATTCTTTTACTTGGGTTAACATAAAAATCCTCTTTTTTAATGACAGAGTTTATTAGTTCACTTCCTTATTTATTAAATATTTATTTTGTGTAAGGCTAAAAAAGATACTATATAAAACTACCAATGCTGTATCTGAGATTTGCTGCTGACATAGGACATAAGAAAAGCATTAAAATTAATTATTAAAGCAAATGCAAAGATTCACTTGCTTGTGATAAAACTGAAGTTGTTCTTCAAAATCCCTTACACAAAATGGAGTCTTTGAAAATTGGCCCCATTGAACCACGCGTTAAATAAATCTAAAGTGCATTTGAGGGGAAAAAATGTGCTATAAGACTAATCAGCAAGTATTTAAGCTTTATCTCGGAAAATATCCCACTAAGTTTTTGATTTTTGCAAACACGAGTTTCTGCTAAATTGTTCTTTATTTACGTTTATACAAATATTGAACATTTCTTCAGTAATTGTTCTCTGTTATAATTTTCATTTATTTTCTTTTCATGGAAGTTGATAAAATTATTAAACATTGATGAAACAGGCACTATGCCCAATGCCTTTTAAAATTCTTTCAACTCTCTTTTGTCAAGCACTTGAAAGAATTAGACGTGGAGTTTTTTTTCTGCTTCTTCGAGCAATAGTAACAGTTGTAAATAATATCCAAGTGGGCTTTGTTCCAGACTTTACTCAGGTTTCTTGCATACATAATTTTTGGCAGGTGAGGCTTATATGACAGAGAAATGAACTCTGCTATGAATACCATGCATTTAAAGCTGTGTTTAACTGCTATTATTATATATACAATAGTAACCCTTTAACCCCTTCACGCCGTTAGGACGTTCTATGTCGTCCTAACAATGCTGGGCTTTAACACAATTAGGATGGCATGGGACATCCTACCTTATATGGTATGCTGCAGCTTTCCCCTTTAACGCAGTCAAGAATCGGCCTGGGTAGGCAGTCCCCATGATCCGATCCTGGCCTTAAAATCACGTGGTCACATCGACGATCGCGTGATTTCATTTTTACTGTGTTTACATCCAAACTTCATTCCGATGTTAACACGATTGTGCCGGCACAAAGGGGTTAAGGAAAGTCTATAGTTTGCTTGGTAAAGACCACTGAATTTTTGAGAATTTATGATATACTTTGATTAAATTCCTGTGTTTGTTATTTTGCATACCCCCAAATGTAAATATATTTAAGCAGGCTTTCTATTGATGTAAGACACTAACATGTATATTTGATGTTATAATGTTTTGTAAAAGTGAAATACATTTTGTTAATTGTTTATCTGTTTTTATTTCATGAAAATTATATATTTAAAAAAAAAACAAAAAAAACTAGTTATGCAACGGGTAATAGGTATTTTTTTCACACTTCTTTACAATAAAGTAAAATAAGCTGATTTCTATGACACTTCATTACAACTCTTTACCAATATTTTGACTAATAAAAAAAAAATAAGCTGATTTCTCTCCATGCTTTCTAACAGAGCTGTTCCTTTTTATAGAAATGATTGAACCAAGGACCAAAGGTGGCAAAATAACAGAGGGTAAAATTTCCACTGGAAGAGAAACATTGCGGTTACGATCGAAAGGACCTGCAACTGTAGAAGAAATGGTAGGTGGATTATACTGTAGATTGTTATTCTTGTATTGTGTGTTTATAATATAATTCAATGAAAAGCTGCAATCCCATAGAAAAACATAATTTCATTAGTCTGGTAGGTAGTCATAATTGAGTTAAAGGACCATTCAATGCAGTAAAATTGCATAATTAACAACTGCATAATAAAAAGACAATGCAATGGCACTTATTCTGAATTTAAAATAAGAAGTAGATTTTTTTTCTGACAAATTAATTTTTTCTCCCATTTTCTGGCCCTACGTATCATCAGGGCTGGCCCTAGCCATTGCGGGGCCCAAGGCAGGATGACAAAATGGGGCACTCCTTTCCCCCCTGCCTTCAACCCCGCCCAATCTCTGCCTCCAACCCCGCCCCCTCTCCGCCTCTAACCCCGCCCCATCTCTGCCTCCACCCCCACAGTTATTATAATGAAAAAAAAAATGGGAGAAAAATCATTTAAGGTAATTCACAACATTTTATATAAAATAAAAAACACATAAACACACGCGCGCGCACACACACAGACAGCCCACACGCGCGCACACACAGCCGCCCCCACGCGCGCGCACACACAGCCGCCCCCACGCGCGCGCACACACAGCCGCCCCCGCGCGCGCGCACACACAGCCGCCCCCGCGCGCGCGCACACACAGCCGCCCCGCGCGCGCGCGCACACACAGCCGCCCCCGCGCGCGCGCACACACAGCCGCCCCCGCGCGCGCGCGCACACACAGCCGTCCCGCGCGCGCACACACAGCCGCCCCGCGCGCGCGCGCACAGACAGCCGCCCGCGCGCGCACAGACAGCCGCCCGCGCGCGCACAGACAGCCGCCCCCCGCGCGCGCACAGACAGCCGCCCCCGCGCGCGCACAGACAGCCGCCCCCGCGCGCGCACAGACAGCCGCCCCCGCGCGCGCACAGACAGCCGCCCCCGCGCGCGCGCACAGACAGCCGCCCCCGCGCGCGCAGACAGCCGCCCCCGCGCGCGCAGACAGCCGCCCCCGCGCGCGCAGACAGCCGCCCCCGCGCGCGCAGACAGCCGCCCCCGCGCGCGCAGACAGCCTCCCCCGCGCGCGCAGACAGCCGCCCCCGCGCGCGCAGACAGCCGCCCCCGCGCACGCACAGACAGCCGCCCCCGCGCACGCACAGACAGCCGCCCCCGCGCACGCACAGACAGCCGCCCCCGCGCACGCACAGACAGCCGCCCCCGCGCACGCACAGACAGCCGCCCCCGCGCACGCACAGACAGCCGCCCCCGCGCGCGCACGCACAGACAGCCGCCCCCGCGCGCGCACGCACAGACAGCCGCCCCCGCGCGCGCACGCACAGACAGCCGCCCCCGCGCGCGCACGCACAGACAGCCGCCCCCACACACACACACAGACAGCCGCCCCCACACACACAGACAGCCGCCCCCACACACACACAGACAGCCGCCCCCACACACACACACAGACAGCCGCCCCCACACACACACACAGTTATTAAAATAAATAAAAAATGGGAGGAAAATCATTTAAGGTAATGCACAACCTTTTATATAAAAAAAAAACACATTCAAATCCGCTAATGTGGAGCACTATAACATTGTATAAATATACCATTTGTATGCATATACAGCCACACACACACAGCCCACACACATCCCCCCAGCACACAAACACAGAGACAGCCCCCACACACACATAGACAGCCCACACACATAGACAGCCCACACACATAGACAGCCCACACACACATAGACAGCCCACACACACATAGACAGCCCACACACACATAGACAGCCCACACACACACACACACACACACACAGACAGCTCACACACACACAGAAAGCCCACACCCGCACACACACAGACAGCCCACACCCGCACACACACAGACAGCCCACACCCGCACACACACAGACAACTCACACGCACACACACACACAGACAGACCCCCACACACACAGACAGCCACACACACACACACACACAGCCCACACACGCAGACAGCCCACACACGCAGGCAGCCCACACACGCAGGCAGCCCACACACGCAGGCAGCCCACACACGCAGGCAGCCCACACACGCAGGCAGCCCCCTCACACACACGCAGGCAGCCCCCTCACACACACGCAGGCAGCCCCCTCACACACACGCAGGCAGCCCCCTCACACACACGCAGGCAGCCCCCTCACACACACGCAGGCAGCCCATGAACACACAAACAAACCCAACCCCCCCCACACACACAGACAGCCCCCTCACACACACACAGACAGCCCACACACACAGACAGCCCACACACACAGACAGCCCACACACACACGCAGACAGCCCCCTCACACACACGCAGACAGCCCCCTCACACACACACAGACAGCCCCCACGAACGCACACACAGACAGCCCATGAACACACAAACAAACCCAACCCCCCCACACACACACAGACAGCCCCCTCACACACACACAGACAGCCCACACACACACACAGACAGCCCACACAGACAGCCCACACACACAGACAGCCCACACACACACACACAGACAGCCCCCACACACAAAGCAAGCCCACACACACACACACACACACACACAGCCAGCCTACACACACACACAGACAGCCCCCTCACACACACACACACAGACAGCCCCCCACACACACAGACAGCCCCCCCCCACACACACAGACAGCCCCCACACACACAGACAGCCCCCACACACACAGACAGCCCCCACACACACAGACAGCCCACACACACACACAGACAGCGCTCACACACACACACACACACACACACAGCCAGCCTACACACACACACAGACAGCCCCCTCACACACACACACAGACAGCCCCCCCACACACACACAGACAGCCCCCCCACACACACACAGACAGCCCCCCCACACACACACAGACAGCCCCCCCACACACACACAGACAGCCCCCCCACACACACACAGACAGCCCCCCCCACACACACACAGACAGCCCCCCACACACACACACAGACAGCCCCCCACACACACACACAGACAGCCCCCCACACACACACACAGACAGCCCCCCCCCACACACACAGACAGCCCCCCCACACACACACAGACAGCCCCCACACACACAGACAGCCCCCACACACACAGACAGCCCCCACACACACAGACAGCCCCCACGAACACAGACAGCCCCCACGAACACAGACAGCCCCCACACACACAGACAGCCCCCACGAACACACACACAGACAACCCCCCCACACACACACACAGACAACCCCCCCCACACACACAGACAACCCCCCCACACACACACAGACAACCCCCCCACACACACACAGACAACCCCCCCACACACACACAGACAGCCCCCCCACACACACACACAGCCCCCCCCCACACACACACAGCCCCCCCACACACACACACAGCCCCCCCCCCACACACACACAGCCCCCCCACACACACAGACAGCCCCCACGAACACACACACAGACAGCCCCCACGAACACACACACAGACAGCCCCCACGAACACACACACACAGACAGCCCCCACGAACACACACACACACAGACAGCCCCCACGAACACACACACACAGACAAGCCCACGAACACAGACAGCCCACGAACACACACACAGACAACCCCCCCCACCCACACACACACACACACAGACAGCCCCCCCCCACACACACAGCCCACACACACACACACACAGACAGCCCACATAGACAAGCCCACACACACACAGAGACAACCCACACACAGAAATCCCACACACACACAAAGCCAGCCCCCACACACAGAGCCCCCACACACAAAGCAAGCCCACACACACACAGCCAGCCTACACACATACACTCACAGCCCCCCCACACACAGCCAACCCCCCTCGCACACACACACACAGACAGACCACACACACACAGCCAGCCCCCCCACTCATAAACAGCCAGCCCGCACACACACAGCCAGCCCGCACACACACACTCACAGCCAGCCCCCACACACACACAGCCAGCCCAAACAAACACAGCCAGCCTCCCTTACACACACACACACACAGACAGACAGACCACACACACAGCCAGCCCCCCACACATAGACAGCCCACACAGACAGCCCACACAGACACAGCCCACACAGAGCCAGCCAGCCCACACACACACACACTGCCTGCCCCCCCACACACTGCCAGCCCCCCTCGTGCACACAGACCACACACAGCCAGCCCCCCCACACATAGACAGCCCACACACATACACAGACAGCCCACACACACAGCAGCCCACACAGAGAGTACACAGACAGACAGCCCACATAGTACACACACAAGAAGAAGAAACTCTGTAAATGTGGTAAAGAATCTGGCACACATTTAGTTAATAGCTCCCCCTACACACACACAGCCCACACAGACAGCACACACAGTACACATGCGCACACACACACACGCACGCACAGTACACACACCACATTTTTCAGTAATAAGAGAAGGAGAGAAGAGAAATAAGAGGAAAGATTGAGGGGGCAGATATGAGCAATGGAGATAGAAAAGAGGCAATAAAGTGAAAAGAGTGGATAGAGGAGGGGGGAGTATTTGGGAAGAAAGAAGCGAGAGAGGAGCAGGAACAAATTGGAGAGATAATGGAAGGATAGAGGGAAGATAGAGATGAGAGCATGATAGACAGGGTGAGAGGGGAGAAAGGAGAAAAGAAACAGAGTAAAGAGGAAGATTGAGAGAAGGTGTAGACAGAGAGAGAAGAGAAGGTAGAGAAAGGAAAGTGGGGGACAGAGAAGAGAGTAAAGAGAAATTCAGAGAAGGGACTGAAAAGCACATTTTATTCAGTATAAAGTTACTAGCAGCCCATCAGTCCATCACATCTGGGAGCAAAATGGTTAATAAAAAGGCTGTGAGCTGCAGGGAGAAGGGTTGAGACATCTTGCCCTGTAGAGCAATACACATCAAAGAGGCTTAAGTCCTTTAAAAATAAACAGGAGACATAAGTAAAAGCTACCCCTGACTGTCTTCCCTCTTACCTTGGTTCCCGGACTGTCTCCTGCCTGAACATTCATCATAACCTGCGTGCAGTGTACTGGCTTGAGCAGAGGATCAGGATGTCAGCATGACTGCACCGCACACAGGCAGGGAGAAGGGGGGGGGGGGGGCGTGGGGGTGAACTTCCATGAGGATTTGTGCTGTGTGTCATTAGCACCGCGTGTGGGACTAAGAATATGGAGGAGGGAAATCACACACTGGCTCCAATGCTTCATGTCCTCACCACCAACCGTACCTCTCAGCCTAAGTCTCCGCTCTTCACCACCACCCTTAATGCAAAGAGCTGATTGATTGGAGAATTATAGTATAATTCTCCAATCAGATTGTTGCATTTTGCAGCTACAACTGCCTCCTGTGCTGAGTTCCAAGGGTGGGGGGAATGGCTCAAAAAAAAATTTTTAAAAAAAAAATAGCGGTTCGGTTTTAATTAAAAAAAATAAAAAATAAATAAAAAGTTTGCAATGTTAGTTGGCATCATCGCGGGGCCCTCTAAACACGGCGCTCTAGGCGGCCGCCTTGTTCGCCTTGCCCTAAGGCCGGCCCTGCGTATCAGCCAATCACAGACTAGTACTCTGTGAGCTTGTGCACATGCTCAGTAGGAAATTGTTCCACAGAAAGTGTGATTATAAATGACTGTGCAAAATTTGATGATGGAAGTAAATTGTCTTAAAACGTCATGCTCTTTCTGAATCATAAAAGTTTATTTTGATTTGAGTGTCCCTTTAAGTAAATTGAAAACTTCTATATCTGTCATAACAACGTTTGTAAGGAATTGTATTTCTGAGTCTGGATGGACGATTGTTTTGCAACATTTGAAAAATAAAACAAATACTAACACATTCATTCGTTCATTTCAAATGTTTGTACAACATTCTAACATTCATTTAATTTAGTAGTATTTCTAAAGCTTTCTTTAAATGTAATATTCAATTCAAATTTTTCTAAAAATTCGATTTAACATTATGCAATAATCGAAATAGAAACATTCAAATTGATATATTTGTATCTATAATTTATCAATTTACTAAATTCCCTAGCACATGAACTAATGAATTTCTGAATAGTGTTGTTAAATTGACAGTTCCATATTTTCTTTATGAACACTGTTATAATTGTGTAAATAAAATGCTGTAAATTTCCACTAGACAACTAGTCCTAGGCTAGTAAAAAATATTGCAGTGGAAAAGCAAGGAATTAGGTTTTACAAGAGATGTTGTAGTGCAGAAATGACATGGTCTAATTCAGAGCTTTCCAAACTTTTCATGTTGGTGACACACTTTTTAGACCTACATCATTTCGCGACACAGTAATTAATTCAGTTGTACTAGCAAAAAGGAGGTTAAACTAACTTGTTTTAAGAGATACGGACACATACATAAATTATATAATAACAAAATGTATTTACAAGTAACAGTATGTATGTGCAAGAATTAAAAAAAAGTTTAATAACACCAATAGCTACTTACTATTTTAATGGGGTGTATGAGGTTGATGGGATGAACACAATTTCTGAATATTTGGTGGAATATTAGATAAAGACACTCGCATTTCATCATCAAGCATTATTAAGCTTCCACTTCCTATACATATATCAAGAGCAGGAACAGCAATGCACTACTGGGAGCTAGTTGCAAAAAACCCCCACTGACTTCTGACTTCAGCTCAGCATTTAAACTGCCGCCCTCAGAGCTCGGTGAGTCCGATTGACTACTGCCCGTGCTGCAAACACACTGCTGTCCCACTCACTGACTACACATGCAGTCACGAGCCAATTAAGGAGACTACACCTGCAGTCAGGAGCCAATGTGCTGCCAAAGCCGCCAATGGGAATAGTTTCAGTTCCCACTGAGCTGTGCCAATTGGTTAAGATGATCTGTGAATCACTAGGTATCAATC